>NC_047035.1:105104726-105735382 GCF_011762595.2 Tursiops truncatus
TGGTTACACTGTCTGTTGTCCAGTATCTGAAGACCATTATTTCCCATATTTTGTCTGGCTTTTTTTTTTTAAGTTGTTTAAAGTGAGAGAATAAATTCAGTTCCTGTTGCTCTAGTTTGGCCAATAGTGAAAATCCACTTCAGCCAGCTTCAGGAATCTGTGTTCCAGATACAAGTGTAAAGAACTGGAGTTTGTACATCAGTCATTCTGAGCAGGGTCCCACAAAAAAGTGGCTAGTTCAGCTTGCAACTCAAAAAGCGGCACAAATGTTTGTCCTGTAGATGTTCACTTGGGTACACAGCAGCGTACATCCCATTTCATCACCCAGAATATTAAAAAGACACCTCCTCAAGGGCTGAGATTTAATATAATTAATAGTTGGACTGCTTCATCAAGGACATGTCTAACTGTAACTGGCATTTTCTTTCTTTTTATCTTTGTGTTAATCCCAAATTCCTAATTTAGCCCTCCACCCCCATTTCCCCTTTGGTAACCTTAAGATTGTTTTCTACATCTGTATGGCATTTTCTTTCTTTTTTTCCTTTTCTTTCTGATGAAGATGATGACTGGTTCACGCCCAGGTGCCCACCTTCACACCCGCCTCTGCTTTTGCACCAGCAGTGCAAGTGTTGTGCAGCCGTGGTATCACCATGAAAACTGTCTGGGCCTCTCAGACCCCCTGAAAGAGTCTCAGGGATCCCTGAGGGTCTGCAGGACATTCTGTGAGAACTGCTGAGTTGGGGGACCCCAAGTAACCCCAAACCATGGGCTTGTTGGGCCTCGGACTCCCCAGAGAAGCAGCCTTGCCGTGGATGCATTACAGCTTTCCTAGTCTGTTTCTCATTTTCAAAAATGAGTTTCCCCCCAGTGTGAGCTTGGTGGTGTTTCTGTCCTCCCTGCTCTCTTTTCTGCCTCTGGAGCCAGGACTCTGGAGTCAGCTGCGGTCACCCTCCCAGAGCAGGAAGATTCCAGCAACTGTTCACGAATTCAGCTCATGCCGACTGAGTGGGCTAATGGAGATACTAATGACAGCCGACACTTCTTGATTCCTTATTCTATGCTGAGAAGTTGCAAACATTACATCACACGCTCTGGAGTTTTCTTGACATGCTGCAGTCTGAGCCCATCAAGTCCCTACTGAGGCAGGTCCTGTCCCTGGGAAAACAGTCCAGAAATCACCCCTTTCTTTCATGCTGTGCCTGACAGTTGTGTGGGTGTGTGTTTATCTTTGTTACATTTTTTTAAAATTACAAAGTAAATCTTTCTAGAAGGTAACAAATGAATTTATTTTCTTCTCCGCATTTTAATTTCCTCTCTGAATTTATTCAATGGCAAGGAAAATGATAAAAATTTTGTCAAGTGTGTTCTCAGAGCTGGTAGCTATTTGCCCCACTCTTTTATTTTTTTTTTAAACATCTTTCTTGGGGTATAATTGCTTTACAATGGTGTGTTAGTTTCTGCTTTATAACAAAGTGAATCAGTTATACATATACATATGTTCCCATATCTCTTCCCTCTTGCGTCTCCCTCCCTCCCACCCTCCCTATCCCACCCCTCCAGGCGGTCACAAAGCACCTAGCTGATCTCCCTGTGCTATGCGGCTGCGTCCCACTAGCTATCTACCTTACGTTTGGTAGTGTATATATGTCCATGCCTCTCTCTCGCTTTGTCACAGCTCACCCTTCCCCCTCCCCATATCCTCAAGTCCGTTCTCCAGTAGGTCTGTGTCTTTATTCCTGTCTTATCCCCAGGTTCTTCATTACATTTTTTTTTCTTAAATTCCACATATATGTGTTAGCATACGGTATTTGTCTTTCTCTTTCTGACTTACTTCACTCTGTATGACAGACTCTAGGTCTATCCACCTCATTACAAATAGCTCAATTTTGTTTCTTTTTATGGCTGAGTAATATTCCATTGTATATATGTGCCACATCTTCTTTATCCATTCATCCGATGATGGGCACTTAGGTTGTCTCCATCTCCAGGCTATTGTAAATAGAGCTGCAATGAACATTTTGGTACATGACTCTTTTTGAATTATGGTTTTCTTAGGGTATATGCCCAGTAGTGGGATTGCTGGGTCATATGGTAGTTCTATTTATAGTTTTTTAAGGAACCTCCATACTGTTCTCCATAGTGGCTGTACCAATTCACATTCCCACCAGCAGTGCAGGAGTGTTCCCTTTTCTACACACCCTCTCCAGCATTTATTGTTTCTAGATTTTTTGATGATGGCCATTCTGACTGGTGTGAGGTGATATCTCATTGTAGTTTTGATTTGCATTTCTCTAATGATTAATGATGTTGAGGAATCTTTCATGTGTTTGTTGGCAGTCTGTATATCTTCTTTGGAGAAATGTCTATTTAGTTTTTCTGCCCATTTTTGGATTGGGTTGTTTGTTTTTTTGTTATTGAGCTGCATGAGCTGCTTGTAAATTTTTGCCCCACTCTTTTTGAGGAAAGAATGATCATATGTGACCTTTTACATGCATCAGATCTTCGCTGGAGTGGAGCCATGTGTATAATGAATGAATGAATCCAGACTCTCGTTTAATTAGTGCCCCAGAAGCTAATAAAAGTGCCTGAAAAGAGCCCTCTTCAAAGCTGAGGGGAGAGGGCAGTGGGGGGCAGGACAAGAAGGTTTTCAGATGTGAAAGGACCTGGGAGTACAGGAACAACATTGGAAAGCCAGATTGGGTTCCTTATCAACCTTTTCTTCTCCTCAATTCTGGACTACTTTTCCTGTACTTTTTCATTCCTTAGTCACATGGATATTCCCGGGAGCCATGGGAAGGAAAAGCACTACCCCAGCCTCTGTGCTGAGGCTTGTGTGACACCACGGCTAAGAGAGTGGGTGCTTGAGTCAAGGAGACCTAGATTCAAATCCGGCGTCTGCCCCTCTTCACTGAGTGCCCTTGAGGAAGTTATTTAACCTCTCTGAGCCTCAATTCCTCACCTATAAAAGGCAAAATAATAATAGTACCTAGCTCACTGGGCTGTTGTGAGAGTTACATATAATTTAGGGAAAGTGCAGACTGTAGTGCCTACACACTAAACCAGGGACCAAGGTATTACTCTTGTTGCTCATAACGATATCAAGCTCCTGGTAATTCTCCAGAACAGTGGTTGGCAAATTACTGCTGCAAGCCAAATCTGGCCTTTGGCCTGTTTTTGTATGGCCTATGAGCTAAGAATGGTTTTTACATGTTAAAAGGGTTATTATAAAAGGAAGGAGGGGGCTTCCCTGGTGGCACAGTGGTTGAGGGTCTGCCTGCCGATGCAGGGGACACGGGTTCGTGCCCCGGTCCGGGAAGATCCCACGTGCCGCGGAGTGGCTGGGCCCGTGAGCCATGGCCGCTGAGCCTGCGCGTCCAGAGCCTGTGCTCCGCAGCGGGAGAGGCCACAACAGCGAGAGGCCCGCGTAATGCAAAAAAAAAAAAAAAAAAAAGCAGGCGGAAGAGGAGAAGGAAAGACGGTACTGAACATCTAGCCCATTATGGAGGAAATTTGCCACCCCCTGCTCTAGAAGCCCAAAGGAGGAGCTCATTTTCAGATTAGTGACAGCCCCGCCACCAGTATCCTCTCAAATGACCCCAAATGTAATGTTTCCACCTAAGAATGGAGAATTAAGCTAGACCTGGGCACCTGCCCTGGGGAGCTCTCCCCAGATTCCTCAGGTCTGGGTTGTCTTTTCCTTCTTCGAACTTCACCTTGTGCTATTCTGGGCACCTTCTCCTGTCCCCCCAAACAGGCATTCAGCTCCCTGAGGCCAGGGACCATCTCTTAGACCTCTGTGTCCATGCAACCCCTTGTAGCATATTATCCTGGTTATAGTAAGTGCTCAATAAATATTTATAGGATGGTTGGATTGGTGCTGCCCAATAGGCTGCCCACTTTCCTGATTCTCCTAAACAGGAGAACCTCTCTGTGTGGCAAGCAAGCAGACAGCAATTAGGTACAAATGCTGATTCCTGTGGTCCCAAGGCAGCATGTCAAGTTACAGGTGTTTCATTGGCCTCTAATGAGTGCTGTGTCCAATCCCTACAAGACAGCCGATTCCCTGAACTGGCTTTTCCCTGGGGCAGGTCCATAGCCTGCCTCTGGCACTCTCCTCAGTCACCAAAAGCCAGATCTGGGGGGGGCAGCCCTTGCTAGAAGTGGGGTGCAGGCTGAGGTGGCCTTGAGGAGAAACAACCAAGGGAAATCTGGGCTCCAGGTAGCAAGCATTGGGGCACCCACCTGCTTACCACTGTGAGTGGACAACCACGGATGGAGGGCTTTCAACAGGATGTGCATCATCTGAAAATGTGGGCAAAAGCATGATAAATGAGTGAAGTAAGTCAGAAAGAGAAAAACAAATAGCATATGCTAACACATATATATGGAATCTAAAAAAAAATAAAAAGGTCATGAAGAACTTTGGGGCAGGACAGGAATAAAGACGCAGACGTAGAGAATGGACTTGAGGACACGGGGAAGAGGAAGGGTAAGATGGGATGAAGTGAGAGAGTGGCATGGACTTATATATACTACCAAACGTAAATAGATACTTAGTGGGAAGCAGCCGCATAGCACAGGGAGATCAGCTCGGTGGTTTGTGACCACCTAGAGGGGTGGGATAGGGAGGGTGGGAGGGAGGGAGACGTGAGAGGGAGGGGATATGGGGATATATGTATATGTAGAGCTGATTCAGTTTGTTATAAAGCAGAAACTAACAAATCATTGTAAAGCAATTATACTCCATTAATTATACTCCAATAAATATGTTAAAAAAACATGATAAATGATTTATTAATACTGTATTACCATACATGACAAACTAATAGAACCTGTTTGAGATGTGGTGGCCAGCCTGTACATGTCTGGCACTGAGCTAGAAGAACTTCACAGGTGTTATTTAATTTAATCCTCACACTGTCCTAAAAAATATTTACCACCAGTTTATAGATAAGGAAACTGAGGCTAACAGAATGCCTCTGGCCCATGTCACACAGCTGATTAGAGGCCGAGACCGGATTTGCACCCAAGTCTATCTGACCTCAAAGCTGGTTCCCTAAGGACCCCCCTGTGTAGGAAACAACTTGCCAAATGCTGTGGAGACCAGGAAAGGGATGGATGTCAGGCCCTGCCCAGAAACAGCTCACCCTGGGTCACAAAGACAAGATGGACAGAGATCCGAAGGTTGGGGAAACCTTGTCTCTAGGGAGCCCAGAAGGCTTCTTGGAGGAGGCGAGCCTGATCCTCTGCAGGCCTGTAGGCCAGTCGGCCCTGCTGGGGGCAACTGGGGGATGGGGGGCCGGCAGGAATGCCCAGAGCAGGAAACCAGGCAGTATCCTGAACCTACCCTGATCCTAGGCCGATCAGACCTGGATGGGAGCCAGCAAGTGAACTCATTTCCCCAGGCTGGCTCCGAGCCGCGGTGAAAGGACTTGGCCCAGGGATTGGGACTCAGGCTCAGCCCACTTGTCTGGTTTTGCAATAGCTGACTACTCTGCTGCCCCAGCCTTCCCTAGAGGCTTCCTCCTGCTCTACCCAGCACACTAATCTCCTGCTGGAAGACACAGCCCTCCCGGCATGACAGCCCAGAACCTGGGCTGAGGACATGTGGCACTGGCCCAGTGATCCCTTCCCGGGCTTTGGGGACTGAAAAGTAAAAAGTGACCCCACAAACATCCCCTGCAGAGCGAGAGGGAAGTGATTTAGCTCCCAAGGCCTTGGGAAGCACCTCACCAATGGCCATTATCGTATTATTATTGTTGCCATCATCACTGGCTGGCTTCAGAGTCTCCCACACTTTCTTGAATGACTTTCTTCCCCTTTCCTTGACTCCATTCCCTTCCACCTTTCTCTGTAGCATCTACCTCTCCCACTCGGCTTCCCCTCTGTCCCAGGCTTCAAAATATATCTTCCCTTGTCTTATTCCATCAGCACCTGGGGAGTCCCTGAGACTCAAAGGCATCCTTTTCTAACAGATGGTTTATCTGTGAGTTAATCTGCTAAACGAGCCCATGCTGACATGTGAGAGAGGCAGGTGGCTCCACATGTGGCCTCTCACACACAGTATGGGGAAGACACAGACCTTACTCTAATACGTGTTTATTGAACAACTATTTAGCGCAAGGCACTGTGGGGGACTTGGTCAATGTCCTCCAAAGCTGAGAAGGGTACTTGAGAAAGATACTGGAAGAGGCATTTCCTGAGCTTAGTTCTCATGTCTGTCTGTCTGTCTGTCTGTCTTTGCGATTTGTTCATGTTTTCATATTTCAGCCGTCAGATCTAACTCTTCCCCAGGACACAGTCAGGAGGATACAAGAAAAAGAATGGCAGAGGGAAAAACAAAGAGAGCCCACAGAAACCCAAGCTGTCTATGAAAAAAGAGAGGCAATGCTGAGCTGTGGCCATGGGACTCTTTCCCTTCCAACATCAACCACGGTGGGGAGAAAGAGGGTGAAGGATGTCCTCCACCCTTAGTTAGAGCTGCCGGGGATTGTAGAAAGTTCCACCAGAGGTCTGGCCCGCAAGGATTGAGACGAGAGCCTGGGTTGTGTTTTAGATATTAGGCAACTGAAAATAGAGTCATGAGCCCACTCTCTTCTCAATCCCATGGGCCTCCCTGGAAAGCCATACTCCGGAACAGTCTGGGACCCACAGAGAGAAAAGCCTGAGTAATCACGCCAGTGTAACTAGAGATCCTTCTTATCCATCAATGTGACTCAGCCCTGTGCCACAGTAAACTTTCCTTTTTGTTTCTGTGAGCACCGCAGCAGGGCTGGGTTTCCTGCCCTGGAGAGGGACCCGCCAGCTCACTCTGTTCCCTGCAGTCTCCTCTCTCTCCTCCGAAATTCCTGGGAAGAGGCCCAGAGCAGAAGCCAAATTGATGCAGAAGATGCACCACGATGTGGTTGGAGCCCAGAAACTCACTGTGGGCACAAGGCTCCTTGGGGGCTTAGCAGCCAGCAGTCCTGCTTGTGTTCCAGAAGCTCTAGGATGGATGTGCCCTCCTAACTTAAGCCAGAAGGACCCTGAGGAGAGCTCTCTACTAACTTGCAGAATGAAGAGATTTCTTTTATTCCCCCTTTTCCTTCTTTTCAAAAATCATTCTTCGGAAGCTGCTGCATAGCACAGGGAGATCAGCTCAGTGCTTTGTGACGACCTAGGGGGTGGGATAGGGAGGGTGGGAGGGAGGCTCGAGAGGGAGGAGATATGGGGATATATGTATGCATATAGCTGATTCCCTTTGTTATACAGCAGAAACTAACACAACATTGTAAAGCAATTATACTCCGATAAAGATGTATAAAAAAATCATTTTTTGACAGTGGAGAAGCTCTCTAATTTTTTCCTAATTAGGTAAATAATATATACTCTATATTATATTTTTTTAATTGAACACCACAAAGAAGTTCAAGGAAAATAAAAATCGCCTGAATTCCCAACACACTGAGCTATCACCACTAATAATTTAGTAGCCATCATTTCATTCATCATTATATGCAGATACACTCACACACACATATCTTAACATGAAAAGGATGTCACGCATGATGCTTAGTCAGAGACACTTTGACAGTGTGTTTTTGTTTAGGTTTGGTTTAGTTTGGTCTGGTCTGAGCTGGTTTAGTTTGGTCTGCTCTGGACTTGACTGACTTGGTTGGGTTTAATCGGGTTTAGTCTGGTTTAGTCTGGTCTGGTTTAGTTCGGTTTGGTTTGGCTTGGCTTGTTCTGGTCTGATCTGGTTTGATTGGTTTTAGTTGGATTTAGTTTGGTTTGGTCTGGTCTGGTCTATCTTGATTTGGCCTGGTTTGGTCTGGTCTAGTTTGTTCTGATCTAGTTTGGTTTGGTTTCGTTTACTCTGATCTGATCTGGTCTGATTTGGTGTCATCTGGTTTTGTTTGGTTGAACTTACCTCCCCGGTTCCCTCCTTGGCATGCATCCTCAAGTACCTTTCTTCATGAGGGGACTGGGAGCATAGTTAATTTCACAAAAACTGAGACTTTGCTGTATACATCTCTCCACACCTTGCCTTTCTTTTTCCTGATACCTCCTGGAAGTCCCTCTGAGTCAGTTGGTATAGATCCAACTCATTCCCTTTAATTGTTGCCCAATATTCCATGGTATGTGTGGACCGTATACACTCAGCCATTTGTCCACCAAGAGGCTATGGCCTGATTTCCCGTGTTTGGCCACTGCACGCGTGTTTCTGTCAATGCCAGTATGCTATACACACCTCCAAGGACAGCATTCACATAACTGTGCCACCCTGCAATTAATATTATCCTGTGGCTAGTCTTCCATTCTGATACTTTTATTCCTATGAGATGCACATCCAACAGTGAGCTTGCTGGGTCAGAAGATATGTGTGTTTTTACTTGTAATAGGTGTTGCCATATTGCTTCTGTCTCCTCAAAAAAAAAAAAAAAAAAAGTTGATAACTTATATTTCCATTGGCAGTATATGAGCAAAAATTCCCGTCATCTCCCAATTCCAACAATATCCCATTGTTACTTTGTGTAACAATGTAAGTAACAATTGTGCATTTTCTAGATTGGTAACGAGGCTGAGCATCTTTTCATATGTTTATCAGTCAATTTGGATTTGCTCTTTAATTTTTCTATTGAGCTGCTTATCTTTTTAATTTAATTAATAAGCATTTTCTATTATAGATTTTCATCCTTTATCTGCCATATGCAATGCACATCTATTCCCTGACCCCAACTTTATTTGCTTTTTTATCTTATTTATAGTATCATACATTTATTTCAAATTTAGTATAGCAATTTAATGTAGTAATTCATCTATTTTTCATTTATAGCTTTTAGGTTTATTGTCTTAGTTTGAAAGGTATTGCTATTCCCTACATTATACATGTTTTCCTAGATTTCAGTATTTTTTGTTTTATTTTTTACATTTAGGCCTTTCATTGATCTAGAATTTATTTGTAAATACAGTATAAGAGAAGGATTCAACTTTATTTTCTTTCACATGGATGGCCAGTGATGCCATCATCATTTATTACAGAAATATTCATTCGCAACTGGAATAAAATGTCACCCTTGTCACATATTACAGTCACAAACATTGTGACTCTTCTGGTGCTTTCTGTTGTGTTCTATCCATCTATTCCTGTGCCAGTACTCTTCTGGCTCTGATTGCAGAGACTTTGTGATATGTTTTAATACCCTGTAAAGCCCTCTAGCCTTGTTTTCCAGAAGACATATGAACCATTGAGATCCCAATTAGAATTGTATTACATTCTTATTATATTAAGTTTTCTATCCAAGAACTTTTTCAGTACGTGGGCCTCTCACTGCTGTGGCCTCTCCCGTTGCGGAGCACAGGCTCCGGACGCGCAGGCTCAGCGGCCATGGCTCACGGGCCCAGCCACTTCACGGCATGTGGGATCCTCCCAGACTGGGGCACGAATCTGTGTCTCCTGCATCGGCAGGCGGACTCTCACCCACTGCGCCACTAGGGAAGCCCCTTCTTAGGATTTTTATTAGGAAAGGCTGCTGAATTTTACTGAATGTCTTGTCAACCTCCATTGATCTGATCACATTTTCTTCCTTTAATCTGTTGATGAATATAGAAGTAGAAGTCTAAATAAAACATTAGCATTGTAACAAAAGAATAATATACTTTGATCCAAAGGTTTATCCCAAATATCAATATGTAAGAATATGTTGGTATCTCTATTCACAAGTTAGATTATTTAGTTTTTGTTTTTGTACTGTTTCAGGTTTTATGTATTAGTTTACAGCATTGATCTACTCAAGTTTTTCATCTCATTGCATCTATTTTTGCTTCACCATTTCTTCTAGTTTTCAAATTTGTTGCTGTAGTCACACCTTCCTTTGCCTACAATTGCTCTGATTCCTTCTACACCTGTGGTCACACCTCCCTTCCTCAGGGCTGGTCTTCTGTACCTCTGCTCTCATTTTCTTTTCCCCTTGGTCACATTTTTTTTCTATTTTCATTGGGCTTTTCAAAAATAGGAATGATGGTTAACACTGAAATCTGGCTATTTAAAATCTTACATACATGTTTTTACTAAGTGAAGTAGTGTGGTTGCTGTCCCATCTTGACCCTCCTTGATTGACACAATTCCTTGGGTGTTCTGACTCTTTCACCTGAAAAGGTGACACCCCCACCACCACCACTGTGACAGAAGAGGCCCCATGAGACTGTTTTTTCCAGATGAGAACTCTCGGTTCCTGATTCCTGGCAGAGGCCTGGGCCCTGCTGGCCCTTCAGGAATGTTGAGAGGAAGGATGCAGGAAAAGTTGAATTTGTCCCCTAGGATGGTTCTAAAGGAATGGGAGAAGGGAAGAGATGTTTCAATCACGCTCTTGCTCTCTCCTTATTACAAAGGCAATATTTACTCATTGAAAAAAATTAGAAAATATGGATAATCAAGAAGAACATTTAAAACCACCCACCCCCCCACCCCACACACGCACACCCAGAAATTAAATGTCACTAATACACACCACTGTTGAGGTGGTGGTTCATGGCAGCCGGGGCTCAGCATCAATAGACAAGCTCCACTAGCCACTCTGCTGGGACCTCAGGCAAGCGAGTCCACCTCCTGATCCGCATTTTCCTCATCTGTAAAACAGAGAGAATACTTCACCACACAGGTTTGTTATAGGATCAACTTAAATAATATTTACAAAGCACTTGATACATAGTAAGAACTCAAGGGACAGGTATTATTAATAACATACTTTATATGTCCACTCAGTCTTTTCCTCTATGCAAATCTACATGATATAGACACATACACCTATGCAGTAAAAATGGAAGCTGGGTCCCGGTACATTTCTAGAATAAGCGGTGAATGCTCTTATTTCACCCCAGCACATGAGTTGGCTTGCTTTCTACACCCTCAGTCCACACACAGCATGCACGCTTCTCCTTGGCGGTCAGACTGGAGCCTGCCTCTCACTTCAAGGTGTGAGCTCCTCCTAAACTCACCTGGGGGTTATTAGTGGACAGGATCAAAGGAAACCTAGTTGATGTTTTTTCCTTCAGTGTGACCCATGTGTTCTACATCCTACTCTTTAGTGCAATGATACTTGTCAGAATGAAGCAAGAGTTCACTATTTCCAGCGTCACAGGGTATAAATAATTTAAACGCACTCCAAAGATACTGTTTTAAGCTGGACTGCCCAGACAGGCTGGACAAAGGGAGGTTGAGAGAGTCATTCTATCCTGTCTAATCCTGCAACAGTCTGGGAGGGATCTCAGAGATTCCCTCATATTTGTAAAATATCTAATATTTATAAAATTCTCTTTTCTAAAATTTATACAATTATTTCAACATTTGGTATATTTCTGTCTGTACCGTAACACTTGAGTCTTTATTCAGCTTTCGTTGCCTAGAGTTAGACATGGAGTGGATACTGGTACTGCTCATTGAACAAATGGATGAATGAGTGGGTAATGATCTCCTGCCCAAGCTAGAAAGTAAAAGAGAACTAAATCCAGAGCTAAAATCCAGATCTCATGACCCCTGACCCCAATTCTGATATCTTTCTGTCTTTTCACTAGGATAAATTATATCCTATACCAAACCCAAACAGCCGTTTTCAGTCCTGTTCACCCTCCATTCATTCATTTAGCACATAGTCATTGGGCACCTACTGTGTGCCAGGTGCTTCCTCTAATAGTTACACGGACAGAATTGTGAATGATGACCTTGGCCATTGCTCTTATCAGAGAGTCCAAGTCGTCCAACCCATGCTTCCTGGGGAGAGCCCACTTCTCTTCTCACCCAGCTCTAGCCCGGCCTGATAAGAGAGTCAGGATATGGAGGTGGAGGTAGGAGGGAGAAATATCATTCTAAGGGCTTCCTGTGCCCTGATCCCTTCTTTGGGTGCAGAATCCCAGGTTCTCAAGTCCTTCCCCCCAACCCCTCAGCTCCCTTGGTTCTCAGCTATTGCACTTCACTCAGGTTGTGCTGCCTCAGGCTTCAGACCTCTTCCTCCCCCTTCCAGGAAGGATCTAAGTCCACCTGTACCCTGTTCATTGGTCACCTACAGCATGGCCTCTCTCCCCACATGCTTCAACTTCTTAGCACATTCTACCTTATGTTCTGGTTATCCAGTGTGTATCTTATCTCCTCTACTAGATTATCAGCTCCTTGGTCTCAGGACCCATGTCGTATTCATCTTTGCATCTTCAGCTGTGCCTGGCATGGCGCCTCATAGTGAATATTGCTTAATCCTTGTTGAATAAATGAATGGCTGAATGTGCAGTGGACGAGGAAATGTTATCTGATGAGACAGAGGTTAGAGAGAACAGGATTATTTGCTTAGCGTAAGAAATGAACTAGAATTGAGGGGAACAGAGGAGAGAAAAGAGGAAGGGAGAGAGTCTGTGTACATGGCAGGAACCCAGGTCAGTAGAAATGGCCAAGGGACTTTTTCAAGAGCAGAAGAATTTGATATTTGAATCTGGAGTTTATAGGGTGTGATGGAACCATGTTTCACCATATCCTCAATCTTCAGTGACACATGCTGCACTTATAGAAACCTTGTATGAATCATTTTTTTCTGTGGGAAATCAAAGAAATGGAGCGGTGTTGCACATCTGGAGTGAAGCCAGAGAGGACAGGTATGGGGAATCCACAGAATTAATTCATCAGATCCTGGCACTCACAGCCCACGGTGATGAGGAAAAGCTCAAGCTCCCTTCCCCACCAGAATCCATGGAAAAATTAGGAGGGAGAGGGAGGTTCCCACCACACATGGAATGAGGTTGAGCTTACTGTATTTCATTTGAACCTTAAAGGCCAGGATACTTGATACCTGGCATATGAATGAATGATAAATTAATTATTGCTAAAGTGTTAACGAGCTATAGTAGCTTAGTGGCTTACTGTCCTCCCCCTCCCCCCAATAAAAACATTTCCAATGGCCATCAGTGTCTCATGGAGTGGCTTCAGGGTCCATGAGAGAGATGCTTTTGAGCTGAGACAGTTATCTGAGGGTTCTTTAAGTGTATGAGTCCTGATTCCAAGGACCTTTTTAACCCTACCTTGCTAGATAAGTCACTGTCCCAGTGAAGCCAAAGATGAGTGGCTAGAAGCATCTGACCGTTGTTACACGCTGCCAACCAACCCAGTGGGCACAGCAGGAAGCTAGGCATTAAAATGATCTGATTTCAAACCCCAGTTCATGAGTTCATGTGAGTCTAAGCAAGCCAGTTCATATCCTTGAGTTTCTGTTTGCAGACCTGTCAAACTGTGGAAATGTCACTGTCTGTGCCAATGACACAGTGTTATAAACCAGGAAGCTTGGGCTTCCCTGATGGTGCAGTGGTTGAGAGTCCGCCTGCCGATGCAGGGGACACAGACTCGTGCCCCGGTTGGGAAGATCCCACATGCCGCGGAGCGGCTGGGCCTGTGAGCCATGGCCGCTGAGCCTGCGCGTCCGGAGCCTGTGCTCCGCAACAGGAGAGGCCACAGCAGCGAGAGGCCCACATACTGCAAAAAAAAAAAAAAAAAAAAATCAGGAAGCTCTCTGGGAAGCCCAATCAAAGGGCTGGTTCTGCCATGGGCACAGATTGTATTTTACTTCATTTTAAACACAGTCCTTCATGGAAACAACCTAAATGTACATCAACAGATGAATGGATAAAGAAGATGTGGCACGTGTATACAATGGAATATTACTCAGCCATAAAAAGGAACAAATTGAGTTATTTGTAATGAGGTGGATGGACCTAGAGTCTATCATACAGAGTGAAGTAAGAGAAAAACAAATACCATATGCTAACACACATATATGGAATCTAAAAAAATGGTACTGATGAACCAGTGGCAGGACAGGAATAAAGATGCGGATGTAGAGAATGAACTTGAAGACACGGGGTGGAGGGGAGGAGAAGCTGGGATGAGGTGAGAGAGTAGCACTGACATATATATGCTACCAAATGTAAATAGATAGCTAGTGGGAAGCAGCCACATAGCACAGGGAGATCAGCACAGTGGTTTGTGACGACCTAGAGGGGTGGGATAGGGAGTGTGGGAGGGAGACTCAAGAGGGAGGGGATATGGGGATATATGTATACATATAGCTGACTCACTGTGTTGTATAGCAGAAACTAACACAATGTTGTGAAGCAATTATACTCCAATAAAGATATAAAAAATTTTTAAAAAAAAAACCACAGTCCTTGGTTTCCATGGGCAATCTTGATTCTGCTCCACACTCAGTTCCAAACAGAAAATGGGGAAGTGCGTGGAAGTCATGGAAATAGATGTGCAGGCAACTGGCTTCAAGAAGTGATGACAGAGAACAAAAAAGGTCACAAGGTGGGAATCTGAAAAAACAACAGCTCTGAGAACAAGACAGACCGAGCTATTTATAGGGCTATAAAGCTCCATCACCCCATAAAACTTAATAATCCCTAGCAGGATCTCTGGGGAGGTAATGGGCAACCGAGCCGTTCTGGCCAAGTAAGTGATGGCTCAAGCCAATTACTAGGTCCTTCCTTAGTGCTCGAGCACATACTGCAGACAGTGGCTTGTGTTCATAGATGGCCTTGCAGCACCAAGAAGAAGCTGGATTGTGTTGCTCCATGTTTACTAAGGAAAGTACGTACCGGTGAAGCATATTTTAGAAAGATTTTTGTTAAAATGGTAGCAAGGGGAAGTGGGAAACTCATGCAGACGTGGATTCAAACCCAACTCCATCCTAACCAGGCCACTGAAGTGTGCAAGTTAACACCTCTGAGCCTCAGTTTCCTTATTGGCACGATGGGAATAGCAAGAGCCACCTCACAGAATTGTTGAGGGGCTTCGATAACATAACATAGACTGCAGCTAACACACAGGTTGCCCTTAAAAGATTAGGTTTCAGTGATCAAGGAAATTTGCAGATCTAAAGCGCTGGACCCCTGCCACAGGGCTGGGTAAATGAAGCATTGCATCATTATTGCCACTTGCATTGCTGCTGCTGCTACTACTACTGCTAATACTAACCTCGTTGTTACTCCATTCCCATGGAGAGAATAAGGGGCAGCCATCGACCATAAGGGCAGGAAAGAATTTATCAGCAGAGGTAGGCTGTCAGTTCACAGACTCCTTCCTCAATGAAAACTGCTCTCACCACGGGCCTCTCCCAGGCAGGTGGTCCCTCCCTGCTCTGCTCTCCCCAGACATTTGTCCACACTTCCGTTAGTCAGGCTTTCCGATCTTCTTGGAGGTGCTTTTTAACGACGGGTAAGAGCAATCCATTGCATTCAGGAGGACTGGGTTCAAACCTATGTATATCCCTGGCCAAGATATTTTACTTCTCTGTGCCTCATTTTCCAAATCTGTAAATGTGGCATCATAAATTACCTATCTCATAGGGATAGTATGAGGATGAGTTGAGTTCTTACATGTAAATTTCTTGGAGCAGTGCTTAGGGCATAGTAAGTGTCGCCAAGTATTAGCTAGTTATGATGAGGATGAGTTGTATATACTATGTATATATTTATGTGTGTGAATATATAAATGACACCTCATACAAATGGACATTGGGTAAGTGTTTTATAAATGAAAGTTGATGGGCTGGGAGAAGCTCTGACTATTTCAAAGAATTGCTGGGTAGCTTTGCTAGAGGGGCTGTTACCTTTCCTTTCTAATCAATAGGCTTCTGGTGGTGGGGAGAGGGTTGTGAAGCAGAAGTCACTGAATCCCTTTCTTGATTTTACGAGACTCCCTGTCTTGTGATAGCACAGAAGAGGAATTCAGAGGATGGAGACCCTTGCCGGAGGCATTCAGGAGAGGAATTCCATCTGCCCTCCTATATAAACAAACAACGCGGCAGGGGCTAGTCCCTTCTCTCCATAGGAAACCACTTATTCCCATATTTTGTTTTTGCCCTCCTCTGCCTTTATAGGATGATAAATCACTAAAATGTGATGTGGCTTCAAAAAGCTAACGGTGCATTTTTTTTTTAACATCCAGCTCAGCAGATCTTCACATGCATGGGAACTTGCTGTTCCACAGAGACTTGAAAAGGTCCCCAGGAGCCCTCCCCCCATCAGAGGTGGAGCAACAGCCTCTTGTGCAGTTCCCATCCCCCTCTGCTCGGGGACTAAGAGAGATGTGGGGAGTCTCTAAATGACCTGCTAAGAGCAGGAGGCACAGCTAGGAGTTAGAGAGACTTGGACTGAAATCTCAGTGCTGCCACGTTCTGGCTGTAAGAAATTGGATGAATTGCTTAAATTCTCTGAGCCCCCATGCCTACATCTGTGAAAGGGGGACCAAATCCCCCCCTCCAAGGACTGTTATGTGGATTAAGTGATAGCTAGTCATAAAGCAATTAGCACATGGAAGAGACAGCCAATGTGTGGAGCTGTCTTTGGCCTACATAGGAATGTATAGTCCCTGGAAAGACGTTCATCCTGAGTTGAGTCCTTTCATGCCAATGCCAGCCCATGGACGCGTCCTGGAGTTTGTGCACATCATTTAAGGGCTCTGCCTCAGTTTCTTCTGTGCAACATGAAGATAAAAATAATTATCCAGCTTACTTCCCAAATTTACAAGAAGGTGGAAAAGTTTATGAGTGTACTTTGAAAGTTCTTCGAAAAAGTAAAAACTGTTTAACTTCTTTTTTCTAAAGTATCAGCACCAGAATTTCTTTGATTTAATCAAGATTTGCACTGTGGCCTTTGATAGACCAAAGTAGACCACCACTCACAGATGAGACTTTAACTCATTAGAGGCACATTCAGAGAAAAGCCTTGCATGACTTTAATTCTCACTGCAGTGTCCATGACTGATAGCAGAGCCTTTATAGAGAGAAGATTTTGATAGAGCAGAGGAGGGAGTGAGCACAGAAGCATCTGTGGGCTCAAAATATGCTCCCCAGAGGGGCACCTGAGAACATCAGAAACACGCTTTGCCCAACTCATCCATAGCCTTTAGGCTGGTCTGGACACACAGTTGTTCTAATTCCTGTGTTATGCTGTCCTCTCTCAGGACCAGCTGCCTCCATCATTTAAAAACGGAGAGGCAAGAAGAGCTGGTTATTAAGAGGTATCTCGTTTCATAAACAAGTGTTCTTGCTACAAATATTCCAGCAACAGGCTGCCTAGTGTCCCCAATCTACCGAAATCCAGGACAAGTGTTCCTGCCAATCTCCAGCCATCCATCTGTCCGGCAGATCCACAAATCATCATGGAAGTTAAAGAGCTGCTGGTGGTCGCAGCAGGGTGACCTGGATCCTCCCTGTCACCCATCAAAGCCCCCTGGCCCTCAAGTCCCACAACAACAGTTCCTCTTTTTGTCATCAGGCCCAGGTGATGAGCTCAAAGAATGCCCCAGAGGGAGCCAGGAATGTCTTTGTCTGGCTTGGCAAGTGGCTTGCCTGCCCTACACTGGTCAGGATGTGGGAGTGGAGAACTATTTTTGTTTCCTTCTGGAAGTGACCACAGTGACCAGGGCCAGCCACAAATCTGTTAACTGCCCTGAGGGAGATTTGCCTCCCTTCAAAGGACAGTAGGAGGAAAGCTTGTTTGGGAAGCCAAAGTGTCTCCAGGTGCCACATTCTACCCCTGGGCCACAAAATGAAACCAGGGGGGCCTATCTGGATGAGAATGAGACTCTTCACTAGATTTTCAGACACCCCCCCCAAGCCTCTGCTGTTACCAAACCAAACTTGGGTCCACTTGCCTATGCAGTAAAGCCAATCTCCTGACCGGGTTGTGGCGAAGGACGGTGCGGTGTTTATTGCAGGCACCAAGCAAGGAGTTCAGGGCGGCTAATGCTTAAAAGACCCCAACTCCCCAAAGACTTTCAGGGAAGGGTTTTTAAAGACAGGGTGAGGGAGGGGTTTGGGGGGTACGTGATCAGTTCATGAACAGTCTTCTGATTGGTTGATGGTGAGGTAATCAGGGGTCAACATCATCAACTTTCTGGTTCCAACCCATCTGGGGTCTCCCTGCTTGTGGTCAGCTTACAGTTAACTTCTTCCACCTGGTGAGGGTTTCAGTCTCTGCAAAACAGCTCAAAGGACGTGGCTCAGGATATTATCTCTAGCCCTTGAGGAGGAACTAAAGGTCCTTGACTTTGTTTAATGGCTAAACTATTTTTATTTTTGCCTTCCTTGCTTGTTCTCCTTTCTTTCTTCATTTTCTCAACTTCTCTGATTAAATGTACGCTTTGGAACTCAGGGAAGCGTAGGAGGCTACAGTTTTTGAGGCAGGCAGAGGACATGGGTGAGGAAGGCTGTTCTGGGAAGGTTCCATAGGGTCCTGCTTGGATACACTGCCACCATGGCTATCGGTGACTGACTTTCCCACTGGTGCTTCACTTATTCAATCAGTCAGTGATGTGTGCCTGGCCCATTGTGTGCCAGGCACTGTGCTGACAGAGAGGAGAGGGGTCTGTGGAAGGATTCCAGTTCCACACCCTCCAGTTTCACTTCCCGGGTCATGAGGAGGTGGGAGGGGGAAGGGAGATTGCTACTGTCTTTGGCCCCGGAAAAATGCTTCCACTCCCATGTGAAACGCTTTCCCTCAGTGAGCTTCTGCAGAGGTGGAACAGGTTGAAACCTTCTAAAGAGTTTCTGTTAAATTCTAAGAGTACAGAGAGGGAGAGGGGAGGATGAATGGAACTATGGTTTATTCAACTGCTATTTGTTCAACAAATATTTAATGAGCCAGTATTATGTGCCAAGTAGTGTGCCAGCAATGAGAAAACAGGTGGAAAAGGGCTATCCCCTGACCTCAGGGGATTTGATAAGCTCAGATGCTGAATTCGTGGTCCACTGGTTCCCAGGGAGTAGCACCCCACCACCTACCCGACCCCTTCCTTCCTTCCACTGCCAGTCATTTTATTAAAAAATGAAAGCCTGAGGTAATTTGCTCTCCCATGTCAGCTAGGAGGACTTAAACTCGCACAGGCTAAAAGTTCACACTAACAGGCAGGATTAATTAGTAGTTGTCATGGAAATGGAATATCATTAATTATACAATTTGAAACTGTTCAAGTCCACTTGCACCAAAATTACATCCTGAAACTACAGCATCACAAAGCCTTCACACACTCTTGACTCATATTTGAGTCATGTACAACACTTAAGTATTAAATATTATTTGCAAAACAACCAGTATTGTCCATTTATGTGCGATGGGGTAGGAGAGTTGGTGCTCCACACACAGAAGGATGTCTGAGCATGTGGCCCATTATTCACACCTAACACACATCAGTACATCTGTTTTGAAATGCCGTTGCATCCAGACTGTTGTCTAGTGAATAAAGCCTCCTATGGGCCCCATAAAGTGTGCAAGGTGCCTGCATTAGTCGTTTACTGTTGCATGACAAATCACCCCAAAATGTAACAGCTTGAAACAGCAATAATCATTTCACATTTCTCACAGTTTCTGTGCGTCAGGAATTTGGGAACAGCTCAGCTGGAGGCTCCGGCTCAGGGTCTCTCCTGAAGTTGCCGTCCAAGTGTCAGCTGGAGCTGTACCTGAAGGCTTGACTGGGACTGGAGGATCCTCATCCAAAGTGGCTCACTCTTATGATGGTGAGTTGATGCTAGCTCTTGGCCAGGGGCCTTTTCCCTCCATGTGGGCCTCTCTGTGGGGCATCCTGAGTGTCTTTAAGATATAGCAGCTGGGACTTCCCTGTTGGCGCAGTGGTTGAGAGTCTGCCTGCCGATGCAGGGGACATGGGTTCGTGCCCCGGTCCGGGAAGATCCCACATGCCGCGGAGCGGCTGGGCCCGTGAGCCATGGCCGCTGAGCCTGCGCGTCCGGAGCCTGTTGCTCCGCAATGGGAGAGGCCACAACAGTGAGAGGCCCGCGTACCGCAAAAAAAAAAAAAAAAAGATAAAGCAGCTGGCTTCATCCAGAGCGAGCAATATAAGAGACCAGGGCTGAAGTGGTAGTGCCTATCCTTGGTCCTAATTGTCATTTGTACGATATATCTTAGTCACACAGGCAGCCCCGACTCAGTGTGGGAAGGGCTCATACAAAGGCTTGAATACCAGGAGATGTAGATCCTCGGGGGCCATGTTGGATGCTGGCTACCACCAGTGTTGATCATTGCAAATGCTTCCTCTGCTCTCCAGCGTAGTCAGGCAGCAGGATATTCCCATCCATCAAATCTCTGCATATTTGAGTGAAGCTATGTGTAAATTGATGGATTTCAGAGCATTCTGTAATAATAAAATAGATAATACCAAAACAGCAGTGAATACTATTTGGACTGTTTTCGGACATTCAGAGGTCTCTTGATTCCAGAATCTACAGATAATCACTGTTAACATTTCAGCATATGTCCTTCCAGGTCTTTTCCATGTCCTTTCCAGTGGTTCTTCTCCTAACAGCATTTAAAGGTGTTTATGTCTGTCCCATCCTAACACCACCTTTCCTTATCCTCTGTTTCCCTTCAGCTGTTACCTTATATCTCTTATCACCTCCACAGTCTAGCTTCTTAAACAGCTTGGCTAAACTTCTCACCTCCCGATCGCTCCTCACACCACTTAAACTGGCTTCAGTCCCCACTATTCCATGGGAGTTGTCCCTACCACAGTCACCCATGACCTTCTCATTGCCAAATCCAGTGGACACTAAGTCCCTTTCTTTTCTGACCTCTTAGCGCCATCTGATGCTGTTGACCACAAATCTCCCTTCCCTGGTTTTTCTCTTACTTCCCTGACTGCTCCTTATCCGTCTCCACTCTGGGCATTCTTCTATCCACCCCTTAAATGTTGGGGTTCATTACTTCTATCCACCCCGTAAATGTTGGGGTTCCTCAAGCCTCTGTCCTAGACCACTTCTCACTCTACACGTGTTGCCAGGGCAACCCCGTCCATCTCCGCACCTTCATTTACCAGCTATAAGCCAGTGCTTTTTAAATCTACGTCTCTAGCTCAGACGTCTCTCCTGAGCTTCAGACCTATATAACCAACTGTGTGATGAGTATCTTTGGTCACGTCTCAAGCTCAATGTGTTGAAAACTGAATTTATCATTTCCACCGGCTCCGCCAGTGTCCTCCCATCTCAGTAAATAGCACCTTTATCCACTCAGTTGCCCAAGCCAGAAACACAGGCATTAATTATCCCTGACACCACTCTCTCCATCTCTCACATTCATCAGTCACCATGTCCTAGGGATTCTACCTCCAATATATCTCTAAAATCCGTTCACTTTTCTCCATCCCTTACTGTCAGCTCTCAGCAGCTCTTAACTGGTCGTCCTATCTCCAGTCTTGCCTCATCATTTACTTAACCACTCTTCTATCATGGGATGTTTAGGTTTCTTGTACATGATTATACTTAAGAAAATTTTTTTTTGGTTACCTGAGCTCTTTGTTAGATTGGGTTTTGATTTCATGATGTTAATATATTTGCCTCTAAGGTATGCCTTACAAATAAAGAATCAGGAATAAACATCTGATCCCCTTCTCTCCAGACCAAATCTCTCTCCAAAGTCCTGTGTGGTCTAGATTCCAGGGGAATGGATTTCACTATGTTCCCAGGAGTGGACACACTATTCCTCAGCCTGACAAAGCCCTCTGTAACCCAGGCTGGCCGCATCTAGCCAGCCCTGTTCCCAGCCACACACTCTTCCATTCTCTTATGCATCTGGTTGTTCCTTCATCAAGTATTTATCTAGTACACATAAGGCACTGTGCTAAGAAATATCCTCACTGTAACAGGTCTGTATCCTCATGGCATGCTCCACCCCACCTCCAAACTACATTTGATTTCTGATTCTGGACCTTTGCTCACCACCACCCCACTCCGTGGAATGTCCTCTTTCATCCCCTTCCCAATAGCCTCGTCTTTCCCATCCTTTGATGTAAGCCTACCTTCACTGACCATCCCAGACCACAGTGATCCCTATACCTTTCTTATCTCTTCTCTCATTTCAAAACGTAATCAATGTATCTTGCATTGCTATTTTATTATTTCTCATATCAATAGTTCTAACTGTAGCTGTATCAGTACTGTCTCCCCATCTGGATTTAGACCCCTGGAGAATCAGAATCATACTTTTTTTTCCTTTCTAAGGAATTAGTTAAGTAGGAAATTCCTTATTAGTAGCTGATTAATTAACTAGTTAATTATTTTACTTCTCTGAGCCTCGAGGTCTTCATATCTAGTACTAGATAATAATTCCAACAATTTAGGGTGGTTGTGAGAATTAAAGATGGCAACAGATGAGAAAAAATATCCTATTGTGCCTGGCACACAGAAGGTGCCCAATAAATGTTAGTTCTCATCCCTGTAATGTCTAATCCTGGGCTGCAAACACAGTAACTAAAAGTACTTACTTGCAAAATGAATGAATGAATGAATCGGTAAATGAATGACAAAAGGCTGAAGGAATGAAATAATGCATTCCCTGTCAGAGAAAGAGACGGACTTTCCTTGGCTGGTATGGGAGCGTATTCTGCCAGAGGAGAGACTGTAGATAGATTTCCTGCTCGGCTCCAAGATCATGAAATGTTGATTAATGGGAAATCAGGTTTGATTTGGGTATTTCTGCTGCAGCCAGCTAATTTTTGTAAGTTTGACTGAATTTGTGATCTGTCAGAATTCCCAGAAGAAAGTAGCAGGCACATGTTTCTTATAAACTGAAAAGAAATTCTTGTGTAAATTAATTTTCACTGGCATAGATCTGGCTCCGGGTACCGTAAGAAATGAGAATATGTTGGTTTTAGAGCCCAAGCTATAAATAGTTATCTCCTCACTGTCACTGGTGTTTGTAGAAACTCCTTTTTCACTAATGGTCATTCCATTTGTTTTGAAAAAGATATCAAATGGTCCAAAAAGTCTTGAAGGTCATGACATAAAAGGCCTTTGGGGAGGAGGACACTAGGAAGAGGGGGTGTCATCTCCAGATGCTAACCATTTGGTTTTCTAGCTTCACATGTTGAGTTCATGGTATTAATTTTGCGTTCTTCATGGAGGGAATGACTTTGTGGTCAGCTGCAGTCAGCAGTGACAATTAACCCCTGTCCTCCTATCTTCACCACAGGAGGTGACAGAGGTGACAGAGATTTCTCCATTATTCCCCTGATCCCCTTCTTCATTCCCTGCTCCCCTCTCCTCCCCATTCCTAACAGACCTCCCCATCACCCCACACCATATCTTCCCAACTACATGGAATGTTCTCGAAGAAGGGGGATCATGATTAAGGACTGCAGTCTTGGCACATTGACCCTCCATGCATGCATGAACAAATTGGAGAAATTTATTTTGTGTGGCCACAAAATGGCAAATCTGGAAGGGACATCACAGATCACCTAGTTCAGGGACTCCTCAGCAGGGTCCATGGAATTCTAAGGGATCTGTGGATAGAATTCAATGAGTGCACACAAAAGGTTTAAATCTTTATTTTCATTACTAACTGAAATTTAGCATTTTCTTGAATTACAAATAAAGGTAACACCCCACAATAGTGTTGGCACTATCTGTGACTTTTTCACCAAAGAAGTCGTACTTATTTTTTATATCTCATTATAGATATTGCAAAAATCTCAAAATAATCTTTTATTTTCAACATTACTTCAAAATTACAGCAAAATGATAACATTATAAGTAAAAAATTACTTGCCACCAGATCTCATTTGATGCATTAGTAAAGAAGCATATCTATTATTATGTCAAGTATTTATTCTTTATTTCGATTATATTGAAAGTTATATCAACATAATTGGTTTCTTCTGTAATCCTTGGTATTTTGTCTCATGCATTTAACAACATTCTACTGAGAGGGGAATCCATAGATTTCATTTGACTGCCAAAGGGGCCACAGGACAGAAAAGGTTAAGAACTCAGATCTAGTCCCTGGAAGCACAAAATTTGTCTCACACCATATTCCAGGATCTCTGAGAAAGATAATGAAGACACATCAGGATGCAGAGGGAAAGAATACTGTGATCGATTAGCAGTGTCTGTCAGGGGCACAATATGAAGAAAGTGGTAGAATGGAATTGCATACTTTCCAATCTAGGCCAGTGCTGCAAATACAACTTTGTGCAACGATGGAAATATTTTATCTGCACTGTCCAATATGGTGGCCACTAGCCTCATATGACTTTTGAACACTTGAAATGTGGCTGGTGCAACTGAAAATTTAAATTTTTAGTTCTATTTAATTTTAGTTAATTTACATTTAAATACCACCTGTGACTAGTGGCCACTGCACTGGACCACACAACTCTAAACTAATCCCACCAACACCTACCTTAGTCACCTCCCACTCCACCCCACCCCCTCTCATGGAGGAGGAACCTCTACCCAGAGAGAGATGGCCTTTGCCAAAGGTCATTGGACCCATTGGTGACAAACCCACATCTCTCTACCTCCCAGTTTGGAGTTTTCTCACTTATACAGCATTTCTAAACTATCATTTAGCAGGATGTTCATTCCCTGAATAATGCCCAGTGTGCCATGAGAGAAGAAGTTATTCAAAGTTATGTAAGTCCTTTTGGTAAAACAAGATAAGGCACTATCTCTTCATTGCCCTGAGGTCTGATTTAATGATTTCCTTTTTGTTTATGTCAGTTTGAAGGGCAAAGGGTGGAAATAGGCATTATTTTGCTTTTTTGGTCTGCTAATTTGCTTTAAGAAAATGTTCACAGATATTCTGCATAAAAGTATACTGTTTGCTGTTTTGCAATCTCCAAACACTTCAGTAACCTGCTGTAAGCCAGACTGTTTCTGAGGATGATTCACGCCCCGGAGCAGGTCCCCATCTTGAAGATTCAGGGTTAAAGAACACAGACTGTACCGTGCCCACTCTGTTTGCAGGAGGGGCCTGTGTTGATGAAGAATTGGTGGTGAGGAGGCCTGAGGCGGGGATGCATTCTGATGAGGTCATGGGGAGGGAATGCCTTCCTCTGCAGAGGTGGGAGCCTGGGACAGCTGCCAGGAGTGTGGTCTGGGAAGCACAGCCCTGGGACAGAGGAACAAGAATCATGCATTTGCCCTACTCATTAGAAATCTTTGGGGGCCTCAACAAGCTGCTTCATAGTTTCACCCTCCTGCAAGCTCAAGCCTCAAGAAACAAAACAAAAGAAAGACAAAAACAAAACAAAACAAAACAATGGCCTTTTCTCCTGTCTTGGCTAAGAGAGGGCTTTAACCTTGAGTTAACTTTGCGGATCTGACCGCAGCTAAGGCCTGCCACAACTCAAAGCATTCATAGACAGCAAAACTGGCCAACACACTGATTATAATGTTTTCTAAAGTTTCAGTGGTATATAAACAATTTTCAGAGACTTCTTGCTGTGAACCAGCAGGCCCTCCTCCAGACATGCTGAATCAGAATTTTTGACGATGTGTCCTAGGTATCTAGGTCTTAAACAAAGCTCCCAACTGATTCTGATGTACGGTTAGATTTTAGGACTGCTGGCCTAAAAGATGACATCCATACCCTTAATCCTGGCATCCAAGGCCTCTGGGAGCTGGCCCTGCTCTATACAGGTGGAGCATCATAGTGGGAAACATACAAATTGTGTAGTAATTGTCAACTGAAAAAAAACACACACACATAAAAAGCTGAGAGTTCTGTTTTATTTGGAGACCTTACCGAGGACTACAGCCTGGGAATCAGCCTCTCAGATAGCTCTGAGAAACTGTTCCAAAGAGGTAAGGGAGGAACCAGGATACGTAGGAGTTTTTGATGTAGTTGAAGAGCCAAACATTACTTCTAATGACAAAAACAAATATCTCAAGTTAATGATTTTAATGCTTTTCTATGTGTGGGAAGATACAAGAGTCTGGGCTCACTGAAATTATTCCTTTGATAAGCATCCTAACTATCTAGGGCCAGTATCCTGTTTTTCTCCATCCTGAATTCCCTTCAGGGTGCACCATCAGGGCTGGTTGCAGTGGCAGGTGGTGGGACACTTCCCTTGTTTACCGGAATGGCAGGCAACGTTTTTGTCCACATAATGATATAAGTAACAACAGCTACCATTCATTGGGTGCCTGCCAGGTGCCAGGTATAGGACTAAGAGCTGTAAGTGAATCACCATTTAATCTGCACGTTGGCTCTATTGTTACCATTTTACAGATAATACTCTGAGGTTTAGAGTGGTTAAATAATTTGCGCAGGGACACACAGTCAGGAAGTGAAGAAATGGAACTCATCCTGAGGTCTATCAAATTCCAAAGTCCATGCACTTAACCTAGGGTGAGCAACTATCCCAGTTTGCCTGGGACTGAAGGGCTCCATTACACATGGCACCTTCTGTGCTAAAACCAGGACGGTCCTGGGCACACCAAGACAAGCTGGTCACCCTGTCTCAACTTGGAGATTTCTGCCTGAGATCAGCTCCACCATTTGTGACCAAATTACATCAGGCAAACCTGCCCACCCTTGGGTCTCCCAGGTTCCTCGTCTGAAAACAGGAACTGTCACATCTGTCCCAGAAGGTGGCTGTGAGCATTAGATGAGATAGTGCCTGTAACAACATCCACTGAAGGAAGAGGTGAGCTTCCCCGCAGGCCCACCTGGTGGAGCCCTGCGTTGTGTTGCTCAGTATGTGTTTATTTGAAATCTGGAAAACTCTCAGCCATGATCTCCTCAAATAATTCTTTTCCATTTCCTCCGTTCTCATCTTCTGAAACTCCTATCCAGTTGTATATATATTAGCGTTTCTCAGTTAAGCCTACACATCTCAGACATTCTCTTTCCCATTTTAAGAATGTTTTGTGGGGACTTCCCTGGTGGCACAGTGGTTAAGAATCCACCTTCCAATGCAGGGGACACGGGTACAATCCCTGGTCCGGGAAGATCCTTCCTGCCACAGAGCAACTAAGTCTGTGCACCACAACTACTGAGCCTGTGCTCTAGAGCCCACGAGCCACAACTACTGAAGCCTGCGTGCCACAACTACTGAGCCCATGTGCCACAACTACTGGAGCCCACACACCTAGAGCCCGTGCTCCGCAACAAGAGAAGCCACCGCAATGAGAAGCCTGGGCACCGCAACAAAGAGTAGCCCCTGCTCGCCGCAACTAGAGAAAGCCCACACAGAGCAACAAAGACCCAATGCAGCCAAAAATAAATAAATAGAATAAACAAATTTATTTAAAAAATAAAATCTTAATAAAAAACTATATTTCGTGACACTCTGGGAGAGGTCCTCGGTGCTCTCTTCTGTCTTAGTCTTTCTTCAACTGTACCCAACTAAACCTGACAGTAGTTATTGAGTTTATCAATAACTACATTTTCATTAGCAGAATTTGTAGCTGGTTTTTCTTCATACCCAGCTGGTCTTGCCTCCTGTCTGCCTGCTTTTTGTTTTACAAATGTCTTGGGTTTTCAACTTTCTTTCTCCTTATGTCCCTTTGAAACACTTGTTTGCTGATTTTGGTGACCGTCTTTCCTGGCATACCCTTGCCTCCTGGTTTGGAATTGAGGTTTGCAGGTGGCTCTGGAGTTGGAGCTTGCTGTGTTTCACTGTGCGTTCTTCCTCCCTCTCTGTTCCCCCCTCTCTGTCGCCGTGGTGTTGCCTCCTTTCTGACCCAGTGGCCCCAGTTAACGACCAAGTCTACTACTGATGATTCTGGCTTCTCTCGGGGGCAGAGACTCTGGCAAGGTGCTGGCATTGCCCTTGACCTGCCCACCTGGCCAGGTCTGCTTCCTTCTCCCTCCCTTGGACGGCAGCTTGTGGCCGGTGGCCGCCCAGGCCATGGCCATTGCTTCCCTTCAGTCTCATTTCACAGGTAGGGGGGTGCTCTCTGGTCCCACATAGGGGGCCTGGCTTTGTCCCTACCTGACTTGGGGTGCTTTTACTCCCCATTATGTCAAAAGGAGCCAAAATGGCCAGTTTTCCTCTTCTGCTCTCAGACCCAGAGCCCCATGCCCCAGCCTCACCTACCCCCACTCACAGGTTTGTGTCCTGTGCTGTTTTTTTTTTTCCTTATTGAAGTATAGTTGATTTACAATGTTGTGGTGTACTTTCAAGTGTACGGCAAATTGATTCAGATAGATAGATAGATAGATAGATTCCTTTTCAGATGCTTTTCCATTATAGGTTATTACAAGATACTGAATGTAGTTCCCTGTGCTTTAACAGTAGGTCCCTGTGGGTTACCTATTTTATATATAGTAGTGTGTATACATGTGTCCTGTGCTGTTCATTGAACACTGGGATGTTTTACATCTACGTGTTCCCGTGCCTTTTTGGTTTTCTCTTATTTCTAGTCTGTCTTTACTCAGCATTTGAGAACAGAAGATCCTGAAAGGATCGTCCTACAAAGCCGTCTTGACTTAGGTATTTCCCTGAAATTGTGTTTCAAAAGAAAATTAAAATCAAGGAAGATTCAAAGTTCTCATGAATGTTTCCTTTGGTACTTAAAATAATAGTCGCAGGCAACCAAGAGAAAGGAACAAGAAGCCACACTGTGATGACAGCATCTTAATGTGATTTTTCCCAGACCAAAGGCACACGGGGTGGACAAGGAAAGAGCCCGATGCTGGGGCCTCATCTAAGCATCTACGTTAACTCAGTGCATGATCTTGGCTGCCAGTTATTGAGCTCCTCCTCTCTCACTGTTAGACTGAGACCTCCCCCACTGATTCTGAAAGCCTGTGGTTCTCTAACCAAAGGGCAGCATAGCCCAGTGTCCTGTGATCCAGAAGCAGTGTCCCAAGTGTTCCCTTCTTACCTACTCCCACCCTCAAATGACTGCCTGGCCACCACCTCCAGGGCTGCCATTCCAGAAATTACAGCACTTAACAAAGTCTGTTTGGGGTCACAGAGAGAAATTTTGCTCAAATGCTACTTAGGCTTTTCATTTTTCTTCTTCCTTTCCCTCTGACCCAAATTTGAATTCCTAACTAACGTTACAGAAAGTCCCAGTTGGGAGGTAAAGGGGAATAGGGGTGACTGTCTCTATTCCACAGAGGGAGACGTTGCAGCCAGCAAAGTTTCAGGAACTTGCACGAGGTCACCCAGCAAGTGGATAAGGCAGGACTTTTGAAGGCAGGTCCATCTGCTTCCATAGCTGTCCTGCCTCAGCATAGCGTGCCATTCCCGGGCAGATGGAGGGTGGTCCTCTGAGCAGCTGCCATAGTAACAAGGGTCTCTATAGTATCTCTCCACCCCCATTGATGGCTCTCAGAGCAATTCCTCAGTCAGAAAGTTGCAGGTGACCACGGGTACTTACCAGCAACTCTAGCACCCACCCAGGTTTAGGGCCAACTTTTCTACAAATATCCCACCAAATCTTTTCAATTGGGGCCTTTATTGAAATCCCGGGGCACAGTTTTTGCAGATCAAGTCAAGATCTCTTTCTCCACTCGCCATCACTTAACTCTCAGGGCACTGTTACAACCTCAGAGCAAAGCTCCTCTGCCAAGACAAATAGGTCTCTACTTTCTGTTGTTTTCTTGACTTCATAATTCTTGGCTTCGGGCAAAACTGCGAAGCTGGCAGCTTTCATCCCCACCACCCCTGCTGGCTCTGCTCTGCACCCTTTCCTCCCTTCAGAGGCCCTGTCACCCTCACCCCTGCTCCTCAGTCCCACCCCCTCCTCACTCAAAGCTGCTCACACCAGAAAGACAGAGATTTGGGCATGGCAGCAAAAAGGGGACTCTGTCCCAGGGGATTTCCATATTGAAGAGAGTGCATTCTTTAAGCATGCACCTGTCCACCTGTGCGCACATGCACACACACACACACACACACACACACACACACACACACACACCACACAAGGTTTATTGTTTTATGATTAGATAATTGACACATGTACATCACAAAATTTGAAAAGTACAAAAAATATAAAGAAGAAAGTCAAAACCTGTAATCCAATCACCCAGACAAACCTCCATTAACTCTTTATTCCCTTCCAGTTCTTTGTCTTAATGTGTATGTGTATATGCATGCATGGATATATCATACATATATACATTCTAGGGCCTGTTTCAACGCTATCTTGTTTCATTGCTGTGACTGCCAGTTCTCCCTCAGTACCACAGTGCTGACATTATTATTGTTTTATGATCAACTTTAATCCCTGATGGCTCGAATTCTCCATCATCACTTTTTTAAAACATTTTAAAAATTACTCTTAACTCTTTCTTTTTCCTGGTGAATTTTACATTTATTTATTTATTTATTTTTGGTTGCATTAGGTCTTTGTTGCTGCACGCGGGCTTCTACTCTTTGTTGCTGCACACGGGCTTTTCTCTAGTTGCGGCGAGCGGGGGCTACTCTTCGTTGCGGTGTGCGGGCTTCTCATTGGGGGGCTTCTCTTGTTGCGGAGCACGGGCTCTAAGCACGCGTGCTTCAGTAGTTGTGGCACAGAAGCTTGGTTGTTGTGACTCGTGGGCTCTAGAGCGCAGGCTCAGTAGTTGTGATGCACGGACCTAGTTGTTCGGCGGCATGTGGGATCTTCCCGGACCAGGGCTCGAACCCATGTCCCCTGCATTGACAGGTGGATTCTTAACCACAGTACCACCAGGGAAGTCCCCTGGTGAATTTTAGATTCATTGTGATAAATAAGCCATTGCTTGTTGGGTTGCAAGTTTATTGCACTTATAAATTAATTGGGTAAAATTGGCATTTTTACAACATTCGAATTTTCCGTCCAGAAATATTGTATGTCAGACCTAGATCTTCTTTAATATGTTACAGTAAAGTGAAAAGATTTCCTTCAGATGGGTCCTACATGTTCTTTTTGAGGTTTCTTAATATTTTTAATTTTTTGTTGGAAATTGGGATCTTTCTTCTTTACATGCTTCTGATTTGAATTATTGACTTGGAAAACTTATCCTGCATCTAACCCTTACTCTTTAAATAATTCTAATACTTTATCAATTGACTCCCTCCTTTTCCCAGGAAGATAATTATACCATCTGCAAATAATAATTTTATCTTCTCCTTCATATGTATAATTTTGTGAGTCACTGTACAACTTTAAGAACCATGTTAAATAATATCAGTAAAATCAGTGATTTTTCTTAATTTACTATGGATTATTTCAATCGATTAAGGAACTATTTTTCTAATCTTAGTTTTTAGTCTTTTTTTTTTTTTTTTTTTTTTGCGGTACGCGGGCCTCTCACTGTTGTGGCCTCTTCCGTTGCAGAGCACAGGCTCCAGCGTGCAGGCTCAGCGGCCATGGCTCACGGGCCCAGCCGCTCCGCGGCATGTGGGATCTTCCCGGACCGGGGCACGAACCCATGTCTCCTGCATCTGCAGGCGGACTTTCAACCACTGCGCCACCAGGGAAGCCCAGTTTTTAGTCTTTTAAATCGAGATTGGATATTGAAACTTCTCAGATATATTTTCATAATATGTTGAGATTATCATATTTTTCTTACTTTACTTGTTAATATTAGAAATTACCGTTATAATTTCCTAGCACTAAAGTATCTTTATATTTCTAGGATCACACCTACTTTATCCTGGAGAATTTTTTTTTTTTTTTTTTTTTTTTTTTTTTTTTTGCGGTTATGTGGGTCTCTCACTGTTGTGGCCTCTCCCGTTGGGATCTTCCCAGACCAGGGCACGAACCCATGTCCCCTGCATCGGCAGGCGGACTCTCAACCACTGTGCCACCAGGGAAGCCCTTCCTGGAGAAATTTTTTAATGTACTCTTGAATTTGATTCATTGATGTTCTATTTAGGATTTGTACAGCTGCCATATGCACAAGTGAGATTAGTTTACAGCAGCGTGTCCCAAAGTCTGTTCTATGGAACACTATTGCTATGAATTGTGCTACAGAAAAAGGAAGAGAAGGGAAGTCCTGTGTTAAAACTAATTTAGAAAATACTACATATCCCTCTTGGAGATTCACAAGGTATATTCCCATTTTAAGATTCTGAGACAAGCTGGGATTAAAAAGAGAAAAAAGAGAGAAACTTGGGTTTAAATTCGCATAACCCAGCATTTCCCAAACTGATTGACCATACGAGTCCCTATCTGACATAATTCCTATTAACATCTTGCAGAGCTCATGTCTGAGGCATGCACTTTGGAAACTGTCTTTGTCAGTGTTGACACTGGTTTCGCTGGAAACCTCTTCCATCAGAAGTTCTAATCAAAGGCTTATAATCAATTAAACTCTGTTGCTGCTACCCTACACAATAAGATACTTATTGTTTCTTCCAATTAAAGTTGATGCCTTTCAGTTTCATGATTCTGAGACATTGTCTCACTCCACTGGGTTCCTTTGGGATCTCAAGGATGCAGAAAAACTCAACCTTCAGAAGGATCCAGTTTGGGGTTGTCTTTATTTAACCTTCCCTCCAAGCTTGACTGGTTCTTCCTTGATCTTCTCCTCAGTTCACGGGACTACATAGTCTGGGCCCTCTGCCAGTGATGTCTTCACTCCAAAGCAGCCTGACTCTTCAGCTCAAGTGACCTTATGTGGCCTAGGTAACTTTTCCTCCATCCCTTGTCCTGCATCCTGAAACCGTCTGTTTCCACTCACCATCCCCTTTGCTCTCTCTTCTCCTCCCAACTCCAAAATCCCACTTTTTCTGTAAATACCCAAGAGATACTCAAGACTGAGAAACACATAATCTTAGTTGCTAAAAAGTTCCCAGAAGCAAAACCCTTCTAGACGTTGCGGGGAATAGATAGATTTACTGTATGGCCTCTGCCCTTCGGCAGCTCTGATTCTTGTGCTGGGGATGAACAAGTATCAAATCATTGCAGCGAACCTTTTGCCCAGTGCCTGGCATAGGAAGAGCTCAGTAGCCATTGACTAACATCACACTGAATAGAAAGTGATAAGTGCCTTATAGAGTTATGTGTATGGTGTGTGGTTAATCTTCTGAAGAATTCACAGAGCAGTGACATTTGAAAAGGGTTTAAAGGATGAATAGGAGCTCATGTGGTAGAGCAAGGAGGCAATGAAACACTTTGCAGGTGAATCAGACTTTCCAAAACTCTTTCACATACCAACCCCACTTGATCTTCACGACACTGTGAGGTAAACTTCATTGTTGCTAAACCCATTTTTCTATTGAGGAGGTTAAGGATCACTTGCAGCAATGAGCTTTCCCAAATCAAAAGATTTCAGGAATACATGAGTAGCTGTCCTAGCACTCTGATAAGAAACAGCCATTCTTAAGAGGTGTTGAGGTCCCAGGAAAACAAGGCAGGTGTGGTCCCTGTCGTCATGGAGCTCATAGGCTAGATTCACAGAACTTCAGGGCTGCAAATTCTCCCCATGTGGAGGGGTTTTTTTGTTTTTTTTTTTTTTGCGGTATGCGGGCCTCTCACTGTTGTGGCCTCTCCCATTGTGGAGCACAGGCTCCAGATGCTCAGGCCCAGCGGCCATGGCTCACGGGCCCAGCCGCTCCGCGGCATGTGGGATCTTCCCGGACCAGGGCACGAACCCGTGTCCCATGCATCGGCAGGAGGACTCTCAACCACTGCGCCACCAGGGAAGCCCCATGTGGAGGTCTTTAGCTCAGCAATTAAGAGAGAGCTGAAGAAATTGCTTTTTTCCACAGACTGAAGCTGGGCCCACCTTTAGCCTAGGAGTAAATGGTGCAGCAGCCAGAGTGTGAGGCCGGCAGACACCCTCAAGGTGGGGGTAGGCAGGGGGCGGCGGGCACCCCTGGCTTACATCTGAACCTCCTGGGGAGCCATAAAGAATACTGGTGCCAGGTGTGCCCTGGACTACTGAAGTCAGAAGCTGGGTTTTGGTGGGAGGGGGTAGTCATGGGTACGTTTAAGTGTCCCACTTGATTCTAATGTGCAACCAGAGTTATAAACCAGTGTTCTGATAGAAAGGTTGGGGCAGTATAGGGACCCAGTTGTGAAGTTCTAATTCTGCTCCTTTACTTCTCTTTCCCCTGCCTTCCTCCTGCATCCCTGCAGCTCCTTTCTGCTGGTCCCATTCTGAGCACCCACATCTGCTCCATCCCAGCTACCTAACATGGGGGCTGAGATGTGCTCCTGGGTTCATCACCACGAAAAGCTTCACTCTCAGATCCTAAGGATGCATTTAAAAGGGGCCTTCTCAGGGAGGACTTAATGGTCATAACGGTGACAAATGAGGCACAGAGAGAGCGAAGGTGCAGTGGGCCTTCGGGTTTCTGTTCAGTCGCACCACAGAGGCAGCCATCTGCTGGGTTAGGGCTGGGCCTGGTGTACAAAGGTAGGTCAGCTCTCACTGGTGAGACTACCTTCTCTCTCCCCACCCCTGCCTCAGATATCTCAGGGGAGTTAGAAGAGATTCATATCCTGCTGCTTGCCCATGGCCAGAATGGCTCCAGGTACACAGCCCAGCAGAGGCCGGGGCCTGGAGCAGAGCAGGTGCCAGCCCAGCTGGGGAGCTCATTCCCCCCCGCCCCACCCACCTCTCACCTCCCCTCGGGCATTTTCTCAGTGACCCAGAGAAGGAAAAGAAGTCCTGCAGTCTCTGCCCAGACACGTGGTATTATGGGCCTTTGTGCAGCTGAGCCTGCCCTGCCCCAAGACCTTGATGCTTTCCTAGGACGGGGGTGATTCCCCCAGCCTGCAGCAACTGGAACATGTTCTGGAATTCATCTGGATTGCCAGGGGCCATGAGAGGAGGTGGACAGGGACACTGACCAAAGGTCCCAAAGCGATACAGTCCAGCTTACCTGATGCCAGAGAGTGAGATGTTATGGTGACAGAAGCCAGCTTTAGGACTGTAATCCTATTGGTTGGTTATCACTACTGTTATCTGATTTACATATTTCCATAAGTAGTTATTGCACTAGATCCCTCTGGCCTTAAGTCAATGATGTAATGGGAAAAAGGACCCACAGATGAAACCCTGCCTGTGGATGCAGAGCGTTAGATGGTAGACTCCCCAGCCATCAGCTGGATGGAGGTGGGTGTCCCCGCAGAAGTCTGCCTATTGGTCCTCCTTGGCCTGATTTCTTCAACTGCAGAATCAAAAGAGCACTGCTGACTCCAGGGCTGCTCCCCTAGGATGTTGTAAAAGTGAACAAGTTATTGATGGCAGGGGACTGGCCGTCTCTGAGTGGAAAGGGTAATAAATCAAACATTCCATTATGTCTGTTTCCAATTTCTCCTTTCAGTGAATGTTTGCTCATCGTCTACAGCATGTAGCAGCATGCCCCTGCTCTAGTAATGCTAATCTTCTGTGTGTCATAGGTTAAGAGCATAAACTCGGGATCCAGTCTGCTTAGATTTTAATCCCGGCTCTCTACTTCCCAGCTGGGTGACCCTGGGTAAGTTACTTCACTTCTCTGTGCTTCAATTTCCTCATCTGTTAAGTGAAGATAATAATAGTACTTACTTACAGGGTTGTTATAGAGAATAAATGTGTTAATATATATAAATGGCTTAAAATCGTGCCAAGCACATGATAAGTGCTCAACAAATTTTCACTACGAAGATGATTAATACATAGCACTTTCACATAATGAGTTCACAGAAGCTTATTTATGTTTGGCACCTAAACTCTAACACAGTGTTTTTCTAACTTGTCTGGTGTTTAAAAAACAAAAATACCCAAGGTACTTGTGAAAAATAGAGGTTCCAGGCCACTGCCCTGAAGATTCTGATTCAGCAGGTCCGGAAGGGATCCGAGAAGCAGTATATTTAACAAATGGCCCAGGTGGTCCTAATGAAGAGTTTAGGGACTCAGCTGCTACAATGGGGCTAAGAGGAAAAACCTGGCCTCTTCTGGGCTTCCCTGTACTCGCTCTGCCAGTTAATCTGAAACGCCAGGGAGGGGAAGGCTCTTTCACTTTGGAGCTTTGGGAAAGCTCACATTGTCTCCCCCATCCCATTTCAGCAAGAGAGGCTTCCTAGAAGAGGTGGAGGGATTTCCAGGACTGGAACAAAGGGAGAGACCTTGACTCACAGGCAAGAAGACGGTGAGTGATTGCACGACTGGGGACGCAGGAGAAGACGTGGCCATGGCAGGGTGGGCCAGGGGTGCCTAGAGGCACCCGAGTTTGGCAATTCTTTGAGAATTGCACGTGTTTAGAGTCCTGAGCTCCACGGCATCTGGTCAGTCTCTCCAGGCATCTGTTCTTCCCTACACCCAGGATAAAATCCTGAGGTCCCTGTAAACTACAGGCCCATTTTCCCAGAAATTCAGACCCTGTTCTTGAATCAGGTGTTCATTGATTGAACCACATCTCCTAAGCATTCACCAGGCATTGAGAACACAAAATTGTGAGTCTATGACCAAGAGCTTCTCTCCGAGTGTGATTCAGACCTCTCTCCATGGAGAAGCTCGGAAGCTTGGTGTCCCGTGGGAAAGACATGTGAGAAGCGATTAGCAATGCCAAGTGACAAGTGTGTGCTAGTGGTCCACCACTGCTGCCATGGGAGCTCTGAGGAGAGGCAAACTCTTCTGGGGAGGTGAGTGTTGCAGTCTTGGAAGGCTCCTCAGAGGAGTTGAGCCAGTTCTTGAAGGATGAGAAAGTGCAGTCAGACTGCCAGAGTAAGAAGAGGTATTCTTTTTTTTTATAAATTTATTTATCCATCTATTTTTGGCTGTGTTGGGTCTTCCTTGCTGCATGCCGGCTTTCTCTAGTTGCAGCGAGCAGGGGCTACTCTTCGTTGCTGTGCACGGGCTTCTCATTGCAGTGGCTTGTCTTGTGGTGGAGCACGGGCTCCAGGCACGCGGGCTTCAGTAGCTGTGGCACGCGGGCTCTAGAGCTCAGGCTCAGTAGTTGTGGCGCATGGGCTTAGTTGCTCCGCGACATGTGGCATCTTCCCAGACCAGGGCACGAACCTGTGTCCCCTGTACTGGCAGGCAGATTCTTAACCACTGCGCCACCAGGGAAGTCCCAGAAGAGGTATTCTAATTTTTTTTTAAATTAGAGGAAAGACAGCAAGGTGTAAAAGGGCACAGATGTGGCTGGAATGCAAAGGCTGAGGAAGGGGGTGGGAAAGTAGGTTGGTCTGGCTCCCTGAGATCCCTGGGTTCCATGCAAGGCATCCCTCCCTCCCCATGGGGAGAGCAGCAGGGACGAGAAAGCCCCAGGATGACATCCATCCCCAGCAATGTTCTTCACTTCCACGGAAAATCCAGCCCCTCACTCATCTAGGAACAGGAAGCAGCACTCACTGTAACTGAACCTTCTTCCGGGACTTGCTTTACCCACGATCAAATCCTGGCCCAGTCTCTGCCTGAGGCCAAATTAGGCCCTGGTGTTATGTGCTAGCCAAGTCTCCTCTTGTGAAGAGGGTGTGGCTTCGTGGTCATTTTGTAACTTCCCGAATGCGTCTTTGAAGCTTTGGAACAAGCCGGGACCTATCTGTGCCCTCAGATCTCAATGAAGGAGAGGGTATAGTTAGAGCCGTTATCCCCGGAGTGTGCTGGGCAGGAGGTGGCGGGGGTGGGGGGGGGGGCGGGCTTTAGGATGGGCCCTTGCTCCTGCCCAGATGCCCCTCCCACCTGTCATGATGCTATAAATTCTTACCATCTGAGTCACAATTACAATCCTGTAGAAGTGGGTAAGGCTGTGTCACCTTGGGTTGGTAAGTCACAGGTGTTTATTGGTGCTCCTTCCACACTTCTCTATCTTTGCACCTGTCACCTCTGTTTAGACCACTGCCACATTTGTCTGATGAGCAGGCCTATTAGCTGTGCCTGGTGTTTTCAATGGCCAGCAGAACATTTATGGCTGAGAGCAGTGTATCCTTGTTGTTAAGGACAAGGACTCCGGAGTCCGTCTGAGTTTGGAACCAGTTCCACCTCCTATGTCACCTTAACTTTTCTTTGCCTCAATTCTTTTATCTGTAAAATGGGAATAGGAAAGTACCTACCTCCTTGGGCTGTGGGGAAAAGAAAATGAGCTCATACACATAAATTTCTCCAACAGTGCCTGGCACACGGTAAGCACACAATAAAAATTAGCTGTAAGTATTATCTCCTTTCAGAAGTCCTGCTCTCACTTCAAACTCATATGTCAAAATGGAGACCTGAGTTCTTAGTTCTGGCCTGGTCCCTCCGTTAAAAAGCTCTAGAGGCTCTTATATAACAGGCAAAGAATGAAGCCCAGGGTGATGAAGCGACTGGCTCAGGGTCACACAGAAAGCCAAAGGGAAAGCTGGTGCTTCAGACTCATGGCCACTTCCCACGAGCCTGCTCGCACCAGCCCGGTGACCCCACAGGAAGCTTCGGGCACTGCAGAGAGCCCTTGAAGAACAATTTAGACTTAGTGCCACAATCACCTGGGCCACTTTTTGAAAATGCACATTCCTGTGGTCCCCTATTGAATTCTGATCCAGTAAGTCTAGGATGGGGCCCCAGATTAGCATTTTAAAAAGCACACCTTCTTCCCTTTCCCCAACCAGGCAATTCTGATTCAGCTGGTCTGCACTTTGAAAAATGCCTCTCAAAAGCCAGTCTCGCTCACGTGCTGCCACTGGAGATGAAATCCCAAGCAGGGCCCAGTAAGGCCCTCTGGCCAGCCCCAGGCTGCACCAGTGCAGTTACTAGGCATGCCTGTGATCCCTCAGAGGTATTTCAGGAATTTGGTCACATTCTTTCACGCTCTCATCCTGAAAAGGAACTGCCAGTCCTTCAGACAAAGATGCACCTGTACCCCTGCAAAATCAGTGGGGCATTCAACACCAAGATTATCATTCCACTGAGCATTGTTTACTGCAATCGGACGCTGGGAGCTAGGGGGCTTGTGGGTAATCTGATTCATGGCACCTCCCTCCTCCATGGGTGACCTCATCAAAGGCTCACTGCATGCAATACTGCCTCAGAAGCTTCCGTCCTAACTTCCCTTACAACACTGACTGTGTGGCCCTTCTTACCAGAGGGAGGAAATCAAATACTCGAAGAAAGAACAGATACTCAAAGAGCAGTGTTTTGAGATAGTGGCAAGAAGGACAGTTCTTTATATCTGCTTATTAAGGGACTCTGGCTGTGGACAACTATCCACTAGGAAAAGAGAAAGCATTCCCAAACTAAGTGCTCAATTCTGAGATATTTTTAAAAACGTTGACAGGAGTCATCCAGCTTACGGAAGATTTCATTTTGGAGGGTTTTAAGAGCTGTTTCTTCTCAGCCTTTGACTTTCTCTTGCTCAGAACTTGTACCTGGGCCTGTGTTCATTTATTTCCATTTCTGAGTTATCACTGGGACACAGAGATAACAAGGTCTGCTGATCAGAATACAGCTGTGAGGACTAAGAAAGACCATAATAACTGTCCTGCAGCAATCTGAGGTTGGCCTTTCTCAGCAGTGTGGCCCGCAGGGGCAAGTGCATAACCTTCAGGATCACCCAGAATGGGTTCCAGTCCCAGATCTGCTGGTCTCTGGCTGTGGGGCCTTGGACGGGTTACTTAATTCTGAGTCTCCATTTTCCTGTCTGTAAAATGTGGATACTTATATTGAACTTATAGGGCTTTTGTGCTGATCAAAGGACACAGTGAATGTCTAGCATGATGCCCATCACAGGACAGCCAATATATAGTTGTTATTCTTTTGTTCCCTATTTTCTTCTTGGTAACAGTGATTGTGATTGTGCCATTGTTCAACTAAAGAGAAAAGGAATCATTCTGAAGCTAGAAGAAAGGGAAATGAAATAAAGCATATTTAACCCATCCAGTGGAAGACAATAAAGCAAAAAAGAGAGAGAGAGAGAGAAGGAAAGACACAAGTAACTAGAAAACAAAAAGTGGTAGAAGTTAGTTAAAATATATCAATAAACAAAAGAAATATAAACAGATTAAACTCATCTGCTAAAGAACAAATTTTCAGATTGGATTTACTTTTTTTTTCCATTCACTCATTCAAGCAATAATTATCTACTATGTTCTAGACACTGGTCAAAGCACTGGAATCTAGCTAAAAGCTATTCACAAAATATACATGTAAAGACAAAGAAAGAAGACAGTTGAAAGCAAAAGATTAGGAAAAAATACACCAGGTAAGTATTAACTAAAAGAAAGTTGATTTAGCAATATTAATTCAAAACAAAATAGACCTTAAGACAGAAGCTTGGCAATAAAGCAGGTCTTAATAAAGGGAACAGTTCACCCAAAAAATATAACTATCTTGAACCTATACTCATAACAGAGCCTCAAAATACATAAAGCAAAAACTGACAACATTATAAGGAAATACTGACAATCCACATCACAGTAGTAGACTTTAATCACTTCTCTCAGAAAGTGTTCCAACAAACAAAAATTAGGAAGGATATAGAAGATTTGAACTACAGGTTAAATTTATGACCCTTGCATCTCATAAATAAAGAATAAATAGCTCTTCAAGTAAAACTTATAGGAATTAATCAGTACCATATGCCACAAAGGCACTAAAGAATTGATAATATACAATTAATGCTCTGTGCAGTGCAATAAAATTATAAGTCAGTAACCAACACCTTTCCACACAGAACCCATGTGTTAAGAAAATTCCTAAGTAGATTTCTAAATAATTAATGGGTCAAAGGAAGAATGATCATGGAAATTTTAAAATATTTTATAACTGAATAACAGCAAAGTATTACATAGCAAAGAGCAACATAAATTCCATTACCACCCCACGGGCATCTCCATAGCACAGCGATATGCCAAGAGCTTGGGGCTCAGACAGCAGACGGAAGCCTTGAAAACTAGAGCAGGTGGAGTTACAGTAGTGCTAGAGAAGATTATTTCTCAAATACCTTTTTTTTTTTTAATTGTATAGTTGATTTACAATATTGTGTTAGTTTCAGGTGTATAGCACAGTGATTTAGTTATACGTACATATATATCTCTATTCTTTTTAAGATTCTTTTCCCTTATAGGTTATTACAAAATACTGAGTAGAGTCCCCTGTACTATACAGTAGATCTTGTTGGTTATCTGTTTTCTATATTACAGTGTGTACATGTTACTGTCACATACCTTTTATTCCTCCCTGCTTTCTCTTACACTGTTGCCTCTGTCTGGAACGCCTTCCGCCCCTGCATACCCTCCAACCGCCTATGCACCCTGACCCTCATCTGGTGAACTTCTTTTCGTACGTTAAGAACCAGTTCAATCGTCATTGACTCAGCTAACGCTTGGCTCCCACAGCATCTCTTTTCAGGAGCACTTTTTGATCACAAGTGCTGTACGGTGTACGTGTTTCTTCTTTTCAGTAGCTATAAACTCTAAAGAGTAGGGGCTACATTCTAGTCTTCTTCACCTGCCTAGAGCCACACACAGTAGGCACTCGGTAAGTTTTTGTTGAAAGACCATTGGGATTTTAATCTCCACCCTATGTCTTTAATTACCTGGAGCATTTCAGACTGTGGTCTGCCTTCCATGGCTGGAGGGAAGCCCTCCACTCTGGTTTCCAGAGCTGTACCACAGAAGCTCCCACCATTTCTGTGTCGGGAAGAGCCAGAGAGCCACATTCCTACCAGGTCATGGCCCCCACTGAAACCACAGTTAAAATGCAATGCCACCCTGAAGGAGGACACTTTAAGTCAGAGCCCAGTATTTTTAGCAGATTTCATTTCACAGTCTGCCCCCGGAAGTCTGCAAATTTGGACTTTGGGCCCAAACCCTGCCTAGAAATTGACATTCACCTGCTTTTACAGAAAGAAGTAAGATTTCACTCTAGGCAAGGAAAAACCTCAATAAAAACTGCATTTACCTTCCTGGGGAGCCATTTGCCTGATGTGAACTGAATCCTAAAATGCAAATTCTTTCTTGGGGAATGAGTATGGCCGCTGATGTTGCAACATTGCTCAGAACAATTTGAAAACAATTCTGTTATTATTACTATCATTATCATTATTTCAACCTAGCAATTAAGTTAATATGGTTAAGTCAGCATTTTCAGCAAATTGTTATGGCATGAAGGAGTGTGTGTGTGTGTGTGTCTGTGTTTGGGATTACAGCTGTCATCATCATTTCTATTCTGCTTTAGGGGTTAAATATTTAACCACAAGTATGTGCTGCAGGCTGAAACCTGATGAGTGAGGGGGAGCCAGGGAGAAAGGGGGGCTCCTAACCATACTTCTTATTAATATGAAGGTAATAAACATGATTGTTTAATAGAGTACGTGTAAGCTGGCCTGTGAGGCCACAATAGATCACGTGTGTACACGTCAGCATCTCAGCACCTCCCATGGATCCTGGCATTCTCCATGTCTGAGCACTGTGGCAGCCCAGAGGAGGCTAAAGTGAACTTGACTTGAGCAAGTGGAAGCAGCACTTGTGGTGTATATCCCCCAGAGGCCACTGCTTGATTTATTAGCACATCTACAATTACCCAACACTTCAACAGACCTGTAAAGCAAGCGGTGAGGGGGGTGGCGAATAGCATTAGATCCCTTCCATGGAGTCAGGGCAGCATCATTGAAAAAGTTGGAGTGTTGGAGTCAGCCAGACCTGAATGTGAGTCCTAGCTGTGTGACCCTGCGGAGATTACTTAACCTCTCTGAATCTGTCTTCTCATCCACACAATAGTGGCTATAACCCTCTCTCTTAGGGTGGTTATGAAGATTAAAAGGGATAAAATTTATATCACGTTTACTCTCTGCACATGCACTGTAGGCACTCACTAAAGAGCAGCTACTTGGTTGTTACGGTTATTCTGTTCTCATTAGTTCATGTCATCTCAATGCCTATTTTCTAGCCCAGTGCCTACCTCAGGGCTCCCATGGTACTTGTTGACCAGGGCCATTCAGAACCTTGATGGCCAAGAGGACTGTCCTGAAGACACCCAGAAAGATGCACCCCACCTCTGGGAATCTCTCCACTCTCTCCCCTGGCCCTGGGAAGTAATTTGAGATGTCCGGCTGGGCATTGCTCTTAGAGGACAATGTGTTTACAAGCACTGCTAGGGCCATGGTGTGCAGGCTGGGATGGGACCATCCGCTCAGGGACTGGGTTTGGGTCTCCCTTCCCTGAGGACTCCCTGTTGATCTGTAGTGTTCCTTGGGAGGCACTCACGTAACATGCCCCTACATGCACACACTCATACACGCACTTGTACACACGTACACAGACGTACATTCACACGCGCACACACACACACACAAACACACACACACACAGACATACACTCATACACAGCGTTATGCCTCATCTTCTTTTTGGAGACTTCGGTTTGAACTGAATGTCTTGTGCCATCACTGCAATGGCAGTACCCCTGTTGAGAGCATGGACATAAAAGATACATAAATAATCTTATCAGTGGTTTAATCCCCCATCCTTAAGCTTACTTTTTAAAACTTGGAAATAATAAAAAGGTAGAAAATAGAGGGGAAATATCTATAGTCCCACTCTCCACAGACCTTTGCTAACACCTAGCAATATCTCTTGCAAGTCTTTATGCATATCTTATTTTACATCGTAATGATTGTCCCATGTATTTAATATCTGTGTGTATGCACTGCTTCTTTCACTTAATTTTATAGAGTAAGCATCATTTTAATAGTTGCATAATATTCTGTAAAGAAGGACACACCACGATTTATTTGTCCCAGTCATTGGAATCTTAGATTGCTGTCCAAATGTTTGCTATTATAAATGGAATTATGAAATCAAGTTTTCTTCTGCTTTGGGAGTTATTATCTCAGGAATTATTTTCTAGAAATATAAGGTTAAAGGTTATATGGCTCTTAATACATATCACCAACTGATTTCCAAAAGAGTCACATCAGTGTATAAACCCCCAAACTTTTGCTCTTGATCGTCACTGATATGATCCCCCAAGAAAAACCCCGGCATCCTTGGAGGATGCCTCATTCAGGCAGCAGGACATAGTTCCACCACTAAGTTCATCAGTCATCAAAAGGTGTCTCCAACACCACTGAGTACCAGAGGTGACGTTAGGGTTCAAAGAAACAAAGTTCTTAAAGTATTAGAAAAACCATGAAATATACACAATCTCTGTTTCCATAAGTATTACTGTTTAGGACTTGGCGAAAGTATGTATTTCAGTTTTGTAAAAAGAAGAACTACTATGTAATAAAAGTGCAGACCACACACTCTTATGATAAAAGCTGTGAAAGTGCAGCAGCAATGTCCATCCTGGTCAAATAGGCGGAGCCCAGCCATGCCCTTAGAAGGAATTAGGGACAAGGGCAGGAAAAATGAGCGAAGAAAATGGCTTTCCACACACACAGGACCACATGCTAATGAAAATTCAGAGCCCCTTGGAGGGTTGGGGGTAAGGTGAGGGCAGCATTTTATGCTGTTATCAGACACTGTTACCTGAGCGGGAGGGAGGGATCTAAGAAACTGAAGGGGCCGGAAGAGACCTTAGGGTCCTAGACTCCACCATGGGGGTTGAGGGTATGGGGAGGAAGGAAAAGATGAGAACAGGCAACTCAGAGGGAAATTTTGTACACTAATTTGCCAGTTTCACAACGTCACCTTGAAAACAAGCATCGTCCACCTTGAAAACAAGTTATCATCCAAGTAAAGGCAGAGCTGAGTCATGTTTCCCTGGTGCTGAAATATCCAGGTGATACAACATTGTAAATCAACTATACTCCAATAAAAATTTTTTTAATAAATAAATAAATTTAAAAAAATAAAATATCCTGTTGTGTGGCAAGAGCATGAGCTTCAGATCAGCCAGACCTGTGGGCAGATGCTCGTTCTGCCACTTCCTAGCTGTACGAAGGCTCAGTTTTATAACTTTGAGTGGGGATGGTAGTACTACTAATTTCATCGCACCACTGGGAGGACGAGAAATGATGGATGTGCCCAGCCCAGTGCCTTGCACAGAGACGGGCTTCCGTAGAGGCCAGTAGTAAGAGCTGGGGAAGGAGAGGGAGAGGAGGAGTGGGTAGTAGTGACAAGTAGTGACAGTGGGGGAGGGAAGAAGAAGAGGGACGTGATATGGTGTTGAATAGCAGTAGTGCTGCTGGTGGTAATTACACGCACCCCCCCAATAATTCTTGATTCTCCTCCGCAGAACTCAGAGGACATCCTGCCTCACCCAGTCTTTTTCAAAGGAGTCCCAGCAAAGGAGAGGTGCCTGACTAGGGAATCCTACATACCTACCAACTTCCAAAGGGCCAAAACTGGTAAGAACTGTTGAGAACCTATGATACAACTATAGTGGGTTAAATGGTGTCCCCCCAAAACTCATGTCCACCGTGAACCTCAGAATGTTACCTTATTTGGAAATAAAGTCTTTGCAATGTAATTGGTTAAAGATCAAGATGAGATCATACTGGATTAGGGTGGACCCTAAATCCAACGACTGGTGTCCTTAGAAGAAGGAAAGAGGATACACAGAGGGAAGAAGACCATGTGAAGACAGATACAGAGATTGGAATGACGGTACCATAAGCCAAGGAACAACCGGAATCACCAGGAGCTGAAAGAGCGAGGAAGGATTGGATTCCCTGTAGAAACTTCAGAGAGAGCACAGCCCTGCTGACAGCTTGACTTGGGACTTCTGGCCTCTAGAACTGTGGGAGAATAAATTCCTGTTGTTTTAAGCCACCCCAGTTTGCAGTACTTTGTTGCAGCAGCCTGAGGAAACTAATCCACCAATCATCTCAGTTTACAGAGGAAGAAACCAAGTCCTGAAGAGAAACCAAGGTCACCACTGTTAACCCACAGAAAGGTAGCAGCTAAACAGGGGCTAGAACCCAGCCCTCAGCCCCCATCCAGGGCTCTCCCCTTAGGGAATGCCCCAAGTCTTTGGCATATGATCTCACACCTAGGTTCGGGCCAGAGGAAGGCCACATATCCCTGTGTGTGTATGTCCTCCCCAGAGAGCACTCAGTGAGTGGAACCCACTTTTCCCGATAATGACTGACTCCTCAGTTCTGGGTGAGAGCTCTGACTGGTACATCATCTTGAGAGTTTGCTTGTAGCTGTCATGAGAGAGGAAATGCCAGCAAGCTCCCTCCCCCTGCTGAGAAGTTAATCCCCAGAGACCTTGCTGACTGACACATGGTGGGTGCTTCATAATAAATGAAAAATAAACTTAAATAATGTGATAAGTACCCACTGCATCAGTGAGTGTTGCTGCATTAATATGCCCAGGTGTCCCTTTAACAGTGCACAGAGTTTTCTGTTCTCATGTGAATAATTACTCCCATTTGTCGGGGAATGTCCGAGGAGCCAGGTACTGTGCTAAGTTTCTCCATCAGGCCCCACTGGAAGCAGGTTGAACACTCATGTCACTTCATTTGAGGAGAGTTGAAGAAAGGGGCTGTTTACAAAAGTGTGGGCAGGGTCTGGAGGAGACTGCAGCGTCCCAGGGTGGGTGGTGTGGAGCCATCGCCACCCTGGGCTAGAGGGATAAGAGGTGGGACGGGCGAGAGCTGTGAGGACAGGAGCTGTGACATGGGGTCAAGGGCCACGCCTGTGGGTGGCACCCAGCAGGGAAGGAGCCAGCTTCAGCCTCCTTGTCCTGTACGGGATCCAGAGGGGCAAAGGGAAGCTTGCCTCTCCTCTCAGGTGTCAGCTGGCTTATAATTGTATCCGTTAATTTTCACAATAACCCTGTGAGGTAAGTGCTATTGCTACCAGCCTGTTTCAGAGATGAGGAAACTCAAGTGAAAAAAAGAAACCATTTCTGGTCATCGATGGGCCAGGATTTGAACCCAAATCTCTCTGACTCCACAGACTATAGAGTTCTGTTCTCGTGTATTAGGCCATAATTTGCCATGAAGTTAGCACCAGATAGATGCCATAGATGTAACTTCAAGAACACAGATGATAGTCAAGTGTCGTAAAACAATTAAGAAGTAACAAATTTTCAGTATTTATTAAATTTGGTTTTAATAGAATGTATTTAGCTATAAGCTTATATAATTTACTCTTTAATAATGGCAATGTTTAACAACTGACTTGCAAAGTTCCTGAAGACTTAACAATCATCTCTTGCAAGCCAGCATGGGCTATGTCCAGCACCCCTGAACAGCTAAATTTCTCTTCTGTGGCTTAAACAGTACTATCTCCCCAAATTAATTACTGTTTTGGGGAGAAGAGTATATTCATAACCTAGTAGCACTATTAGATCATAGAACCCACATGCATGCAGCTCACACTGATGGAAATGTTGAGAAGAAATCCAAAGAGAGGAATCCAGATCCACTGGTGACCATAGACTACAGGACATGGAACTTCTCCTTCCTTGGTCCCTGCTGGTCCCTAGGATCTGAGGGGCCATGAGAAGGACTGGAGAGGACAGGATGGCTGAGCTAAATGGGCAATACTCTAGAATGGATGTCCCAGGGCAGGGTATCAGAAGCAAGGACTGGAAAGGATGGATCCAGAGAGTTAGAAACTTCTAGTGGCAAGGAGGAGAGGTTTCCAAAGGAGCTGGGTGGAGATGGGAAGACCTGGACCCTTGCTAAACTGTGGGAGAAGCTCAGGGTTTGGTGAACCAGGTCAAATGCCACTGGGACCTCCGCTTGTGAGACTTTAAGTGCCTTTTCTTTAAAATTCAGGAGCAAGTCCAAATTAATAAGAAATAGAACTGTTCTTCTCCTATGTTACAATTCCAAAGTGGCCGCAACCTCTTCAGTAGAGAACTCAGCTTATGCCTTGTTCAGCCTGACATGGCTGTTTTAGGAAGCCCAGTAAGATGGGGTGGCAAAGGAACACTCATCTATTCACTGGCCTCAGAGGAGAGGGACCTGTAGCCTCTCAAGCACCCAGTGACTCAGGGTTCCAGGAGGCAGACCCGCCAATACTATGGGAGGCCCTGAGAGGACCGGCAGGTAACCCACCCTTCTGCTCACCCCTGTAGATTTGAGGATGCTGCCTTCTGGAAGGAGAGGGAAGGGACCCCACGTCTGGGTGGCATCCCTGACCCCGCCTTGCACATAATACTGTCGTGGTTGCTTCAGTTGCCTGCTTCCTCCCCTAGATCCTATACTCTTGGAAGGGAAGAGAAAGTACCATCCCTAGCACAGGATCTGGTGAGCAGGTGCTCAACAAATGTTCGGGAGTGTGAACGAGACCCCAGAAGGAGCACCTTCAGTCTTCCCAGGAGAAGAAAGCTCCGAGCAGCTGGAGGCAGCAGTGAGCGAGTGAGGGACGCAGGCCCAGGAGCACCCAACAAGATGTGTAGTCGATGGACGAATGTCATGTTTGGCTCCAAACCAGCTTGAGGCACTGGGAGAAGACAGAGAAGGAGAGAATGGACCCTGGCCTTCAGGGACTTCCCCAAGGTAAGGAGCTGCGCACACCTGAGAGGAGCAAACAAATCTGGACTTGAGGTGAGTTCATGGGCTCCTCTGTGACATGGGGTGACTCATCTAAGGTCTCGGCAGCAGGGTGAGGATCCTGCCCGGGTTTCTTGCTCCTCAGCCAATGCCGGCTGCTCCCCCCTTTCCCGGACCCAGCAGTGGTGCTGAGGAGGGCTGGCAGGTCACCTCCAAAGGAGGAGACCTCAGACACGTGAGGCTGTTCCAGGGCTTTCCAGGGGTACTGGAGATGCCTGGTGGAGAGAAAGGAGGAAAGAGGAGAGGAGGCATCCCTGGAGGTGGAAAAACACAAGTTAAACCTGGAAAAATGCATTGAGGTGTGCATGGTGCTGGGGGTTAGATGGGAGGGAACGCGGGCCCGAGTTGGAAAGGTTTGGTCGTCCAGAGGCTGGAGTGCTAAGCATCTGGCACTTTCAGAAATCAGTTTCTTCATACGTGTTGGTGTAGGAGGGAGTTTACATTCATTTGTGTCATTGTTTATTTAATGTGTATTAATCAACACCAAAACATCAGCCCCGTGAGGGAATGCGGGGAATGCGGGGAATGCGCCTGGTTTTGCTCACCAGTGTACCCCCTCCACCTGGAGAAGGGCCAGGTACTTAGTAAGTGTTTACTGAACGAATGATCAGAAATTGGGCCAGGACTTAGTGTCCACTGAATGAATGATCAGAAATGTTCAGTTTGTATGTTTGGTGTTAGATTCCAAGGCAGCTCAGGAGCCCGGGCGGCGCAGCCAGGAGGCTCCAAGCCTTTACAGCTCATCTTCTTCCAGTCTCATCTTCTTCCAGTCTTTGGTATGCAATGGGCTACTTGTAGCGCCTCACTTGAAGTCCAAGCTCCTTAACTAAAAAAAAAAAAAAAAGATTGAGTTTGGCAACCAGTGGAGCAAGAGGTCCCTAAGGCCCTGGGTGCTCTGTCATTCTGGGCGTGGCCCAGTTCATCACCCAGAGGGCTGTGCGTGAATGGGCCAGGCCCTGGTTCTCTAGGTCAATCTGTCTCCACCACTGGTTGTACCAGGACATTTGCCCACCTTGGAGGGCACCTTTCTCTAAGTTCAGGGCCTGATCACCAAATAGGCCCTTTCCTTTCCCATTGCCTGAGGCCCCAGGAAAATGACACAGCAGAAGGCCCACCCCAGTGTGCTCACCCCCTTGAGCGGGCGGATGCCCTGAGCTGCTGGAGAGTCACCCCGAGCCCTGCTAGCTCCCTCTAGCTCCCCAGATTTTCCAGACCTAGACTCACAGCAGCCAAATCAGTTGAAAAGAAAATATATATATATCCGCCCTCCACACCCAGACTCCGTACACTTGAGCTGGGGAAGTGCCAACAAAAATAGCATGATGTCATCCCCCTACTGATCCTGTTAATCCCTTTTCTGCTGAATCTTGAGTCTTGGTTTTTATTTAAAAGTGATTTTATTGTCAGAGGCTGGTTAAAAGCTTCTGAGAGCTGTGCCAGGAAAGCTGGTGGTGTCTTTGATGTGCAGACCAGTGCAGGGCCCTCAGCCTTTGAGGCCTGACAAGGAAAGAAATGGGATTTGCAGAAGGCTGGGAAGCTGGAGGAATGCTGTTTCGGACAGTGTGCTTTACCAATGGCATCTGGTTTTGCATTTCACAACCAATGCACCTCTGCAAGACAGCCTCTGAGAGAATTTCTCAGCCTGTACAGGGCCTGTGAGGACCACCACAGTCCCACTCCCTCTGGACCACCGCCTTCCCTGTCCCCGTCATCACTAGGGAACACTTTCCCCTCTGTTGAGGTGCCCTGCTCCCACTCACACCCTCATCACCAAGTCTCCAAATCCCAACCTATTCTAGAAAGGCTGCCTTTGAGAGGTGAGGTGGACTTGGGCCAGGAGACATGGGTTTGAGGCTCAGCTTTGGACAAATCTAGAAAAGGCACTTCGCCTCTTTGAGCCTTAGTACCTTGTACATAAGACAGAAGTATGAATCCCTACCCTACATCGTATGTGACCACCCAAGTGTCCAAAGACAATCATGTGTCTTCAGAAGCTCTACAAACATAAGAGCCCTGTACTAAGGCCAGGCACTTTTGCAAGGAGGGTAAAGGGCAGAGGAGGCCAAGAGGAGCAAGGGAGTTGGAGGTGTGTTCAAGGGAGTGAGTCCAGTGAAGGACCATGGAATCTGAGACAGAAAGAAAGGGAAGTGAAGCCACTGATGGGTAGTGGGGAAGAACTGGGCCCAGTAGGCATGGGTTCAGCATGAGGTCAAAGAATTGTTACAGGGGGGCTTGAGGAAGTAAGCTGGAAGGACAGGCAATGATGACCAGAGAGCGAGATACTTGGGTTTGGAATTTGGGAGGTTATGCCCTTTTGGTGATGGGAAAAGAATGGGTAGCTAAGGTACACAAGTGTTCCTGGCAATGAGGTCAAAATTGGGATCCTAGAAAAGTTATCCTCATGCATGATTTAGGGCCCAGGAATCAGGAAGGAGTTGGGGTGGAAGGGACTCCAGGAGCCCAGGAGCCAAGGTGGTCAGTGAGCGAGTGGTTAACCAGAAGGCCCAGGGAAGCATCAGGGATGGGGAGGGGGATGAATGGTGTGAGTCTGAAGGAGCAGGGGGTTTTACAAGATGAAGGCGAGTATAGGTGTGGCCTGGGGAGCCAGGAGGATTGCAGACTTATCCTCCGACCCTGAGGAGAGCATGTGAGAATGGCAACCCAGGGCTGAGAGGACAGCCGGCACAGAGAAGGGAGTGTCCCAGGAGAAGGGTGAGGGTACAGAGGAGTTTGTGGTCATGGAGAGGAGGTGATGAAGGGGATGGGGGAGGCAGGGCAGGCCAGCTGAGCAAATGAACAGAGCAGTGTGGGGATGGAGTCCGGGAGCCAAAGGGTACCTGAAGAGGCCTTGGCTCCTGGCCGATGAGTAGAATGGGTTTGGATAGGATGATGTCATCCATGTGATCTCTAGTAGTGGAGCTGAAGCCTTCACACAGTGGCTTTGCCACAGGGTGGGTTCGGGCAGGCAGGGCTCACGCCGGCAGTCATCTGATGGCTGCTGCCATGGACCTCAAGCATGAATGGTGGGTCTTCAGACAGCTGTTCACACAGGGCTTGAGAGGAGGGATGGTGGCCCCACAGGCTGGGGCTGGGCTGGTCAGATCAGGGACCAGATGAGGTCTGAGACCCACTCCATCTCTGCCACCCTGTGATCACATAATTCACAGTTGTCCCAAGGACTGGCCCCAGCTCTCAGCATGAGGCTGCTCTGGTTGCTTGGTTCCTGATTTCAGCTGTAACAGCTTTGCAAGTGCCTTGACCACCAGATGCTGAGAAAGGAAACAGACACCTCCAGTCTACCCCAGAGGCCTGAGTGCAGCTGCCCAAAGCCAGCCACAGAGGGCATCAAGAGTCTGAAATGATGGAGGAGGAGGGAGGGTACAGAAGCCGTTTGTTCTCAGGGCTAAGAACAGATTGTGGAATCAGAGACCTCAAAGCCAGAGGTGATGTTGCTACTTCTGCTGCTAATAATGGCAGCAAACATTTACTGAGCACCTTCTATGTGGTGAGCATAATACACAGCCCAGCTCATTTATTCCTCACATCAACCTTAGGAGGGAGGTAGTATTCTTATCCTCACTTTTACAGATGAGGAAATTGAAGTCCACAGAGATGAAGGAACTAGCTAAGTGGTAGGGATTGGCCCCCTATGCCACACTGACCCAAGTTCAAAAGCCTTTCTTATCTGTGGTTAAGAAAACAACCGGTCCAGGGCTTCCCTGGTGGTATAGTGGTTGAGAGTCCACCTGCCGATGCAGTGGACACGGGTTCGTGCCCCGGTCCGGGAAGATCCCACATGCCGCAGAGCGGCTGGGCCCGTGAGCCATGGCTGCTGAGCCTGTGTGTCCGGAACCTGTGCTCCGCAACGGGAGAGGCCACAACAATGAGAGGCCCGCGTACTGCAAAAAAAAAAAAAAAGAAAAAAAGAAAAGAAAACTACCGGTCCACTAGGGGACATGACTCATTCAAGGACCCATAGGAGGCCAGGGGCAGAGCCAGCACTGACACCCAGGTCCTGACTGCCAACCCCCAGTTTTCTCCATCCCACCATGCAGAGACCAGTAAGAGCATCCATCTCGTTCTCTGCGTACAGGACACTTTCTACCACCCATGAGCGCCCTTATTTGGGATGAGATGTGTGGTATCCAGCCTCCAAAAGGGCCCATATGACTCCTGCGTCTAGGTGTTCACACTGTGTGTAGTCCTTCCTCGACAATAGGTAGCCAAGAGGACAAAAATGACTGTGTGCTTTCTCTTGGGGAAGTCAGCACCACATTGCAGCACCACTCAAGCAACCTGTGGAGAGGCCCACATGGGGTGGGACTGAAGCTATGTGTCAACAACCAGCACTGACTCAGCAGCCATGATACAAATGGGGAAACACCGTAGAACAGCTTCCACAGCTCAAAGAAGGCATGGGAGAAAACAGAGCTCCTGCTAGAGCAGAGCATCTCAGAGTGTGCCTTTCCATCTAGTGTGTCTCTAGTAGCCTCAAAGCTATCTGGGGGTCCAGGCCAAAAGTCTGGATGACCTGGGACCACATTGCAAGGACCACAACAGGGCTTGAAGTAGCATGCCCATCTTGGATGCTCTAGGGTCTCAGGGCAGGCCACAAAGAGTTCCATTTGCAAAGCACTGCAGATGGGACTGGAGGTATCTCTCAGTCATGCTCTGGATTAGTTCCTGGAGGACGTGTAGCAAATTCTTTACTGGAAGGATCTAGAGAATTCTCAAGGGTGGCCCTACCACCCTTGAGAATTCTAAAGAGCCACCCTTGAGAATTCTAAAGAGCAATTATTATTGAGAGATGGAGAAGTTCAAGTTCCAAAGACCTGTCATCAGGTGGTAGTAACTTTGCCTCTTCAAGAAACCCTGAAAGGGATTTACATAAGGAGGAAGCACAGCACGTGTCCATCATTGCTGCCATTGTTATATAAGAGCAGTTATCATTTGTTATATCACCATTATCATTTGCTATATAAGAACAGTCATTAAACACCTACTATGTGTCAGGCACAATGCTATGTGCTAATCGTCATAGCAATCTTGCAAGCTAAATGTTTCCTCATTTTAAGAGTAAAGGAACTCAAGTTGAGAGGTGTTAAATAACTTGTTGAAAGTTAACTTGTTGCATTACAGTGGCAGGGCTGGAATTCAAACCTAGGTCTGTCTGACTCTGAGGTCTATGTTCTACTCTGTCAGCTGTTACTACAATAACAGCAGAGATGTAGTGACTTTGGCACCAAATGACCTTCCTCTGAGTGTAACTTCTGGAGATGCAGGACCAGCCAGGATTCCCAGTTTCAAGTAACAGAAACTGAATAGCTAATTTAAATAGCAAAGGGACTGGGGAGAGACATAGGGTAAATCAAAGACTGACAGGCTGAAAAACCAGACAGGAACCTGCCCCTACCAAGACTCACACAACGGGAAATTCCTCTAGGAAGGTATTCAGATGCAGGGAATCCAAAACAGAAAGACAAACATTTACTGCAGACTCTTAGGAATGTCAGAGCATCAAGGATGGTAGTATTAGAACCCCAATAATGAAAACTTATGGTCAAATGTAGCTGAAAACCACAGCCATTGGTACCTAAGCCTTGATGCCCTCAATATTGAGGGCCTGGGAAAACAAGTCACCTATACAGATTTGAGCAAACAGGTGATGAGTCTCTTCCATTTGCCCCTCCTCACACAACCACCAAACTTAAGTGGGCAAGCTTTTGTAGCGGCTACTGTCAGTCTGACGCCCACTCATTCTACCCAGCCTCCAATATGGTTCCCAGTGATTCTTACCTCCTGGTATACTTGCTCTCGTATGGTCCCTTTCCCATTGAATCAGGGCTGACCTAGGTGGACAATAGAATGCAAAGGATATGGCGACATGTGACTTCCAGAGCAGGTCACAGAGGCATTAGAGCTCCTTCCTTGGTCTTCTCGATAGGTAGCTATTGGGGAAGCCAGTCACCATGTTGTGAGGACATTCAAGCAGCCTTGTGGAGAGGAACCAACTTGCCAGCCATGTGAGTGAGCCATTGAGTCTGGGGGTAATTTGCTATAAAACAATAATTGGAGATGAGAAAAAAGGGAGGTACTATGTGTGAAAACAGTAACCACCGGAGCAGTGCCTGGCACCCAGTTCTTCCAGGGGCTAAAAGAGCTTTTCCAGCAGATGTGGCCATTTACTCGGTAACATACCTAACAGATGCCCAGACTGTCAGTAAACCTGAAGCTCCCTTACATGTTCTTCATGTGTAGTTTTGTTTGCAAGAGATGATAAATATCTTGGCCTCCTGCAGCAAGGGTAAGGCAATAGTGGGGCCCAGGGTAAGGCAGTTCATAAACAGCCTCTCCTCTATGAGAAATGTCCTTCTGGCCCTCTGAGCCTGTCTGGCCACAGACCTTCCTGTATTGTGTTTTTTTCTTTGTATAAACCTGGGATTAGAATACTACAGCCCATGAGTCACTCACCTGCTTTTCTGAGTAAAGCTGTATTAGAACTCAGCCATGCCCATTCATTTGTATATTGTCTAATGCTGTTTTTGTGCTACAAGGGCAGAACTGAGCAGTTGTAACAGAGGTATTGTGTATGGCTTGCGAAGTCTAAAATACTGACTATCTGGCCTTCTAAGGAAAAGTTTGCTGACTCCTGGTAGAAATGGTCAAAGCATTGCCCGCTAGCACAGCTGAGAACCAAAGAGGCAGCCTGGGTTGTCTATTCTCTGTTCCCAGCTCTGCAGAGGACAGAGGGGCACCGTGGCTTCTCTCTTTCTCTCTCTCATGATGAAGGACTTTCCAAGAGGATGGAGAGTAGAAATGTCAAGGGGAATCTCACCAATCCTGACACATGAACCCAATAGATGTCTACCCTCCTGCATTAGTTATCTATTGCTGTGTAGCAGATTACCCCAAAACTTGGTGTCTTAAAACAATAAACAATCCTTATCTCTCACAGTTTCTGTGGGTGAGGAATCTACGGGTGGCTTAGGCTGGTGGTTCTGGTTTGGGTCTTTGCTGACGTCAGGATGTTGGCTGTGGCTGCGTCACCTGAAGGCTTGACTGGGGCTGGAAGATGCGATTTCAAGGTGGCTCCATCACATGGCTGCCAAGTCACTGTTGGGTGTTGACAGGTGGCTTCCACCCCAGCAGGAACTCTCTTCTTTGAGCTGCCCCATGGTGTTTTGCCTTTTCTAAGTGTTGTCCCTGAGCCTAGGGGTTCATGAGAAGTGATCTGCAAACCTCATCCCAGGCTGCTCGAAGAATGACACACTCAAACTAGTCTGGGTAAGATGCTGACTCCCCTCCATCTCCCCCGAATCCTGGCAACTGCAGGGGTGGCACCTATGCTGATTGTGTGGGCCCTGCAGATAGATGGGCAACTGCAAGGCCAAGGATTCAGCTTAATGTGGAAGGAAACCTTACTTGCTCTGAGACTCCCTCGTTGATCACCCCAATCAACTCTATGGTCCTTCCCCTGCCCTCCAAAACAGTAATTTGACACTTAGGATGCATATTTGTTACATTAACAGCTGAATAGTAGCCATATCTTTTCCCAACTAGAGTGTAAGCCGTGGAATGAAGAACCTTCTTACACTCTTCCTGTCCTCTGCACACCTGGCCCAGTGCCCGGAGATGAATCAGAGCTTACAAATGTTTGTCGAGCGGCTGCTCCACTGATGGCATAGAACACAGGCTCTGCAGACCCTGCCTCCCAGGGCCCAAAATCGCAAATATTGTGGTCGGTGGGGCAGTGGAAAGCCGAGGTGCCTCTCAGGGCCAGTGCAGATGATTAAGAGTCAGCTGACAGATAGGAACACCCCAGCCCATGACAGCCCGTTCATTTTCTTCAGGCTGCAGAGGCAGGACCTGTCCTGTAAGCCATCCCAGCGGTGGAGCCGAGCTCCAGAACGTCTGCTGCGCTGAAAGGCTGGTGCTATCTCCACTGAGATTCCGGGCCTTCTGGAGCGAAGTCTCAAGTTACACCCTCCTCTCTGGCTCTTCAGCCTTTGTTGGGAGCTGCTTCAGGACAGGGCTGTCACCACCACGCCATGAGTGCAGGAAATATTTGCCAGAGAGTGTCACCCTCCAGGAGGAGAATGACAACCAAAGATCTACGTTTCATGTGTCCCAGGACTCTTTTAGCTTAGATGGGTTCCTTAATCCTTCCTCCCTCCCAGGCGGCTCAGAGACCTGCAGGCATTCCACATGCTGTGTCCGTTTAAGTTTAGAAATTGACCAAACAATAACACCTCCTGGCAATAGCCTTGCAAGTGCCCCAGTGCCCACCGCCTGGTGTGTCTGCATGGCAACACCATGAGGCAGAGCAAGGAGATGGTTCCATTCAGATAAATAATGGAATAACTACAACAACGAACGCTGTGCTAAACATTTCACACATACTCTCATAAGTAAGCCTCAGAACAACAATAGGAGATGGGAACGTCACTATCCCCATTTTCAGATAAATAAACAGAGGCTTAGGGGTGTTAAGAAACTTCCAGAGTTACCCAACTGGGAAGTGGTGTGACCAGGATTCAAATTCAGGAGCGTCTGGCTCCAAAGCACAAGCTCTTACCACACACGGTCCTCTTCTGCCCACATGCCTGTGCTATACCAGTCACTGTGCTACATGCAGGAAACACAGGGACACTTAAGATACCAACTTGACTCTCAAGTTTTCAACCCAGCCAGGGAAACAAACATTAACATATTTTAAAAATTATATATTACAAGGTGATATTTGTAATACTAAAAACTATGTATAGGAGTAGTCAAAGGATGGTGGTTCATTCTGTATATAAGAGAGGAAGAGAGATTAGGGAAAGCTGCACAAAGGAACTTTCTTTACCTATGATTCAGTTTCTTTTCTATTTTGAATGTGTAATCTTTAGCCATCATCCATCCACATTGGCATCTCTTGGCTAAGTTATCCATCACCTGGGCAAGACCCAGGCAAAAGGCGCCCCCTCTCTGAGTCCTTGCTTTACCAGGTCTCATATACTAGGTAAACGAATGTATTAAAGAACATGAGAATGCTTCTGTCCCTAGGGATCCAGGGCTCGGCATTGGCACAGCACAGCTGGTAATCCTAAACATCCACTCTCATGAGTAACACCACTCAAGCCCCAGGGAAATACTTCACATCTTTGCCCTGTGTCTATGAATCAAAAGAAAACTGTGTCCACAAGTCACGAAGGTTTGTGGGCTGTGCTGCTGTCAGTACTGGAGACGAACCCCTCCCTTCAGAGGGTGGGCAGGATTTGAGCAGCAGATACACTTAGTTAAGAGTCAAGGCAAAGTCATTATTATATTCTTCCTCTTAGATGTGAATGCCGCAGATTCATACAGAGTGAGGTAGCCTCTCCTTGTCTTGCTGAATGTCTGTGTCTTGCTTCTCTCTATGTTCCAGTGTGTGGTTCTGGAGGCACTCAAAAATTAATGCATACACGGGACTTCCCTGGTGGCACAGTGGCTAAGAATCTGCCTGCCAACGCAGGGGACACGGGTTCGAGCCCTGGTCGGGGAAGATCCCACATGCCGCGGGGCAACTAAGCCCGTGCACCACAACTACTGAGCCTGCGCTCTAGAGCCCATGCTCCGCAACAAGAGAAGCCACTGCAATGAGAAGCCTGCGCACCACAGTGAAGAGTACCCCCACTCGCCGCAACTAGAGAAAGCCCGCACTCAGCAGCGAAGACCCAACGCAGCCAAAAATAAATAAATAAAAATTTTAAAAAATGCATACACAAATATTCAATCACTTCATTGTACACTTGAAAGTAATATGTCAATTATACTTCAATTTTAACTATCAGTGCGGTATTCACAACAGTTATACAGGGAATATTTTGCTATAGTAAACAAATGAATACTTTTAAAAAAAATTTTTCTTTTAATAAATTTATTTATTTAATTTATTTTTGGCTGCGTTGGGTCTTCGCTGCTGCGCGTGGGCTTTCTCGTTGCGGTGAGCAGGCTTCTCATTGCAGTGGCTTCTCGTGGAGCACAGGCTCTAGGCGCATGGGCTTCAGTAGTTGTGGCTCACGGGCTCTAGAGCGCAAGTTCAGTAGTTGTGGCGCACAGGCTTAGTTGCTCCGCAGCATGTAGGATCTTCCCGGACCAGGGCTCGAACCTGTGTCCCTTGCATTGGCAGGCGGATTCTTAACCACTACGTCACCAGGGAAGCCCTCATAATACTTTTAATTTATTTGCAGGCCTATCCATAACATACCAGAGGCATCAGATTAATTATGTTGACCACAGATAGACGTTGGAAGCTAGAATCATTTTGTTTATTTTTCAGCCTGCACATTTTATTTCAGGTATCAAACTATTATTTTCATAAAATTTTTTTTTTTTTTGCGGTATGCGGGCCTCTCACTGTTGTGGCCACTCCCGTTGCGGAGCACAGGCTCCGGACGCGCAGGCTCAGCTGCCATGGCTCACAGGCCTAGCCGCTCCGCGGCATGTGGGATCTTCCCGGACCGGGGCACGAACCCGTTACCCCTGCATCGGCAGGCGGACTCTCAACCACTGCGCCACCAGGGAAGCCCCTTCATAAAAATATTTTTAAAGATTTAATTGCACTTTCAAGGGATTAAATAGCAATTTTACCTTAGTAATGTTGATTTTCAAAGTTGATAGGAATTTGTTATAATTTTTATTTTATCTTTCATTTCAATAGATTGTTTTGCATATTTATTTGCATAAATATTCAGTCACATAAAAACATTGGATGGGTTCACTCCCCACTCCAGCCACACTCACTTTTCTCCCCACAACCCTTCTTGAGCTGGAAAACAGTGGGTTGTCCAAGTGTGGAGCCTCATCCTCAGCACCTGGCTCAGCAGGAAGCATGTAAAAGGCTCCCTGACTGGGGCAGGAGGGGCCTCACTTACAAGCTATTTCAGCTGCTGCTGTGTATACTGCTCAGTTCCTCACTTTGTCTTGCTTTGACCTTGGCCTTCTGACTATTCACCCGACTTCCTGATTACCTTGACCGATAGTTTTAGCACTGTCCTCCTGAACCAGGGCTTTGTCAACTTTGCTTTGATCATCACCATCCCTGCTTCCTCCCCAACAAGTATCCCCTCACATCCATTGGCCTGGTGTAACACAGTTCACTAATACAAATATATGCTTTAAAACTGCTCTTTTCTCCTCAAGAATACACAGAGAACGGCCTACTTCATCACTCATTTCATGTAAGTTATTGTACCGACAGCCCTGATCCTGGCCTCACTAGGTCCCTTTCAGGGTAACTCATAAATCACGAAGCCTAGAAAGGAGAGATAGGCCAGTTCATCACAGTCTTTTTACAGTTGGGGAAACTGAGACACAGGGAGAGGAAATGACTTGCACATGATCATGTAACAAGAAAACTGTGACTAGAGCCAGCTCTCGAGGCTCCAAGGCCAGTATCTCTTCTCTTGGTCCACACCACCTAGTTGGATAATTGTGCATTCCAGCAGCAACTCACCCTGATGAATCTCTCCAGGACATCCTGAAGAACAGTTATTTGTGACTTGTGGGCCAGAAATTTGATGCCGAGCGTGCAGAGGAACAGCAAGAGGGGCTACTTCATCAATGACAAAATGGCCCTCTCCAAAACTGCAGGGATTCTGCCACCCTGAGAGGCTTCATGCCTTTCTGGAGACTAAACATTTTCACAGTTCCTTTAGCCCAAGGGTTATTTTCTTGTTGGAAAAATGGAAAATCCCGCTTACAGATGGTAAGAAAAATAACTTCAGCTGGACTAATCTAGAGACAAAGGTTCTTCTGAAACTGAAGGAGGATAGAGTAGTCAGGGGAAGAAAATATGTACTTTATATAAATACTGAATGTTTCTTCTGGGTTTCTTTTTATTTGGTAATGCCTAAGAACTCCTAACTGGCTCATTAGAGAGAGGCTGGGTTGCATAGGAAGAGCTGGGCAGTCATGAGCCTGCAGGAGAAGCCCAAGCTCACTTGGTGTCCCCTGCCTGGCCACAGCTGTTAGGAACTGCAGCCCACAGACCCTGGGCCGGGAATGGGATGTTTCTTCTGGGGGGAACCTCCACCCACCCAGATGAACCCCTCCCTAGAGATGGAATTATCAGCAGTCCAAGACACTATTTATTACTTATCTTCAAAATGTACTTCTTCCTAATGAATTACTTACTGCTTTTGGCATTGAAATTTCTCTTGTTACAATTTGTTTCTTGATATCAGAATAATGTATGTCCCTTTCAGTGATTTCATAGTTCATTTTTATCTGAATATTCTCAGTTATTTAGCTAAAGAAAAATGAGTTTCTATAAGGAAAAACCTCAGTTAGTATCTATATTTAAAATATTCCACCTAGGAGACAAACCTGAAAAGAAAAAATGTAACTGTTGGAAACACTGAAAATGTCAGCAACTTCAGGTATCATGGAAGAGAGATTTCTCCCATGAGATTAAGGAAATCAGCTGGACTTGACACCTATTCTGAGAACCCACTGATGTTTTCACAAATGCTTGCAGCTGCATTGTCATGAGCGACTGTAAATGTTGTTAAACATCAGGTTACCGTCTCCTGGAATTGTTTCAGTTTGTTGCATGAGGTCACAGATAAGTGGTTCTTACTTGCCAAAATGTTTGGAATTGACCTGGAAGGGCCAATGCAAGTAAATAGCCTTAAGTGTCACTAGCTTTGCAGTAAATCCACCCAGTAAACCAGAAAACGGCACTGGCTCAGCCTCCCAAGGGTCATTTCACCTCTACTTCAAAAAACCCACCTCATAGCCAATGAGATGGACAAAGCCCAGTGAACTGGGGTTACACCATGATCCTGTGGTATGACTAGCCCAGGGAGAAAGGGCATCAGATTCAGGCTGTGTGACTTTAGGTGATGCTTTACATATCTGAAGTAAAATAGTATTAATAACACTACATATGAACACTTCTATAAATAGGATTCATAATACTAGCCTGATCTATCTCACAGAGGTGATAATCAAATTGTATAAGATCTGGAAAAGTACTCTATAAACTACAGAGTACTTCCGGAAAGTAATGTATACTGTTCACTCAATCATGCATTCGCTCAATGTTTACTGAGTACTTACTATATGCTAGGCACTGTTCCAGCATTGGAGATAAAGCCTTAAATATTATCTTCTTAATAGATAAAAATCTTCCTGGCCCCTAAGCTGAATTGTTCTTTGGCATGGTGGTCAGTCTCCAAGATGGTCCCCAATGATCCTCAACTCCTATTATCTGTTTCCTTACGTTTCCCCTACCACATTGAATCTGACCTGTGTGACCAACCGAATATGGTAGAACTTATATCTGTGGCTTCCAAGGTTAGGTCATAAAAGACGTTGCTGCTCCATCCTTGGTCTCTTGGATTACTTGCTCTGGAGGAAGCCAGCCACCATGTCATGGGGACACTTACGAAGCCATATAAAGGCTTGTGGGGAGAACTGTGGTGTTCTCAGCACTGAGCAACAAATTGCATCCAATACTTTGGAAGTAAGTCCTTCAGCACCAGACGAGCCTTCAGATAACTGCAGTCCAGCTGACATCTTGCCTACAGCCTCATGAGACGCCCCAAGCCATAGTTGCCCGGCTAAACTACTTCTTAATACCTGACCCATAGAAACTGTGAGAGATTTATTTCTTCTTATTTTAAGCCACTACATTTTGAGGTAATTTGTTATGCAGCAATAGATACCTAATATACTTGCTCAAATAATTCTTCCAAAAGGGTAAATGAAGATAACTTCACATTTGGTCTCATATCACTACAAACTGAAGTTTGTTGCCTCTCAATTGTCACTTGGCTGAGGGACGTTGCTCCTACAGCACCAATCGTGTAGATGGTGTTCCATAAATAAGTACTTGTTGGCTGTTGGATTAATGATTTTAGAACCACTGAGAATAACAGTGGCTTAGAGGGCAGGGAATAGATCACACAAGGTTGGCCAAGACACAGAGAGACCCACCAAGGCAAGGCAGGTGGTGGAGGGTGGTCTCAGCAATAGGTGATCCTAGAAGTCCAGAGAGATGGACTGGCCTAGGGGAGGTTTGGGGGTAACCAGTGGACATCCCCCTGCTAGTCAGGCAGATCCAGGCTAGAAGGTCTGTATTGGAGGGAGGGGAGTATTAGGTATAATTTGAGGGAATGACAGAGGACAGGTACTGGGATTCAAGGGCAAGACTTCAGACTAAGACATGGCTGCAAGATGGAGTAGGAGGGACAAGATAAAGAAACCTGGGCTTCCCTGGTGGAGTCCACCTGCCGATGCAGGGGACACGGGTTCGTGCCCCGGTCCGGGAAGATCCCACATGCCGCGCAGCGGCTGGGCCCGTGAGCCGTGGCCGCTGAGCCTGCGCGTCCGGAGCCTGTGCTCTGCAACGGGAGAGGCCACAACAGTGAGAGGCCCGCGTACCGCAAAAAAAAAAAAAAAAAAAAAGATAAAGAAACCCAGTCTTGGAGGCTTAGGGAATCAAGGTAGAAATGGTGAGTGAATCAGAAGCCTACACCTGGAGCTCAGGCTAGGTGGTGCTGAGGAGTGGGGCAAGGCCATCGAAGGACCAGCTGCCAAGTTGACTCAGCACACGTCTACAGAACTGCAGCTCCAGATCCTGCCATTGCCCCGTCTGAGGTCTTGCTTGATCCAGGAGCCCAAAACGGAGTACAGTGTGCAGAGGAGACAGTTAAAGAGGCCCCTGTCTCGTAAAGTAGAGGGAGGAATGGGCAGAAATCAGATCCATCTGCAATTTGGGAGAGGGATCTAACTGGTATGAGCTGTTAAATCTCTATCCTCAAAGTAGAGGGAGGCAAGGAGACATAAAACCATGAGTTGAAATGTTTGCTTATTTCAACCGCTGATCCTTCGTCAAAACTGTTCTTTTGTTATTGTTACTGGTTGGTGGCCAAGTGGACTCCTGCGGTTTCTCTGTGCTTCCTTCTCCCTGGCCACTTTGGGATTAAGGGCCGAGTAGATAGATGGATTCAGACAGTCAGAGAATAGAGTCAAAGCAGCGGGATGGTTAAGAAAAGCAGACAGGCATGAAGATGACTTCTACAGATTCTCAAGGGACTCTGGGGTGAATGTTTAGGATCAACATTCTCCTCTAGTGAACCAGCCACTGGGTGCCAAGGGTGCCTTAGAACATGCTTTCCTTCACAGAATGTCCTGACTCTTCAGCCCAGTCTCTTTTCCCAACTCCACCCTCACCTTTCTGCTTCCTCTCCTCTTCCACCTCAGCTGTCTTTTGGATTTGGCACCTGTTATGGTCCCCTTGGTTTTTTTGACCTCCCCCCTCACTATGCTTCTTCATCCTCAACTTAGCAAAGCATCCTTGAGCTGCTTCCCTACATAACACCCTTCTCCGCTCACCCAGAAGTTAGACCTTCTTAGCCAGGCACCCGTCCCACTGGTAGAGAGCCCACCACACTCACCTCAAAGTTTTGTGGTTCCTATGTCTGAATTTACCCTGATTTGCCATGAGGGGGCCTTTTACACAGTCCTTCCATGTCAAAATCTCAAGGGAAGCTGTCTCTCCTTAACCATACCTTCACAGTTTTATTCCCTCTTGTGGCCTGTGGGCTTCTGGGGCAATAGACAATGTCCCCAAAACAGATGACAATGAAAAGTCAGTGATGACACCAGCTTGTGAGACTCCTATGAGGAGTCAAGGCAAGAAACTCATTGACAAGAGAAGTACTTAGCCCAGGAGCTCTGGGGATAATCAAAACACAGAGTAACCAAAATAAAGGCCTCACTTCCCAAAATATCTTTGCCTTCTAAAGCTTGATACTCTAACCACAAAAAGGATAACACAATGTGAAATGACGTGCTCCAATCCAAACTCCCTCCTACCACTCTAGAGACTGCTTGTGGCTTTGTGGCACCTCTTTTTCAAATTTATCAGACACAAATTTTCTAGGCATTATTCCCGAAAGTAAACTCTCCCCTACAAAAAATCACCCAAATATTAGGTAGATTGGCCCTGAGTTCTTCATGTCAACTTTTGCACTCTCTTTCCCACTCTTAATGCTCAGGTCCCAAGAGAGTTTTTCTATAGCAATTTCTCTACACAATGTTCATTGCTGTTAACTGGCACAAGTCTTTGTGCCTTGTTTGAGCTGTAAGAATTGTCATTACTGGAAGTGTTTCTGAACTAAATCAAATTGGGCTCTGATTCCTCACAAACCAAGCTCAGTGTAAAGTCCCATTTTGGTCATTTTTTGGTGGCTCCTATGCCCTCTCCCTGGGGCTTTCATGACCCATGAGTAAGTCGTCTAGTTGTGGTCACTGTTGGGGGTCCCTGGTCCAAGCTTGTGGGGTCCATTCAAAGGTGGGATGCTCTACAAACATATCCATGATCACCATGCCAAGCTCAGGCATGGGACAGAAGCCAAAGTTCCATAAGTACCAAGGTCCTTAAGCATCCAAGCAACCATCCCACCCTGGGTCCTGCCACCCTCAGAAATGAAGGTCTCAGACTTCCCTGGTGGTGCAGTGGTTAAGAATCTGCCTGCCAATGCAGGGGACATGGGTTCGAGCCCTGGTTTGGGAAGATCCCACATGCCACAGAGCAACTAAGCCCGTGTGCCACAACTACTGAGCCTGCACTCTAGAGCCCACGAGCCACAACTACTGAGCCCACACGCCACAACTACTGAAGCCCACAACCTAGAGCCTGTGCTCCGCAACAAGAGAAGCCACCTCAACGAGAAGCCTGCGCAGCGCAACGAAAAGCAGCCCCCGCTCGCCACAACTAAAGTCTGCACGCAGCAACGAAGACCCAACGCAGCCAAAAATAAATAAATAAATAGATAGATAATTTTTTTTTTTTTTTTTTTTTTGCGGCACGCGGGCCTCTCACTGCTGTGGCCTCTCCCGTTGCGGAGCACAGGCTCTGGACGCACAGGCTCAGCGGCCATGGCTCACGGGCCCAGCCGCTCCGTGGTATATGGGATCTTCCCAGACCGGGGCACAAACCCGTGTCCCCTGCATCGGCAGGCGGACTCTCAACCACTGCGCCGCCAGGGAAGCCCCGATAAATTTTTTTTAAAAAAGAAAGAAATGAAGGTCTCCTATCCTCTCCCCACCCCAAGCCCCTGTCCCCGTCTCCTCTAGGACAACCAAGCCTTCCTCTTAGCCGGATCTTCCAAAACAGCCCAGATGCTTTTCCTCTTGCTCCTGGAATCACACACACACAGTGAAGCAGTTCCTTATCAACCCTCCACCCCATCCCCATCCCCCAGGGGAAGATGTGCAAGGCTCAGCGACAGGAAGGCTGGCTGTCCTACCCAGTGAGGCTCAAGGGAGAATTAACTCTATTCTTCTGCTGATGAGCCCACAGCATCAAGACCCTCATTTTTCATAACTTGATCGATAATTGGTAATCACCTTTCCATGTTCTTGATTCTAAAATAATCTACACCTTTATAGCAGAAGGTCCACGGAATAGAACTCACACAACAGGGGCTCAATGCAGCTTGGTGTGCGAGTATCGAAGGACTGTGTGAAACCCGCCTTGCTGCTTGCAGCTCCCTGAGATCTGGCTCAGCACGATTTGAGGAACAAATTGTAAGACTTCCAAAAACTACACTAAACATTTGTCTATTTCGTTTGTTGAAACAATTTGTTGCATGTTTGTTTGGCACTGTCAAAGATGAAAAGAAATAGATGACGTGGCCCCTACTCCTGAAGACTTTTATTCTCTAGTTGAAAAGGCATGCACCCATGAAAAGGGTTAATCATAGTATAAAATAACAGTGAAAGTAATGTCCCAAGACACATCAGTACATCTCACTGGATTCCTGCAGCAACCCTGAGTGGAAGGTATTGTGATCTCCCATTTTGTAGATGAGGAATCTGAGGCTCAGTGAAGAGATGCTGTCTTCCCACAAGCTATGCCTCTGGAGGTGGAAACATACATGGGACCAGGAGAAGCCATGTTTAGCTGTTACCTCTCGCTAGCTTGCTCCCTACCCTCCTTGACCTGCAAACTTCCCCCACACACCCGCAATCTTACTCTACCTTACAGGGCAACTGACTCTGTAACAGTCTATAAAAGTTTTATTGTTCTTGCTTTTAGAAAGTTGCTGAATCTCCCCAGCACTTGTAAATAATATGGCACTCCAACTGCCGCCCCCACCTTGTCCCTAACCATAGGCACCCAATGAAGCCAAGGAAGCTCAGGGGATTCTGAGGTCACAGGCTCTACCTGTGGGGTGTTGACCCACCATCCCATCTGCCCCAACCTGTCAGAGATAATTACCATGGCCCAGGTGAGAGGCACCCTGGTATTCCAGTCTCATCCCCCACTCTGCCCACCAGTCTCCCCAGTACATCAAAAGACTTCCCACTATTTTCTGGACACTCCTCCCCAGGCTTTGGCTCATGTAGGGCTCTCCTGGAGTGTTCTTCCCTGCAATTATGCTTGTCTAATACTGCCCGCCTACTCTTAAGAACTAGATCAAAATATCGCCTCCTCCTTCAATCTTTTCTCAATTTCTTCCATCTGTATATATGAGCTCACCAGTCTCGGTAACGCCACAGAATTTCACCTGGATCATCTAAAGGCATTCTTCTCCATCTGCTTCTTATTACAGTTATTTGCGGATTTGCCTTAAGGGATGGGAGTCAGTGTTCTGAGTCTGTGTCCAACCTTCTCCACTTACGACTTGTGCAAAGTTGGGAAACTGAGCCATAAGCAACTCATCTGTAAAATGGGGTTTCTTTTTTTTTTTTTTTGGCTGTGTTGGGTCTTCATTGCTGCGTGCGGGCTTCTCATTGCGGTGGCTTCTCTGTGGAGCATGGGCTCTAGGCGTGTGGGCTTCAGTAGTTGTGGCATGTGGGCTCAGCAGTTGTGGCTCACAGGCTCTAGTGCACAGGCTCTGTAGTTGTGGCACACAGGCTTAGTTGCTCCGCGGCATGTGGGATCTTTCCAGACCAGGGCTCGAACCCATGTCCCCTGCATTGGCAGGTGGATTCTTAACCACGGCGCCACCAGGGAAGCCCCTAAAATGGGGTTTCTTGAGGATGCAGTGAGATAATAAGGAGGCAAGCACTTTATAAATGATATTGGGCTTTGCTTGTGTTATACTTCACCACTCTCTGCCTCAGTTTGCACATCCATAAAAATGGGAGTAATAGCGTCTCTCTCTTGGATTTGTAGCAAGGATTAAATGGGCTCGTGTATGTAAAGCAAACTTTAGCACAGTTCCCTGCCTCTGTCTCCACCCCCCACACATGATACAAGCAGAGTTGGGACCGTACATCCAGCTTTATGCTCTTTACTCTGACCATGAGGTTATGCAGGATTCAGGGTGCCATTGCAGACGCTCCTGCACGTGGGTGACTTCTGGAATCTGGGCAGGAACTCCAGTGCTCTGCAGTAATAATTATCATCATAAACAGTTGGCGGCCCCTGCACCCAGGACATTCGTTTTTCGGGGCCAGGTCTGTGCTGTGATGGACACCCCTCCTCAGGGGGAGAGACTGAAGAGCATGGGAGTCTATAAAACCACAGCTGATTCTCAGAGCCAGATGAAAGAGCCGCCATGCCGAGTAGCTGGACACTGAGGGCAGTCAGAAATGCCCCTGCAAGGGCAGTTTGGGGAGCGTTGGTCCTAGTCTTCCGTGAGCCATGTCATCTAATTGCTTCAGGTCAACTTGGATTCAGGGGGTGACTAAGTCCGTTTAGATGTTGGGTCCAAGTATCTGCATCTGAGAAGAAAAAGAAATCATAGACTATCAGAGCTGGAAGGGGCCAGTGTGGACCACAGTCCCTCCTGAGAACCTCAAGCCGTGCCCCTCAGCCTTCCTCAGGAGCGCTCCCTCTTTTCAGGGGTGGATCCACAACCTTTTAGCATCATGTATCCCTAACCCTCCAGCCACATTCGACATGACCAAGCATGGACCCAGCCAGGCCGGTCAGATACTCTCTCCTGGAATTGGAAATCTGATACACTGGTCAGTTTCTGTTGGGATCTTTACCCAGGAAGACTCACTTTCCTGGATAGCATGCCGAGTGGAAGCCAGACTAGAGAGAAGAATATGGGAAACTTGGACCTCATTCCAGAGAGAAACAGCTCAAGGAGGTGGCCCATGTGAAGACAATGGCAAAAAACACCCACCAAGATACCAAACGTCTTTTGCCTCCTTGCTTTAGGTAATTAACAATTAACAGTGCCTTGCACATAGCCGCCACTGAAAAGTTTATTGGATGCTTGAATGAATGATCAAAAACAGGTGGAGCCTAATCATAGTATAAATCTGAGGGAGAAGCAAATAGGCACTGAGCTGCTCAAAATTAGGGACCAGATTTATATAAAGTTCAAAAACAGGGTAGTGGTTACCCTTAGGGAGATAATATGTGGAAGGTGGAAAAAAGGGCTTCTGGAGTGTTCTGATTTCCAATATAGATGCTGCTGAGTCTGTGAAAATCGGGTTGAAGCATATGTATATGATATATGTTCATCTCTGTATGTATGTCAATAAGAAGTTTAAAAATAAAACAGAAAGGGATTAGGTCTTGACTTGCCCCCAGAGCCCACCTGATACGGTTCTGCTAGGGGTTCAAGGTTCCACCTCCCCAGCATTTTCATGCAAGAGATATCTGGTTAAATAACCAAAGTGGCCTGGAAGAGAACAGGAATCTGAGGGCCAAGTCACAGAAGAGCAGCCTCGTTCTGAGAAGAGTTTGGGGTAGAGAAAAGAGCTCATTGCCTAGAAGACAACCCCAAATGGTGTGATAATAATGTGTTTGGGCTAATGTTTTAGACAGAGACCCACAAAGACGCATATGTGTACATGTTCACATGCCTTGGACCTTTTGATAAATTCGTAATAATTAGAGGAGTAATATTTATTGAAACTTTCTACATGACAGGCACTGTGGTTTACATTCATTAATCAGCTCAATTATCACAACAACCTGATGAAGTGGGAACTATTATCCTCATTTTTCAGTTGAAGAAACTGATGCACAGAGAGGTTTAGTGACTTGGCTACTGTCACACAGCTAATAAATGACAAAATCAGGTTGGGCTAATTCCAAAGCCTATGTTTTTCAAATAATACTTTCCAACTCCGTAAAAAATGTACAAATAGAAGTGTGTACCCTTGATTCCTCTGTGTGAAATACAAGAAATGTCCTCTTTCATTCATCAGTGGTTTATACTAATGACATATCTGGTAGAAAGACAAGTGAGCTTGTTTGTTTTGAGGAGTAAACAGGACTTGCTGATCATTTTCCCACACATGACTGTTGAATGGGAAGCAACCGACACAGTGGTTCTCTTATGAAACTTCATCCTCCTAAAAAATTTTATGAGGTGGGTATTCTTGTCTGTAGTTTGCAGAAGGAGAAACTGAGGCTAGGAGAGATTAAAGGGCCTTCATCCCTATTCAGATTCTAGCCTAGGTGATGCCAAAGCCCAAGAAGGCATTTTTACCCCCAAACAAGGCAGTCTGTCTCCCAGTGTTGAGTTCTGAAATGTGACCCACTTGGCTGTTGGGTTGAACAAGAGAACTCATATGTGTCCTGGGCTTGCCCCGGATCAGGTGTGCTCACTGAGTGAGTTGTGACTTCTTGGGGCTTCTGTTTGTCTCTGGCAATTCCGAGGCTCCCAGGCCCAGCAGCTCAGCAGGTACCAAAAAGCAATCACATTGAGTCCACAAGAATCCAGAGAGCAAGAAGCGTCAGCATTTGTGCATTGGAGGAATATGGCTGAAGACTGAGAAGTCACAAGCCATGCCAGCTTCCTCAGAGGACGGAAGGACATGAGTAATGGCTCTCCCACTGACCACACACCTGGGGGAAGCACATCACTTGCAGCCATGTGTTCACCATCCTTGTGCAGATGGCAAGGCTGATGGAGAGTGAGCAGAGGTGAAAACAGGCTAGAGTGATCTTTGTCTTCTATCCTTTTAGCTGGGAAGATGCTGACTGCCGGCTTTCCTATTGCTGTTAATGATGTGAAAGTACAAATTATTGCGACTGCACTTTTTTTAATGCGCCCGTGCAACATTTGTTCACTCAATAAACATGTGTTAGCTAGTGGGAAGCAGCAGCATAGCACAGGGAGATCAGCTCGGTGCTTTGCAACAACCTAGAGGGGTGGGAGGGAGGCTCAAGAGGGAGGGGATTGGGGGATATATGTATGCATACGGCTGATTCACTTTGTTGTACAACAGAAACTAACACAGTGTTGTGAGGCAATTATACTCCAATAAAGATGTATAAAAAATAAATAAAAAGATAAACGTGTTGTGGGTCTGCTGTCATCAAGCATTTGCAGGGGTGATATAGTCTAGTGGTTAAGGTAAACTCTGGCGCCTGTCTGAATTGAGTTCAAGTCCTGTTCAACCTAGTCTAGTAAGAGTCTGCTGCTATTATTACTTGTGCCATTATTACTTAGGACTCAGTGCAAGTCCTAAGCCAGGTGCTAGGGGAAGAGGGATAGTACTCAAGGAGTGTTCCTGCTAGAAGAGGCATTAAGACAAGCACACAAATAGCCTGTGATTGTGAAATAGGACACATGCAGAATATGGCAAGGAACCTAACAGGTAATTCAGAGTTATAAGCCCTGTTCCTTTCATATTGTTCCTTTGAAGGGTCTCATATTTACATATGAAACATCGTTGCCAGAGTCCTTTATTAAAGGAGTCTCTGAACATTCATTGATTTTTTAAATTATTATTATAAAAATAAAACATGTTCATTTTTGAAACTTTGAAAAGTACAGAAAGCATTTCAGAACTTTCTTCTAATTCCATCATCTAAGAAACCATAGTCAATATTTTGCTATATATCCTTTTATTTGCATTTTTTCCAAAAGTATTTTTGAGCTCCACATTTGGAGCCTCTATTCCCTTAGACTTGGTAGCACATTCTTTTGACTTTGCCTCACGAGGCAAATCTTTATCCTTTGAAGGTAGGTTGGTGTTTTGGAACATTCTTAAGTTGCCAGGAACCAGTTTTGGCAAATTTGTTTAGTGATCGAGCTGAAGGCATGTTGCTTTCGGTCCAAACACAGAATGGTAAAGAAATGAAACTCATTTTATTAGGTGGCTTGTAAAATAGCACTAACAACCGTTCCAGGGGGTAGCTTGAAACTGAGTTTGCCACAAGCAGTGGCTTAGAAATAAAGGATCTCATGGAAGGCCAGAATGCTGGGCTGGACCACTTTATTTTTTAATTGATTTTTTTTTTTTTTTTTTTTGGCCACACTGAATGGCATGTGGGAGCTTAGTTCCCTGACCAAGGATGGAACCCACGCCCCCTGTAGTGGGAGCACAAAGTCCTAATCCCTGGAGCACCAGGGAATTCCCCATTTTTTAATTGATTTTTAATTTCTGTGTGGCTTTGGCTTGTGTACGTGCCAAAGTGGATTTTCCTTCTTCTGAAAGACTTGGGCAGTGATAAGACTTCTGGAATTTTCTGTGATCCACTCAGGAATATATTTTAAAACAACAGTAAGAAAAATAAAAAATTGTTAACACTTTAATTGTATAATTCATAAAAATATTCTACTTATACAAACTAAACCTTAAAGATATGGCTACACACCTTTTTGACCACCATATCCAATCCTAAACCCTCTCCTCTCTCCCCAGAGGAAGTGAATTCAATTATCAGATTGAGGTGCAAATTTCCAAAATTTTTTATGTTTGTGCATATCCATATACATTATACATATGTACTATATATATCAAACATATCATGTTTTACTAAATTGTATCATGGTATGTGTGATTCACTGCTTGCATTTTTCACTCAACTAAATGAAAACTGACCACTTTAACGGGGACAAAACTCATTTAAATATTTAAGTTCTGGTTCACTTCCTTCTGAAATAAGCTCTTAACTTTATGAACAGGCTTTGGGAGAATTTAGAATAGTCAGACAAGTCAGCAGAGGCACATAAGAACTTCCACACTGAGCTAGCCCTAGAATTTATCAGCTCATTATTGTGTGTCTGACAGTGGCACCAAGGAATGCGGTGGGTAGTATGGGCTGAGATCAAACTCCAGGATTAGAGACATCCTAAAACATTCCCTTTATTCTTCATGCCCCATGCTGCAACTGTCCTCCACAAACATATCAGGCTTCTTAAGAACCTATTTCTATTTCCAACTTGCTTCATCTTTAGGGGATAATGAATTCGATGAGTTATATCTGCTGTGAGAAAGACGTTTGCATCCCATTGTCACCATCTGATCTAGAACATTAACTAGGTTTTGTCTCTTATCTTCACATATTTTCATAGATATCAAAAGAGGATTTTGCTACACACAGGGAAATGTGTGTAGACATTCTCTTGTTTCTTCCATTTGGCATGAACAGTAGAGGGAAGGATTAAAGTTGGGAGCCAAGAGTAAAAGCATCAGAACTAAGCTGGCTGGCATGGAGGTACACGGATCCCGTGATTTTCTCCAACCTCTTCCCAAGGCAGATGTCACACACACCTCAGTCAGGATCTGTAGCAGCTCCACAGCTTGGGGAGGAGCAAGAAAAGGAACAGAGCTGGTAATGCCATGTCTCCCGCAAGAAAAGCCTCCCTTGAGTGGTATTTTAGGACATTAGCTCAGGCTGCCTTGTCCTCAGTCATCTCACTGGCATTTAATTAGCCCCTTGGGTTACAGATCATGGCAGGTGCTGGGAAGTAAAGAAGGCCATGCTAAAAATACCCAGCCTCTTCTGGAACTCGGCTGGCAGCCGGAGCTCCCTTCTTCAGTGCCAGGACCTTAGAAAAAGAACAGAGAATTTCCTTCACCTCAAGCAGCAAGAAAGGTCTGGCTCCCTCCTCCACTGAAGTTACTGAGGTGGAAATAGTCCTCTGGAGAAAACATACTCAAAGATGCATTTCTACTGAGAAATAACAATTTCTACTAAATCAAGAGAACAGGCTCTCTTAAGGAGAAGCCAGGGTCCCAGTAGAAAACACTTGGAGAGAAGGATTTTGCTAGTCAGGCAAGAAGGGGTCTTTACAAAAACAAGCAAGTTCACTGCCTACTTTCAGTATCCTAGATCCATCCCTAGGCCTCCAAACCAAATCATCTCAACTGAAAACGAAGTTGTTGGCAGTGGGTGGACATCGGCACAGTAACAAAATTTTAGAAATCCCGGTTTCGACTTGACCTAATTCAGCAGCCCTCCTAGAGCCTGGATGGGTGGGAGGCAGACCTCAGTTCCAGCAGGAGGCACCGGGGTTGTCCACATCCACGGTATTTTTCATCAGGTTTCACGGTGTGCAGAGTAAGCGTGGAGCTCTGCTCACCACTTGGGAGGCTGCAGAGATCACTTTCACATATGTTCCTGTTAAGGACATCAGTGGAAACTTGAGAACCAAGTATAAAAATATAAAAATGAATAGGTGGCATCCAATACAAAAGAATGTAGGCATTGCCAGGAAGCAATGATTAAAACCATTCCAACGCTTCGATATGGCTCCTGAGGCTGGCTCAAGTCTCCGGAAGCCTGTAGATGCTTTCATGTCTGCCCAGGCTATGGCTTGAGGAAGCACTAGATGCCGTCCTGACCACATATTTTGTCTTCATTTTCCCCCAAACATACGGCCTGGATTGACTGGTGACTCATTCCTTTGCTGACCCAAAAGTTTTGAAAGAAGGAGATGTAGATCTCTCACAATTACGTCAAACTCTCCCTTCGAACAAAATCAATGTACTTGCCTATCTCTGTGGAGATGTCCTTCTTGTCCAATCTTGGGCCATAAACAGGAGAGTAGGCAAGGTTGCGTTGGCCCAGCCATCCTCTTTCACCAGGTTCTCCCATCAGCCGAGAATGAGGGTGCCTTTAGGAGCCTGGGCTGCAGTCCTGAGCTGGCCCACGAAGGGTGAGACACTCCTTCAGTCCCAGTCTCACTACTATCACCTTTTAACCATGTTCATATGTAGAAAAGACCTCTGGTGGTCCCCTCTCCTCTCCTCTTCACCTTATAATGTGTTGCTTTTAAATATGGAATCAAATATTCATATAAAACCAGGTTGGGCATGGTTAATGAAAAGAGCACCATTGCTGGGAGCTGGGGCATCCACGTCCTTCTTCCTGCACAGCCACCTCCCAGCTGGATGATCTTGAGTCATCACCACCTTTGGTTTTCTCATCTGTAGAGTGAGGATAATAGCACTCAACCTGATGCTGTCATAAGAGGTTGTGAGGAAGAGAGAAAGAACTTGAAGGTGCCTGCTAAACTTTACATCCATAGGGAATAGTGCTATTCTTGAGACAGCTAAATTTCACATGTCGGCTCGATTAAACCTATACATAGTTGCTGCTGTTTAAAGAAGATAAGGTGTAAGGCAGGAAAACTTATGGCCTTTTGTTGTACTGGGAGAACCATTTTGCCTGTGCAAACCCTCCAGGTAGCAAGAGTACTCAGGGGCCTCGCTGCAGAATCAGGACCGGCTGTGTGTCACTAAACAGTGAAGGAAGACATTCACAATGGCCTAAAGACCTTTCTCAGAGCTCCAAACCCTCCCTGGAAACAGGGCATATTCTCCTCGGGTTCTTGTTGGTGGTACCACAAACCCTCAAGAAAGAAAACACTCTTGTGTATGAGAAGAACATGCTGTATCTTGTTCCATGGGACATGACACGCTGCATTCCAAAACCCAATGCAAGAAGCAATTGTCTGTCAACTTAATTACAGATTCTTCACTTTCCCTTAATTGCTTGAGTCAGCACTGTGCACTCTGGGGGAGTCACGGTACACAGGTAGAGAGGCATTGCTGCTAAGCAATGTGGGACTATCAGGTAATTAGGTTTTTGTTTTGTTGTTTTAAACAAACAGACCCTGATGTACATATTCAAGTGAGTCTTTCTGTTAAAGATGCCGCATTAGTAAGCTGTGCTCATGTTGACTCTTTTCTAACCAAATATTGGGAAGTGTAGTCTGATAAGTATGGGTACTCTAATGGGAGGAAAAGGACAGTGTACTTAACATTAAAGCTCTCCTAGAAAACCTGCAATATGTTCCTCACAGCTATAGGGGGGCCCAGGCAGCATTTGTGACCATGGTAACATAGGTGGAAAAACATTAAATGACCCCCAGAAAGAGGGTTTTACGCTGCAATATACATAGATGCTTTCCCTGGAGGAAAAGATCCATGTCCTTACCCACCTTTCCTGATCCCATAAACTCTAGTTAAATGCTTTGCACACAAAAGGTGTTCAATAAATATCTGTGGAACCTTTGTCCTATCCTGTCACAATACTTACATTCATTCTTCAGAAAGTAAAACATAGAGTCCCTATTTTGAGTGGAAATAAGTCTTTTGAGCCTAGTTTTGTTATGGTTCCTTCCCAGAAACTGTTTCTCCTGCTTACTTGTATGGTTAATAGCCAAGAAACAGTCATTCAACAAACATTTATGGGGAGATGACTGAATACCAAGCACAGGAGAAATCTCCTGGAAATACCAAGGACTTTCTTGGTGTTCACCCAGAACCTCTGGACCAAGGATCCCGTGCAGGCTCCCACACCACCACGATTTGGTCAGTTTTTTAACTTTCAAGGAACACAGACTCTCTCATGTAACCTCAGGAAAGAAAGGGGGTGATTATAAGGACCCCTGGAACTGAGATTTGGTCATCGTCTCCCAGTCTATTTCTTTCAGTGGTGCTTCTGTTTATCTTGATATGTCTACTCCATTCTCTTTCTCTACAACCAGACTTCTCTGCTTCCTCATAACTTAAACGATACATGGCCTATTGTGGTATATTAGTCAGGAGAAGCTAGAAATGCTTCAGTAACAAATAGCCCCCAGATCTCGGTGGCCTAAAATAGCAAAGTTTTTATCTCACTCATACTACCTGTCCACCAAGGGTTAGTTGGGGAGAGAGGGAGTTGTCTACTTATCACAGCCACTTGGGAACCCAGACTGACAGAACAGCAACAGCCTTGAAAAAGAACATGGTAAGGCATATATTATTATGGTGGCCACCATAAGTCACTTTGCTTCACATTTCTTTGGCCAAAGCAAGTCAAATGAAAAAACAAAAAGTCAAATGACCACACCTAACTTAACTGGATGGGGATGTGCAATCCTACCAAGACTGGGAAGAAAGCCCAAATATCTGTGAATAGCCTTAATCACCCTCATACAAGGCATCTCTGGCCCAAGATTGCACCCCCCTTTTTTTCAGCAGCCTCAGATATTGATTCATATTTTTCATGCTCCTTAGTTCAAACTACAGTGAAAGAGAAGCTGAGGGACGCAGTCCATCTCTGCCTGACAGGCCACAACACTAGGTCCCTGGTTAGCCTATGGATCTGTCCTTAAGTCACAGCCAATCAGGTGGGGAAAGGGATATACACTGTATCCCATGGCTGTCTAGCCCACCCCTCTTGATGCTATCCAGGGACCAGGAGATCTGCCCAGTACAGAAGAAATTGTTGTTTAAGTCACAATATTTTGCTGGTCCTAGCCCTTGATAATAGAAAGGTCATGGATGGTGCAGTCCATGAAGCTGGGGTGAGTCTGGCTGGTTGAGAGTCATGGGGCATAATCTCAACAGTAGTGAAATGGAAATGACTGAGTCCAGTTAACCTGCTATGTTAACCCACCAGTCTAGGGATGTGGTACCAAGGGATTTTAAAAATTAGCTTTGTGCAGCTCCATTACCACACTGGACACCACAGTCTTTGACCTCTGAACATAGCCCTAGGTGAGAGGGGCAGTGAGGGGAAGAGAAATGGATGGCTTCAGTTTACATAATAAGACCTGAACGTCTGAACCTGGAATTCAAGCCCCTTCACCATATACCCCCCCCATCTATCTTTCCAGTCTCGCGTCCCAGTTCACCCCCAAGTGAACCTACTGTTGGACCACCATCAAACGTTCTCTTTTCTTCCCTTGGCTCATACAATACCCTCCACTCTATCTAACTGCTATCCTTCCGCTAAAATCAGTTTAAAAACCACCACGTTTCAGAGAATTTTTTATCTGTCTACTCTGACCTAGTCATTTCCATTTCTTCCTCTGGATTTTTATAACCTTGCTTATGCTGGAACACCTGGATGGCATGGATGTGTCTGTCTTATTTGGGGGATCCTGGAGCCTAGTGCCTGCCTGGCATACATACCAGTGGTATGTTTGAATGGATTGTCTTTAATACCAGTTCACTTAAGGAAACTTTAGCGCGTTCCTCTGCTACGTTTGGCACAATGGAGAAAAGTCGGTAATATATGGTCCCTCTAGGAGTTTCTCTAGTTCAGTTGTGTCATTTTATAGATGAGAAAACTAAGGCCCAGAGAGGAGAAGTGACTTGCCCTCTGCCACCCAAGCAGCCACAATTTACTGAGCAATTTCCTATGTGCTAGACAAAACGCTTTTCATTCTTTATCTCATTTTCATCCTTGTAACAATCCTACGAGGGAAGACTTTGTACACCTATTTTACAGAAGAGAAAACTGAGGCTTAAAGAGGTTATAACATGGTTAAGGCCACCCTGCAAGGAGGTGGCCAGGCCAGGTTTTGATCCCAGGGTCTAACTCTGGGGTCTCTATTCATGCCCCCTATGCTGAGCCCCAAGCTGGGGAGTCAGCCCCCTGAGGTCAACGCATCTGTATATCACCCATAGGCCTTGAACTTTGTCAGTGCCCCAGTGGCTGGGTTCACATCTGGTGATTAAAGGGTCCTGGTGAATTTCTGTGCCATGCAGTGCCTATGCACACAAATCTAATGTTCTGACCATCAGGTCAGGGTATTTTTTTTCCCCTCCTGGGCAGTTGGGTTAGTGAAAGAAACCTGATAAAATCCTGGAGAGGAACTTGATCGTTCTCTGAAGGAGTTACAAGTTGTTTGGCCTGCCTAAACTGCTCAGATACCGTCCGGGGAATATTCGGTATCCATGTAGTACAGGTTGTGAATTATTCTGCGGGGACTGTTAACAAGACCCTCACCAGCTCTGCCTCAGCCAGTCTCAAGCAGGGCTTTGGGGCAGCCCCTTTTCTTCTCCTCCCACCAAAGCTCTGAAAAGAGCAGGCTTTTCCCCAATGGGGGCTGGGAAGAGCAAGAGGTATAGGGAAATCCTCCTGCCTCTAAGCAGAGCTTACTCTACAGAACTGGGTCTGTCCCCTCCTCAGAGCTATAGCTGTGGATGCAATGACTTGGCAGGGGTCACATTTATCCCATGTTTTGGCAACCTAGTACCTGAATGCCTAACATGGAAAGAGACCAACTCCCTAAAATCAGTGTAAGAAAAATTATTAAAAGTTAGATATGGAAGTACCTCAGGGATCATCTACACGCCTGGATTTAAAGATGAGGGAACTGCAGTGCCGAGGCTAAGTCACTTGTCAAGGTCACAGAGCTGCTGGTGATAGAGACCAAAGACCAGGTTGCCTGAGTCTAAACTCAAGGGTCTTTCCCCTTAAACTCACATGCACCCACCTACACACCAACAAACTCACCCCACCCTTTGCGGAAGTATGGCACACAGGCACACGCAGAACTGAGTCAGCTGGGTCCTATGTCCCTAAAGTATACGACTGTCCCTCCTCTGGGGGACAGGGCACCGCATAAGACAGATTCTCAGACATTCTGACCGGTACCAGCAGAGAAATTCTCAAGAGCAGCACCCCAGGCCTTCCTCCCAACTCTTCCTTTCTCTGCTCCAATTGAGTTTCCAGAACGTGAGAGCCCAGGCCGATACCCGGCAGTCTGGGAGCTGCTGGGAGAAGCGCGGGGCGGGTGTCCGGAGCGCACGGGCCCGGGCGCCGGGTACGGGGCCTGATGCTTAGCGCGCCCGGGTCTGACGGCTCAAGGGGGCGACGAGCATCCACTACCTGCCCCTCTCCTCCGGCCTCCTGTGACTCAGGACGGCTCGACTGGGGACCCTAAAGGCGGGGCATGGACCCTGGGAGGAGGAGTTGCGGAGGGCGGAGGGCAGAGCTTAGCACCTCGGCCCCGGCTCGGACCCCGCGAGGCCCCGGTGCCCTCTCCCCGGAGTGCAGGTTTGGAAGGCGGGAGGCCTCGCCCGGCCGCCGCCTCGGCTGCTCGGGTCCCCATATATAGTCATATCCACCGTCAACTGGGAGGCCGGCAGGCAGCAGCAAATGGGCGAGCGGCCCCCGCGGGAGCAGCGGGGAGGGCGCAGGGGGCGGAGGGAGGAGAGGGGAAAAGGGGGCAGGAGAAAAAAGCTTTTCCAAAAAAGTATTGGCTGTCTTGAGGAATGCGGTCGCCCCCTTGGGAAAGTACATATCTGGGATCAGCAGGCGGCTGTGCGCTCGCACTCCGGATCGGCCTCCCCACCACGCTCTTGCCTCCCCGCTCCCGCCGCCGCAGCCCCAGGGCCGCTCGCCGCCGCCACCATGGACGCCATCAAGAAGAAGATGCAGATGCTCAAGCTCGACAAGGAGAACGCCTTGGATCGAGCGGAGCAGGCGGAGGCCGATAAGAAGGCGGCGGAGGACAGGAGCAAGCAGGTCTGCCTGCGCCTTTCCGGCCCTGCGCCGGCCGGTCGCCCGCGCTCTGCCCGCCGGGGGCCCCCGAGCCCCGGGACCCGGGCCTCGCACCCCTTCCCGGCCCCTCACTCCGAGGACTCGGGGAGCCACCCCACTCCAGGGCGTCTGAGAAGGGGGAAGGGAAGAACGAGACTCTGGCTTATTCTAACTTTTTCTCTCGTCTGGGGACGCTTATTTCCCTTTTCTGGTTCCCAGAGCCCGCGAAGTCCCTTCAAGTCCTAGAGGCACTTGATTCTCAGGATGAGAAATCAGTTTTGGATTCGGGGGCAGGGGAGAGGAGGAGGGTTGAAGGGGATCAAGTCCAGAAAGTGTTAGAAGTTCTTCTGGACTTTTTGACTGGGGAGTATAAAACATTCAACTGGGAAGGGGGGACGCGAGGGAGGGGGGAGGGACAGTCACACAGTTTATTCCTAAAAACAAAGATGGACAGACTAGAGAGTACGGCGGGCCGGGGAGACGGGGGCGTTTTTCTGCACCCCCAAGTTGTGGGCTTGAGCCCGCTGAGACCTCCGCAGGAGTCTCGCCCCGGGGGCTGGGGTGGGGTGCGGAGTGGGCTCCGCGCCAGAGGAGGGTTACCTAGGGACCCTTGAACCCCAACTCGGCGGCGCCTCACACCCGAAGGGCCCCAGCCAACTCGGTGCCCGTGTTTTGTGTGTGTGTGTGTGTGTGTGTGTGTGTGTGTGTGTGTGTGTAACACCCGGTCCGTGCCGGCCGGCCGCGCCCGCCCGCCGCCGCCCCCCAGCTCGAGGAGGACATAGCGGCCAAGGAGAAGCTGCTGCGGGCGTCGGAGGACGAGCGGGACCGGGTGCTGGAGGAGCTGCACAAGGCAGAGGACAGCCTCCTGGCCGCCGATGAGGCCGCCGCCAAGGTACCCTGGGCGCGCGGCGCGGCGCACGAATGGCTAACTCTGTCTCTCTCTCTCTCCCTCCCTGTCTTTCCCTTTCTCTCTCCCGCTGTCCCTGTCCTTCTGGCTCTGTGCACCCACACCCCTCCCCTGCGGGATCACGCTGCCTGCTGCACCCCCCCTCCCGTCCCCGTCCCCCACGGCCAACTCCCAGCTGGAAGATGAGCTGGTGTCGCTGCAAAAGAAACTCAAGGGCACCGAAGATGAACTGGACAAATACTCCGAGGCTCTCAAAGATGCCCAGGAGAAGCTGGAGCTGGCGGAGAAAAAGGCCACCGACGTAAGTGCACGCACACACTGCCTCCCTCACCTCCTGCCCTGGTGGCCGCTCTGGGGTCACCACAGGGGCCAGAGAGCAATGGAGGAGGGTCACCTCCTCTTGCTGGAAACCCGCACACAGCCTGCCGTGGCCCAGAGCACTGGATGCTGCCTCCGACTGCTACTGCACACATTCATTTTTATTTCATCCATTCCTCTTTCTTTTTCTCCTTCTTTCCCCCACCCCTGGGGGTGGAGGGGGGTGGGTGAGAAGCTGGAAGAATACAGTAACTGAAATTGGACTCTGGAGGTGAACCCTGCTCCATGGTGGCAGAAAACCTCCGAGGTGTCATCACCGAGGTTTGTGCAAACAGAATGCCTAGTTTTCTCCACTGTCTTTCCTTTTGCCATCTCTGGTGGGTGGCAAGGCCTGGTTTTCGGTGGTGGGTCTAGTCAGGACACAGACTAGAGATGGCACTGAAAAAATGGCATGGTGCTACTTAGAAGGCTAAGCTTGATGGTGGGCCACAGAAACACTTGAGGCCTCCTTACTCACTAGGGAAGCTTAATCCAGCCCTTAAGATCTGCCTGGGAAGACGATATTTGCTTGGGTCTGCAGTCTGAGGGCACCAGATCCAGAAAGTAAGCTGGGAGTTATATATAGCTCAGTGCTTTATATGGTATAGTGAGCTAGCTGCCCCCGACTCTCCTGCTCACCCCACCCCAACCTGTCAGCCGCTGACAACCACCACATAGTTTCAAGGATGATGCACGCACCACAAAAGCTCTGCCAGCATTTTGTCCACTGCCCTCTGGAATCCTTTTAGCCGAAGAGCTTGCCTCTTCTGCTGCATGAGTCAAGACAAGCATTAGATTTCCAGAGGACCGACTTCTTTTCACACCGTTCGAGAAGCTAATTAAGCCTAGAGGCCCAATTAGGAAAGAATTCGTTGGGAAGTTGGTAACTATTTCAAGAATGTATGAGCACCAGGGAAACCTATGCCCAGAAAGTTGAACTACCAAGTGCAGCAGCAGAATTTTTTGTATGAGAGTAAAGTGTAAATTGCTGGAGGATCTGGGTCTTGAAATCAGTAAGGCTTTCTGTGACATGAAAGGCACGAAATGTAATCTCCGAGTGTGCTTTGTAAATGAGGGATCCAGACACAGGACATTTAGAATCTGACAAAAAGAAAGTTTCAGTGAAAAGCAAGGTCCCTGGAAAGGGGGTTCAGGGAAACACTGATTTAGGTAAAATATTTAAGTTACAAACTACCTGGCTTTAGAAAAAGAGCCAAAAAAACGCATATAACTCTGCGCCAGTTTTGTGTAATGTAGATCAGATGTCTGCTCCGTATATGGTTAAATGGAGGATGTCTGTCTCCCCGAAATTCTCCAGCAGGACGTTTATTTAGCTTTTTCAAAAGAGCCGCTGATAGATCAAGGAGAGATATTCCTTATAAGGAAAAGAATGCAGAGAATTTGAAAATAGCCCAGTAAGACTGAAAGCAAGAGAAGGAGAAAAATCTACTACGATCTTAAGGGGAAAAAAATCATAATTATTGTAACTATGTGGTTCTATCATGTCTTTATTGAAAAGTCTTGTTTAATGGTGCATTGGAATGAGGTGAGGCAGAAGTGGCAAAGAGGATATTTAAAGCCAGCTCGGTGGGGGAGGGCGGAGCCAGGAGGAGAGGGAGGTTTTTGAAGCTGTGTTCTTTTCTTTCCACTGGAAAATTATCCCTAATATGGTACACTTTTTTTTTTTTGGTAGTATATTGATCATCTTCCCCTTTAAGACATTTTAGGTTGTTTGGAATCTGTAGGGATGTGCAAGACATTTGTGAAGAAATGCTATATTTAGAGTGATTCCTAGCTAGTAAAAATAGTGAAGACTTGAGGAGGAAGAGACAGATGTCACTAGAGAAAGGTAGGAGAGAGGTCAACTTCCTGAGGTAGAATTGTATTAGGACATTGCACTATTACTCACCAATGTAAAACATTTTCACATTTTTCTACTACTAAAAACATTTTTCTATTAATTTACCAACACACTTTACAGATCCTATTCCAGAAATGGGCTCTTCCTAGCTTGAAAGGTTGTAACTTGCAAGGTCGGATCTCTGATGGTTTTGTTTTGAATTTTTTGTCTTCCCTCCACATAAGTGAGGCTGAAGGGGATCAAGCGCTCCATTTTCTCTCTGGCCCAACCCCTTCCCCAATAACTGTGATGTCTCTGACATCTGCAGTATGTAAGTCTTTATTCCCTGTAGGTCTTTGCTTTCTAAATCAGTGATTCTCAACCTTACCTAAACAATCACCTAGGATGGTTTTAAAACTTAAAATCCAGGCTGTACCCCAGGCCAATTAGAATCTCTGGGAGTGGAATGCAGGCATTAGTATTTGTTAAATACCCAGGTGATTCCAATGTGCAGCCAAGGCTGAGAACAACTGTCCTAAACTCTTGTATAATGACATCAGTGTGAAAATGAACTCACCTGAAACTGACTTTCCCAGATGTTTGAAAAGCAGGACATTAAGTCACTAGTTGGCTGCTTAGAGCATTTGCACCTGTCCAGCAGTTTCTGCTTCTCCTGGAGGCTCCCAGATGCCCCCTTCTCCCACCCTCAAAGTTGGAGGCCCCCAGTCTGTACTCTTAGGGAAGCAGTTGTGACCTCCCTCCTGACTAGATGAACTGTGTGGAAACAAAGCTAGAGGCTCCACCTACAGGATGTGAGGGCCCATGCTGGGCTTTGTGAGAGTCTCAGCAGAGGGAGGCTGTGAGAAAGTCCATAGCAAATGAGTCAGAAAAGCAAGGCGCTTCCTCATTAGGGCTTTGGCGTAGGAGGGGGTTGTCAAGTGTGTTTTCTTTTTCTTCATTATTCCCACACTTAAACACATAGGAACTGACTTGAAGGGCCTTCTGTGGGAAAGGTGAGGAAAGAAAGCTGTGAGACTTAGAAGACATTTAAAAACGTAGCCGAAGGGGAGAATTGGCAGAGGGTGGTTCCCAAAGATTGTGTCCGCTTTGGTTTTCATCCAGCTGTAGCCAGACCCTCTCATAGGGTTCTGTAGCCTTCCTTGGTGTGCCTTTTAAGACATCTCAGTCCGGCCCAGAATTGGTCAGATTCCAGAAGATCTCAGAGGCTGATCTAAAACCAGAGAAGGTTGTAACTAGAAGGGACCCTTGAGATGATTGTTTTTGTGGAAAGGAAAGTAAGTCCCAGATAGGCTGGCGGGCTTGAGGTCCCACAGCTGGTTATAGGCCGTAGCCTGACTCTTCAGACAGTGCCTGTGTATTTATTAACTAAAGCTATCATTTTAACTACGTACAAGGTATTGTGCTTAGTGCTTTCTGTCATTTCATAATCCTCACAGCAATCCTATGAGAAACGTACTACTATTAACCGTGCTTTTACAGATAAAGTCAAGTTGTTTTCCGTCACACAACCAGGAGAGAACCAAAAGCCAGATTCTAACCTAGGGAGACAGCATTTAGGAGGTTTAACCTCTATGCAATACGTTAGTGGTTTTCCCTTCATGAGTTTGGAGGGAAGGAGAGTTGTGGTTAGGATCTTGTGTTCTGGGGTTCGTTACATCGAGGAACAATCCCTTTGGGGGTACATTCAAGCCCCAAACCCCTCGCTCGGCTTCTCTCCTTCCTGGGCATGGGAAACTGGCAGTCCCGAGCGGAGCGCTCCCGCCGCCAACAGGCGGCACCGTCGCCCTTTGCAGCCAAATCCGTTACTCGGGTTCCCCACGGCGCAGGGGAGGGGCGCTGGGAGTCGAAGTAACACCCTCGGCGCGTTGGCCACCATCCCGCTCACCGGGTGCCCCGGCAGCCTGCGCGCAGCGCCTGTCAGCCCCGCGGCCGCGAGCATGCGCGGTGCCTCCCGCGGTTGGAGAATTCCCGGGGTCCGCGGCGCGCGCCCCGCCCCGCCCTCTGGGCCCGCCCCCGGCTCTCGCGCACCCGCCTGCGGTTCGCCTGCGCAGCCTAGGAGGTCGCGACTTCCGGGCTGTGCCTGGGCCGCAGGGGGCGCTGCTGTGGCGCGCCGCGGCCTGGGCGGGGTGGCCGGGCTGTCGGAGTGCGGCAGCAGCAGCGGCGGCAGGAGCGCAGCAGCCGGCCTCTCCCGGGGCAGTCCGCCAGCCTGCCGGCCCGCTGCCGCCCGGCGCAATGGCGGGGAGCAGTTCGCTGGAGGCGGTGCGGAGGAAGATTCGGAGCCTGCAGGAGCAGGCGGACGCCGCGGAGGAGCGCGCGGGCAGCCTGCAGCGCGAGCTGGACTACGAGAGGAAGCTGAGGGAGACCGTAAGGGACCCACCCATCACCCATCCCCGGAGGCGCCTTCTCCCCAGTCGGCCCCACCTAGCCCTGCAGGGCCCCCCGGAGCCCACCTTCCCCCGCCACCCCTCCCCCCGCCTCGGGGCGCACCTGGGCCCGCAGGTGTCGGGCTCTGGGGAGGGGCGCTGCCCGTTCACTTCAGCCCTTTTCATCTCGCTGGTCTAAAGAACCGAGGGAGAGTTAGTGGTGTTGAGAAGGTTCTGGAAGCAGCTCTTTCCCAGAAGGAACTCTATGTCTGGGGTGTTCGCGTTCGGCCCGGCGTCTCGGGTCCCCCGGCATGTGCCCTTTGCGCTGCTGGTATTATTTACTCGGAGAGTGGGGACGGAAGAGGTCCCTTCTTTTGGAAATCCGTTCTTTTGGGAAGGGCGCTAACAGGTCACGTCTGAGGCATTGTCTGGCTTTGGGGCCCGGGGATGCTAAACTCCCCCATCCCTGTTTAGCCTTGGTTTCTTGAAAGCCTGTTTCTCTGGGGGTGGTTGAGACACTGACAGCGCGTGTTCTGACTTAGTATGCGGCCCTTTGCCCTTCCCTTTCTTAACCATCCCTCCTCCCAAGTTCTCCTGTACAGGTAGATGTTCCTTTGTTACCGAGTCTCGAAAAAGTTGGCCAAATAGCTACGATTATTGGGTGTTTTCTCCCGCCGGCTTCCCCTCCCCCACGTTGAGTGTAATACCTGGCTTCCTTTCCACTAAGGCAAATGCATCCAGCACACCGGAACAGGATTTCAGAGGTAGTTAAGGCATTTGCTGTTTGTTGATTTTTGAGTGTGTGTGTGTGTGTGTGTGTGTGTGTTAAATCAGGATACTCAAACACCTTGGGAATTTTATGACAAGCGCTCACGTGGGGTCCTTCTGTGCTTAATAGAGGCGTATTCTGAGTTGAGAGGTGTATGTAATGGCATTATGGCTGGCTGCAGAAGCTATGAGACCTGTTTTGCATAAAATACTTAGAAGCAAATGGGTCCTCTTGAAAGGAAGGCCTAACTAGATGAAGTTTCAGATAAAATAGGCAGGAACCAGGAAATCAATAGGCAAAAGATCATTTTCTGTAGAGGACAAGACAGCAGCGGTCCCATGGATGTCTCTCAATTTGGCCAGGCAATGAATGAATTCTGACTCCCTCTCTGGCTCGCAGTTGTCCTTGAACCATTAGAACCAATAGAACATGATGGATAAGAACAAGAACTCTGGGCCCAGGCCGCTAGGTTTTGAATCATTTAACTTCTCAGTCCCTCGACCGTAAAATGTGGGTAATGGTAGTACCTGCCTGTTGTGAGGATGAAAAGTGTGTGTAAGGAAGTTGCAATGGTGCTTAGCACACTAGAGTAAGTGCCTTGCATCAGCTGGTATTAGAACTGCTCCACACTCGGCATCGCTCATTGCTCCTTTGCTTTCAGTTCACCAGCTATCAAAGGGTCTTAAAGATGGGCTGCTCATTTCACTACATCTTAGAACACTCCACTTCAATGCTTCTAATCAATTTTTTTTTTCTTTTTTCAACTTGAACGGAGAGAGGACACAGGCAGGCTGGAAGGAATGTTTGGTGGGTCGAAGTAGTATTAGTGGTGGAAGTCAGTAGAACTCCCCTCCCCCTGCTAAGAAAGGGAATATGTGGTCCTGTACAGGAAAGCCTCTTATGGACTGTTGGCCTGGTGATCGATATTAGACACAGAAGATAAATTTTATGAAGGGCACATTGTTACTATTTTGCTCACCTTCTCTTTTGGGCTTAGTTTTTATGACAGTACTCTTCTTGGGCCCGTTGGGTAAAGATAATGCTTTCGTTCTTTTCAAAGCTTTATATTAAAAGTGGTTTAGCTTCAAAAATTTTTAAGTGATTTTTGAAAATAGTCCATCCGGATGATTGGATGGGCACAGAACTTTTTATGACGGCAACTTGAGGACTGGGTCAGACCACTGAAGAAAGAATTTCAGATTGAGAGGTGTTCCTAACTTATGAAACTGGAACTTAAAGGTAGCTAATTGAAGGTGGTTTCTTGGTAGTTGTCAGGCATAGCTGTGAGTTAAGCTAGCAGTCACAGTTTCTCTTGGCAGCAAGGATAAAAATTTAGTGACAAAGTCATGAGCCACTGCAAAAAATATTTGGAGAGTTGGCCCTAATTCACATTCTCAAAGATTCAGACAGGCTGTAGTTAATTGGCCCTATTACAACCAGCACTTAACTTTGGAAAAAGCAACCATCCCTTTTTTTTATACTGGTTTGTTTTTCCAAGGTGTGTGGACCCTTCAAAATTTTGGAATGAGGCTACTTTGCTTGGTGTAATGGTTGACTCCAGGTCTTGTGACCCACTAGGGTTTTGTTTGTCTTTTGTCCTTATCGAAGAGGGAGCAGGAAGAAGGCAGTCTGCTTTCCTTCTTTCTGGATGGTACTCAGCAAACAAGGGCACTTAACAGTTGCAGCCTGTAGGTTCTTAATTGGTAACTTCATTAAATCACAGGAAAAACCAATTTACAAAAATTCCCAGCCCCTCCCCTCCTTAGAGTTGGTAAATATTTCTGAAAACAGGAATCTAAAAGTGCATTTTGTGTCCCCATCGCCCCCCCCCCCCCCGCCAGGGTGGCAGTAGCTGGAGTGTACATATACTCTGGCTTTCTGCTTTCATGTATAGGCAAGGCGAAGGCACTACAATACCCTGTTCACATCCCTTCTCACTCATTACACAAAAATGCCTCGTGAGTTACAGGCTTTGCTGCAATAGAGAGATTGTTTTTAACTCTTATCCATGGGAGTGCCCCTTAATGTCATCCGTGTTTTTTTCCCCTTTCCTTACCATATAAGGGCAGAAGCTTAACTTGGCTATAGGGACTTGGGTCTTACACAGTAAACTGGGTGGAACTTTCTCTGTACATCTACAGTTCGCATGAAATAAAAAGGCCTGACCTTTGATCATCCCATGCAGTACTCCAGTTCAGGTAGGACTTTGAACATACATTCCAGAGGATTCATTTTTAGGATATACTATTATTCTCCTACAATTATTTCTTCTTAATTGTCCTCACAGAAATACTTGTTTTTAAAGTAAAAATCATTGCTATTTTTAAATTGCCTTTAGTTATATTGGCTAGAACACCTGGATTTCATGAAAATCTAGGCCCTGTAAAAGTTCTCTTTCAAGTCAGACTTGGAGTAACATTTTGCTATATTGTGTGGGCGTGCCTTGATATCTATTGTAGTTTCTTAGGTAGCTGGTACCTTGTGGAAGGGATTGGGGGGCACATGCAGCTCTAAGACACACGTGTAGAGCGCCTGGTGGTTGTTTAACAACAGATCTGCAGGAAGACAGTTGGTAACCTTTACTAATATAGCAGTCTCTTTTCTGAGTAGTTCATTACATGTTGGGACCCAATAGCACTTTTGAAATGAAAGAAACTAGCATCCCAAAGACGTCACCAGCAGTGTCAACACATGAGCTGTCGTTAGAAGCTAACCCAGTACACGTGGGTGACTTCCATGCCTGGAAATAATTTGTGTCTGGGGTCTTGACCCTTCCCAAATGCCTTGTTATTTATATCTGCTTTTTAAATAACAGATGGTCATGTGTCTGTAGGGTTTGTACTGACAGGCAACAGCCAGTTAAGTCTTAAGTAAACTGCCCAGGTGCTGTGATGGAAAGAACCTTAGAAAATATCTAAATAAGCCTCAGAACTCAGAGAATACATACCGGGGATAAAAGCTAGTGCAGGTGAGAGATGTGGGCCTTTTGAACATAGAGCATAATCCACGCCCCGCCCCCACCCAAAAAAAAGTGAAAATAAGGGTGTCCTTAATTAATTTATGGAATTGAGTATATCTTGAATTCTAGAGAACCAAACTAAGTTGTGATCAGACCAGTATGGTGAGGCCTGAGAAGCCAGTGAGAGCCCAGGTTTTTCCCAGGGGAAGCTTATATAGAGATCGATACACCCCAGACACTGCTTTCAGATCTGGGCTGTTACCTACAAGCACCTTTGCCCATCCTGCTCTGAAACCTCTGGGGCAGCAGGCGTTGGTTTCTGGGGTTGAGAACAAATGCTCTGTGTCCTTGTGTGAGCTGGTACCGCCCTGGTGTTACTTGATGATGTTTTCAATTTTATACGACACCTTTTTTCCAAATGGATTGAGAGGACTTGTTTAGCGGATGATATTCAGTACAGTAACCGTTTTTCTAGTCCTGGTTAGGTTCTTTCGCTGAAGGCCTTTTTTCAGGTAGCGGGTTGGAGTCAGGGTGGCTGTAGAGAACCTGCTGCTCTGACGTCAGAAAGCAGAAAGACTCCATAGGTGAGAACCACCAGTTCCAGGGCTTCCATGAGGCTCCAGGAGGCCTTGAGAAGGGAGGCAGGCATGCCAGCACGTTGAGGACCAGGGGACTTTGGTGCTAGTCTTACCTGCCGCTGATGGCTGTGACCTGAACATGTCAAAGATCCCTCCCTCTTCCTATTTTCTCTTCTACAAAGAACTAGATGAGTGGTTCCCACAGGATTTTCCAGCTTCTTTGGATGGTGGGTGGGGTAGGGGGGGGGTTGCTTTTTTATAGTGCAGATTCCTGTCCTCCTTTCTGACCTCTTGAATCAGAATCTCTAGGGATGGGGCCTAGAAATTTGTTTTGTTTTTGTTTCTTTTTTTAAATTTTTGGCTGCATTGGGTCTTTGTTGCTGCGCGCAGGCTTTCTCTAGTTGCAGCCAGCGGGGGCTGCTCTTCGTTGCTGTGCATGGGCTTCTCATTGTGGTGGCTTCTCTTGTTGCGGAGCACGGGCTCTAGGCACACGGGCTCAGTAGTTGTGGCGCACGGGCTTAGTTGCTCCGCGGCATGTGGGATCTTCCCGGACCAGGGCTCGAACCATGTCCCCTGCATTGGCAGGTAGATTCTTAACCACTGAACCACCAGGAAAGCCCGGAAATTTGTATTTTTAATATGCATCTCCTGGTGAATTTGGACACCCAGCCAGTTGTGGGAACTGCTGGACAATGCCTAGGGACCCCTCCAGCTAAACATCTTAGACCCCGTTTTGTGGACCACCCACAGGTCTGTTCTCTGTGTTGCCCCTGTCCTGGCTCCTAGAACAGGTCTCCATTACCAGTTGTTGTTCTGGTGCCGTATACGAGGCCTATTGACTGGTATTTCCGTAGGGCACAACCCCTAATGTAGGTTCTACAAAATGCTCCTGGGGAAAAGGAGTTAATGACATTTATAAAACAGTATCCAGAGCTAAGGGAAAGAACGGTTAGAGTGGAGGCAATAAGAGGGAAGAGGGAAGATTTGGATTGATGGGCGTCCCTCTCAGGTTGGGAGATCTTTCGTGCAGAGGCAGGAACGAACATGGGGTGCTGTCTCCTTACTCTCTGATGCCCCAGGTGTGTGGGAGGCCAGGGACCTGGACTGGCCTGGCACCTGGAGGGTTCTTTCCCCGGAGTATAAACAGTCTCCTCTCTGTGAGTCCAAAGTCCTTGAGGTTGGGGCCCAGATCGAAAACAGAACAGGAAGCTTAGAGTGTGGTGGCTACAGAAATTGTTTTGAAAATCTTGTTGACATTTCTCTGGCTGCAGCACCTATAACAAGGATATTTAAGAAAAGGGGGAAAAATACTTCTGAGTACATGACCTAGACACTCTGCTGAGGTTTTTTTGTTGGTGGTGTTTTGGAGGGTGGTTTTTGTTTTGCTTTTCATTTTAGTTTTCAGCTTTCAGGGTTGCTTGCTTGTTTTCCCCCATTCATGAAATGAATAGAATTTTACTGGAAATGGAAAATATAGAAAAGAAATCTGACCTGATCCCAAAGTATACCCTTAATGTATACCTCCTTCCGGTTTCGTTTTGTTTTGTTTTTTTACATGGGACCAGAAACTTTCTAAAGTTTCCATACTTAAGAAATGTGTTATCCCTATTACCCTCATCCCTCCTCCAAAAAACTCCCAACATTCACCTGCCAGACCTGGTGGAGCCCATTACTAGCTGTGTACCTGCAGTGATCTACTTTGTGGGCCAGTGCAACTGTTAACTGACCTCAGATTCATTTCACATTTTCCCCTGCTCCCTGCCTCCAACAGCCAATTATTACTACATAGTTAATTTTGTGTGTGTGGGGGGGGGGGGGGTACGTGGACCTCTCACTGTTGTGGCCTCTCCTGTTGCAGAGCACAGGCTCTGGACGCGCAGGCTTAGTGGCCGTGGCTCACGGGCCCAGCCGCTCCGCGGTATGTGGCATCTTCCCGGTCTAGGACACGAACCCGTGTCCCCTGCATCAGCAGGTGGACTCTCAACCACTGCGCCACCAGGGAAGCCCCATAGTTAATTTTTGAAGCGATAAAAGTGTATTTGCATGTTTTTATAAAAAGTCCTTCACCATGATTGTAGATGCCCTAATCACCTCTCTTTCCCAGAGAGAACTTGACTTTTAAAATTTTACAAATCTAGATGAGCAAAGAGCAGAATGTTCTCGTGTTCCTTTACTTCAAGGCCATAATCGTAGACTCTAACTACATGTGCATTTCAAACTGTGTATCATGGGTCCAGAAACTAAAAAAGTTGCTTTTGTTTAAATTAGGTTGGTTTTACTCATTTTGTTCAGTAGACCTTTACTGAGCCCATACTCTGTGCAGTGAATTGTGATTCCTTGCACATAAGAAGCTTACAGTTGAGTAAGGAAGACAGGACTGTAGGTAGAGAGCTAGCATAGTCCCAAAGTGCATGTTGTAGTTTTTAGAAAACTTCCAAGTGTCCTAAAAACCCCATCACCCCAGGAAAAGCACACATTCAGAGTGGATGAGGAAACAGTACCAGATTAACAAATTCTGTCTTTCACTTACGTGCATAATGTTTAAACAGCCATCAGTGCAAGTGTATGTAATGGACCGGTCCAGGCTTGCAAGTGTGCTGAGGCTTATAGTAACAAATGCTCATAACTGTAGGTAACCATTGTATCTCCCAAAAAGAAACATCTTATTTCAGAGACAGATACCAAGTAAAAACAGTATCTGTACTGCTTTTCTTCTAAGGAGTTTGAAGCTCTTTTTGTAGCAACCTTGACTTGTGAGAAATTCCTGTAGGCGTATGTCACAAACGCTTGGGAAATTTGTCTTGGCCCTCTTCCAGTGTGACCAGTTATTCTAAAGGGGTGCTGAAGGGCAGGGGGCTTGCTAGGTTTTGCTGTGTCTCTGTATGGTGTATATTTTAGAACCACTGAATTTAAAAATATTTTAGTTCCTAAAATATTTAATAAAGCCCCTTTGAGAACACAATCAGCAGAAAGGAGAATTGAGACTCCCGAGTCCGAGTCCTCGCTGTGCTGCTCTCGTCTTGTGTGACTGAGCCTGGGTAAGTCCCATCGCCTCTGTCCACACCTCAGGCCCCACCGAGTGAGGTGGCTGTGATGAAGCTCCCCCTTAACAGGCAGGTAAAGCCAGCGTGTTGAAATCCGTGGAGGAAGAGAACCAAGGGAGAGAGTGTTGCTGATGGTTGCTTTGTCCGATGAGGATGATGTGTGTGGATCTGCATATACCCCAAGGTGGACATTCACTGGGTATGTCAATGGATGAACGTATCCGACAACTCCAGAGTTGACCAGGGCTTGTAACGCACTTTAGGGTGGCTCACCACAGGGCCCAGGCTTCCCATCTGGAACCAGTGTTTCAGCCCCTCCTGAAGGCACTACCCTCACTTTCTCTCCGACACTGAAACGCCTTTCACTCTCTCTATCCAGGCTGAAGCCGACGTAGCTTCTCTGAACAGACGCATCCAGCTGGTTGAGGAAGAGTTGGATCGTGCCCAGGAGCGTCTGGCAACAGCTCTGCAGAAGCTGGAGGAGGCCGAGAAGGCAGCAGACGAGAGTGAGAGGTGAGGACCCCTCGTCCAGCCCACCTGTTAGCACAGCCTTTCCTCCTGGTGGAACGGGAGGGCTTCTCTGATCTTGGGCCTCTAAGAATTTTACAGTACCTTGGTGGCACTATTTCCTGACTTGATCCAGGTGCAACTAATGGTTTTGTTCATTTAACATTAGTGGGACACCTTTGTGCAAAGCACTGTTTTAAACCCCAAGGTTACAAATAAGAAAAAGACGCCATTCCTGCTCTCTTAGAGCTCACCACCCAGCGAGGGAGATGGACGTGTAAACGGGAGGTTTTAGGGATGTGTTTTGGTTCTTTAATTCCTACTGACCATGGAGCAGTTATGCATTTTTTTTAAAAAGATGACTTTATTTAAAAATATACCAAGGAAGCCGCATAGCACAGGGAGATCAGCTCGGTGCTTTGTGACCACCTAGAGGGGTGGGATAGGGAGGGTGGGAGGGAGGGAGACGCAAGAGGGAAGAGATACGGGAACATGTGTATGTATAGCTGATTCACTTTGTTATAAAGCAGAAAGTAACACACCATTGTAAAGCAATTATACTCCAATAAAGATGTTAAAAAACATGAAATATACCAAGGAGGCTTAGGCCGAGGTAAATACAGTATGGGCTGTCAGTTGTCAAAGAGCCCAAGAAATGAGAGGAAGAGAAAGCACAGATAAAACAGAAATACGATCCACAAAAGTAAATTGTTTTGGACTTAGTAAAGCCGATAAGACACACGTGCATAGGTAAGTACAGTGAGATCTGCATGTCTGCTGAGCATGCTCCCACTATGACCTGGCTCTACCTGACTTATTACCCCAAGATTCAGCCTTGTGGTAGTAAAGGAAAACCAGGGCCATATCAGCCATTGTGTATTCCACCAGGCATTTTCTCTCATGTTCAACTGTTCAAGTTATTGTACTCACATTACTTGGAAGCACTCCAAGAAAGACTCCACAAGACTAGAGAGAGTTCTGCCCTTCGAGGGATGACAAAGTATTGTGATGTCTCAGACACTGGCAGTGTGTTTCTGCGCTGTGACCTGGGCAGGTGCATGCAGTCAGTCATTTTGTCCATTTCTCCGTCTTTGAGGTGCATTTCTGCCCCCTGCCACCATGGATAAAGAATGATTTCAGACTTTAGGATTAAAGAAGCTCTTTAGCTGAAGTTTTCAGCTCATTATTCACTGTTGATTATTGATTCTTTTCTAATCAAGAGTTTTGGAATTCTTAAAGATGACTCATCATCTCTTACAGTGTACATATAACCAATGGTTTTGTGGCTGGCTTCTTCCTGAAATACACTTGTTAGTGAACCTGAAAGGAAGGCAGTCTGGCAGTGTTAGACATTGGAGTAAAAAGGTATTTAGAGATCATTTACTCCAGTCCCCTGGTTTTACAGATGAGAAGACTAGGGTTCAGAGACTGGTATGGCCTGCCCGAACTCTCAAAGAGAATTTATGGCCGAGCCAAGATGCAGGTCTCCTAAAATACACTGTAGTGCTTCATTTAAAAAAAAAAAAAAAGTGACTTATTTATCTTACTGCCTAGTTAGATTTTGGTAAACGAATCCCGTTTTAACATAATTTGTTATTGCATAAATCTGTAATATAGGTCAATTAACATTTTCTAAAACTTACCACCATGCTGAAGGATCCAAACGTATACATCAGCATAGAAGATGGTGTTGGTCCTGCCTCTCAACACCTCTATTATGAGTTTTATTATAGGCAAAATTCAGTTTCTTCTCTAAAATATAGGTCAACCCACATGAAATTGCCATTTTTGCAGGTCCGATGTGGTCAAATACCAGCAATTTCATTTGCTTCAATCTAATACTTACATTTGTGGCTAAAGGGGTAAGAACAGCTACTTTCTTTGTGGGAGGGAAGTACATGAAGATAAGTTTGCTTTCGTTCTAACTTTGGTCCATTTTTAAGCTGAAGCTTCCCACCAGAAAAGGGCAGAAGTCCCATTATTTATATAGCAGGTAAAGCTTGTTGACCTTCCCATGCCTCCCACATTCAAACAGGATCCTCACATGGTACCTTTCATTTCACATTAGCTGCCTGGACAGTGTCAACAGTACCAAAAGTGTAACCTTTCATTCACAATAAACAGAGAGAGGGAAGTGTATGTCTTTTCTGCCTTCAGCTCTAGAAAGTCTTGTTTCATGGTTTGGAAGATAAAAGTAGCTCTGTGCTCTGTTTCGGTCTGTCAGTTACACGGAGCCTCACAAACCACTGTGGTGCAGGGTGAGTTCGTGGAGGTCGCCTCTAAATCTTGGGCCTTCCTGCATGTTATCCTTTTCAGAGGCATGAAAGTCATTGAAAGCCGAGCTCAAAAGGACGAGGAGAAAATGGAAATTCAGGAGATCCAGCTGAAAGAGGCCAAGCACATCGCTGAGGATGCCGACCGCAAGTATGAAGAGGTCAGATCCTGGGGCCCAAGGCCTTGTGGACTCCCAGCCGCGGGGGCCCAGGAGCGGGGGAGCAGTGTACAGCCTTGCGTTCTTCAGTGAAACCATCTGCTTCCTTAGCAGAAATGGGTGGTTTTGAGAAGCAGCGTTCCTTTGTCCCCAGAAAACGGTTCTCAATTTTGATCTGCTAGGGGATCAGTTGCACTGGGAAAGACCAAAGCTTTTTTTGTGCCCCCATGCCTCCTCCCACCCCCCGCCCCAAACACACACACACAAAGACCAGGACAAAAGTTCTCTGGTCAGGAGAAGGGAGAGTTGGGCCTCTTGTGTTTTGTGGAAGGGACCTCTCATGCTGTCACCACACAAGCAGTTCTCCCTAGTGTGATTCACCTGGCACAGCCCAGTTCAGTGTAGAGACACAGACCATGCACTTGCTCCCTAGATTCATGGAGGCCTTTCTGTCTGTCCTCCTCTCTCCTCAAGGTTCACAGGTGAATCACCTCCTGGTCATGCCCCATGAAAGCAACCTCCTGTGTGATAACAGAGCCCACATGACTGTGTTAAGGTTTTAGTTTTTCCCTTAATGTACTATGGCTATCCTGAAACAGCACTGACTCTTCGTCATCATCATCTCCCATCTCCAGGTTACACTATGCCCACTAATTTTGAAATGCTTCCTAGGATCTCTTCTCTCTGGTCCTTTCTTCCACTGACCTCATTAGTCACCTCAGCAGCTTCTCATGTCAGCCTCTCTTGCTGTTTCTGTTGGCATTTGTAGCCTGCTGCACACAGAGGAAGTCGAGGTACAGAGCTCTAGCTGGATGGAGTTCTCAGGTTTATTTTCAGTCTTGTCTTGCAGTCCCGCCTTTTCAGCATAAAAGGCGTATGTCTCATCACACTGCTAGTTTGGAGATTGTGAACTTCATCTCTCTCCCTCCTTCCACACTTGGTCTGGATGCTATGTAACTATACAGGCCTCACCTAGGTAGGACTAAAGATGAGCCAGCCCACCCATAACTAACCACGCTGGGTCTTGGTGAGCAGAAGCCTCTGGCCTCCTCTCCATGGGCACGCCTGGTGGAGAGTCGCTTCTCTCCAGTGCACGGGAAAGAGGATCATCTTGTTTGGAGGCAAGGACTCCTAGGGGCTGACGGATCCAGTCCTCACCCCACACCCCTCCTCAGAGCTTGGAAGCCCCATGGTGTGTGTGTTTTGTGTTTGTTCTGCTGCAGGTGGCCCGTAAGCTGGTCATCATTGAGAGTGACCTGGAGCGTGCAGAGGAGCGGGCTGAGCTCTCAGAAGGGTAAGCGGGCCCGGCGCCAGGAGGCTGTGTGTGGGGTGCTGCGGAGCAGTGACTAAACAGCATGACCTTCTGGCAGCTGCACATTTACCTGTTTCAGCTCCGGGCTCCTTAAGTGCTCATTTGACGTGGATGAGCCACGAGTATGGAACACGGAGGACTTGCGTGGGGTGTCTATGTATGAATGCGTGTATCACTGCATGCCTTACCTGCACACTGATTTTGAGAATGGCCTTGTGCATTTCCTGTGTCCACTAACAGCCAAGTTCGACAGCTGGAAGAACAATTAAGAATAATGGATCAGACCTTGAAAGCATTAATGGCTGCAGAGGATAAGGTACTGATGGCTCATGGATGGGTTTTAGGTTTAACTGCAACCCAGGCGTCTTTCAGCTTCCAATGCCTACTGGTTCATTTTTATAACGACTGCACCTTCACTACACCCTCTGCTATCTTATACCTTGCTTTAAGTGCTTTCTTTGGGTCCTTTATACTCCTTTGTTTTTCCTTCATAAATGCTCTTTGGTGCAGCCAAAAAAGAAGCCAAATTATCACACTTCGAGGTTGTTGGATTTTGTCACCCTGCCTTTCTGCTGTGTCGGGAGCAGTGTCCATGGCAAAATGGAGCGTTTTAGTACCTTGATGATTTGGCTACTTTAAGGCAGCCCTTTGTTCTCTAGGACTCGGTTTTCATTTTTTCCCATCCCTCTCCTTTTTCTCTCCTCCTTCCTTTGGCTTGTCTCCCACCCTTTCTACCTCTGATCGAAAACGTTAGCAAATGTGCCGAGCTTGAAGAAGAGTTGAAAACTGTGACGAACAACTTGAAGTCACTGGAGGCTCAGGCTGAGAAGGTAGGCCAGGAGCACGGCGTGGGGGAAAGGCATCTTTAAGAGCTGCTCTAGAGACACCCCCTTTTTCTCTTCTGGGGCCCTGCCAAGGAGAGGAGTAATCCATTAGACACTTTAGCAAATGGCGTCATTTTGAGGCAATTTCCTGATGATTATCAATAACAGATTCTTTTTTTTTTAATGGAGAATCTATTTTATTTTGAGTATGTGAGTCATCTGTAACAATTTAATTTAAACCAACTGCCAAATGGATAAGTTATCTTGTTCTTATCCCATGTAAAACAATAGGCAGGAAAACAGAGAATGCATTGTTGTATGCCATTTGATATCAGAGGCTCCATTACCTCCTAAGAGATCCTCAACATCTGTTGGCTGGGCTGACACTTTCGTTGTATTAGAAGACCTCAGTATAGGGTGAACTATGGCCTGACATCTGGAACATTCTTTCTAATTACAGTACTCGCAGAAGGAAGACAAATATGAGGAAGAGATCAAGGTCCTTTCTGACAAGCTGAAGGAGGTAATATTAAGGGTGTTGTGCACAAAGCCAGCTGGATTGAGTTTGTTTTTACGGCACTGTTCAGGGCTTTTTCATTTTCAAGTTAGAATGATCCAGGGATTTTCAGGGGTGGTCTTGGAGAGTGAGCTGTGCTCGCCACCTCTCACTGTGGTGACTGACTGGCAGGTGGTCTCAGACCCCATTCCTGGGTGCCAGGCTTGATTTTCATTCTCTAGTTTCTCTATATTTGTAGCTACTGGAAGCCTAAAACTTCCCAATTCTGATTGAAATAAATTGAATTATTGCAGGCTGAGACTCGGGCCGAGTTTGCGGAGAGGTCAGTAACTAAATTGGAGAAAAGCATTGATGACTTAGAAGGTAAGATCTTAAGTTTTGTTTTTAACTTAATCCTTATGGCTGAGTAGTGACCCGGCAAAGTCATTTTCCAATCATTGCGTCCTCCTTGATACACTTCTTTGCTCTTGCACATTCTTCCTGTCTGCCCTTTGGGGTTTTCATTCCGTGGCTCTTAAACTCTCTGTTCACCAGATGACCGTTAGCCACCAGACGGGGCCCATCTCTTTTTGTAACAGCAGATGCCAAGCGGCTCTACTGCACACTCTTCAGAAGTGTGGCAGGTTTATTTCTCACACTGAGTAAGGTGGTCATAGGTGAGAATGACTGGTGTCTTTTCTGTCTTTAAGTGGTATCTCATTATTGCCAGGATGGTATGGATTTGTTTTTAGGCACAACTTATCTTCCCCCAAGTGCGAATTCAGTGTAAGGGTTTGGATTTTTTTTTTTTAAGTTACTAATCATCTTGGCATGTGCTGTGTATCCTGACGGGGATGGAGGGTAATAAGGCACTACACTTTGACATTATACTTCAGCACTTCTCCACTAAGATATTTAGGTTTTATTTTAGTGACACCCTCTCTGTCTCTCAGAAATCCTAAATGTTGAACTCTGAGGCTGTGAAAAAGAAAGAAAAAAATATATAAAATATATACATCAAAGGCAGAAGTGGCTAGAGAAGGGACTGGAGGTTGGTGCAGATGATAACCAAGCTGGTGGAAAAGAGCAAATGACAAATGGTTGCAGAACAATCTGCCAAATTGCAGCAGAGTATGAAACCTTCATCAGAAGAAGAACTGAATTGCAGACTTGGCACAGCAACACCATAAAAAGCGTGGCTCTCCTCGCTTTTCAAGCCTCCTGGACCAGCCAGGGCAGCTTGAGTGGGCAGACCACAGGAGTAGTCTGGATGACGCCCAGAAATCCATACCCCCGTGGTCTAGTTTGGTCCGGAAGTCAGTGGTTTCAGGGTGGAGCCAGATAAGGATTACAGACTGTAGTCACAAATTGTTTCTTCAAAACAATGCCCTTGGATATTTTTTCCACTGTTTATAGTGGCAGGTGGCTGACTACTCCAGTGTAATGAAATTATAGCTCTATAAAAGAAAGATGTTCTGTTACCCCTCTCCCAACCAGGAGACAGCCTTGTGTGGTTTCGTTCAGGGTTTAACATGGTTTACTGATATACCTGCCGTATTTGTTATGATTTTCATATTGAGTTTCTTGTTTTATTTTCTAATGGGTTTTGTTCTTTTTGTTTTTGTTTTTGTTTCAATTTTATTAAAAACAAAACGCACGCCTCCTGCATTGGCCACCTGCTGCGGCACCAATTCCTTCATGCATTGCCCTTTTCTTGCTGCTGTGTCGGGATGGTGTCCATGCCACCCTCACTCACCCTCCATCTCTTGATCACTCTCCATGTCCTTGCACCTCTGCCTTCCACTTCCTGGTCATAGACGAGCTGTACGCTCAGAAACTGAAGTACAAAGCCATCAGCGAGGAGCTGGACCACGCTCTCAACGATATGACTTCCATGTAAATGTTCATCCACCCTGCCTGCTCACACCCGTGCCCTCATGCTAATATGATAAATTCGCCACCACTCCCTTCTGTATCTCCAGAATCTCCATCTTTACACCTTTATGCTCACTGTCTTTGCATAATCTAGGATAGTCATTGTTTTTTCACATTCTACTAACATAAAGGCCAAGTAGATTGTCTGTCTATACAAAACCATTTTCCTTTCAGAATCCATTTATTTCACATTGTCTCAGCTAGATTGTTCCCATGAAGCAGTGAACTGGAATATGTGTGACTTGGGCACTGTCCTTTTAGGAAATTAAACTAGGCTCAAGTAGAATTGGTAGGCCACGCAATTGTGCAGGAATTTCCCAAGAAATATCAAAAGGCGGTTTCCTGAGATTCAGTTAAATACAATGTGAACATTTTTCGTAAAAGTAATAATAAATTTAAGGAACCCAACACTGTCAGATGACTGAGGCTCTCAGAGAAGGGAAATTGATCCAGAACAGCATAAAGAATGTTGCTGTAAAAAGTCACATTTTCCTTTTAAGGATTCTAGACAGAAATGAACCCTCTGCCGGGTAGCCAAGCCTTTAATTTTCTGTTTATATAAAAGAATTAACATACAAACACCACAACCTGTGTCAAAGAAATAGGACATAAAACACAGATTGTGTTATATGAGTTTGGGAGTTAATGGCCCAGCTTTTACTACTGCTGGGCAGTAAGAGTGGAGTAGGGTAGTCTTAATCTCATGCGAACCTGGAGCATACACGACTAACTTACATATTACTAACCAAACCTGAATGTTAAGCTGGATCTGCCCCTCTAAATTCTAACCTGGAATGTTTCACAGAGGCTTCCTTTTAATCTCATAAGATGGCACTGAATTCCACGTAAGCTGGAAATTTCAGTTTCCTGGCCCACCTGTCATTCCTTTACCCATGCAGAAAAATGGTAGCTTGAAGAGTGTTGGCAAGTGCCTTCTGCCTTATAGATTATAGAATCGCCACACTATCCCTTGAGACATGACTGTCACCATGGAAACTAGAGAGAATTCCATCCTCTCTTCCCTCATTTGTAAATGAGGGGATGGATCAGATCATCTGTCTCTCAGTGCTAAAATGTGGTGATTCTATGAGAAAAGCTTTTAGCATTAAGTATGGTTAAATATTCTGAAAGGTGGGTTTAGCTTAAAATCTGTTTTTAAGTTCTGTTCATGGGTCTTTTGCAATGAAACTCCCCCAGAAGGGGCTTGTGCTGGCCTCGGGTCCAGACACTGGTGGGCAAGGATTGACATTGTCCTGTAGGTGGCGGCTGGCAGCGGGTTTTGCATGTCTGCTTCTTACCTGTGTTTCATATGCTCCTCTCATCTGTTAGTTTAGCTTCCCTGTTTTCCGTTGTGCCACTTTTTTCCTTTTTCTCCCACCTTTTCTCTTCATGCAGATAAGTCTCTTTGCTTCACTTCTCGCACGACCCCTTCATCAAGCTGGATGTCCCTCCTCTCTGAGTTCTGCAGTTTGTCTGTTCTCCAGCTGACCCTGGTTCTTTCTTTCCACATCCTGCCTTAGGGCCAGGCACACACTGTGCTTCCTATTGTACAGAAGCTCCTCATTGCAGTGTAAAATAAACACTGTGTAAGCTATTTCTGTTTGCTATTCTTTTTACTTCTTATTTATTGACATTTTAGTTTCAACACTGAATAAAACTCCAAATCTTCATCACACATATGAGGGTTAATTTTTGGCTGCTGCTTTGCTCTTCCCCCCCCCGATTCTGAACATCATACATTAATACCAAGAGACTCTAAAACAGTAGTTCCTTGCGGAACTTTTAAAAAAATACCCATGTCTGGGTCCCTCTCAGAGTTTTGGTTTGCAAGCGTTAGAGTGAGGCCTGGGCATGTGTGTCTTTTTAGGGATTGAGATGGCTCTGGTATGTAGTACGGGTTGAGAACCTCTGCACAGGGGATGTTGCTTGTTGGAGCCGGAAGATCTGCCTTGAGCAGTGCCTTCCTCTGCCAGATGTTTAGTTGGGATGTGGTGAGCCCTCTGTGTTGGTGTTTAGATAGTCCTGCTTGGGAGGGTGTGGCTGCCACCCCACATTGCTAGGAACTTACATATCAGAAAAGGTGAAAAGGAATGTGGATTCAAACAGTGTAAGTTGAGGTTATCGTTGATCATCCTTTTACAGCACAAAGAACAGTTAAAGCTTTTTAAAAGTATATTCATTCCTCAGTCACCTTCATTTTGATCATGAAATGACATTCTTAGGTTTAAGGAACATACGATTATGTTCAAGTCAAGATTTATTTTTGTACTCTTAAGTGCATCATGTATTCTTTAGGAGGGGTTGTACTTACAGTAAATCTTTGTAGTAATTAACTTTTTTTTTTTTTTTGTGAACATCTTTAAAGCATAGCCATTAAAGTTGGTTCTTTTTTTTTTACCCCTTAAAAATAGTAGAGGGCTTCCCTGGTGGCGCAGTGGTTGAGAGTCTGCCTGCCGATGCAGGGGTCACGGGTTCGTGCCCCAGTCCGGGAAGATCCCACATGCCGCGGAGTGGCTAGGCCCGTGAGCCATGGCCGCTGAGCCTGCGCGTCCGGAGCCTGTGCTCCACAACGGGAGAGGCCACAACAGTGAGAAGCCCGCGTACCGCAAAAAAAAAAAAAAAAAAAGTAGAAATTGTTCAGTTATAGTTTATCAGTTATATTTATAAATTCAAAACCAGCAATTAAGTGATTTTTTTATAACACATCACAAAATTAGAACTTAAAAATGATGTGGACTTTTATTTCTTCATTCCCAATATTTCTCCATCCTCAACAGTCTGGCTATATTTCTCCTGTGTTTTAAATGTGGGTGACCTTCATCTGTTTGTGTATAGTTTTTCTTAGCCTAAGAGTGTTTATATACCCCTGTATTCAAGTAAATTTGGACAAATTGAAAATGTCAGTCACTCTACAAAACCTCAGAAGAGAGTAAAAACACTCTTTTTAAGAGGTAAGTGTATTTAATAATGGTATAGTGGACTTTTAAAAATTTATAATTTAGACAGTGTCTCTCCCTTGAGAGTGTAAAGTCTTCAGTAATTTCTTGTTTATCTTTTCCTGAGGCTTCTTGGGCCTGCTTTTGACTATGATTCCTGCCTTGTTCTTTTAAAATTCAGAGTAATAGAAGTGGGCCCTTCTCTGAGTAACCCTGCTTTCTGCCATAGATAAAATGACAAGTCTGAAAGTTCTGCTGAGCAGATGTTCAGTTAATTTTGGAGGCACATCTGTTTTTTGAAAGCCCTTCTGGAGATTTTCACACTTCCTATAAGTATATTCTACAAGGGGAAATGGGAAACTGATGGATTGGAAGGCAAATCTGGAATAGCCCAAGAAGGTATGGGTGCACAGGAGGATAAATAGCTTTTTGATTTTATCAAGAAATTGTTGGGGCCCAGGCTTCTAGCTCACAGGGTCAGGCCATATGTAGAGGCAGCTGCTGCAAGAGCCTTGGTTGGACCAAACCCCAAAAGCATTGCTTGGCACTAGACATCCCAGACATTGGGGAGGTAGAACAGGAGGGAAGAATACTTGCAAACATGTAAGTGTTCCAGGCACACCAGTTCCATGGCAGCTGAAGTGGAGCAGGTCCAAAGGAGGATGTGGTAGGGACAGCTGTCATTTAAGCTGCATTCACATTGACCCTCTAGATTCTCTGGGATTTCTCCAGAGTTCTTCCATCCCAGTTTGGCTGTACATTGGCTCAGCAGACTAAGACATCCTACCTGCCTTTGGTGGTATCTCCCACGCGATAGTGTGAATGTGCTAGTGGGGTATAGATTTTGCACCCCTCAAACATGCAAGATACCATGAAAGGTAGGAAGGATGTGGTAAAGAGATGAACCAGAAATGTTCTTTGCCCTCAGTGAGCTGGCTATCTTGTGGGAAGATAGATGAGGGAAGCAAGTCTGAACTAACAGATGGTGTGCATTTAGAGTCAGCAAGGAATAGAGACAGTAATTCTGACTGGGCGCTCCCTGGAGGAGGTGGCATTTGACTGGGGTTTCGAATATTCAGAAAATTTGGATGGACAAAGAAGACAACGCAGCAGATATTCCAAGCTAGAAAGCACAACGAATATAACGTATTCCCCATCTCCTACCATACATGAGAGAAAATTAAAATAAGAATTGGATCAATTTCCCCACAGACCTGGGGGCTAGAGACGGAACCTTTTTCTTTTCCCCGGGGCATAGGATTATCGCTTTTCAAGATCATTAAGTTAGAGTTTTGTGGGTCTAGGTTGTCACCGTCATTGGAAGCAATAATGTATTCTCCAGCTTTTCATGGTAAGTGCCAGGTTCTTGTCCTTGTTGGGGCATCCCCTGGACCCCCGGATACAGACTGACTCTAGTGGCTGCCTTCCTTGCCAAGTGAGCAGATTACATGCCCGAGTGTAAAATGCTTTTCACACTGGTCTCCATGTGGCTGTTTGAGATTTTATTCATTCTATACACGTCCATCTAGCACCAGAGAATGCCATCCTCTTCAGAAGGTCAGCAGTTAAATTTTAAGTCAGTTTTGAGTGGAGATAAATGCTTGTTCTTTTGCTGTTTGAGTAGGGTAACACGCCCTGTATCTAGGCTGGACGAGAGTTCAGAATTTGCACCCTGTATCACAGCAACTAGGGGAGGGACAGGGAGCTCAGTTCTGCTGTTAATGCAGCGGCGGTAGCCCCTCTTGGTGCTACCTGAAAGGAAAGCCAGCCCTGGGAGTGGAGATGAAAGGGGTTCCAGCGAGAGGTGAGCAGAAATGGGCAGGTTGAGGTTTCGCAGGAAGCTCTCAGCTGAACCCTAGCAAGGAGTGGGCTCGCCTCCAGCCCTGCCCCTGTTCCTGAGGCTGTTTCCAGAAGCTGCATTCAGCCCGGTTTACACAGTGGTTTTACTGAGATGCATGAGGAACATACCCTCTCTCTGTCCTCCTCCTCGAATCCTGCTGCTCTCTTTCCCTCCCGTCCTGCCAAGAGAGGCATCCTGGCTCTCCCTAAGTCTGCCAGGCCTTTTCCATCCGCCCTTCCTGGGCACAGGACAGCTGACCACAGGGTAAGGGTAACCTGTTCAGCAAGTGACTGGCGCCCGAGGTACCTCTGTGTTCTGTCTGCGAGCTCCCTCTCACCAACTCCAGCTAACCTCTCTTCCTTCTGCCTCTTCTCTTCTGCTAACCTGCTTGCTGACCTGTACAGATGAACTCTACCAGCAACTTGAGCAAAACCGCCGCCTAACTAACCAACTAAAGCTGGCCCTGAATGAGGATTAAACTTAAGTGGGAGAGAACCTGGGCTGAATTCTAGGAACGCAGCCCATGGGCAGGAAATCTAAGACTGTCATACCTTCACCTAATAGGGTTGAAAACGATTCCTTTCTGCAGAATTGAACATGAATCAGTTGAAAGGCTGGCCTTGCCTGCATTTTCCTCTCATATCTGGAATAATTAAGTTCTCTTTAATCCCCAAACCACTTTTATGGTAAAATTACATCTGTGTATATGGATCAATGTTTATAATCAATTCAGCACTCATCTTTGCAAGAGCAGGTCCTCTTGTTTGAGCTGATACATAATGAGGACCAAAAAAATGTTTTCTATTTCCTACAGAGAACTGAGTCTTGCTTTAAGTTAGAAAGCCAAAGCAGAGGGGTGTGTATGGGTATAAGTATATATATATATTATATATAGGATGTGATATATATAATATATATTCCTATTACATATTCATATTTCTAACTTCTAAGTATCTGGTATAGTGTTTGAAATATGATTACCTATGCTTGGGCAAAATAGCTTTTGAAAACAGGAGTTCATGTCAGAAGTCCCTGATTGTCTGAAAGGTATGCTTTTTATTCAATCTAACAGTGTTGTTGGATTCTGGTGAGAATGTCATGCTAATAATAAATAGAGCACTGTGAAAATAATAATAAGAATGTCCTACTGGAGTGTGCATGAAACGTGTTGGTAATTTTTTTTTAATGAGTAACAGAAATAAATCATTGAAAAAGTTGTCAGAAAGCCTATTTACGTCATCTTTGTTTTCTGTGAGACTGTGTTACAACACAACTCTCAGACCTTAACTGCCTGTAACTCAGAAACGTCTGCTGTTAACTTCAGTGCTGCAAGCACCTCTCCCTGTTCCCACGGCACATGACCAGTGAACCTTCACCAACCCCACCTGCATTTTGTCCTCAGTGGATTGTTGGTGGAGGTTCACCTGGCCACTCTGTGAGAACCTGCTGTGCCTGTAGTTCCTTCGGGTCCAAGACAGCTTCCCCTTCGTAGGTCCTTGTCTGGAAATGAGTAATGTCTTACGAGCATGCCTGGCCCTAATCATCTCATCCTGTGTTTGTGATTGATGTTTGCCTGCCTAAATGTACAAACCACCACTGTGTCCAAAGCGCAGCTATTCATGACTTAATTTTCTAATCCCACCACAGAGAAAGTGGCTCATGCCAAAGAAGAAAACCTTAGTATGCACCAGATGCTGGATCAGACTTTACTGGAGTTAAACAACATGTGAAAACCTCCTTAGCTGCGACCACATTCTTTCATGTTGTTTTTGTTTTTTGTTTTGTTTTGTTTTTAAACACCATGCTTACCATGAAACTCCTTAAATGCATTTTTATTTACTTTTACCACTGTCACAGATACATCCACAAAGTACCAGCTAGATCAGGGGTGGGAAAGACACACACACAGGCAAGCCCGTGTCAAGGCAACAATGATTTAAATGTGCCATTTCCCAAGTTGACGTTGCCACACTTCGTAGAGAGTAGCAACACAGTATGCTTAGTCCAGGAATCCTTGCTGAAGCAGAAAGATTTTCACTCAAAGTGCCAATGATACATGAACAGGAAGATTAATGTTGGAAACACAATCAGGTGTGGATTGGTGCTACTTTAAACAAAAGGTCCCACTGTGGTCTTTCATTCAATATTGTACAATTTAGAATTCTGTCCAACACTAATTTATTTTGTCTTGGGTTTAATGATGAGGTGAGACTACGGATCCTGTCTGGCAGAATTCACTAAAGCCAAGGGTTTGTAAGCCAACGTGCTCTTCTAAGGCTTCTGTTTTCTTTTAATTGGCACATTTGCAGTTCGTTACAGCTCGTGGGATAGCACGCGATGTGGATTTCCACCATGTTCAAGTGAAAGATTTAGGCACCACGTACAATGGTGAAGAAAAAACATTGTCTTAAGAGTTATAACTGTATGGAAACCTTGTATAATGATATGGAATAAATGCACATTGTAGGACATTTTCTAAATGGGGTGGTCCTGTCATTTGTACTTTTACTTTGTGAACTTTAGATCGCGTAATCGACCTACCTTCCCTCACACATGTTTCTTAAAGCAAATTAATATCCCAATGTCCAGGAGGAAACTGGGTTTCACGTGTCATCCTCCCAGAAGCACTCAAGCCAGCATCCCTTTTGTCTGTTAAAGTTACAGCCAAGCAGCAAAGGACACTTTCCAAGTCCAAGCCTTTCTCCAGGTTATGGGTTATATCTGCATGTACATACATGTAGACCTTTTGCCATGCCTCTACTTGTTTGGGGATTTTTCCTCAGTTCTTAGCTAAGTCTCTGGTAGTGGCAGTCATACACATCAGCAAACTGTGGGTCAATGCACCGAATGTGTTGTCGCTAGCAGTGTGATTCCACTTCAGAGTAGAAGTAAAGGGTCGTGGTGATTTTCTGCTTTCTAACACATGTTGAGCTCTAAATTCCAATACATCTTTTTATTGGACTTGGAAACTGAAAACATCACAGGTCAGTCTTAAAGACGTTAGACAAACAAAAACATTACAATATTAGTACAACATTGTACAATATTAGTTGTACAACATTACAAAAACAGATTACAGTATTAGTTGGCTAAGCTTGTGCTACAGAGGAAAAAAAGACGTTCCCATGAAAAGCGAACACAGTAAAATGGAAATAAATTCATTTGGATGCGTGGATATTTTCATTGAAAAGGATTCAGTATCTCTGTAGCTGTTCTTCCACACCCTTTGATCAGGTATTAGGTTGGCCAGAAAATGCCTTCAGTTTTTTTTTTTTGTTGTTTTTTTTTTAAAGAAGATGTTGGGGGTAAGAGTTTTTATTTATTTATTTTTGCTGTGTTGGGTCTTCGTTTCTGTGCAAGGGCTTTCTCTAGTTGTGGCAAGCGGGGGCCACTCTTCATCGCAGTGCGCGGGCCTCTCATTATCGCGGCCTCTCATCGCAGAGCACAGGCTCCAGACGCACAGGCTCAGCAGTTGTGGCTCACGGGCCTAGTTGCTCCGCGGCATGTGGGATCCTCCCAGACCAGGGCTCGAACCCGTGTCCCCTGCATAGGCAGGCAGATTCTCAACCACTGCGCCACCAGGGAAGCCCGCCTTCGGTTTTTTAACTAAAAATAAAAGACATTTTTCATTTTCACCAAGAACTTTACTGAACAGTGTATGCACCCTTTTGTTCCATTGCCTTCCGCCATTTTTCAGGCAACTTCATAATTCCATCTTCCCAAAACTTTGTATCTTTTTGAGCAAAGAACTGTTCCAGATGCCTTTTACAGTCTTCCAGGGAATTGAAATTTTTTCCATTAAGAGAATTTTGTAAAGACCTAAATAAATGGAAATCCGAAGGTTCAATGTCTGGTGAACACGGCGGATGAATCAGAACTTCCCAGCCAAGCTGTTACAGTTTTTGCCTGGACATCAAAGAAACGTGCAGTCTTGCGTTATCCTGATGGAACATTATGCGTTTTCTGTTGACTAATTCTGGACACTTTCCGTTGAGTGTCGCTTTCAGTTGGTCTAATTGGGAGCGGTACTTGTTGGAATTAATCATTTAGTTTTCCGGAAGGAGGTCGTAAGAGGACTCCCTTCCAGTCTCACCATCTACACAACATCACCTTCTTTGGATGAAGACCGGCCTTTGGTGTGGTTGGTGGTGGTTCATCTCGCTTGCCCCATGGTCTCTTCCGTTCCACATTGTTGTACAGTATCCAGTTTTCATTGCCCATCACAATTTGTTTTAAAAACGGGACGTTTTCATTACATTTCAGTAGAGAATCGCATGTGGAAATAAGGTCAAGGAGGTATTTTGTCCTTAACTTACGTGGAACCCAAACATCAAAGCGATTAACATAACCAAGCTGGTGCAAATGATTTTCAATGCTTGATTTGGATATTTTGAGTATGTCGGCTATCTCCTGCGTGGTATAACGTTGATTGTTCTTACTTAATGTCTCGATTTGATTGCTATCGACTTCAACTGGTCTACCCAACTGTGGAGCATGGTCCAGCGAGAAATCTCCAGAACGAAACTTCGCAAACCACTTTTGACACGTTCGATCAGTCACAGCACCTTTTCCATACACTGCACAAATCTTTTTTTGCATTTCCGTTGCGTTTTTACCTTTCTTGAAATAATAAAGCATAATATGCTGAAAATGTTGCTTTTTTTCTTCCATCTTCAATATTAAGATGGCTACACAAAAAGTCACCAATTTTGATAAGTGATAAGTGTTTTTTTAAATGCACGCTGATATGACAGCTGTCACATACAATCTAACAAAATTGTTTTGAATGAAGTTAAAGACAACTAAGTGCTACTACAGCCATCTTACGAGAAAAAAAACGAACCTTTGGCCAACCCAGTATTTTCTCTCCGTAGACCCAAAGAGAAGCTTGGCGGCCAGGTTACAGTTCCCACCTCTAAAAAGCTGTCCTTTTGCTCAAGGCAAATAAACTCTACGTCTCAGCCTTCCTGCATCTTCACCAGCCCTGGGCACTTCCCTGCCCATCCTCAGCTAGACAGAGATGCCCCCTGCCTCACTCTAGTCAAAAGCTCTCCTACAAAAAAAAAAAAAAAAGCTCTCCTACACCCAGCATCTTTTCACTCTGGGAGCCAGATCTGGCTTCACTTTTCCTAGCTGCCTAGCCTGTCGAGTCCTTAAATCTGAGATCGTCCTTCTATGAAATGGGCCCTTAGCTCACAGGTTATCATCGTGGAACTGGAATGTGTGACCCAGGTGATAAGTCCACAGCACAGCACGTCGGGGACGCTCGATGGCCCTTCCTGCTGCTGCCCTCAACATGCCGCGTGTGCCATGGAGACCAACACGGAAGACTTGGGGAAGCTGGGACAACACTAACTCTGCCCCATGTGGCATTGATTGTTATCAGGACTATTCTCAGATACCCTGTGCCAGAACCTGTCATGAGCTCCTTACTGGTGTTATTTTAGCTTCACCTCAGTCCCATTTCACTTACACAGAAACAGGCTCAGAGAGGCTGAGGAAACTTGCTCACGGGTCCAGAGCTCCTGAGGAGCGTGGGCTGGCGTCAAAGTCAGGCCTGTGTGACTCCAAAGCCCTGTTTGGTTTCTTCTTCCAAAGCAGCTCCTGGGCATGGGTAGAACCAGGTGAGGCAATGGGTACAGTTGGAAGAGGAGGAGGCTGGGAGGCTGGAGGTTGAGTCAGCTTGCAGCTACCATGACCCCAGTGGGTGGTTTAAGGCCTCACTTCCTCCCTGGGTTCCAGGGACCAGATAAAATCAATGGATTACTATAGCATCATGCCAATTCGGAGAATTGTTATTACCTGATCGTTCTGATACATAGAAAAGGGAGAACGCCCTGTCCCCAAGGGGCGCACAGCTTGGGTCCGACCCAGTGTGATCACCTCCGAACACGGGAGAGCGGTAAAGGCTCTTCAGTGTGCAAACACCGAGGCTGGACGCTGATACAGTCACCATTTAGAAAACCGTGTAGTACAGACAAAGCAAGATTCATACTCTAAATTCGTTGCCAAAACTTAGCAGGCCCAGATTTCAGAATGAACAGCTGGAGACGTTGCCTTGTTCAGTGTAAAACATTGTGGAACTCCACAGAGAAAGGGTACAGGTTAAGGATATAAGCATCTTCCAAAAATAATTTTGTGATTAGAGTTCTATGATCTCTTATTAAGGAAAAAAGAAGAGCACTTTTGTGGATACATTCTGAACTTTCTGACACTGGCATTGAAGATAACAGTTCTTACTGCTCCTCGAGCTATCGCTGGCAAGAACAAAATCTAATTTTTGTGTATGCTGCTGTGTATCCTCCAGAGTTTTAATACTTTCAGCCTGATTTTTATTTTTCTTCTTCAGGAAAAAAGGGTCTTTTTCACTTGAACAAGTATTTGAGTCGGTGTTCACCATGTTTTCACCTCGTCAACGCTATTTGTAAATGTGATTTTTAAAAAAATCTGTTGTCACGTGTACAGACAGAAAAGAAATCTGAATACTCCAATCGAAACCCTGGGGTGCTCAGGGAGCCATCATTTCCAAAATTGGAGACGGGTTTGGAAAGAAATTGATAGAAATGGCAGGCAGTACAAGAGACGTTCCTTCCATTTTATACACTTTTTGACACTGAGGTTTTCAGAGCTACATTCCTCCAACAGAATTCATAAATTTTGTGTGTCAAACAATGAAGCTATGTTGAAGGCTCACTAATGTGAATGCAACTTTTGCCAAATTCTTGACAAATAGGCATCCACCTGAGGATAAGACTGGTTGCTGCTGCCTGTGAGCTTTCTTTCCGTCTGTTACCAAGGCCGTGGAGAACAAAGGGGCGAGTCAAGGCCTTATCAGGGCCTGCCAAGGCTGGTGCCTTAACTGAAGTGCTGATTCGGAGAGCCGGAAGGAGGCTTATCGTCGTCAAGGCTGGAGAGTTGGGTGGCTTGCTCAAGGTCACCATCTGCTTGAGTTCAACCCCAGTTCCCCTTCAGGGCAGGCAGTGCAGTGTGGGGCTTGGAAACCAGAGGGGCCAGGTTCAGGCCCTCCGCCACTCACTGTGTGACCCCAGGTTAATTTTACCATTTGTGCAGCAGTTTCTCCATCCTTCAAGCAGATGGTGGTTTGCCTGTGCACTTCCTCTGAGGCAGAGAACTAAACGAGGTGATGATGTATGTAGTCTCCCCACCTCCGCCCTGCCTCTGCCTCCAGCCCCTCTTCTGCTCCTTAGCCCTGAGCCTTTTTTTCTCCCTGCGTTGGGTCCTTAGGGAAACTGAAGGTAACTTTTTTCCTTTTGAAATGAAAGAGACCATTCATGGCTTTGCAGTGGTATCTCACACATAAAATGCATTCTCAGTACGTTTGTTGATTGGCCCAGACACAAATGCTCAAGTAACAGTTGCCACATGGTTAATCACCTGTGCACAGGGGTGAAGAATGTTTCAAAGTCATAGATTCACATTTCATATTTAAGCAAAACACTGGCCCTTGAAAATAAGTTTCTGTTGCTCCGTTTCTTGCATTTGGATGCGTTGCTGAGTGGAAGCTAACAGAACACGGGATCCTGCTGGTAGCCCTTGCAGCAGATGTAAGTGAAGGCAGATCAGCCCTCATTCATTCATTCTTGAGGAGCCACGCGGAATCCCCTGTCTCCAGAGGAAAGCTAATGACGGGAAAGGTACAAAGCCCTTCATGTGTGTGGCCCAGGAACACACAGAACTCTGTTCTGTCTCCCGAGGGGCCGACTGGACATGGCTGGGCCGGAGGCATGAAGGAGTCAGCTCCGCTGGGTGGATGCTGCGTGAGGATGGGGGTGAGAGGTGAGTACACTTGATGATGGTGAGTCCTGATCTGTTGTCAACTCAGGAGATACTCGGAATTTGAAATGCTGCCTTTCCAGTGGAACTCTCGTTGCTTAGATTCATAAGTCGAAAATTAAATTCCCAGGTACATGCCGTGGAATAATGTAGTCCTGTGGCCTTCCGATGAGCCAGGTTTTGATGTGCTGACCACATCCTGCATCAGAACTAACCCCCCACCCCATCCCAAGCCCACTTCCTCTGTGAAAACCTGTTTCACGATAGAACAGTTTGCCAAGTAACTCCTTGAGTCATGCTGTGGTCAAGGACACTGCTATCCAAAGTGAGCCCTGTCAGTATCCCAAAAGGGTTAAATATTGTTGCTAAAAGCCCAGTGATCAGCCTGTTAGAAATGTGACCCAGCACCCAGGCAGTAGGGTTTTTCATTTTTGATTTTAAGGTGAGTGATGGCTTCATAGGGGTGGCTGGCATATCTGCATCTCACGACCCAGCAGGGAAGTGATTGATTGCTGGCTTACTTGAGCTTGGTCACCACCATTCCCATGATGTGTCTTCCTGCTCTGTTCTCACACAGTACCCTTTTCCAGGATACTCCAGGCCTGTCTGCCTTAGCACCTTCCCAAGAAATTAAAAAGGAACAAGGCAGATAATCTGCCTAGGAATAGGAATGTAATCAGTGTAAAGAAAATGTGACTCCACGAAGTGTCTCTGGTCTCAAATCCTTGCAGAACTGTTCATATCTCTTCCATCCCTAACCCTCTACTTGAAAACTCCTATCTGGAATGTCTCTCGTTTCCAGCTTATGTTTTCTATTTCCCCTCCAGCTATAGTTTTTCATTAATCTCTTATTCTGCTCACTCAAACATAGAAGGGGCTTCCCTGTTGTCTTCTAGTAACTAGAGAATATGTGCAGATTAAGATTATAAGTAATTTGGCCTACAGGACTAAGAATTTCCATTTCCATTTAAGAAGAATTTATATTATTTTAGGGACTGGAGGATGGAGGACAATATAGAAAAAGTATAAAATAGAATTCTTGCCCTCAAGGAGTCTATAATCTAGAGGAGGCAATGCACACACATTAAGAAATAATAATAGGGTATGATTGCCTGGCAAAATGAGAGTAAATGATACAGGAGTGCATTGAAAACAGGCATTGTGCCCTGCTTCCTGGAAGATTTTTAACCACCTAAAGCCAGTGGGAAAGTCTTAGGCATGCTGTGCAATTTTCTTGAGAACTCCAGCCATAGGCATGCATGACTCACCCTTATCTCTCAAACCTTAGAAACAAGAGCTCTGTTAGTTTATAAATGCATTGGTTGTACTATTTACTCTGGCCACCAAGTTTTTTGGTTTTTTATTGTAAGTTTCTTTTGCTGAACTTAATCTACAAATTCTTCCCTCATACCCAGCTCCCATTTCTTGTTTTATGCCATTTAACTTTTTAAAAAATGTTTTGGTCCTACTATACCTTTGCTTTTATCCTAGAGCATCTCCCAATCTTCAGAGCAAGGAGTAGAGTATAAATAAATAATTACACGGACTCTTTGAGATCTCAAAATCAGCTTCCTACTCCACAAGGGAGGTCTGCAGGGAGTCTTTGCTTCCTAGGAAAGCAGATGGATGAGAATCACCACAAACACTCATTTCTTCCATAGGAAGACTCCCTAGTGCTCTTTCCTGTGGACCTTAGAGAAGAGTCATTTGACCTTCTGGGGTTGCCAGACTTCAGCCAGCCTTCTTAATGGGTTAGGAGCCCTGGGGGTCTCCAGATAATCCTTCTTCCAGACTTCCATGAAAGATGGAAAGCGAGGTGGTGTGCTGAGAGAATGGAGTTTCACTGCTGTATTGATAGGAACTGCTGGGGGGTGGCAGCTCCCTTTCACTTTTCTAGTTTGGATTCCTACCCTAGATAGATAAAGTATTACTGATAAATGTAGCATAATGAAATTTGGATTAAAAAGACTCTAACCCGAAGAATTAATTCCAGCTTGTGTAACAGCAATAGATACATATTTATGTATTTAAAGGAATATGTAAATTTCATGCAGCAATTTGCAAGCTCAAATGAAAATCTATTTGCCATATTTGGATATAGGACTGCAAGGTAAATAAGCCAAATGTACACGTAAGGTACAAGGCAACATATAATTGTATACATTTCCAGTTTGTCACAAAAGATTATAAAAATAAGAAAAAATCTATAAGGAAAAAGGTCACTTATAATCTCACCACCACTTTAAAAATTATTTTCCATGTCTTTTGCCTGTGCATATATATAGGACTTTGTATTTAAAACCTTATTTTTTGTTCAAAAAATTTGCATAAGCACCTTCCTATGTTCCTAACCTAGTCTTCATGGTATCATTGTATGATACTCCAACTGGTTAATGTGCTGTAATTTGTTGTTCTCCTATTTTTGAAAATTTGGATTCTTTCTAGATTTTCTTGCTCTCATAAGTAGGACTGACATGAGATTCTTTGTAATTTGGATATTTTCTGACTCATAGGAAATGAAAACATACACTTAAAAAAAAAACTATTTATTTTAAGTGCAGGCATACCCTAAATATAGTGTTAAGCTGTTTAACTATGTAGTGATTCCTGCTCCAGCCTGGACTGGATAGCCCATTTGATTTCCAGTCTTTGGGTTTTTTGTTTGTTTGTTTTGTTTTGTTTTTTTGCGGTACACGGGCCTCTCACCCTTGTGGCCTCTCCCGTTGCGGAGCACAGGCTCCAGACGCGCAGGCTCAGTGGCCTTGGCTCATGGGCCCAACCCCTCCACGGCATGTGGGATCCTCCCAGACTGGGGCACGAACCCATGTCCCCTGCATCGGCAGGCGGACTCTCAACCACTGCGCCACCAGGGAAGCCCCAGTCTTTGGGTTCTTAAAAAGAAACAAAACAAGACAGTCTCCCCACACTGGTTGAAATAGAGGCCTTTAAGGAATCTAGCTCCACACATTTCTCCCCCCTCCTCCTCCCACCAACAGAAACACACAATCTTGAACTTTAAGAGATGCTTTCACGGCAGCCACTCTTTCTTGTACCTCATGTCTAGACCCAACTGATGAAAGTGAATAATGGCTGTGAGGGCTCAGAAGCACTGCCCAGGGTCACTCTTGCCTCCATTTGGGGAAGACCCTTAACTACTGGTAATGAACGGTGATAGAGGGAAGAAGCAGCAATAAAAGAAATTTAAACTGCACTGCGAAGGATGTGGTCTAGGATAGAGGTCAAAATCCCAGGCTTTGCTCACTCTTGTTTTAAGAGCAGGCGTTTTCCAAACAGGTTTGCTTTGCATTTTGTGTTGGATCCCCGTGTGGTGAACAGATGAGAGATTTTTATTTTAAGTTGTTTGCACTGAGGTTGACAGCCTGGAGAGTTTCCAGAAACATGGACTGAAGTTGCCTTTTCAAAACAAATCTGGAGGAATATATGCCTCAGGACGAATGTATGCCTCAGAACGTATGCCTCAGAAGCTGTTCCAGGCACATTGCTGGGCCCTGCCCCTTTGCCTCCTCTCTCCCTTTTTGTGTTACAAAAAATAAAAACAAATACAACTACCAAAACAAAAAAAAGTTTTGAAGTAAGACCAGAATTTGGAAGTCACTCTGCTACTTACTGGTTGTGTGACTTTGAGTAAGCTCTTAAACTGCTCTGTCTGCATAATGGGGATAATAATAGTACCTGCATCCAGGGCATGATTAAGATGCTACCTGTAAAGTTTTTAGTACAGTGCCTGACACAGCAAACTCTCAATGATGGATAGCTTCTTTTTTGTGGTGTTATTTAAACACACCTTAGTCTTGTGTCTTTGCAATCAGTCATTATAGCCACCCTTCCCTGGCTTCAAAGAAAAGGCTGCCCCTGTCTCTTCCATACTCACCTGGGTGGCTGCCATATGGTGCTGTCTTTGCTCCTTCAAGGTTGCCTCTGATTTTCATCTGGTTGCTTCATCAGGATGGTTCAGAGCCAGATAGCCGATTTAGATCTTCCCCCTGAAATCACAAGGAGACAAGGCTTCATTGCCCTTCAGAACTAAAATCCAGGGAATTCCCTGGTGGTCCAGTGGTTAGGGCTCCACGCTTTCACTGCCGAGGAGGTGGGTTCAATCCCTGGTCAGGGAGCTAAGATCCCGCAAGCTGCGCGGTGCAGCCAAAAAACCCCACTAAGATCCAATGTTGATGAACGGTAAGAACAGCCCCTCTCCAGTGGGGAGGGGTGGGCTTAAGGAAACCCTGCAAGACAGAAGGACCAACCATCACCAGCTCTCTGGGAGTCACCTCCCCCATGCCATCCAGAAGACAGCGCACACGTCCTGTGTCTCCACCAGGGCGTGATGGGGCTTGCCTCTGAGGTTTGGTCTCCTGGGGATTTCTCAGTGACACTATGAAAACCCAGTTCACCTGGTTGGTGATCCTATTCCCAGACACCAGAAGGTTACTTAGGGTACTGGAAAGTTTTCTTCAGACAAGGACAAAATCCTCATCCTCCTTTGGTGAAATCCTTAGCATCGGAGGTCCTGCTTCCTGGTTTCCCCTGTTGAGATGTGGCTCCTGTCTCTGTATCTCTAGCCTTGGAACAAGGGGGTCGGGAGGAGGAAGCAGACTTTTCTCAGTCGGCGCAGATCCTGGATATGCAGAGGAGGCAGGAGCTGTGGCTTTTGTCTAGAGAGGCTTTGGACTGTGGGGCCGGGTGCAGGGACCCAGGAACAAAAGCCAAGCACCTGCTCTGTGCTTCTGGGTCTGGTTAGCCAGGGTATCTGACACCAGGGAACATCTTTCCTTTCACACTCCATTGTCCTGTGGCTTCAATTACATTCTTGACTCAGAGCCCAGGAATGAGGATAGCAGGCACTCCAGAAATTCTTAGAGCAGCGACTCACTCTAGGGAGTTTTCAGTCTCCCTACCTCCCTAACTACTCTGCACACCACTGGTCTTGCAGGTGGAGGGTGTCACCACCACCTCCACACAACTGGGCGAGGGTTCCTTAGCCTCAGAACTGGTGTTAAGTTGGGTCCTACAGGGGTGTGTACTGAGCGCATCAACAAAAGCAGGAGAGCCCAAAAGAATGAGAAAAAAAGAAGAATTTAGTATTTTATATTTCCCCCCAAAAAAGCACTGATGAAATCATCATTGGAAAAATCTGAATATCCTTACTTCCACTTATTTTTTTCATTCTTTTGTTTTATTGAAGTATAGTTGATTTTGTGTTTCAAGTGTACAGCAAAGTGATTCAGTTACACATACATATATTTTTTTTTCAGATTCTTTTCCCATATATGTTATTACAAACTATTGAGTATAGTTTCCTATGCTATACAGCAGGTCCTTGTTGTTCCACTTATTTTATTTTTTTATTTTTATTTTTTAAATTTATTTATTTATTTATTTATGGCTGCGTTGGGTCTTCGTTGCTGTGTGCGGGTTCTCATTGCGGTGGCTTCTGTTGTTGCGGAGCACGGGCTCTAGGCGCGCAGGCTTCAGTAGCTGTGGTTTGAAGGCTCTAGGGCACAGGCTCAGTAGTTGTGGCACACAGGCTTAGTTGCTCCGTGGCATGTGGGATCTTCCCAGACCAGGGATCGAACCCGTGTCTCCTGCGTTGGCAGGCGGGCTCTCAACCACTGCGCCGCCAGGGAAGCCCCACTTATTTTATTTTAAATAACAAATGTGTGAAGTCTTAAGCTGACTGTATATCTCATTGATGCCATGGCCCACCACCACAAAGAGCTAGGCCCCTCTGCAAGCTTCTCACTTGTGCACTTGCCCTTGACTCTCCTGAGGACCCCAGCCCACCATCCCCCAACACACGTTCACGCATGTGCACACCTAGAGCCATCATCACCTCCACCACTTCTCTCATATGTGGCAAAGGCCGACCACGGTTATGTGTTAACATTTCACATGTTTTGGTGAGTCTGCAACATGGACAAAACCTGGGTTCAGTCCCTGGTTCTTCCCAGGTAACAGATGGATGATTTGAGGCAAGTTGTTTTGGCCTCTCTGAATTTGTTTCCTCCTCTGTCTAAGCCTGTCCTTTATGGTTGCATTAAAGAATAAAACAGAAAATATGTCCCAGGTCTGGTGTGTGGCAGGCTACCAGTAAAGATTAGGGTTGTTGATGCCCTTTCTCCACTCCTGGCCCATTCTGAAAGGAGGAGAGAGCAGCTGTCTGTCTCTAAAAAAGAACCACCGCCATCCCATGTTAGCCCAAGACTAAGGGGTCTTGTAGGGCACTTTTACTCTTTGAATTAGCCTCCTGAATCTCCCGCCTCCACTGCCCCAGACTTTAAAGGGAAGGGGCATCTCTGGAGAGAGGCTTGGTGGTGCTGGCATCATTCTCTGAAATTAATGCCTAATGTTTTTCTTTTGTTTTAGAGTCAACCATTAACAAAACACCAGATGAGTGTGTCTGAGGACTCCTCAGGGAGGGAGGCCCATCTGGGAAGGGCAGGGCCAGCCCTGAGCCTCCTTGTGTTTCAGCAAGTGGTGCATTTCCCTCTCCCAGGCCCCTGTGTTGTGAAGCTCACGGCCAGCAGCAAGGGCCATACGTGGCGGGAGGGGCGGGGGGATGCAAAGTGTGGATTAATGCTCCCCACACTTTCAGGCACACGAGAATCACCTGGGGACCTTGTCAAAATGCAGATTCTGACTATGGTCTGGGGCAGGCCTGAGGTTCTACATTTCTCACCAGCACCAGGCAGTGCCAGTGCTGCGGGTCCGTGGACCACACTTGGAGTAGCAGGGCTCTGAGGTGTCACTTGTACTGGAATGTTGGCATTACTCAGAGAGACTGTAGGTGGTGGGAAGAAACAGGAACCAACTCATTCAGCCCAGGAGGCGCAGTCCAGAAGGGAGCATGTGATGCCCACACCAGCCTGGACTCTGGGGGGATGAGGCCCTGGGGAAGTTCCACAAGACTGGATACAGTGAGAAAGAAGTAATTCCTCACCAGGGAATTGGGGCATCTTAGGTAACCTAAACTCACAAGTGCCGACTCCAGCCCTCCCAGGCTCACAGCAGGCACCGAGGGAGCTAAGGCGCCAGTCAGGGCTACAGGGAGGCAAGTGCTAGGGTGGAAAATTCAAGGAGGTGCCCACTCTTGAGGTCATGCAAGTACGTGCACATGAAGGCCTCCTTGGCTTTTCTTTTCTTTTCTTTTCTTTCCTTCTAAATTTATTATTTTCTTCCTTCCTTTCTTTTGTGTTGGGTCTTCGTTGCTGCAAGTGGGCTTTCTCTAGTTGCGGCGAGCGGACTTCTCATTGCGGTGGCTTTTCTTGTTGCGGAGCATGGGCTCTAGGCGCACGGGCTTCCGTAGTTGTGGCACACGGGCTTCAGCAGTTGTGGCTTGCAGGCTCTAGAGCGCAGGCTCAGTAGTTGTAGCACACGGACTCAGTTGCTCTGCGGCATGTGGGATCTTCCCTGACCAGGGCTCTAACCCATGTCCCCTGCCTTGGCAGGCGGATTCTTAACCACTGCGCCACCAGGGAAGCCCGGCCTCCTTGGCTTTTGCACCCTGGAGGCCTCACTCACCTCTGCCTAGTCCAGCCCTGCTAAGGCAGACACCAGTCACTCTTTGGTTTCCCTCTTTGATGTTCCATCTGGGACAGCCAGCTTGACCCTCTGTGCCCCTGTTTGTCCCTCAAGAAAATAAAGATAACAAAGTGAAAGCGAGGAAGATAGTGCTTACCATAAACATCTCCAGAATCTATTTATCTTGGAATGTCTAGCACCTAACCCAGGGCCTGGAATGTAGTAGCAGGTGCTCAGTAAATGTTTTGTTCAATGAATGATTGAATCTTATCACTCAATGGAAAGGACCTTTCCTTATCTAATTGCAGTTCTCCCCTGTCAGAGGGCAGGGGCTGTTTTTCATCATCTCTGTACTTAGTGTGCTCCTGGAATATAATAGAGGCCAATAGAAGTCTGTTGAATTTACTAGAAGTGAAACTTATTCTCCCTGAAGGTAATAAAGTCAGTAGTTGTTTACAAGGCGGCAAATGAGGGACCTTCTTCAAACTATTTCCCTTGTTCTTCTTGAAATTCCTGTGTTGATAATTTGTTCCTTTGACTTTCCTTTTCCTTACCCACTTATCTTACTATATTTTTCTTTTTTTAGCCTTCTTGTGGCTTTTAATTTGATATGCCATCTTCCAGAACGTGCCCCAGTTAAAGGGATTTCAGCTCTCATGGAGGAGGCGGGAAGGTTTGGTTTTGTTCAGGGTGGGGTTGCAGGGGTACCTTTACCACCAGAGAAAGCCCTGAGTGGTTCTTTTTTTCCCCCGGAGTGGAATTTTTTTTTAATTGAGATATAGTTGATTTACAAGGTTGTGTTAGTGTCTGCCGTACAGCAAAGTAATTCAGTTATACACATATATATTCTTTTTTCATATTCTTTTCCATTATGGTTTATCACAGGATATTGAATATTGTTCCCTGTGCTATACAATAGGACCTTGTTGTTTACCTATTTTATACATAGTAGTTTGTATCTGCTAATCTCAAACTCCTAATTTACACCCCCCCCGCATTGTCTTACTTTAAAATAACAGGCCCATAGGGAAAGGATTACATTAACCAAAAACAAAACTTTGCCTTCATTGCATTTTTTCCTTGGGGATTTTGTAAACCAGGCAGACTATCTCTGGTGGGCCCTATTCAAGCCACTGCCTGTTTTTTTACAACCTGGAGCTAAGAATGGCTTTAAAATTTTTTAATGGTTGAGAAAAGCTCAGAAAAAGAATAATAGTTCATGATATATGAAAATTATATAAAACTCAAATGTCAGTGTTTAAAGTTTTACTGGGACACAGTCACATCCATTCAGTTCTGTGATGTCTGTGGCTGTTTTGTGCTACAATAGTGGAGCTGAGTGGCTATGACAGAAACTTAGTGTCCACAAAGTCTAAAATATTTACTATTTGGCTCCTTTACAGAAAAAGTTTGACTCCCTACTCTCAGAGGAGGCTGTTTGTACTCCAGCACTTATCCTATTGGCTTGTTCCAGTATTTTTTTACAAAATCACTAGATACAACCTAATTTTAGTGAGGAAGAGACACTCATTTTAGAAGCTACATAGATTCCCAGAAAGTTATGTGTAAGTAGAAATCTTATGAATAAAATCATGGTTTAAAGATTTTTTATATTTCTACTTAAATAATTATTTAGGTGTGGAGAGATGACAATGTTCTCTCTCTGAGTTTTGGAGTCAGGTTTGTTTGAAGCAGGCACTGTGTTACCGCAGAGGCACCTCCTCTTTATCTTGTCTTTTCACTGCTCATAATTCTTGGGGCTCAGGCCGTCAGCGGTGGTGCACTCCATGCTTAATCTCAGTCTCGGCTGCCTGGAGGCAGACTGCTTGAATTATGCCCCTACAAGAGAGGGACCGTTATCTCAGGGCCGGAGGAGGAAGTGATTTATTCTAGGTACTCCCAACAATATGCCTGGGAAATCATCTGTCTGCAGCTAAATGGTTTCCATACTGCAAGGAGTAGGGGTGGGCAGCAACAGGCAAGGATAGGGATTCCAGAATTGGCATTTCTCCTCTTGTCCCCCACCCCACCCTCAAGGTTAGCAGTAAGTGTGAGGCTGTCCTTCTGACCCCCATAGCCCCACATGGACTCTCTCCACAAACTTTTGGTTTTGCAGCTGGTCAGCTCGAAGGAATGTGAACTTAGGCTGAGTTGGCAGCGCAGAGATTTTCAAGTGTGACATCACTTCCCAGTCGGGAAAGTTGATGAAGTCTGATCCCAGCCTGAAAGTTGTGATTTCCCCTGGCTCTCTGGAATTCTAGGGTTCCTGGATTTGCCGGAGGCATCCTGTTGCTCTCAGCAGTATTAGTCTTGGAGCTCCGTGTTCCCTTCCCACCTTACTGCCGCATGAGAATTCACAGGCCACTGGCAGGATGGGAGCCTTCTAGCCAGCCTCCGGATTGCAGGTGAGCAATTTGAAAGTCAAGTCCACCTTCAGGATGGAGGAGAATTAATGGAAGGCTACAGGCTTTCACTCTGCCTCCCCCAGTGAATTTTTCCATCTGCCGTTTTCATAGTGTAATGTGGTACATATCAAGAAATACCTTTAAACCAAGAATCCCCAATCTTTTCCTGAGGTGAAGAGACTTTGCCTTTGTCAAGAGTCATAAAATCCCAGTAGTACCACACAACACTTCTGACACCAGATGTATGGGTTTTCCACACATCAAGCAATTCTCTGACACCAGCTGGGTGTCCTACCATTCAGTTCAGTTCTGCACTATGTACTTAGGGTTAGCATTAGATCCCACAGGTTAAGGGCTCTGTCCCACAAGACTGTTCCCACTCCAGGGGGACAATTCCCACTTGCCAATCCCAAGTCCCAGGCTGTCACCCCTACTTCTGACCATCCCCTGGCTATAAATCGAAGTTCCTCGACCCCCTCCTTGGGTTAAAAATTTTGCTAGGATGGCTCACAGAACACAGGAAAATATTTACTCATGGTTATCAGTTTACTATAAAGGTTATAATAAAGATATGAGGGAATTCCCTGGTGATCCAGTGGTTAGGACTCAGAGCTTTCACAGCTGGGGGGCCTGGGTTCAATGCCTGGTGGGGGAACTAAGATCCCACAAGCCGCATGGCGTGGCACAGCAAAAAAATAAAAAAGATTTGAATGAGTAGCCAGATAAAGAGATACAGGGCAAGGTCCCGTAGGGTCCCGAGTGCGGGAGCTTCTGTGCCCGTGGAGTTGGGACATACCACCATACTAGCTTGGAGGTGGGTGGCAGGTACAACCATGAAGGCGGATTATTAATGGATGGGACTAAGTCATTAAAAAGGAGTGAGAGGAACTACTATATGCCAGACAGAGGAAGCACCATCTTTGATGCAGCTATCAGTATTTCTTTACAGAAAGTATAAAAATACAGCTTCGAAACACATGCCCTAGACTCTGCTCGCAGACTGCCAACCATAAGCTCCAACTGGTTCCTTGGACTTCGCGCAGGTTCTCTTATTTGACGCTTGCAATAACTATATGAACAGGTAATATTATCCCCTTTTTAAATGAAAACAAAATTGAGGCTCAGAAAGCACACAGCTGGGAAGTGGTAGAGCTGGGATCGGAGCACAGGACTGGCCTGTGCAAAGTTCAAGTTCTTTTTTTTGCCATTTTCTGCTACTTTTCTGCTGAGAATGCTAATGAGCTTCAGGGAGGAGAGGAGGGGCCCAGTGGGAGTGGCTGGTTTGAGGACGGGCCAGGCAAGGCTCCAAGGCCTTCTGATGGACTGCCCGTCTGTCCTTCAGGGAACCCTGGGATGAGCTGTAACGGGAGTGAAAGTCCAAGGGAGAAGACAGACGTCCCCCAGGCAGAGAAAGCTGAGCCCGCTTCCCCCACAGTGTGGGCCATGGCTTTACAAGACGATTGGGCAGTTGAACCCAATCCATGCTGACCCAGATGACAGAATCAGCCTTTTTAATTAGTTCATCTGGTTCACCTGGTGGAAGTGACAGTCACTCATAATTCAGGAGGTGCCGATTTTCCATCCCCCGAGTAGCACAACCATCCCTTTAAAGGGACTTCACTTGTCAAGTTCAGTGAGGAGACAGACCCCTGCCCACCAGCACCACATTATAACTGCTGTGGACCCTGGGTATTCTGACTTTTAGGGGCTCCTTCCTCCATAAAAAATGTTTAAATTTTATTTTATGTCTGCATTGGTATGAAGACAAATATATTAATATTATATATTAAAACATTTTCTTCAACCTAAAATTTTTTTTTCTTCTGATTTTAAAAGCAGTTAAGACACATTCATGGGCCTCCTAAAGTGTCATGTGCCCTGGGCACTGCACCTCCCATGATTTAACAGAGAAGTTGGCCCTGCTGCCCACCCCTTCACCCTCTGCTCCATCCCACCTCTGTGACCCTGTTTGCTCAAACAAGCAAAGAGTCTGTATTTGCTGAAGGAGATTCACAGTACACTGCATTTCTTCCCGGAAGAAAGCTGAGTAATAAAAGGCAGTCGAAGGGAAAGAGACCCTGAGAAAGCCCAGGACTGGGAGTCGAGAGGCCTACGTCTCAGTTGGGACTTTGCCACCTGACTCCTCAGTTGTCCTGGGGAGACAGGGGTATGTTGTTTCAGGGGTGTGTTGAAGGTCAGAGGACCCAGAGGCAGGACCATGAGCGGGAGTAAAGTTTCAATGAAGCCAGAGCTCAGATTGATCTAATTACTTTCTAACGGTGAAAAAGGCAAGCAAAAGCCTTGACCTGAGAGATGGGAGGTCGCCATCCCGGAAGTGGCCAGCAGGGGCTCCTGCCCAGGTGCTCTCAGGGGATGGATGCACCAGATAATACTTGTGAAAGGAGATTTTCACAAGTTATTGTGAAAATACTAGATGAATTCAAGGGACCTGGAGAGTGCAGGCATTCCTGGCAAGTCTGCTGTTTGAGAGAGAAGCAGCCAGACAAGGGAAGGGGACAGTGTGACCTAGGCTCCCTGGAGAGCAGCCCTGGGCAGGGTGGCCACACTGCTGGCACAGGCAGCTTGGAGGATGTGGGGTGAGAGAGGGTGGACATGGGGTGGAAAGGGTAGTGCCGACCAGATGGCAGGAAGCTGCGAGGGACTTGAGTGACCTCTCTCCACGGCCCTCAGAATTTATCACATCTCCCACTTCATGAAATGTTCAGTGTGGTTGGATATTTTGTAGGAAACAACGAAGGAGCTGAGCTCTGTGACCAGTTTCGATACCAGCTGAAACCGAAGCATGAGCAGATACGCAAGAGCAAAGAATCAGAAGATGCCAGAAGTGAGGTGAGGGACGGGTCAGAGTCTTGGGAAGGGCTTTTAGCAACAGCAGTCAGGGCCGTCTGGCCAGTAGGCCCCGCTGGCACAGGGCCTCTTGCAGACCAGCTTTTTCAAAAGCCTGTGAAAACGTGTGAGATGAGAAAAAAATTAATGGATCTAAAACACAAAAAGTATAAAATTGAAAGTAATACATTTTAATGAAGCATCCATAAGACATAAAATTATGTCAACTTCATTCATTTTTCAATTTAGTGTTTATAAATTATTTACATTTGAAAAGAAAGCGACGGTTTGATTCTCTCACCCTATAAAATTTCCTGTGTGTGTGTGATGACAGCCCACAAATCATAGTCAGTCATATAGTCAGTGAATAACTGGTAGCTAAATAATTTCCAAAGCAAAATTAAGAAAACCTTTTTGATTTTTTCCACAGCAAAAAATATTATATTTCATGTGAAATGTGGGTATATGCTAATGTGTTTGATATGATGTGGAATGTGGACTCCGTAATTAAAAGGCCCTGGGGCTTTTTATGGTCTGAAACCAGCCCTGGTCATAGGTCCTGGAATTGGGGTGTAGGCCAAGTTGAACCAGATCTATGAGGAGTGAGATGGGGGCCTCAGCTGATGTCAGATAATAACTGCATTAGGTGAACTCAGAGCCTTCCAATTCAGAGTCCATCTGTACACAAGTCCTTTCAACCCTGAAGGGCTAGTCAGATGTATAAGCTTTCATTTGTATTTTTATTTTTTATCTTTTATATACAATGTGTTATGCATTTTTAAATCATTTTTTAAATTTTTTATTTTTTATACAATTTTGAAAGGTTATCCTCCATTTACAAAATATTGGCCATATTCCCCATGTTGTACAATACATCCTTGTAGCGTGTCTTAACACCCAGTAGTTTGTACCTCTCACTCGCCCATCCCTTTAATGCCCCTCCTCCACACTGGTAACCAGTAGCTTGTTATCTGTATCTGTGAATCTGCTTCTTTTCTGTCACATTCATTCGTTTGTTGTATTTTTTAGATTCCACATATAAGTGATATCATACAGTATTTGTCTTTCTTTGTCTGACACTGAGCATAATGCCCTCCAAGTCCATCTATGTTGCTGCACATGGCAACATTTCATTCTTTTTTATGGCTGAGTAGTATTCCTGTGTGTGTGTGTGTGTGTGTGTGTGTGTGTATCACCTCTTCTTTATCCAGATAGATGAGCTTTTAGATATGGTGAGCATAAAGCTCTCTGGAAGGAAGAAGCACCTTACAAGTGTAGTGAACTGTTATATTAAGTCTCCACTAGTGCTAAAGTAACTCAGGGAGGAGAAAGTGACCCAAAATGAGCAGGTGATAACTTACTACTTGGCTGGTGGCAGGGAGCCTACACATGTCAGGAGACCTGGGTATGAGGCAAGGAGCCACTGGGGGGCCTCTGGCCTGGACTGGCTGACGTGTAGCATCGCTTAGCGGTGGTAGGTGTCCTGGTGGCAGCTGGAATGTACTGTCACCCACTCAAGCACTAAAAGCCGACACTGATTGCCATCTTCTCCTTTTTTCCCCCTTAATGATTTCACTCTTACACTTGAGAGAAGGGAGGAGAAATAAAAAGTGCTCTCCAGACTTCTCTCTCCCCCCCTCATTTTTTGTCTTGGTCCTTTTCCCGGGCTCCTGTTGTGCCATGCCCTTCCTCGTCACACCCAGCTGTGTTCTCTCCCTGCCCCAGCCCTCCACAGCCAGGTTTCTTTGCCTGCATGTTTCTTTCAGTGAGGCCACAAAGGTGGGACCAGTAGATACCCCACTGGAAGCCTCGCAGGCTGGGTGCAGAGCTGTGAGTGGTGGAGAAGGGGGAGGCCAGCCTGAGGAGCCCCAGGGGTAACCATGGGAGGACTCAGGCCCCCCATCACCCCACCACCAGTGGCTCTGGGCAGAGGATCTCAGCCCTGAAGTAGCAGTGAGGGGATGCTGGCTGTAAGGCCGCTGGTGTTTGCTTCTCATGGTAGGTGACCCGGGGAAGGCAGCTTAATGGGTCTGTGTGTCTCTCTATCATGGGTGTCAGTGATCAGAAAGGAGCAGCCAAAGAGCAAAGGGGAGCAGTGGCCCTCCTTCCCCAAGGAGACCCCACCCCTTCCCAGGGCTACCTCCGTCACACCAGGGTCCCTTCAGACCCTGAAGTCTAATCGTTTTCACAGCCGTGAACTAACATTCATCTAGTACTTCCCTGCGCCCTGTGATGCTGGGAACAAGGTGGGGCAGGTGTCAGAATTATGCCCATTTTACAGGTGAGGAAACAGTTTGGGAGTGAACTGACTGGCCAGTGTTCTGGGGCTAGCAACGGATGAGCTGATCGAGATTGGAACCTCATTCTTCTGACTCCAAGCTCAAGGTGTGTGGGCTTGAGCTCCGAGCCCACAGGAAGCGCCGGCTCCCACTAAGCCTCCAGTTAGGCCATGAGTGAGTATTTGGAGTAGGAGTATGCACGCAGTGAGTACATGCGATCCCAGAACCAGAATTTCTGTCTCAGGCAACCCTCAAGGCTCCTAAAATGCAGACGTCATGTACAGCCGTTGAATTTTAGAGGGGAAGATTATTTCTTTTATGGCAAAATTCATTCATTCATTTATTCATGTATTCATTCACTCAACAAGTATATATATTAAGCAATACTCCATCTCCAATAAACGCAAGCCAATTTGCCAAAACTCAGCACCCCCCTAAAACCCCACCTGCAACATAATCAACTCACTCCATTTGTCGATTTAATCACTTTGTTAACTGACTAGTTTACTAGTTTTACCAAGTTTGCTCATTTTATGAGCTTGAACAGTAATGTTTTAACAATTAAAATATTGACTACACAGACATAGTAGAAATTAACATTTTTTCCACATGAAATACTACTTTTCCAGGCAAAATTCCAGCCTTTAACTATACGATAGGATTATTTTGGCTAACTCTGGTCTCTTTACGTGCTTTATTTTCAAACTCGAAACATTTAAATATTTTTTTGTCAGTTTCTTGAAATGATATAAGCTTGAACTTTATAGGGGCAGTGCAGGGAAATGGCTACGTAGGAAGGCCTGGACCTGGACCCAGCCTGCCTGGGGTGTCAGCCCAGCTCTGCCACTTTCTTAGGGACAGCTTACTTGTACATATGTGATGTGATCTCAGCCATGTTATGTACAAACACTGGGGGAAGAAAAAACACATCATGATAATAACGGGGTTATTTCTGGGTGGTCGGATCGTGAGTAACTTTACTTGCCTTCCTTATAACTTTTTTTTTTTTCCTTATAACTTTTGTCAATGGAAAGAATTAATCAATGGTCAATCTAAGAAAGAAAGGGAAAATTTTATTCGAGCCAAGCTGAGGACTATAGCCCAGGAGGCAGCTGGCTACTCTGAGAAACTGCTCTGAAGAGGTAAGGGGAGAGGTCAGTAATGTGATTTGGGGGAAGAGGGTATGTGCAGTCAAGCACACGTCTCAGTAGAAGGTTGCTGCTAGTCACGAGAAACAGACAGCTTAATTGATGATCGTAGTACTTTTCTAAGTATGGGAAGATGCAAGAATCCAGGTCATAAAAAATTTTTCCTTAAAATATCAAACTATCTAAAGGCCCGTTCTGCCAGATTTCCCAGAGCACAGAGTGCCTCATTCCAGATCTTCACTCTGAATTCCTTTCTCGGGTGTACTGTACGTCAGCAACTGCAGTGGCTAATGACTTGATTCGTGTAGAACTAGATGGTGGGCAACATTCTTTATTTTACAATCACTTCCCTTTTGGTCTTAATTTCAACCAAGGTTTGGGAGGCATTTGGTGACCAGTTTGTCCCGCGGTGCTAGAGGTGCTCATTCCCAGGATAGGTGAGGATTTCATTGATAGGCCACTCAATGTGCTATTACTGGACCAGGCCCTGTGAACAGTAGCCCAAAGTCTGTTACGGTCCAGGAAATGGTTCCCTCTTGTTGCTTCTTCCCATAAAGAGATACACCATTACAATCCTTGATCATATAGAACTATATAGTTGGCCAATCATTTCAAGTCATCTAATCATCATTAATTTTATCCGAGCCTCAGTCACATATTTGATAATGCAAGAAATAATCTTGTAAAATAGGCAAAATACAAGTAATATAGCTGGTAACATGAATAAGATCATAAGTAAGTATTTAAGCTGAGAACTTCCATTAGCTGTGGCCCAGTATCTCCCCAGGTAGTCTAACCAGTCTGTTCTGCATTAAGTGATGATATATTGACATGGTGCATAAAGTTCACCAAAGATGTCTGCATCTACAAGGTGAGTGGTGGGTCACTGTGACCTCTTACAGGATTGAGAAAGGGATGTTATCTTCTAAGGAGTTACATAGCTGGCACCAGAAGGAGAAACATTGATCTTTATGGTTGAGTAGGTACTTCTGCTGTCGGGGAAGTCTGGTTAACACGTAGTGCAGGTGCACAATGCACACTAGAGGGGAGGGAGGAAGCCAAAGGGCAGAGAAAAAGTTTTACGTTTAAATTTTTCTTGTCTTGCCTTAAAACGTGAATTTTATTTCAACACTTTCCTATATGTTTTAAGACATCCTTTTAATGATTTTAAGTGTAACTACCTAAGAGGAACTATACCAGAGGGCTTCGTATATGCTGTTTTATTTAGTTCTCACAACCGACACCCAAGATAGGTAATATTATCACCATTTTACAGAAAAAGAAATTGAGGCTCCAAAGCATTAAGTAACTTGCATGTGGTCCCACACCCCCGAGGAATCTGGCTTCCTCATCTCATGCTAATATTACTTCCTCTGGCTCAACCTAAGAGTCCTTCTCTGTTAAATGTGTAATATCTGCGTGTCAAAATGTGGAGGAAGGATGGAGTGAGATGTTGATGTATGAAAGCCCACTGCAATGATACAGCCCTCTATAAAGAATAATATGAATGAGGAGCATGTGTTATATTCACTGTGCTGTTCTAAGGCTCTGTATATATTATGTTCCTTCAATCAGCTCAATGAGCCTTCAAGGCAGGTGGCCATTATTATCCTCATTTTACAGAAAAGCATATCAAGGAACAGGGAGGGTAACATGCCAAGTTCACACAACTGTACATGATATTAATGATCTCAGTGGGAGCGTTTCCATTGTAAATGACTTCTGGGTCATCTTTCCCAATCTCCCCTTTGAGTTCCTCAGGGAGAGAAAGGGAAACACCCTACTAGAAGTCAGACAGTCCACCTGGCTCAGCAGGAGGTAGGTGAGGGGTGGGAGGCAGGTCAAAGATCAGAGGTCAGGCATTAGGATCAGCACCTTAATTGGTGCTTGTTGACCTTGCTTTCCAAGGACTGTAGGGGACAACCACAAACTCCAAGGACACTGCTGCCACCTGCTGTTCACACATTTTCCAGCCAAGGCTTCTCCCCAACATCAAGATCTTCACCACTGTCTTCCCCAGACCCCTTCTGTGGCCTGGGTAAGAGAATTTCAACCTTTCAATTTCAGATGCAGGAAGGATAAGCCCTTAGCAGAAGTAGAAGGGCGCCAATCAGAGTGCAGAGATGCTTCTGAGCCATGAACCTAGAGGCAAGACCTTGCTTCTTTGAATCTGTCTTCATCTGTAAAACAAAGACAATCATAATATCTGCTTCATACAATTGCTTTTAAGATGAAATAAGATATTTTCTCTCTACAATCTATCTTCTTTTTTAAATATTTATTTATTTGGCTGCATTGGGTCTTAGTTGCAGCATGTGGGATCTTCATTGCAGCGTGCGGGATCTTTCATTGCGGCCCACAGGCTTCTCTCTAGTTGTGGTACACGGGCTCAGTAGTTGCGGCACACGGGATCTCTAGTTGTGACACGCAGGATCTAGAGCACGTGGGCTTAGTTGCCCCGTGGCATATGGGATCTTAGTTCCCTAACAAGTGATTGAACCTACGTCCCTGCATTGCGGGGGTGGATTCTTAACCACTGGACCACCAGGAAAGTCCCCAGGTCTACCTTCTTTTTTTTTTTCTTTTTAAAAAATGTTTTCTAGATTTTTTGATGATGGCCATTCTGACCAGTGTGAGATGATATCTCATTGTAGTTTTGATTTGCATTTCTCTAATGATTAATGATGTTGAGCAGTCTTTCATGTGTTTGTTGACAGTCTGTACATCTTCTTTGGAGGAGTGTCTATTTAGGTCTTCTGCACATTTTTGGATTGGGTTGTTTGGTTTTTTGTTATTGAGCTGCATGAGCTGCTTATAAATTTTGGAGATTAATCCTTTGTCAGTTGCTTCATTTGCAAATATTTTCTCCTATTCTGAGGGTTGTCTTTTTGTCTTGTTTATGGTTTCCTTTGCTGTGCAAAAGCTTTGAAGTTTCATTAGGTCCCATTTGTTTATTTTTGTTTTTATTTCCATTTCTCTAGGAGGTGGGTCAAAAAGGATCTTGCTGTGATTTATGTCATAGAGTGTTCTGCCTATGTTTTCCTCTAAGAGTTTGATAGTTTCTGGCCTAACATTTAGGTCTTTAATCCATTTTGAGTTTATTTTTGTGTATGGTGTTAGGGAGTGTTCTAATTTCATACTTTTACATGTACCTGTCCAGTTTTCCCAGCACCACTTATTGAAAAGGCTGTCTTTTCTCCACTGTATATTCTTGCCTCCTTTATCAAAGATAAGGTGCCCGTATGTAAATTGATACAGCTACTATGGAGAACAGTATAGAGGTTCCTTAAAAAACTACAAATAGAACTACCATATGACCCAGCAATCCCACTACTGGGCATATACCCTGAGAAAACCATAATTCAAAAAGACTCATGTACCAAAATGTTCGTTGCAGCTCTGTTTACAATAGCCAGGACATGGAAGCAACCTAAGTGTCCATCCACAAATGAATGGATAAAGAAGATGTGGCACATACACACAATGGAATATTACTCAGCCATAAAAAGTAACGAAATTGAGTTATTTGTAGTGAGGTGGATGGACCTAAAGTCTGTCATACAGAGTGAAGTAAGTCAGAAAGAGAAAGACAAATACCGTATGCTAACACATATATATGGAATTTAAGAAAAAAATAAAAATAAAAGGTCATGAAGAACCTAGGGGTAAGATGGGAATAAAGACACAGACCTACTAGAGCATGGACTTGAGGATATGGGGAGGGGGAAGGGTAAGCTGTGACAAAGTGTGAGAGTGGTATGGACATATATACACTACCAAACGTAAAATAGATAGCTAGCGGGAAGTAACCGCGTAGCACAGGGAGATCAGCTAGGTGGTTTGTGACCACTTAGAGGGGTGGGATAGGGAGGGTGGGAGGGAGGGAGATGCAAGAGATATGGGAACATATGTATATGTATAACTGATACACTTTGTTATAAAACAGAAAGTAACACACCATTGTAAAGCAATTATACTCCAATAAAGATGTTAAAAAAAAAACAAAAAAACCTGAAAGCATAGACAGTTTATCAAACAGTGTTTCAGAGTTGAGGAAATTGATTTCCCCCAGAGAGTGAAATTTGGTCCAGAAATGAATTCAGCACATTTGCTTTATTAAGGAAATGCTTGGCTGTATCTATTTGGGAATCTCCTTGAGCAATAAATTTGATGATTTAGGCATGAACCTTCCAAAAAAAAAAGATTTTTAAATTTATGTATTTATTTATTTTTGGCTGCGTTGGGTCTTCATTGCTGCGTGCGGGCTTTCTCTAGTTGTGGTGAGCGGGGGCTACTCTTCGTTGCAGTGCGTGGGCTTCTCATTGCTGAGCATGGGCTCTAGGCACATGGGCTTCAGTAGTTGTGGCTCACGGGCTCTAGAGCGGAGGCTCTGTAGTTGTGGCGCACAGGCTTAGTTGCTCCGCAGCATGTGGGATCTTCCCAGACCAGGGCTCGAACCCATGTCCCCTACATTGGCAGACACATTCTTAACCACTGCACCACCAGGGAAGCCCCCAGTCTACCTTCTTACCAGAAAAAAAGTTAGCTATATAAAGGACAAGCCAGGATGGGGAACAATTAAGCATCCCCATATGTCTAAAATCAACCTTTGCTTACATTAACATTTTTAACAATTAAAAATTTTTTTACTTAGTAAAGCATTTCCCTTTATATTTTGCTACTGATTTTGAAATTATCAAAATTAAGTCTCAAGTCATTTTTTGTGCATTTTATTGAGTATCTGAACCAGAATGTGAAATACTGAAAAGGATATCTGATTTTTTTTTTTTTTTTTGAGAAAAAGCTTTCATAATTGAAAGTGTCTCTCCCATCTGAGACTGCCAGAGTCATTTCCAAGATTCTGGTTCACAAGTTTCACATCACTTCTTTCAGGCAAGGCATCTAGCAAATGAGCAACGTAAAACTGAGAAAACTAGAGGGGGCTTTTTCCACTCAAGTTCCCTTGGGAACTGACCCAAACAGCAAAGCTAAGAGGCCTGGCTCCCACTCAGCAGCTAAAAACATCACACCAGATTCTGTTTGCCTGAACATTCCTTCTGACTAGTTTTAGACGCTAGCAGTTGGATTCCAATTAACTTTCATGTTGCCGGTCTAATAGTCCTTCTAGAATATTTGCAATTTGTATTACTGGTTTAAAAGTTCAGCAAAACTGAAACTCTCATTGGCTGGGTTCTGGCAAGTACCTGTAAACGATTTCAGGACTATCCACTCTACTACACATTACAGGCCTGGCTGTGATGTGGGTTCCAGCGGCAGGTCTGGCTGTTCTCATCCTCTGAAAGGGAGGTTGGGTACCAACTCGCTCTCTCACCTTCTTGGGTTTTGGACAGAGTACTAAATGAAGATACTATCTGCTGCCTGGATTCGTCTTGTAAGACACGAGTGTTTCCAGAACATGGGAGAAGCACACAATGCCCTGTTGGAGAACCTAATGGCAAGGTGGTTAATTAAGGCAGAGTGTGGGACAGCTGAAGGCAGATGACTCAGGACCTCTGCACCCAGAGCAAGGAGGCATCTGTGAGAGGGAGACAAGGCTTAATGAAGGGCCTGATGGAGACTTTGGGAGGAAGAACTAATGGTGGACCTGGACTTAGATCTTTGGTTTTTCAGTGATGAAAGAAGCTGAGAAGAAGACATTTCAGACTGAGCCCCCAAAACATAGAAATAAGAATAACTCTTAAGACGGTATTTAGGTACAGCTCTTAAGAAGCTACTCAGTAGCCACACAACAGGTGGTAAGAACAGCAGGATTTCCAGTGACTCTGGGCCGCTGTCGGGCTTCTCCACCTGGGACCTGCAGACTCACCCTCAGGCATGTGTGAGTGCTCTGTAAGGACCTCCACATTTTATCTTTTCACTTGATGCCTATTGGAAATAAGATTAATGTTTGCAGATTCTGGGTCATCTGTATAGCCACTGAGTACCATAACACAGCTTCAGCTTCCACATGGGCACTGCGTTTAGATAGGATGGGGGCCAAGTAATGCTATTTGAATTGTCAGAACTAGAGGAAAAAAGAATAGAGATAGATTTAACATGTAAACAAGTAGAGACCAAAGGACATCACAAAACACTGTATGACGATCACTTACCCAGTCATTCAACCAGAAAACTGGTGGGTAGGCAGAGTTATCACCCAGCCCCTGGGGTATAGGCATGCCCAAAACAGAAGAACGCTGTCAAGAAAAGATATACAAAAAAGGTGTCACACATGACAGCCTGCCCAAAGATGATCTTTTTGGTTTCAGGATCTATGTACATCTTTAAAATTATCGAGAATCCCAAGGAGCTTTTGTTTGTGTGGGTTGTATCTATCAATATTTATGTATTAGAAACTAAAACTGAGAAATTTATTTCCTAATTCATTTTTAAGTGGCAATAATAAACCCATTATATGTTAACAAAGCTAACATTTTTAATGAAAATATATTTTGCAAAACAAAACTTTAGTGAGAAGAGTAGCATTGTTTTACATTTTTGCAAATCCATTTGGTGTCTGGCTAAATAAAAGCTAAGTTCTTGTGTCTGCTTATGTCTTCAACCCATTTTGATATATTGTTTTGGTTTATGTTGGGATCAGGGCGGGCCGCCCCAAATTATGCCACAATGGCATATTGATTATTTTGAATTAGGAAATGGCCAGTGCAAGAGGGACACTCTTTTCTGCTTCCCTGAAAGCAGGAAATAAATCTTTCCTGTGAAAGGTGTACTCCCTGCATCTGGAGGCAGGACATCCTTATTACCAGACAGGGAATTGGGGCCGAGAAGCCTGTATAAACAAACCTTGTTGTTTCTTTAATTTACTACCTCAAGCCCAAATTCTGTTGATATTCTTTACTAATTGAGCACCCAAAAACTAAGTTTCTTTGTCCTGTCAATTCCTCACAAATATATTGTCTCTTTGTCTACAAAGTATAAAAGCCGCCTGCTTTGACCACCTCTTTGTTCCTATTTTATGAGACCTCTGTGCGCATGAATTGTTTCTTTTTCTCCTCTTAATCTGTCTTTTTAAAAAATATTTATTTATTTATTTATTTATGGTTGCGTTGGGTCTTCATTGCTGCGCACGGTCTTTCTCTAGTTGCGGATAGCAGGGGCTACTCTTCATTGCGGTGCGCGGGCATCTCATTGCGGTGGCTTCTCTTGTTGCAGAGCACGGGCTCTAGGCGCGCGGGCTTCAGTAGTTGTGGCACTTGGGCTCAGTAGTTGTGGCTCACGGGCTCTAGAGCTCAGGCTCAGTAGTTGTGGCTCACGGGCTTAGCTGCTCTGCGATATGTGGGATCTTCCCGGACCAGGGCTCGAACCCGTGTCCCCTGCATTGGCAGGTGAATTCTTAACCACTGCACCACCAGGGAAGTTCCTCTTAATCTGTCTTGTGTCGACATTATTATTAGTCCAGCCACAAAAATCAAGAGGGGCGGGGGGGGGGGCGGAAATTTCCCTCTCCCAGACATTTGAAGAAAATGTGACCTCACACATACACGTTGTTGGAAAAAAGGAAGAGTATTTTAATAGACGTTTTAGATAATTGTGGGTGTTCTTCTTGGATACTGCACTAAAATTTGACAAATGGTAGTTTCTTAAACATCAATTGCAAGGTAGAATCTAGAACCACATTGATGAGCTTTTCAAAATTTGGTTACATTAAAATTCAGGAGTTCATGATGCATTTTGAATGTCTCATGTATATTTTCCATTTTATCACACCGAGTATTAAAATGATTTATACTCAACGGTCAAGATTTAACGGAAATAATTTTTACAGCTTCATCAAAGACATTCTTAAGTGAAACAAGCTTTTTTTTTTTTTTTTTCCCATGAGTGCATGGTGATGAAGAATACAGGGGCTACTAGTTCTGTTTGGTGCCACTGCCTTGATTTGTGTGAAAGTGACAGCAGTTCTACCCACCATTTCTTTTGCACCATCAATACACGTGTTAACACAGTGAAAAAGATAATGTCTTAGTATTATGATGATGGTGATGAAAGCTTCTCCAGGATTACTGAGGGGTCTCATGGACCAGATTTAGAACCACTGAACTAGGGTAAAGTACTTAATTGGAGTCATTGTTTGTTAAAGTTCCCAGACTTAGAGAAATTATTTGTTAGCTTATAGATTTTTGCCTAGTAGAAATTAGTTTTGCTCAGTAGAAAAGGTAACTCCAAAGGTTTTAATCTATTGCCTTAGAGGACATTAACCAGTTTTGAATGTAACCCAGCAATTGTATCCTAATATTCCTTTACTAAATTACTGAGAAGTACATAACTTCTCAAACACTTTCTACACCGGTCTTTATATCTTCCTGTTTCCCTCATTAATTGATGAATTCAGTAAAATCTTTGACACACATTCATTTTATATTTGCATGAGTCACAATTTTAACTTCTTTCAAAATTATCCTTTCGCAACCTCAAGTTTCACCATCAGCATCATTATCACGTTACTAGTGGCAAATCACTTGTTTAACAAAACATCTTTAAATAATGTCATTCTTAATTATTTGGGGTTTGTGGTTTTGTACATTTAAAGGGAAATATCTTGTAGCCCTCTAGACTTACTAAAATTAATTTTATTTGAATGCTACTTAAATATATACTAACATGGAATTATGTATAAACTGCTTGTGCTTATAACTGTTACACAGCTGTAAAAACAAAACATATTAAATACATACAGAGCCACAAATCCAGAATAATACATACCTGAACCTATGCCACCATGAAGAATTCCTGACCCAAGAAAGATAAGCATGAGCAGAAAATCAGCCCTTGGCTGTGGTTGAGACTGGTATAATATTCATGAACCCACAGACCTGAAAATACCATTGTCATCAGTGGAAAACACACATGGACACGTAGCCACCTGCTGAGAAATTTTAGGTGCCCCTACACTAGAAATTTCACCCCTCTCAGCTCCTCTGTAAAATAAGAGTCTATGCTGTGGGATGTCTACCTATCCCACAGCATAATACAGCGATTCTCTTGGGAGGTAAAGGTGCAACTGTTTTTGCCAAAGAAGGTTAAGAAAGCATTTCATTCTTTCATTCTTCTCTCTCCCCTTTCAAGAACAGTCTTAGTCTCTAATTTTGTTCTTGGGCCTGGTCCCGGAGCCAAAGTTCTATCCTTCACTAGCAATAGACCTTAAACAAATTATTTAATCTCTCACTTCAGATTCCTCATCTGTAAACTGGAGGTGATAATAACCTCTACCTCATAAGCTTCTTGAGTGCATTATTGAGAATAATGCACGTAAAGCACCTGACATATAGAAAAAACACAACAGATGATCATTACTGTTAACGCAGTGCTCAGCACCTGAGAGCTAAATAAATGTTGGTTATCATTATTCAGATGCAAGGTGATAGGTAAGGGGATAGTCCCTCCTAAAATGATATTTTAAGAAGGAGGACAAGAAAGAAAACGTAACATTTAGTGAATGCACACCTGTGCCAGGCACTTTGCACACACTATGTAATTTCATCTTCACAGATCCCTGTGATTCAGATACTAGTAACCAGAGCAGAACAAGGGTGAGGGGAGTGAGGCACCTAGGGTCCAAAATTAAGGAGGCCCCTCCAAAAACTTTAAGGAAACACTCCCACGCAGGGTTGTGCTGAGGAAAATGAGGGTCTAACAGGGTAGCTTGGTAACAGCGTGGTGAGCAGCAGAGATGAGATTTACCCTCTGGTCTGCCAGCTGAAGCCAAAGTGGACGCCCTGAGGTAGACGGACCACGGGGCTTCCTTGCTACAGGTTCTCACCCTTCACCCCATCCTGATGGTGCAGATCTCTGAGAAACTGCCCAGCTCGTTCTAGAAAATTCCTAACTGTGATTGACCTGTGACTCAAGTCCCTCACGATCTAAAATGTTCTAACTTTCCTTTCACAGGAGGGCCCTGCTGACATAGCTGCACTTTAAGCTTCTAGAAAGTATTAGATTAAAGGCCTCTTAAGATTTTTTTCTCAGTGAGCCCAGATTCTAACAACTTAATAAGAAAAGCCTCTTAGGCCCAAGCTGGGAAGTTCTGATCTCTCCTGAGAGAAGCTAACCCTTTGACCTCACACCGTGGAGTATGCTTCTGGAGGCCATTGCTGTCACTGGGATGAGCCTTCAGGCCTGCACTTGGGATTGTTTTCTAGCATCCTTTTTACTTTGAGTGTAAAATGGCTCTGGGGATAAGAAAAGCACCACCAACACCACCACCACCCCCCCACCACCCCACCACCCCCCCACCCCCCCCCCCCCCCCCGTTAGTGTTTACCTTTCCTTAAGATGGAAAGATTGGCCGGGATTCAACAGATTGTTGAATCCAAGGTAGAAGCCAGATTCTTAGAATTTGGGGCGCTTTCTCTGGGAATCCCTGAGGCATTTGTGTGATGACCAACCTAAGGGCAGGAAAAACCTTTGAAAGGAACAATTAAAGTCTGTTTGGATAAGCTTTCCTGGAGCCTGAGGGTAAAAGGTGCCCCTCCCTCCTCACTACCTCAGGAAAGGAGACTAAGCAGAGAAAGGATTTATTGGGAAGGAATGTGCAAATAAAAAGATGACACTTGTGTTCTTTTCAAGATTTAGTGATTTCTCTAGAAACATGTTATAGACTGACTTGTGTCCCCCCAAATTTCTAAAGTGAAGCTCTAATCCCTAATGTGGCTATATTTGGAGATAGAACCCATTAGGAGATAATTAAGGTTACCTGAGGTCATAAGGGTGGAGCCCTGATGCTATAGGATTGGTATAGTTATAAGAGAAACATGAGGTCCACCGTGTGATCTAGCCAAGAAAAGAGTCTCACCTGAACCCAACCTTGCTGGCATCATGATCTCAGACTTCCAACTTCCAAAACTGTGAGTAAATAAATTTCTATTGTTTAAGTCACTCAGTCTACTGTATGTTGTCATGGCAGCCAGAATTAATACAAAACACTTGGGGGTAATATACCCACAATTTATTCAGTGGCTCCCAATGACTCGTCTTATTTATACTAGTCTCACTAAATTTGCATCTGTATCTCTTTAATCCTCACCATCCAAGTAAGTGGGTAATAATTTTTGCTCTTTTAACAGCTGAAATTAGAATACTGGAGTCTTTGGATGATAGAATCAAAAGCAGTAAAATCCAGAGCTGTGTGGTCTTATATGGAGCACTTAACCTTTCTGGGCACTAATTTCTCCAAGTGTAAAATGGGGAACACATTAGTTCCTACTTGATAGATTGCCTATGAGGATCTAAGTAGCTGCCCACAATCCCCAGTGGGAGGTGTAGGCACTGACCAAGCAGGTCATTGACAGGGAATAGGGACTGGGTTCCAACCGGAAACAGAGGTGAGTGCCTTGTTGGGGGGAAGAATGTGCTGGACAGGTAGAACAGATGACAGAACAGAGCTGAAGTGGCCATAGCTTGCCTTATAGGATCAGGGAAGGTACAAATGGAGTGACTTGGATGACTCACCTATCATGTGTCAATGATTGAGATCATTACCTAAGACCTTTGTTTGTTGAAACCCTCATCTCCCACACCTCTACCTCCATGATGCAAAGGGCAGGTTGAGAATCACAGTTGTTAATAATGAAGTAGGGTTTTGATGACGGTCAGGGCTCAGGTGCACATAGATCTCAGCTATGAGATTTCGGAGTTAGATGTGCGTTGGATGCAATTGTTATTAAGCATTAATTTGTTTTCCTCATTCCTTCCCCTTTCATAATGTGTAATTGAATGTAATGGCCCAGTTCGGAGTTCACTGGCCATGCTTCCTGCTTGAGAGCCTTCAGGGTTCGTCCCAGGATACACACTGCTCTCCCCACTGCCCCTCTGCTAAGCTGGGAGGCCAGGTCTCTGACCCTTGAGTAGTAGAATCTGACAGGATGTTCCAAAAGAGCCCACTCACTTTAACAAGTGACTTTAATTAGAAGCGTCCAAGTGGTGCCACCAGGATGCTTGGGACCAGAGACTCAAGTTTGAAATCTTAGAAATTCTGTCCCAGTGAAGCAACCAAATGCCTTGTTATAGAAAAGCATATCGAGAAAAATATGTTCATGCAGATTCTCATTAGCCCAGAGAATCTGTTGTAACTGAGAAAAGGAAAAGGATTCAGAGACCTGCCCAATAAAGACATCTAAGCTGAAACAATGAGCCAGAGATTGTTTTGGACTCCGTTGCTTTTGCACCCCAGAGTTATTTGGTTTGAATGACTGCCAAACCCTACAGTTCAAAAAGACAGTCACAAGTGGGGAAGGAGGCCAACATTCTTGGGGTTGAATTCCCAGAATTCTCTCATTTACTGTAAGTCTCTCAGTCTAAGGTCAGCCCACTCTGGCTGGTGGTGTGGTTTTAGAGACAGCCTCTCCCCCTACTACGAAGCCTGTTAGAGGGATTCTGATCGTCAACCATATTGTCCTCCCAAGGACCTGAACTTGGGTAGGTCATCTTCTTCCAGAAGCCACCACTGTGGTCATTTCTGGGGTTCATAAGGATGGGCAACCCTCTCACACTGAATGCAGCTGTTCTCATTAGGCCTGTCGTAAAATACACAACAGCGAGCATTTCGGTCATTTTAAAAGTGATTGCAATTGAATGTAAACACGAATTCAGTTAATAGGAGTTTATGTAAGCCTCTAAGCTTTTGGTTTCATCTCTGAAATCTTCCACTCTTTTGCCGCCCCTGTTAAACATTCACCATGCCCTGATGGGTTTTACCTCCAAGGAAGCAGCCCCTTCTCTCCTCCACTGCCACCACGCTAGCCAAGTCACCTTCATGTCTCGCCTCTGTTACCCTGAGAGCCTCCTCCGTGCTCCCTCTGCTCCAGTTCTGCCCTCCCCTCCCCACAAAATCTCCATTCTCCGTGCTCTAACCAGAACGATGGTTTCAGCACCCCAGCCTGATTGTGTCACCCTCCCCTTGCTAAAAACCTTTTGCTCTTATTAGGCTAACACTCAAAACCCTTCCCTTGCCCCCTGCCTGCCTCTGCATCTTGACCCTTCTCCCGGTCCATCCCTCTCTGCCTGCAGCTGCATTAACCTCCCATGCTTCCCCCAACCTTTCCGCTCCACTTCACCCAGTGATCACAGTTCCAATGGCATTTCCGAGGGAACTTTCCCATGAGACCCCCCTATCTTGGGCAGATCTCTTTAAGTTTTCATTAACCATGCTTCTTAAGAGTAATTACCTCCATTTTAAATACATACTCATGAGTGTGATTATTTGATTAAGAGCCATCTTCCCTACTTGTCTCCAGGCTCCGTGAGAGCAGGGGCACAGCTGCTCACTGTCGTATCCCGGGACCCTTAACCCAGTGCCTGGCACATAAACAGGTTCTCATGGAACATTCTTTGGATGAATTTCAGAGAGGTAGACACTGAGTGGAAAATACATACAACTATGAATCAGAGTTGTTGTTTTTTAAAAAGGTCAGTACATTTGAAGGTAAAGTAAATTCTTCTCAAAACTTCAAGACAGGGTTACTCATAAAAATCAACACATAATGGATGAGATTATCTGTGCACAGAATCCAGGGAAAAAAGAAATCCTAACAGCTTGTCAGAACCACAGAGGAAGGGCAGAGAGGTTTTTGGAGTCTGGAGTATATGGTCAAGTCAGAGAGATAAGGAGAGAGGGCAGGGAGCAGTGAGGCCCTGGGCATACCTGGGTTAAACGCTGGCTCTGGAGACTGGTTTGTGACATGGTCTGTCAGACCACGTTAATGGGCACAATTAATGGGGACCCAGGGTGAGACAGGTGCCATCAAGCAACCGTAAAAAATGATTTGTAGACAGGCCTGGTCGGGGAGTTGGGAGCCAGCGAAATCTATAAGTAGAGATCAGTAACCGACCATCAGTGTGTGGTCTACCTGATGAAAGTGCATGGCATCTATGAGAAGGGAGGCCTGAGTACCAGAAGTTCCCACTCCCTGTTTTTTTTGGATGGAGGAGTGGTGCCCAGCTGGCTCATGGTTGACTGATGACTCTGACCGTGGAGACCATCCACACCACGAGGCTTTGTCTCAGGTTCCCCAAACAGCCTCTGGTCATAGACTAGGCTTACGTGGAGCCTTCCCTTACGTGGAGAGAAAAACTGGCCCACTGTGGTAGGTTGAATGATGGCCCCCACAGATGTTCACGTTTAAATCCCTGGAACTTGTCAATATGTTACCTTATGTGGCAAAAGGGACTTTGCAGATGTGATTAATAAGGATTTTGAGATGGGGAGATTATGCTGGATTATCTAGATAAACCAAATGTAATCTCAAGGGAGAGGCAGGAGCACAGGGTCAGAGAGAGATGGGAAGATGCAATGCTACTGGCTCTGAAAATAGATGAAAGGCGCAAAGAATGAGGGACGTCTCTAGGAGCTGGAAGAGTCAAGGAAACATTCTCCTCTAGAGCCTCCAGAAGGAATGCACGCATACCCTCACCTTGATTTTAGACCAGTGAAACCGACTTCAGGCTTCTGAACTCCAGAACTGCAAGATAATAAATCTATGGGGGGGGGTTGTTGTTTTTATTTTCTTTTTATTGAAGTATAGTTAATTTACAATGTTGTGTTAGTTTCAGGTGTACAGCAAAGTGATTCAGTTATACATATATGTCTCTTTCTTCAGATTCTTTTCCCTTAGAGTTTATTACAAAATATTGAGTATAGTTGCCTGTGCTACACAGCAGGTCCTTGTTGGTTATCTATTTATATATAGTAGTGTGTATATGTTAATCCCAAATTCCTAATTTATCCCTCCCCCCACCCTTTTCCCTTTGGTAACTGTAAGTTTGTTTTCTATGTCTGTGGGTCTATTTCTGTTCTGTATATAAGTTCATTTGTATCACTTTTTTTTTTTTTAGATTCCACATATAAGACAACGATATTTGTCTTTCTCTGTCTGGCTTACTTCATTTAGTAAGATAATCTCTAGGTCCAAATCTGTGTTGTTTGAAGCCACTAAGTTTGTGGAAATTTGTTACAGCAGCCGTAGGAAACTAATACAATAGGTAATATGAGTATCTGATCAACAGTTTAATACCTGGATCATACATGAGTCTCTGGAGAGTTTAGTTGTTTTCATTCAGTTCTCCTGGGCCAGACCACTGTTAGAGGCATAGAACAAATTTCTGGATCTGCTGAGAACTAGTATGGCTGACCTCAACTTCCCTAAGTTCCTTCCTTCCACCCTGGGAAGCCTGGCCTGACCTGAGGCACCACTGGCTCTTCTTTGTAGAGATCACGCTGGTTGCTGATAGTTACTCATTATGTGTGGGCTATTAGGTGAGCTCTTGGGAATAGAGCACAGACTTTGTCACCAGAAAGGCCTGAGTTCAAATCCCTTCTCCATGCCACTTGACAGTCACAGATTGTCAACAAGTTACTTAACTTCCTTCAGTCATGGTTTCCTAACCTGTAAAACAGAGGTGACATCTTCCTGCTTTATAGTGTGGCTATACGGATTGATAGAGGTAATGTATGTCTAACACCAAACACAGGATCAGGACCAGAGTAGGCATCCAAACAAGGTTACCCCTTCTTCCTCCCACGTCCCACCTCCGCCGTGAGCCTTCCCCGTGCTCAGCTTTTTTTACGTGGGACTCTTCAGCTACTTCCTCTGTAGCTTTGCAAGCCCTATGGTGGCCCTGTCTTTTGTTAGCACCCTGACTACCAATCAATGACCTCAGTGTCACCCCCCCAGTGACCTGATGTCTAGTTGGGATTTCCCCAGAAATGGTATCTGAGACAAGGATGGCAGCACAGGTGGTTTGTCTGGGAGATGGTCCCAGGAAATACCAGTGGAGAGGTGATGTAGGGGGAGGAAGGATATGTGATCATGTAAGTTACCACTGGGTTCATCTGGGGCTTAACCCCCTGGGAAACTCTGGGAGACAGTTATCCCACCCAAGGGGCAAGGCAGTTGGGGCGTATACCTAATCTTTCTTTTCTGGGGGGCGGGAGGGTGGGCAGCAATTAATTCTCCAATACCTCCTGACTGCTGCACTCATGCGCAGAACAGTTTCTGGCACCAGAGAATCCTCAGACACAGGGATGCAGGTACTAACAGCTGGCAGGGGTGGCATGAACTGTGGGTGGAACACCAACAGCTCTGCCTCACTTGAGGAGCATCTGCTAAATGCATGGGCTTCCTGGTCACAGCTCGCACTCTGGTCTTAACCTTTCCTTGACCACTAGTGAGCTTAACATACCTATTGCAGTGTTCTGGACTAACGGCCTCCTAGTTGCAGGCTCTCCCAATTCGCAAACTGATAAACAAAGGAAATTTATAATTGTCTTTGGATTTGGGATGGGAAGGAACACCATTTCTGCAGCAAACCAAAGGCTGCTTCTTCTGGTATATGCTTTGTATTATACTTTCAAATAACCTACATACCTACCTCCATTTGGCAAAGTTTAAAGCCAAAATCTGCATATAGTAATGACTGTTTAAGCCCAAGAAAAAGTTTTCATCACCTTTTAAAACCTTTACTTCTGGGGGCTTCCCTGGTGGCGCAGTGGTTGAGAGTCCGCCTGCCGATGCAGGGGACACGGGTTTGTGCCTCGGTCTGGGAAGATCCCACATGCCGCGGAGCGGCTGGGCCCGTGAGCCATGGCCGCTGAGCCTGCGCGTCCAGAGCCTGTGCTCCGCAACGGGAGAGGCCACAGCAGTGGGAGGCCCGCGTACCGCAAAAAAAAAAAAAAAAAAAAAAAACCTTTACTTCTGGGACTTCCCTGGTGGTCCAGGGGCTAAGACTCTGCACTCCCAGTGCAGGGGGTCCTGGTTTGATCCCTGGTCAGGGAACTAGATCCCACATGCCGCAATGAAAAGAGCCCGCGTGCTGCAACAAAGATCCCGCACGCGGCAACGAAGATCCTGTGTGCCGCAACTAAGACGCGGTGCAGCCAAATAAATACATTAATTTTTTAAAAAAGGAATATATATATATATATATATTTTAAATCTTTACTTCTTTCCCCTATCCAATCACCTAAATGTTACAGCCTCCCAGGGTTATTGTTATCATTACCTGAGAATATTTTAAAGCACCCAGATAATTGAGAGCCCTAATTAATAAGTTTGGATAATAGGAGGGTCACCATATGAAATGCCTGCTGATCATTGACTGGATAAAGCACAGAGGAGGCATTTCAGATGTGCTCAGCCCTGAAGAGCCAACTGTGACACCCTGATGCTATTCATCATTAAGCCATATGTGTCGAGTGCCTGCAAGGTGCAGGGCACTGTGCTGGGTGCCGTGAGGCACAGAGAGGCTTGAGAAGGTTTCAGGAAAAAAGAACTTTCCTTCCCCAAAACAACTCTGACTCTGTTGCAACTTCCACTACTAGAGTCTTTTTTTTTTTTTCCAGCCTTATCCAGCATCCTCTTATACAATGAACTTCTCACTAGGAGGGATCAAAGCCTCATACCATATGGCTGACAGGGGCCTCCAAGGTCCTGTTGGTTTACAGAGACTCAGAGGGGAAATAATTATTAGCATGAAGTGACCCAACCCACAGGTGGTACAGCTGGGCCTGAAATCTTTGCCTTTGTCCCTAATGTCTGCTTTCTTCACATTTTAAGTTGTTACCTGACCTTTGCGCTTGGGGGGTGCAGGTTAATTAAGGGCTGGGCTCTGAGATAGCTTTCTAAGAGCACGTACTGGCAAAGGAGACTTCCCCAGCTGTCCCACTGGCAAAGGAGACTTCCCCAGCTGTCCCACTCTCCACTTGGCAGCTGGCAATCTTTGCTCCAGTGAGCCCAGCAAACCCTCTGCTGCCTAAACTCCTCTGAACACCCTTTTATCTAAGCACTGTTTCTCCTCTGACCACTATATCAAAATCCTATAGGAAAATCATTTTAAATGTTCATTCTTGGACCCCTCCCCAGACCTACTGAATCAGAACCCATGCCCGGGACTCGGGCCAAGGAAGCTACACTTGTAACAAACTTTCCACGTGTTTCAGACCGCACCAGAGTTTGAGAACCACCAGCCTATGGGCTGCAGCCCAGCAACCTCGGGGTGGCTTAGAAGCCTGGCACCATCTGGCTCTGCCTACCTTCTGACCTACCTCCGTCAGCCAGATTGAGCTACTCCCTGTTCTAGAAACAGATGTTGCAATGTCAAGCGCTGCATCTTTGCTCACTCTATTTCAAGCGCTGCATCTTTGCTCACTCTATTTCCCCTGCCTGTTTGCTTTTCTTTCACTAATTCTTACGAGCAAATTCCTGTTCCTCTTCCAAGGCCCTCATGAAATGTCCCTCAATCTCTGTCACTCCCCTTAACTCCTTCCCTACGAAGAGTCACCTACTCTTTCCTTCCTTCTCATAGCTATTGATAGCTGCCTCTATTACAGCACTTTTCTTATTGTATTAATGAGTTCTAAGGCTGTACCTCAGACCAGGGCTGTGGGGAGCACACATTGTTCACTTGTGCATATTGGAAAAAGGCACCCCTTCTTCCAGAGCTAGACACACAGCTTGGCAATAGGAGCACAGGCTGGATCTCAGCTCACTCGCCCTTCTGCAGGCACCCGAGTGCAGGACGGAGCCTGTCGACCATGTGCAGAGGCTCTGCGCCTGTTGCCTCTACTAATGGAGAGCTCATGAGAGTCCCTGGTGCTTGTTCATGTTTGTGCATCCCCAGCATAAAAGTCTGGCCCTGTAACGACTCTCCATAGAAAGTTTTACAAGCTGCTGTGAATTGAACGCAGCCTGTAAGCACAGGCAGGCTTGCTCCATACAGGTGTTGTCAAACCCTGTGAATTGCAGAAAGCCCTCAGAGCAGCAGAGGCATGATGAGTGATGTCATCTGTTCTGTTCTCCATGGATTCTGGATATTTTAACATCTGCAACGGGAAATTGTTTAGAGCTGTGAGACTGAAATAGATACCTACGGCAGTCCGGGATCTCATCCTTTACTTTGTGGACCTACAAAAAAAAAAACCCTTGTCTACTTCTCCAGGAGGTAAATCTGTCTGAGACTTGTTGTTACTAAGGCCACTGGAGAAATCACGTGACTGAGAGGTCCTCCGCTGGATCCCTTCTGCACAACTTGCTCAGCAGTGAAGTGGGAACACCCATCAGGCCCTTGGGGGACACAGTCAGCTGCAACAACAGAGCTCCTGAGCCATGTTTCCGACTTCCTGTTGATCTGTAGAGGAAGGGCATGGAATGGCTGTAGGGTTGGTCCCAGTTCCCAAGACTTTAAGATTCCCACTACTACAGTGAGAATGTATTCATGTATGACTTGATTACTTTCTTTAAAAAAGTCATTATGACATTTCAAGACAGGACTATTTGCTAAACTTCCATCAATCCCAGTCCAGGAGAGGCATAGGCTGGCTCTTCAGATGATTGAAATTGAATTCCTATTTTGTCTCTAATCACTGAGGCAGTGACTAAACAATTAAATTGACAATTTGAGGGAAGGAGATGCTGGAGGAAAATAACCATACAAACATAAGCTGAAAGATTAGTTCATATGTAGCAGGAAAAGAACTAGGGGCTTCAGTAGTTGACAGCTTCTTTTCTACTTTCACCAAAAATGATATTAGAGGGGAATAAACAGTTCTAATCTTTACTCCTACTCAGTCCACTTTCTAAGGTTTATATTTTATCGTTTTACAGGTTGAAGCACATTTAATCTTTCACAACAAACCTTCAATGTTATTGTTATTAACCCTAACTTATAGACGAAGAAACTGAGGTTTGGAACTCATCACCCAAATTCAGACCCATCAGACCACAAAACAAATCCCGTGCTTTGCATGTGAGGGACATAAACATGTGTAAGACAGAGTTATGCCTTCAATGCTTTGCAGTCTAAACCAGAATAAACAACGTAAACAATAATTAGAAAACAGAAGACTGAGGTAGAAGAGAGAGCATTTAGGCCTTATATTGATCAAAGAAGTCTACGTGCAGGAGACGGGAATTGAGTTGGGCTTTGGAAGTTGTGCGATAACCATATTCAAGACAAGACATGAAAATATTTTCAGGGTGATAAGGTGTTTTTTGTTGTTGTTGGGTTTATTTATTTATTTATTTATTTATTTGGCAGCCTTGGATCTTCGTTGCTGCACACGGGCTTTCTCTAATTGCGGTGAGCGGGGGCTACTCTTCGTTGCAGAGCACAGGCTTCAGTAGTTTTGGTGCACAGGCTTCAGTAGTTGTGGCCCACGGGCTCTTGAGCACAGGCTCAGTAGCTGTGGCACACGGGCTTAGTTGCTCCGCGGCATGTGGGATCTTCCCAGACCAGTGCTCGAACCTGTGTCCCCTGCATTGGCAGGTGGATTCTTAACCACTGTGCCACCAGGGAAGTCCCTGTTGTTGTTTTTATACAGTTAGTACCAGAGCAGGGATTTGAACTCACTTCAGTGCTCATCACAATTTCATTTGCACCCTAAACCTTTTAAAATAGACTATTTTTTTAGGGCAGTTTAAAGTTACCAGCGATAGTGAGACAAAGGTACAGAGATTTCTCTTGTATCCGCTGCTTCACACATGCATAGCCTCCCCCATTATCACCATTCCCTACCAGAGTGGTACATTTGTTACAACTGATGAACCTACACTGACGCATCATTACCACCCAGAGTCCACACTTTATGTTAGGGTTCACTTTAGGGTCATTCTATGTGTTTGGTCAAATTTATAGTCATATAGAATAGTTTCGTTGCCCTAAAAATCCTCTGTTCTCCACCTATTTATCCCTCCTTCACCCCTAACCTCTGGTGACCACTGATCTTTTAACTGTCTCTAGTTTTTCCTTTTCCAGAATGTCCTGTAGTTGAAATCACACTGTATGTAGCCTTTTCAAACTGGCTTCTTTCACTTAGTAATATGCATTTAAGTTTCCTCCTTGTCCTTTCATGGCTTGATAGCTTATTTTTTATTTTACTGCTGAATAATCTTCTATTGTCTGGATGTACCACAGTTTATCCATTCACCCACTGAAGGACATCTTGGTTGCTTCCAAGTTTTAGCAACTATGAATAAAGCTTCTGTAAACATCCATGTGCAGGTTTTTGTGTGAGTATAAGTTTTCATCTCCTTTGTGTAGATACCAAGGAGAGTGATTGCTGTATTATATGGTAAAAGTATGTTTAGTTTTATAATAAATTCCTAAACTGTCTTCCAAAGTGGCTGTGCCATTTTGCATTCCCACCAGCAAAGGATGAGAGTTCCTGTTGCTCCATATCCTTGCCAGCATTTAGTGTTGTCAGTAGTCAGGATTTTGACCATTCTAATAGGTGTATAGTGGGATCTCATTTTAACTTGCATTTCCCTGACAGCATATGATGTGAATCATCTTTTCATATGCTTGTTTGCCATCTGTATATCTTCTTTGGTGAGGTGTCTATTAAGGCCTTTGGCCCATTTATAATTGGGTTGTTTGTTTTATTATTGTTGAGTTTTAAAAGTTCTTTATATATTTTAGATAATAGTCCTTTATCAGATGTGTCTTACACAAGTTTTTTCTCCCAGTCTGTGGCTTGTCTCATTCTCTTGATACTGTCTTTCACAGAGCAGTTTTAATTTTTATGAAGTATAGCATATCAATAAACTCTTTCATGTAATCATGTCCTTGGGGCTTCCCTGGTGGCGCAGTGGTTGAGAGTCCGCCTACCGATGCAGGGGACGCGGGTTCGTGCCCCGGTCCAGGAAGATCCCACATGCCGCGGAGCGGCTGGGCCCGTGAGCCATGGCCGCTGAGCCTGCGCGTCCGGAGCCTGTGCTCCGCAACGGGAGAGGCCACAACAGTGAGAGGCCCATGTACCACAAAAAAAAAAAAAAAAAAAAAAAAAAAATCATGTCCTTGGTGTTGTTCCTAAAAAGACATTGCCATACCCAAGATCATCTAGGTTTTCTCCTATGTTTTCTTCTAGGAGTTTATAGTTTTGCATTTAGGTAGTTTTGAGTTAATGTTTGTAAAGGGTGTAAGGTCTGTCTGTTTATGTATGTATGTATGTGAATGTTCAGTTGTTCCAGCACTGTTTATTGAAGAGACTCTTTGCGCCATTGTACTGCCTTTCTTCTCTGTCAAAGAGCAGTTGACTATATTTATGTGGGTCTATTTCTGGGCTCTTTATTCTTTTTTATTTAATTTTTATTTTTTATTGGAGTATAGTTGATTTACAATGTTGTGTTAGTTTCAGATGTACAGCAAGGTGATTCAGTTATACATATATACATATATCTATTCTTTTTCAGATTCTTTTCTCATATAGGTTATTACAGAGTATTGAGTAGAGTTCCTTGTGCTATACAGTATGTCCTGTTGGTTATCTATTATATATATTCTTTTCTATGTGGTACTTTTTTTTTAGGTTATTAGATGTCCTTATGTATATTACTTTTTTTTAGTTTATTTATTTATTTATTGGCTGCACTTGGTCTTTGTTGTGGTGTGTGGGGCTCTTTGTTGCAGGCTTCTCTCTAGTTGCAGCACACGGGTTTCTCTAGTTGTGGCATATGGGCTCTAGAGCGCAAGAGCTCAGTAGTTGTGGCACATGGGCTTCTGTAGTTGTGGCTCACGGGCTCCAGAGTGCTTGGGCTCAGTAGTTGCGGCATGTGGGCTCCAGAGTGTACGGGCTCAGTAGTTGCAGCCCAAGTGCTTCTCTCTAGTTGCAGTGCATGGGTTTAGTTGTCCCCCAGCATGTAGGATCTTAGTTCCCCAAACAGGAATTGAACCCATATCTCCTGCATTGGAAGGCAGATTCTTAACCACTGGACCACCAGGGAAGTCCCCGGTTATCTATTTTATATATAGTAGTGTGTATATGTTAATCCCAACCTCCTAATTTATCCCTCCTCCCCCAACTTTCCCCTTTGGTAACCATAAGTTTGTTTTCTAAGTCTGTGAGTCTGTTTCTGTTTTCTAAATAAGTTCATTTATATCATTTTTTTTTAGATTCCACATATAAGTGATATCATGATATTTGTCTTTCTCTGTCTGACTTACTTCACTTAGTATGATCATCTTTAGGTCCATCAATGTTGCTGCAAATGGCATTATCACATTCTTTGTTATGGCTGAGTAATATTCCATGATACATATATACCACATCTTCTTTATCCATTCATCTGTCAATGGACATTTATTTAGGTTGCTTCCATGTCTTGACTATTGTAAATAATGATGCTATGAACACTAGGGTGTGTGTATCTTTTCGAATTATGGTTTTCTCCAGATATATAACCAGGAGTGGGACTGCTGGATCATGTGGTAGCTCTGTTTTTAGTTTTTTAAGGAACCTCCATACTGTTCTCCATAGTGGCTGTACCAATTTACATTCCAACCAACAGTGTAGGAGGGTTCCCTTCTCTTCACACCCGCTCCAGCATTTATTGTTTGTAGACTTTTTGATGATGGCCATTCTGACCAGTGTGAGGGGATACCTCATTGTAGTTTTGATTTGCATTTCTCTGATAATTAGCAATATTGAACATCTTTTCATGTGCTTTTTGGCCATCTGTATGTCTTCCTTGGAGAAATGTCTATTTAGATTTTCTGCCCATTTTTTTATTGGGTTTTTTGTTTTTTTGATATTGAGCTGCATCAGTTGTTTGTATATTTTGGAGATTAATCCTTTGTCAGTCACATCATTCGCAAATATTTTCTCCCATTCTGTGGGTTGTCTTTTTTTAAAATATATTTTATTTATTATTATTTATTTTTGGCTGCGTTGGGTCTTTGTTGCCGCACGGGCTTTCTCTAGTTGCAGCGAGCAGGGGCTACTCTTCGTTGCGGTGCACGGGCTTCTCATTGCAGTGGCTTCTCTTGTTGCGGAGCACGGGCTCTAGGCATGCGGACTTCAGTAGTTGCAGCACGCGGGCTCTAGAGCGCAGGCTCAGTAGTTGTGCCTCACGGGCTTAGTTGCTCCATGGCATGTGGGATCTTCCTGGACCAGGGCTCAAACCCGTGTCCCCTGCATTGGCAGGTGGATTCTTAACCACTGCACCACCAGGGAAGTCCTGTGGGTTGTCTTTTCATTTCCTTTGCTGTGCAAAAGCTTTGAAGTTTAATTAGGTCCCATTTGTTTATTTTTGTTTTTATTTTTATTACTCTAGGAGGTGGATCTAAAAAGATATTGCTGTGATTTATGTCAAAGAGTGTTCTGCCTATGTTTTCCTCTAAGAGTTTTATAGTATCCAGTCTTACATTTAGGTCTTTAATCCATTTTTAGTTTATTTTTCTGTATGGTGTTAGAGAATGTTCTAATTTCATTCTTTTGTATGTGGCTGGCCAGTTTTCCCAGCACCACTTATTGAAGAGACTGTCCTTTCCCCATTGTATATTCTTGGATCCTTTGTCGTAGATTAACTGACCACAGGTGTGTGGGTGTATTTCTGGACTTTCTATCCTGTTCCATTGATCTGTAAGTCTGTCTTTGTGCCAGTACCATACTGTTTTGATTACTGTAGCCTTGTATTATAGTCTGAAGTCAGGGAGACTGATTCCTCCAGCTCCATTTTTCTTTGTCAAGATTGCTTTGCCTATTCAGGGTCTTCATGTTTCCACATGAATTTTAAGATTTTTTTTATTCTAGATCTGCAAAAAATTCTAGGCTCTTTATTCTGTTCCACTGATCTAGCTGTCTGTTTTTTCCACCAATACTTTTTTTTTTTAAAGACACATTTATTCAATGTCATGATCAGACTATTACATTTAGCAATCAACAGCATGGGTGCAAAAAAAAAAAAATCTACATTAAAACCCTTTGTTGGAATGCTTTACACTTTCCACAGAAGAGAAACTAAAATAACCTGTTATACAATTAGTCACAAATACAGTCCTCGAGTTTTTTTGCCCATACACATGAGTATTGTCTAAAACATGTCTTCTTTGTAGCAGCGAGGCCCTGCCACCACTGTGCTTGGCTGAGTTCACAGATCTTTTGTAACCTGTAGCTTCCCTGTCACTTCTCTGGCTCTCCTCTCCTGCTAAGCTTTGTTTCCTGGCAGTAATCAAAACCTTCTGCCACTGCCGTAGCTACTGCTGCTGCTGGAACCACCAAAGCCACCTTGGTTTCGGGGTTTGGCAAAGTATTGGCCTCCACCACCATAGGGGCCAGAACTTCTGCCTCCAAAGTTTCCTCCTTTCATGGGTCCAAAATTTGGAGTTTGATTGTTGTAACTGCCAGAATCATTGTAGCTTCCACCACCTCCAAAATTGCTTCCATCATTACCAAATCCATTATAGCCATCCCCACTGCCACCATATCCCTCAGCACCACGGCTGCCACCAAAGCCACCTCGACCACTGAAGTTTCCTCCATGACCACCACCAAAGTTTCCAGAACCACTTCGACCTCTTTGGCTGGATGAGGCACCAGCCGTCTCTTGCTGAGATAGGGCTTTCCTTACTTCACAGTTGTAGCCATTCACAGTGTGGTATTTCTGCATGACAATCTTGTCTACAGAGTCGTGGTCATCAAAGGTTCCAAAAACAAAACCTCTCTTTTTGCGACTGCCTCAGTTAGTCATGATTTCAGTCACTTCAGTTTTCCCATACTGTTCAAGACAATCTCTTTGGTGATGTTCTTCAGTGTCTTCTTTAATGCCACCAACAGAAATCTTTTTCACAGTGAAGTGGGCACCAGGTCTTTGAGAATCTTCTCTTGAGACGGCCCTCTTTGGTTCCACCATTCTTCCATCCACCTTGTGTGGCCTTGTATTCATGGCCAAATCCACCTCCTCCACAGTGGCATATGTGACAAACCCGAAGCCTCTGGAGCACCTGGTGTTTGGATCCCTCGTTACCACACAGTCTTTGAGCATTCTCCACTGCTCACAGTGGCTCCTCATACTGTCATCACTTGTTTCAAAGCTCAAACCTCTGATGAAGAGCTTCCGCAGCTGTTCGGGCTCTTTGGGAGACTCTGACTTAGACATGACGGCAGTGGAGGGGGAGGAGAGACGTCAACGATGCTTACTCGGCGGCGTCCACGGGCAGAAAGGAGTAATCTACCAAATGTATCTCCACCAATATTTGATGTTAGCTTTATAGCAACTCCTGAAGTCGGTTAGTGTCAATCCTCCAACTTTTTTCTTCTCCTTAATTATTGTGTTAGCTATTCTGAGTCTTTTGCTTTTCCGTATAAACTTTAGAATCAGTTTGTTAATATCCACAAAATAACTTGCTTGGATTTTAATTGAGATTGTATTGCATCTATAGATCAAGTTGCAAAGAACTGACATCTTGACAGTATTGAACCTTCCTATATATGAACATGAAATAGCTCTCCACTTATTTAGTTCTTTAATTTCATTCATCAGTTTTGTAGTTCTCCTCATAAAAATCTTGTACATATTTTGTTAGATTTATACCTAATTATTTCATTTTGGGGGGTGCTAATGTAAATGGTATTACTTTTTTTAGATTAACTTTTTTTTTAATTGAAGTATAGTTGCTGTACAATATCATGTAAGTTAACAGGTGTAGAATATAGTAATTCACAATTTTTAAAGGTTATACTCCATTTATAGATATTATAAAATATTGGCTATATTCCCCATGTTGCTCAGTATATCCTTGTAGCTTCTTTTATACCTAATAGTTTGTACCTCTTACTTCCCTACCCCTATATTACCCCTCCGCCTTCCCTCTCCCCACTGGTAGCCACTAGTTTGTTCTCTATATCTGTGAGTCTGCTTCTTTTATGTCATATTCACTGGTTTGTTGTATTTTTTATATTCCATATATAAGTGATATCATGATTTGTCTTTCTCTGTCTGACTTACTTCACTGAGCATAATGCCGTCCAATTCCATCTATGTTGCTGCATATGGCAAAATTTTGTTCCTTTTTATGGCTGAGTAGTATTCCATTATGTGTGTGTGTGTGTGTGTGTGTGTGTGTGTGTGTGTGTGTGTGTGTGTGTATACCACATCTTATTTATCCATTCATCTGTTGATGGACACTTAGGTTGCTTCCGTAACTAGAAATAAGAAAATTAGAAAATGAAAAACTCACTGGTAAAGGCAAGCATACAGAAAAGGTAGGAAATCATCCAAACACAAAGCTAGTAGGGAGATTAAAAGACAAAAGTAGTAAAATCATCTATATCCACAATAAGCAGTTAAGGGATACACAAAACAGTTAAATATAAAATATGATATCAAAAACACGAATCGACAGCACAAATGCAGGGTTTTTAAAATGCATTTGAAATTAAGAGATCAGTAACTTAAAACAATCACATATATATAGACTACTGTACAAAAACTTCATGGTAACCACAAAGCAAAAATCTATAATAGATACACACACACACACACACACACACACGCACAAATGAAATCCAAATGGTATTATATTTTAAATTGCAAATTCACTTATTCATTGTTGGTATGTAGGAAAACAATTAACTTTTATATATTAACCTTGTATCTTGTGACTTTGCTATAATGGCTTATTCAGGAGTTTGTTGTTGTTGATTCCTTCACATTTTCTATATAGATGATCATGTAATTTACAAAGTTTTATTTCTTACTTTCCAATCTGTATACGATTTATTTCTTTTTCTTGCTTTATTACATTAGCTAGGACTTGCAGTACAATGTGAAAAGCAGTGAGAGGGGACATCTTTGCCTTGTTCCTGATCTTAGCAGGAAAGCTTCGAGTTCCTCACCATTAAGTAGATGTTAGTTGTAGGATTTTTGTAGATATTCTTTATCAAGTTGAGGAAATTCTCCTCTATTGCTAGTTAACTGAGAGCTTTTGATCATGAATGGGTGTTGAATTTTGTCAAAGGCTTCTTCTATATCTATTGATACGATCATGTGATTTTTCTTCTTTATCCTATTGATGTGATAGACTACATTAAATCGAACATTGAAGCAGCCTTCCTTACCTGGGATAAATCCCACTTGCCCATGGTGTACTATTCTTTTTATACATTGCTGGATTCAATTTGCTAATATTTTGTTGAGGATTTTTGCTTATTTGTTCATGAAAGATATTGGTTCACAGTTTTCTTTTCTTGTAATATATTTGGTTTTGATATTAGGGTAATGCTATCCTCATGGAATAAGGAAGTATTCCCTCTGCTTCTAACCTCTAAGAGAGATTGTAGAGAATTGATGTAATTTCTTCCTGAAATGTTTGCTAGGATTCACCAGTGAACCCATCTGAGCCTGGCTTTCTGTTTTGGAAGGTTATTAATTATTGATTCAATTTCTTTAATATATATATAGGCCTACTCAGACTGTCTGTTTCTTCTTGTGTGAGTTTCGGCAGATTGTGTCCGTCAAGTAATTTGTCCATTTCATCTAGATTATCAAATTTGTGGGCATAGAGTTGTTCATAGTATTCCTTGATTATCCTTTTAATGTCCATGGGGTCTGTGGTGAACTCTCTTTTTTCATTTCTGATATTAGTAATTTGCATCTTCTCCCTTTTTTTCTTAGTTATCCTGGTTAGAGGATAATTTTATTTTCCTTTTCAAAGAACCAGCTTTTGGTTTCATTGATTTTTTCCCTATTAATTTTGTTTTCAATTTCATTGATTTTTGCTTGAATTTTTATGATTTTTTCTGCTTACTTTGGATTTAATTTGCTCTTTTTCTAGTTTCCTAAGATGGAAGTTTACAAGATTGATTTTTACATCTTTCTTTTTATCTAATATATGCATTCAGTGCTGTAAATTTCCCTGTAATCATTGCTTTCACTGCATCCCACAAATTTTGATATTCTGTGTTTCCATTTTCATTTAGTTCAATAATTTTTTAAATCTCCCTTGAGATTTCTTCTTTGATCTATGTGTTATTTAGAAGTGTATTATTAAGTCTCCAAGTAGTTGGGAATTTTTCCAACTATCTGTCTGTTATTAATTTCTAGTTTAAATCTACTAGGGTCTGAACACAGACATTGTAGGAATTCTATTCTTAAATTTGTTGAGTTTTGTTTTGTATTTTATGGTCCAGAATGTAGTCTATCTGGGCGAATGTTCCCTGTGAGCTTGAAAAGAATATGTATTCTGCTGTGATTGGATGATGTTGTCTAGAGTTGTCCATTATATCCAGTAGATTGATGGTGTTATTGAGTTCAGCTAGGTCCTTCCTGCTGTATCTATTTCTGATGAAGAGTTGTTTAAGTCTCCAACTATGATAGTAGATTCATCTATTTCTCCTTGCAGTTCTATCAGTTTTTGCCTCACATAGTTTGACTTTCTGTTGTTACAGAAAGGGATGTTACATCTTGTTAAAGAATTGATCATAAGGGTTTTTTAAATTGCAGTTTTTAATTAAACTTTTTATTTTTTGAGATAATTGTAGATTCCCATGTACTGGTAAATAGTACATAGAAATCCCATATATCCTTTATCCAGTTTTCCCCAATGGTAACATCTTACAAAACCATAGTATAATATCACAACCAGGATTTTTTTTTTTTTTCTTTTGCGGTACGTGGGCCTCTCACTGTTGTGGTCTCTCCCATCGCGGAGCACAGGCTCCGGACGCGCAGGCTCAGCGGCATTGGCTCATGGGCCCAGCTTCTCCGCAGCATGTGGGATCTTCCCGGACCGGGGCACAAACCCGTGTCCCCTGCATCGGCAGGCGGACTCTCAACCACTGTGCCACCAGGGAAGCCCACAACCAGGATATTGATATAAAATCAATCCACCAATCAGAATCAGGTTTCCCCAGTTTTACTTGTACTCATTTGAATGTGTGTGTACTTAATTAATGTAATTTAGTCACATGTGTAGGTTCATGTATTCACCACCACAGTCAAGATAAAGAACAACTCCATCACCATCACCATCAATTTCCTTAATATTGACATTTTATAAAACATCGCCCCTCTCTTTTCTCCTCCTCCCACCCCAGTCCCTAATGCCTTGTAACCACTAATCTGTTCTCCATTTCCATAATTTTGTCATTTCAAGAATGTTATATAAATGGGCAAAGGAATTGAATAGACATTTCTCCAAAGAAGACGTAGAAATGGCCAATAAGCTCAACATTATTCGCCATCAGGGAAATGCAAAGCAAAACCACATGAGATACCGCTTCACACCTGCAAGGATGGCTATTATCAAAAAGTCAGTGTTAGCAAGGATGTGGAAAAATTGAAGCCCTCATACTGTGCTGGTAGAAAATTAAAATGATGTAGCTGCTTTGAAAACAATCTGGCAGATACTCAAAAGATTAAACAGAGTTATCGTATGACCCAGCAATTCCAGGTGCTTGGTGTATATCCAAGAAAAATGAAAACCTATGTTCACACAAAAACTTGTATATGAATGTTCGTAGCAGCTCTATTTGTAATAATCAAAACCTGGAAGTAACCCAAATGTCCATCAACAGGTAAGTATATAAACAAAACGTGGTATACCTATACAATGCAATGTTACTCATCAGTAAAAAGGAAAGAAAAACTATTTATATACGAACTAGCGTGTATTAATTTCAAAATACTTATGCTGAGTGAAAGAAGCCAGGTCAAAAAGAAAAAAAAGATTACATACATACTATATGACTTCATATATAAATATAAAATTCTAAAAGATGCAAACGAATCCATAGTGACAGAAAACGTGTCAGTGGTTGCTGGGGATTATTTCTTAACTTATCCTTTTTAATCAATTTTTTCATGTTTTTATTTTGTTATACATGAACTTTTACATTAAAGTATAAAAAGTATAAGATATAGACAGAATAGGGCACAAATCATAAGTGTACGAATTATCACAAAGTGAACACACCCATGAGACCTTGTGGAAACAAGATCCCTGTTTCTCAAGGGTGGTATTTTCGGCAGAACAATTTTTGTGAACTGTCAGAGATAAACACAGCTGGACATAAGTTAAAGTGGTGAAAACAGATTTATTCAGAAACTACTGACAGTAGGGGGAGAGCTGAGCACCAGTTCTGTTGGTGCAGAGGGAATGGGGGAGTAGGAAGGAGCTGAAGTAGGAAGTAAAAATGGGGGAATAGTAAGGAGCTGAAGTAGGAAGTAGGAAGGAGCTGTCAGGGAAGTAAAAATTACAAAAAGCTGGACAAGGGTGTTAGTCCACATGAAAGCCATCTCAATTTGCTAACTGGCTTATTGATTGAAGTTAGGCTTATTAATTATTAATTGAAGTTAGGCTCCTGCCCTCGCATAGAGACTGGGAGGTAGGGACCCTATCATCCGGTGTTGCTGAAGCAAACAGTACCTGATTTTGGCAGCCTTGGGTTTTCTCAGACAGACACTTCAGGGGGCCCTTGAACGGTTAGAAACTGTTAGTTCAAGTCTTTACAGTCAAAGTTGAGGCCTTGTCAAGAAGAGGGCTCAGTAGAGGCTGGCTAGAGTTTGGTCAAGGAGAGAATCTTTGTCAGCATAACTGTCTCACAGATTGAGGACTTTCAAAATCATCCCCCCCACCACCACCACATTATGATAAGCAAAAAAAAAAAAAAGCTCTGTGCATTTCCAAATGCCCTATCTCACAGAAACCACACTAAGTAACATCTAATGTGCCTACCAGCTTTGAAATCCTACAGTACTGTCCCTGGCTATTTTGTCTCTATTTGAAGATAGAGGTAAAGAAACAGGCTGAAAAGACAGTACACAGAAGTGCTGGGCAGGGGGATGGAGGCTGTCGGAGGTTATGACCTTCCTTCCTCTGCAAATTTTCATGTGGAATGCACACTCTGTTGCCTGAATTACTTTGCACAAATTCCCAGGAAAACCAGGCAAGGAAGTGGGCAGACTGTGGAGTGAACCCCAATTCAAATTCTGATTATGCCATTTAACTTTATTTCCATGTGCATCTTAGCCTCTCCTGGCCTCACTGAGCTTTGCAAAGCCATGATCTTCGGTGGTTCCTGGTCAGGATGCACAGTCATGCCTTCTGGAGCAGGTTCTCCAAGGCTCTGCCAGCTGCATGGCCCAGACTCAAGGCCATACTCTTGGAACCTGCACCAACCACCATTCTCCAGTCTGCTTCCTTTCCCCACACCTGCTCCTGATAGGGGGTGTGGGTGTGAGGGACTGGAAGGAAGGGAAGCAGGAGATGAAAGAAAGGGAGCAGACGCCCCTCCCTGCACAGCTTCCACTCAAGCCCTGCCAAGGCCTCCATGGGGGAGGCACCTGCCCACCTCTAGGAGAGGGGGCATTGAAATGAACTTGGCCAAGGAAATAGTACCTAAAGCAACTGAATATGTCCTTGAAAATACACTATTTTAATAGCTAGATATTGCTGAAAAGGTTTTGGACCAGAAAGAGATGTCACTGAAGTTCCCCTCTACCCAGTTGGAAAGGGATTTGGCCAAGCAAATTAGATAGCTAGGAAAGACAAAACTGTCTCTGCTTATATAATTCATTGGTCTTGAGACCTCTCAAACAACTAGTTATAGTTGTTAGCTACCCCCCTGGTAGGTAAGGAAAGCCCAGACCTTCAGGACCCAGAGGTCTGGCTACCCTCTTGGCAGGGGAGATAATGTGGTTCACTCCTTTGTGGAATTTTTTTTTCCCCTGGGGAAAAATAGTTTTTCTCAGTAGTATATCAACATGCCTAACCACAGGCATCTGGACTTTCTCCTATTGGTAAAGGGAACTTTAAAGCATTTCAATTAGGGGATAGATATGATTGTATTTGAGTTTTAGAATACTCACCCTGGTTCCTACCACATCTTTTACTTTTTCTTTAATTTTTAAAATTTTTTTCTTTTACTTTTAAATAAGCTTTTTTATTTTAAGTAATTGTAGATTCACATGCAGTTCTAAGAAATAAGACAGAAAGATCCTGTGTATTCCTTTTCCAGTTTCCCCATGGTAACATCTTACAAAACTATGGTACATTAATCACAACCAGGATACTGACAATTGATACAGTCAAGAAACAGAAAAGTTCCATCACCATAAGGATCCCTCATGTTGCCTTTTTAAAGCAACATCTACTTCCCTCTCACCCCTACCACCTCCTTAACCCTTGGCAAACACTAATTTGTTCTCCATTTCTATAATTTTGTCATTTCAAGAATGTTAAATGAATGGAATCATACACATACCTGCCTGTGGGAATTGCTTTTATCACTCACCATAATACTCTAGAGATCCGTCCAGGTTGTTGTGTGTATCAACAGTTTATTCCCGTTTTTTGCTGAATAGTATTCCATAGTACGGATGTACCACAATTTTTTTTAACTATTCACCCGTTGAAGGACATCTGAGTTGCTTCCAGTTTGGACTATTATGAATAAATCTAGTATAAATATTCGTGTACAGGCTTTTGTATGAACATAAGTCCTCATTTCTCTGGTCTAAGTGCTCAGAATTGCAAGTACTGGGTCATATGGTAGTTGCACGTTTTATTTATTTTTTTTAAAGAAACTGCCGAACTATTTTTCAGAGTGGCTGTACCATTTTACAGTTCTGCCAGCAATGTATGAGTAATTCAGTTTCTCTGCGTCCTTGCCAGCATTTGGTATTGTCACTGTTTTCTATTTTTGCCATTTCAATAGATGTGTATTAATGTTCCATTGTACTTTTACTTTTTGTTTCTGTAGTGAAATGACGTTGAATATCTTTTCAGGTGCTTATTTGCCATCTGTATATTCTCTTCAGTGAAATGTCTCTTTATGTCTTCTGGCCATGTGCTAATCATGGTGTTTGGTTTTTATACTGTCGAGGTTTGAGAATTCTTTAAATATTCCAGATACTAGTCCTTTGTTGGATATGTGGTTTGCAAATATTTTCTCCCACTTTGTAGCTTGTCTTTTTATCCTCTTATCAGAGTCTTTCTCAGAGCAAGTTTTTAATTTTGAATGAGTCCAATTTATTCATTTTTCCTTTTATGGATCATACTTTTGGTGTCAATTCTATAGACTCTTTCAGTAGCCCTGGACCCTAATGATTTTCTCCTAAGTTTTTTCCTAAAAGTTTTATAGTTTTACATTTACATTTAAATGTATAATCCATTTTGAGTAAACTTTTGTATAATGCGTGAGACTTAGATTGAGGCTTTTTTTGCCTATGAGTGTCCTATTGTTCCAACATGATTTGTTAAAAAGACTGTTTTCTTCCATTGAATTACTTTTGCATAATTGTCAAAAATAAGTTGGACATATTTGTATTGGTCTCTTTTTATGTTCTCTATTCTATTCCATTGATCTATATGTCTTTTTCTATGTCAATACCACACAGTCTTGATTACTATGCTATATAATATGCCTTGAAATCAGGTAGACTAATTTCTTCCACTTTATTCTTCTTTTTCAAAATTGTTTTAGCTATTCTGGTTTCTTTGTCTTTCCATATAAATTTTAATATATTCTTGCCTGTATCTACAAAAAAAATCTTGCTTTTTTTATAGTAATTGTGTTAAACTTATCTATCAGTTTAGGGAGAATTGGCATCTGTACTATGTTGAATCTTCCAATCCTTGAATATGGTAGGTCTCTCCATTTATTTAGATCTTATTTGATTTCTTTCATCACTGTTATGTAGTTTTCAGGATACAAGTCCTGTACGTACTTTGTTAAATTTACACCTAAAACTTTTGGGATTTTTTTGAGTGATAAAACATGGTATTGCACTTAAAATTTTGGTGTCCAAAATGCTATTATATAGAAATCCAATTAGTATTTGTATGCTTTTCTTATAGCCTATGACCGTGTTGGACTTATTAATTCTATGAGGTTTTATTTGTTTTTAAGATTCCTTTGGGATTTTTCTACCTAGATAATCATATTCTCTGCATATAGGGATGGTTTTACCTCTTCCTTTCTAATCTGTATACCCTTTACTTTCTTTCCTGCCTTATTGTACCGGTTAGAATTTCTAGCACTGTGTTGAGTAAGAGTGATGAGGATGGAGGTACATACCACCAGCACAACCACTCAAGAAAGACTGTCCAGAATTTCTGTACCACAGTTACAAAGTTCTGGGACAGAGAAACTGATTTGGCCTACCTTGAGTAAGGGTCTACCTGTCATCCAGTCATTTGTGACAAGTATGTATGAACTTCTATCCTTTGCTCAATAAAAGCTTTGGAGCAAGCTCTCGGAGTAGGTTTTGCAAGAGGGTATAGGGATGGGATGAAAATGAATTACAATGCTGGGACTCCCCTGGTGGTGCAGTAGTTAAGAATCCGCCTGCCAATTCAGGGGACATGGGTTCGAGCCCTGGTCCAGGAAGATCCCACATGCCACAGAGCAACTAAGCCCATGTGCCACAACTGCTGAGCCTGCACTCTAGAGCCTGTGAGCCACATCTACTGAGCCCAAGTGCCACAACTACTGAAGCCCGCATGCCTAGAGCCCGTGCTCCTTAGCGAGAGAAGCCCGCGCACCACAACGAAGAGTGGCCCCCGCTTGCTGCAACTAGAGGGCCAGCACACAGCAACGAAGACCCAACGCAGCCAAAAGTAAATAAATTAAGAAATTAACTTAAAAAAAAAAGAAAATGGCAATGCTAACACAGTATGTGATCCCTCCTGAGAGATGACATCTATCTATTTAATCATGACAAGGTTCGCTGGGAGGTATGCATCTTCCCAGATCCAGATTTGGTTAAGCCCCACCATTCACAGCTCTTTTCTCTGATAAACATGGAACTCCATGATGCAGTAAGAAAAAAACCTAGAATTTCTTGCTAACGACTTGAAGACAAGGGTCAGAAAATGAAGGACTTAGAGACTAAAATCATGGGAACTTGGCAAGATTGAGTGCTCCTGGCGACTAGTACAGTGCATAGAACACAGCAGTCTTCACTAAATGTGACTGAGTGAATGACAGAATCTCATAACGACCTGGAAGAACATGTCAAAGAAGAGACTTATCCTGAAATGAGCTTCCTACGAAATTTGTGTTTTATTTTTTAATTTCACAGAATACATATAAATGTGTTTTTTAAATGAGAGCCTAACAGATAAAGCTAATATCCTCTCTGACTACCACTTTGAATTCTTGCCTCCTTTCCCACTCTCCAAGAGTAATCACTGGTATAAGTTAGATGTATATACTTCTAGACTTCCTGTAATACTTTCATAAATGTATTATATGTACCCACCAGAAATATATAATATTGTGTAGGTTTTAAGAATATATGAATGGTAGGGACTTGCCTGGTGGCCCAGTGGGTAAGACTCTGTGCTCCCAATGCAGGGCCCGGAGTTCGATCCCTGGTCGGGGAACTAGATTATACATGCATGCCGCAACTAAGAAGCCTGCATGCTGCAACTATTAAAAGATCCCGCAACTAAAATCCCGCAATTAAAAGATGCCACAGCGAAGATCTGGTGCAGCCTAAATAAATAAATAAATAGAGGTGCTTATTTTATATATACATATATATATATATATATATATATATATGAATGGTATTCTTTCCAATTGCTCTTCAGTTTCCTTTTTTTCATTCAAAAAACAAAGTTTTTTATTTCTAGTTGACCCAGAAAGAGACCTAGCTTATTCGTTTCAATGGATACATAGTATTCCTTGGTATGTATGTGCCACAACCTGCCCATTCCCTTACTGAAGGGTATTTAGGTTGTTTTCATTGTTTTGTTATCCTCAAAAATGGTGCAATAACCTTGTATTGTTTCTATATGCATGTGTGTAGAAGATGGCAAAAAAAAAAGTCACAATCTCCACCCTCCCTGTATCCACACACTTCGCAATTTGATTTTGCAGCTCTTCCCACCAACAGGTAAAGTCCTTTTTCCTCCCCCTGAATCTAGGATGACCTTGGGCTTAATTCAGCCAGTAGAATGCAGCAGACATGTCAGTGTGCCAATTTCAAGCCTAGGCCTCAAGAGGCCTTGAATGCTTCTGCTTTCTATCCCTTGGAGTTTTGTCCAGCCACCAGGTGATCAAACCCAGGCCAGGCTGTTGGGGAAAGAGAGACCACACCGAACAGAGTTGAGCTGTGTCAGCTGAGGGCATCCTACGCCAGCCAGCCCCCAGCTATCCCAGCAGCGGACTGCTGACAGTGACTGAGCCAGAGGAAATCAGAACTGCCTAGCTGGGTCCAGCCAGAGTTGCCAACCTGGAGACCTGTGAGCTAAATAAATACTTGTTCTAACAGCAAAAGTTACCTGATACAATGTATGCGGATATTTCTTTAGAGTAGATTTTTTTCAAGCTTTAGCATGTATCAGTATCAGCTGGTGGGGTTTTAAAATCACAGATTGCTGGGCACCACTGATTTAGTAGATCTGGGTGGGACTTGAGCATTTGCATTTCTAACAAGTTCTCAGGTAATGCTAATGACGCCGGTCCAAGGGCCATGCTTTGAAAATCACTGCTGTAGAATATACAACCTAAAAATGGTATTGCTGGGTCATGAATTATAAGCATATGTAATAGCTAAATCGATACTCCCAAACTACCATCCAAAGCAAATATATCCTTTTTGAAATTTTAAGGGATAAAAGAATAAGTCACTGAAACAAAACTTATAAACCAGATAGTATGAGGAACAAGTGTGAATAAAGAAAGTATCAGCATGAAGGGGGAAGTAACTCACTAATTCTTGGGGTTGGAAGGTGGAGCAGGAAGCTGATTAACAGTAATATTTATGACCAAAGCACAGAGTATGAATGATGAAGCAAACCTGAAATGTTAAGCCAAGAAAATAAATAGTATTTCATAATATTACATATTACACTATATACTAGAGCAGGACTTATAAGGAGAAGCTGCTCTAGAAGAGTATTCCTTCTTCTAAAGAAATAACAGGGGAGAGAGAGATAAGGTCCTAAATGGTCAGTCCCCACCCTCATCCCTCACCTCACTTCCCTTAGTCCTCCATGCCAGCTGCCATGGTTATCTTTTACTTCCTTGAATGAAACCTCCTCTCTCCCACCACAGGGCCTTTGCACTTACTGATTCCTCTGCATGGAACACTTCCTCTTTCTGTCTGCCCATACTCAACCAAGTTAATTCCCATTTAACCTTAAGGTTTTAGATCTAATTTCACTTAATCAAGAAAGCCTAATCTCCCAGACTAGGTCAAATTTCACCATTATAAACTCTCAACACACTGCATTTCTCCTACACAGCACTTAATGCAGTTGGGATTTTACCTTTATTTGTGTGTTTATGTGATTCATGACTATCTTACCCTCCAGCCTAGGAGGTTTCAGGAGGGCTGAGAGTGTGTCTCTTTTGAGTGACCGTTGTAACCTCAACACTTTGTCTGGCAAAGAGCAGATGCCCATAAATATGTGTTGGATGAATAAAGTAGGGTTTTGCAAAAGCTTTCAATGGACCTGAGGTCAAGATTGCAATGGGAAACATTCAGAAGAGGAAAAAAGAAGAGGAAATAGAAGTACTATCTTCATGATAGTACTAGAGGGTCTATCACACTAGAGGGTCACAAAATAGTCACAGAATAGCAATGATGAGCTTCCATCTGTTTGAACAACCATATCAAAAGAGTATTGGCTACTGGACCTCTGATCTCCTGGAGAGAAGTTTCTACTGGTGTACTAGTGGGTTCTACTTAAGGTCCAGCCCTATTCAGTATTTTGAACAAGACAGAAAGTTTGCCTATCTTGTTTGCAGATAAGATGAAAGTCAAAGGTTTATTTTGACAGAATTTAGATTTAAAATAATACCGTGGAAATACAAAGCCAAAACCAATAAGATAAACGTCAATAGAGACACTGTACATATTAAATCAATCTTGCAAGTACCTGATATGGAAGAGAAGCTGGGTTTGACTACATGGTTTATGTAAAAAAAGACTTGATTGCTGACAACAAATTCATTATGAACAAATGCCATGATACAACTGGTAAAAAATGGTAACTGTCCAGAGGATGGGAACTGATGGTCTCACTTTACTGGTAGATTCTCGAGTACTGTGTCTAGTTCTTAGAGCCAGTTTGAGGCTTGGAAACCTTGAGAAATGAAGAATAGTTAGAGCAGCTGGAGACGTTTAGCCTGCAAAAGTAAACATTAAAGGAAAACAAAAACTGACCTCGGATAGAGACAGCTCACCAAATTTGTACTTCCAACTTAGGAAGAGATACTCTTTCTAAAGCTCTCATGAGTTTTTATTTATATGATTTCTGATAAGTTCTTTTTCATCCTTATATTCTTGTTTCATTTATTATTTCATAATTCCTTGTTTGTTTTGTGAATATTATGATTCACTTCTCTCTTTGAGAATTCTTTGAAAAAAACATGTTTATTTTGTTTTCTATTAATCCATCTTTTTTTAGACAGGGAATGGCCTTTTTTCTCTTTCTTTCTTCCTTCCTTTTTTTTTTTCTTTTCTTTTCTGTAGATTGTTCTACTGTGTTCATTTGTCTGAGCTGATTTCACTTCTTGATTATTGATTTTGGTGCCAGTCTTTTTAGAAATATTTTCCTTATATGTTTCAGAAATTTGGTTTGTAGGTTTATTTTCAGTGGAAAATTTCTTTCCTTCCTCCTTTGCCTTCCTCTCCTTTTCCTTTCTTTTTCTGTCATCCCACTCCTCTCCCTGTCTTGTGGTTTACTTTTCTTCTACCTGGTTTCTGTGGCTCCCAGTCCAGAGCCAGCTGACATATCGGAGCTCTGGGCTTCTGCCTCACAGTGATAGTAAAAATCCTGCCAACATGTCTGCCAGCTGCTTGGTTAAGTTGCCTCCTAGGCACCTGGCTTTCACGGAGAACATCTATTCTTCACTACCTTCACAGAAGCCATACTTTGGGTGGTCTCTACCTGCTTCTAAACTGGAAGAAGTCCATCAGGACTTTGGCTTTTGCTATATGGCTCTCTGCTTCTGTTCCACTTCTGATCCAAGGAGAGGTACAGAAGAGTACATAAAACATACATGTATAGTTTTTAAAAGAATGATAAAGTGAGAATTTATTGTAACCACCACTGGCTATGTCTTTTACATTCTTCTCTTTATATTTTTTTCTCTCACTGACATGTGCTTGGAATAGTGGGGACCCCTATGATGGGAACCGCCAATACCATCTTGACAGGGTGCACCTGTCCACTCTAACAGCAGGTGGTGCTCCAGGAACCTCAGTGAGTTTCACTGCCAAACCCTCTGGGTCCTAAGATACACTGATCTCTTCAGGGTTGTAGGGTTTATGAACAGCCCACCACTTTATAATTATTTAGCCCCAGTATCTTCTGACTAGATGTGGTTACTGTTATTGCGTTTTCCTTAAACAGTAGCTCAAGATGTTTATATCTTTTTCTCTTGACAATAGCTTGTCAATTCAAGCCTGAAAATTCTCTCTCTACAAATTCCACCTGTAAGGAAAGACAGACTCATTTTATACATTGGGTATATTGTCCCAGTATTAAGGCTTACAGGCTTTCAAAAATCTTTGGGGAATATATATTTATTATTTATTTAAATGTTTTTTTAATATTTAAAATATTAAATATTTTAATTTTAAAAATAATAAAACATTTAAAGTAGTATAATTGTAATATATAAAAAATAATTATATATCCCAAAGTATAAAGAGAAAATTGTAAAAATTGGAATGGATATTTATCTTCAAAATTAACATAATTAACGGTTCAATTAGGATTATACACATTTTACATTTTGTAGTATTGATAGTTTGAGGTTAGGTTTCTTATTTCACAAGAAGCTCTGATCATCTACAGCTGTCAGAAATCATAGCTAACTAAATTATATGATTTACTTTTGGATTAAAAGTTTTAAGTGCAAATTTTATTTATATATTTTTAATTTTTTTCTTTTTTTTTTTTTTTAACTGCGTTGCATGTTCGTTGCTGCGCTAGGGCTTTCTCTAGTTGCCGCGAGTGGGGCTGCTCTTCCTTGCGGTGCGCAGGCTTCTCACCGGGTGGCTTCTCTTTGTTGTGGAGCACGGGCTCTAGGTGCTCAGGCTCTGTAGTTGTAGCACGTGGGCTCAGTAGCTGTGGCTTGCAGGCTCTAGAGCGCAGGCTCAGTAGTTGTGGCGCACGGGCCCAGTTGCTCGGCGGCACGTGGGATCTTACCGGACCAGGGCTCGAACCCGTGTCCCCTGCGTTGGCAGGCGGATGCTTAACCACTGCGCCACCAGGGAAGTCTGCACATATTATTTATAGTTTTTAAAAGAATGATAAAGTGAGAATTTATTGTAACCACCACTGGCTATGTCTTTTACATTCATTATGAACAAATGCCATGATACAACTGGTAAAAAATGGTAACTGTCCAGAGGATGGGAACTGATGGTCTCACTTTACTGGTAGATTCTCGAGTACTGTGTCTAGTTCTTAGAGCCAGTTTGAGGCTTGGAAACCTTGAGAAATGAAGAATAGTTAGAGCAGCTGGAGACGTTTAACCCGTGTCCCCTGCGTTGGCAGGCGGATGCTTAACCACTGCGCCACCAGGGAAGTCTGCACATTTTATTTACAACTTTCTTGTTTTACAACAACCACCAAGTTTTTTAAAAATATGAGGCGTAGATATAATATGTTTGATGTGGTATGGAGCTAGACTTTGAGAAGTCAGGGATTTTAAAGGGCCTCAGAGAAATGGAAGGAGCCCAAAAGAGACAAAGAATGGAGACAGTTAAGAGAGAGAAAAGAGGGTCCTGGGGGGAAAGGAGACGCCTGCTGAGCGGCTGCTGTGTGCCAAACGCTGTTGCAGGAGATGAAGATCCAAAAGTAAAAGTCAAGGTTCTGCAAAGGGTCACAGTCTGGTAAGAAATCAGATTAGTTCAGTGAAACATAAGTGTTAAGTGTTATTAAGGAGGCGTGCGCACTGGGGGTCTAGGTGTGGCGAGAGCTCCCATGGGGACGGGGACTAGGAAGGCTTCTCTGAGGAGGTGACACTTGATCTAAGGGGAGGCAGAGAAGGAAAAGTGTGTGGGGGGGAGAAAGATGAAGAAATATCAAGAGACGAGGCAAAAGAAAAAAGGAAAAGAGGAAGGACTCGATGCGATCGGCGCTCCGGCCATCGGGCCTCGACTGCTAGGGCCTGAACGCGGTCACCGCCCCCTCCCCTCCCCTCCCTTCCCTTCCTCGCGCCTCTGCTGCCCGCCAGGCCTGCGCGAGCTCTGAAGCTGCAGGCTCGCCAGAGACGCCATGTACCGGCTCCTGTCAGCCGTGACAAACCGGGCCGTGACCCACGGGAGCTGCGCCTGGGGCTGCGGGCGGCGTGCAGCTCACCAGCGCGCCGGGCTGCCGCCGCTCGGCCCTGGCTGGGTCGGAGGCCTCGGGCTGGGTCTCGGGCTGGCGCTTGGGGTGAAGCTGGCCGGCGGGCTGAGGGGTGCGTCCCCCACGCCGCCCACCGCGGCCCCAGACCCTGAGACGCCGCCTCAGGCCGAGCCGCTGCCGCTGCAGGAGCAGCCCCTCGCCCAGTGGTCTCCGCAGACCCCGACGCCGCCGCACTCCAGGCGCTTTGCCAGAGCCATCGACCGCAGCCGCGACCTCCTGCACAGAATCAAGGTGCGGCGACGGGGGGCGTAGGCGGCAGGGAACCCGGCGCCCCACCCCCGGCGTCACCCCGGCGTGAGGCCGTTTGGTGGTTATCTCTCGGGGCGAGCGGACGCCACCCCGGGCGGCTGGATGCCCGCGGTCGGCTTCCCAGAAAGACTTCCCGTGTCCCGACCTCCCGGCCACGGTCAGATGCTTTCGGGGGGTTGCCCAAGTCGGGGCGGAGGTCACGGCCCGCTTCGGGGACCGCCCCTTCCCCTTACTGCTCCCAGCGGGCACTCCCCTCACGGTTAACTCCCGGCCGGCCGAGCCGAGGTGGGCGGGGCCCCGAACCGAGGTGGGCGGGGGCCCGAACCGAGGTGGGCGGGGCCCGAGCCGAGGGAAGCCCCACCAGAGGAAGGCGCTGGCGGACGTGCGAGGGATTTCGGCCTGCTTTGAACCGTTCTCTCCCCTTGGCTCTTAGGATGAGGTGGGCGCACCGGGCATTGTGGTTGGAGTCTCTGTAGATGGAAAAGAAGTCTGGTCAGAAGGTTTGATTTATTGGCTTGTTTTGTGCCAGTCGGTGAATGAAATCTTGATGTGTTACTGTTTGGCGTGAATCCCATGAAGTGCTGTTCAGTTTTCATAAAACTATACATACTGTAGAGAAAACTAACAAACTAAAGAATTGGACTTTATATAAACAGCAGGGTTTAGTGTGACTCTGATGAGTAAACTGAAGTCTTAAAGATGGTTTGTTGTATTCTCAAAGTGGTGTATAGAACGGTCTGTTAACTGCACATTTGTAGATAACCCTTATGACTAGATAAAACGTCAGAATTTAATGTTTTTCTTTTTTAGTTCAGTCAACAATTTACTGAGTCCCCCATTCTGTAAAATGCACTGTACTAAGAACAAGGGATATACATGACTCCTTGTCCTTAATGAGCTTACAATCTACTTTATTAGTTTTTTTTTTTTTTTTTTTTTACTATGCAGAGGTGTCAGCTTTTTTTTCAAACAAAAAGCAAGCAGCTTTGGAAGAGAGACTTCTAAGCATTTTATCATACTTTTATCAAAGCATTTTATAATTTGATTTATTTTTTCATTGCACACAAATTGGTCCAACTCATCACAGCAGGTTTTTAGGAACTCAATTTTTAGGAAATGTTGTTTCAGACATCGTTTAGAGGAAGTAGTACCTTTTAGAAGTTGATAGGAGCGGTAAGGTTTTGAATTTAAAGAGAAATGATTCTTCCTTCAAGTTTAAGTGTACCCCGATCAACATTTATGACGGATATTGTAATCCAGAATTATATAAAAGTCAGCTCTATAGGTGAGGGCGTTGTTTTTATGCAGATATTTTCAGCATAATTTACATTTACAGGTGAAAATAATTATTGTATGCCTTTTCGTTCTTTTCAGATCTCAGTTCTTTGTATGTCTCAGATTTCCACATCTTTATCCTGTAGAAGATGAAACCAAACTTAAAATATTTTCTAGAAAGAGCTTTAAATTAGTGGTACACTGTTTTTCTTCTGACTTGCAGCTGAATTAAATTAATGATTAACTAGATTGGGTTTGCAGGGCATCTTTTCACATTTGTTTTTATTGGTTATTTTAAGGAATTCAGTAGAAAGTCACTCAAAAATCAAGAATAAATGTAATCTGAAGAACAATGATATTTTCTTTAAAGAATGTAGAGTAACTTATTTAAAATATGGAATAACCAAATTGTTTAGATAAGCTAAGAAACATTAGTAACTGAATCAGAAAATTACTGTTGTGTACCGTGTACAATTTCAGTTTAGTTATAAGGATAAATTGTTAGGCTTACTGTTGTCAGTATTGCTAAGACTCATCCCTTATATGTTGAGTTTTAATTAACTTATACAAGTGAAATATCTTTTCCTTTAGATAAACACATAGAATGTTTTAAGGTAGTATTATTACAGTTTTTGAAGACTCCTTTGACCATGAAGCCTATTAATAGTGACTTTTTGCTTTTTTTCCCAAAGGTTTAGGTTATGCTGATGTTGAGAACCGTGTACCATGCAAGCCAGAGACAGTTATGAGAATTGCTAGTATCAGCAAAAGCCTCACCATGGTTGCTATTGCCAAATTGTGGGAAGCAGGGAAACTGGATCTTGATATTCCAGTACAACATTATGTTCCTGAATTCCCAGAAAAAGAATATGAAGGTGAAAAGGTAATAAATCTCACAGTTCATTTTTCTACTGACATTTAAGTGGTTTAAAAGCTTTCATAGGATTCTTTGGTTTGTTTTTAATGTTAATGGATTAAAGTTTTGTTTTATCCAGATAATAACCGAGTGGGTATTTTTCTGAAATTTGAGGCTAAAGGTGTGTACATGACACATTATTCTAGTAGCAGTTTAAAATGGAAAATATTGCTGAAACATTATTCCAGGGCTACTAACTTTTTATTATGCAGTTTAATATTGTAGTTGAATTTTCATGTTTTTACAATTAGGTTTCTGTCACAACAAGATTATTGATTTCCCACTTAAGTGGAATTCGTCATTATGAAAAGGACATGAAAAAGGTGAAAGAAGAGAAAGCTTATAAAGCCTTGAAGATGATGAAAGGGACGATGGAATCTGACCAAGAAAAAGAGTTAAAAGTAAAAGGAGGCAAAAGTAATGAAAAGAATGACTTTGCTAAAGCTAAGATAGAGCAAGATAATGAAGCCAAAGGCCGAAATTCAAAACCTTGCAAGAAAAAGAATGATTTTGAACAAGGCGAATTATATTTGAAAGAAAAATTTGAAAATTCAATTGAATCCCTAAGATTATTTAAAAATGACCCTTTGTTCTTTAAACCTGGTGAGTGTTAATTTCTTCTTTTTACAAAGTCATCATTACTGAAGTATTAATTTTCAGAAAATGCAAAATGATACCATCCTGAGTGCATTCAGTGTGGTTGATGATTATGGCATGGGTTTTGTTGTCAGATGTTTGCTTTTTTGCCTGTAGTTCTTAACAGAGCCTAGCATCCAGGCAGCTAGTTGTTTGATTTAGCTTCATCGGAGGCTACCTAGACATTTAGAGGATTCTCAGTATCAAGATATTCATGGAAAAAATTAAATATTGGAAAAATTCTCCAAATAAAATCTAAACCGAAGTTGGCATGATAAAGTGTTGCTAATATTTTAGTATTTCATTAGTATTTAACTTAGTATTTAAATTGTTCAACTTCTTTTGTGCTTTCATTTCTTAAATTAATATGCATCAACTAAATTTTATTTCCCAAAAAGCTGATCTATAAAAATAACTTTTTCTGTATATTTTTTGATATGATGCCTACTGAAACCACTTTATCTTTAAATTTATTGCAGGCTTATGTACTTGTATTCCATTTTCATTTTAAAACTTGTTTGTGGGAATTCCCTGGTGGTCCAGTGGTTAGGGCTCCCGTGCTTCCATGGCAGGGGGCACGGGGTTCATCCCTGGTTGGGGAACTAAGATCCCACAGGCCACTCGGCGCAGCCAAAAAAGACAAAAAAACAAACAAAAAAACTGATAAGTATATGGATCATCATTTTATTCTTGTGTTAGAGACATGGAATAAGCAGGGCCATTGCAAAGTTGACTAAATTTGTTAATTTATCATCCATGATCTTTACCTAAATGCTAAAGTAAAATATTCCAGTTTTAAAGATATGCCAATTTTCAGTGGGAAAATATTTTACATGTTCTTAAATAATAATGAAGCATTTTCTTTTTTTTCCCCCTTAAAATGATGTCTCAAGGTAGTCAGTTTTTGTATTCAACTTTTGGCTATACCCTATTGGCAGCCATAGTAGAAAGAGCTTCAGGATATAAATATTTGGACTATATGCAGAAAATATTCCATGACTTGGATATGCTGACAACTGTGCAGGAAGAAAATGAGCCAGTGATTTACAATAGAGCAAGGTAAATGAATACCTTCTGGTGTGTCTGGTGTTCATCTTTACACTGTTATCAATTTAAAGTCACATTTTGCTTGTCTCCATTCCAGAATCAACTTGCCACATTTTGGGAGCTTTTCTACATGTCTGTTTTTCCACCTATAATGTAAGGAAAATAAAATATATTTTATTTTTCAAATACACATATATTTGAAGTACCCCAAGATCCTTAGGTGAAAGATAGCAATAATAATTTAAGCACATGAATAATTAAACTAAAATTGCACCCATCACAGGCATCTATAATTTGCTCTTCCATCATCCCTTTTTTTATGTTTTCGTTCATGCTTTATTTACCTTTTTTTAATTTTTTTTTTAATTTTGAAATTGTCTCATACTTGTAGAAAAGTTACACAAAGTAGTACAAAGAATTTTCATATACGCTTCAACCAGATTCCCCACATGTTAATCATTTTACCACATTGCTTTATCTGTCAGTCTCTATGTTATTTTTTTCTCAGCCGTTTGGAAATCAGTTGCAGACATGGTGCCCCGTATACTTAAATGGTAACCATAAATACTTGAGTGTGTATTTTCTAAAGATAAGAACATCCAGGAAATTAATATCAACACAAGGTTCATATCAAGTCTACAGACATTATTCAAATTTTGCCAGTTGTCCCAATAATGTCCTTTATAACAAAAGGAAAAAAAACTTGTTTTTCTGGTGCAGAATCTAATATAAGCACGCACATTGCATTTAGTCGTCAAGTCTCTCAGAAGTCACATGAGTTCAATTTGTTCCATTACTGATGATGGTAATTTTAATCACTTTGTTGAGGTGGTATATACCAGGTTTCTCCACTGTAAAAGTTTGAAAATCATTTTATTGAAATATATCAAACTAAAATTTTATCATAATTTTTACAAGTAATTTGTAAAAGAGGCATTGGAAGAGAATTTGGGGACTAAAGACTAACATGAGTTTTACTGTTATGGTGTTTTCTTTTTCATTTTACTCTTATTATTATTTGGTTTGTTAGAAAGGTAACAGCACATTTAAGTAACTGTGTTTAAATCAGCTGTTACTTTTACTTTTTACGGTTCCATTAGGGAACATGCTTTACAAATGGCTAAATGGTACTTGACTAGATGAAATGGTAGATTTTGTAGCTTCATCCTCCTATCCCCATACTAGTTTTGTTCAATTTTCTGTTGTATTTCGTTAAGTTACCATTTTTAAATTACCAGCTTATTCAAAAGGATCAAATATGCATTGCAAATCAGCCTGAAAGAAGTTTTTTTGAACCTAAAAGAAATTAGGTTAGCAGCAAGCAATGAATTTTAATTTTTAAATGGCCTGTAGTTTTTTTATTTTGGGTGGTTTTTTAAAAATATTTATTTATTTGGTTGAGCTGGGTCTTAGTTGTGGCAGGCAGGCTCCTTAGTTGCAGCTTACGGGCTCCTTACTTGTGGCTCACAGGCTCCTTAGTGTGGAATGCGAACTCTTAGTTGCATCGTGCATGTGGGATCTAGTTCCCTGACCAGGGATCGAACCCAAGCCCCCTGCATTGGCAGCATTGGAGTCTTAACCACTGCTCCACCAGGGAAGTCCCTGTAGTTTTTTTCTTTTTTATTCTCTATTTTTTTTTTAATTGAAGTGTAGTTGATTTACAGTGTTGTGCTAATTTCTGCTGTATAGCAAAGAGACTCAGTTATACACATATATACATTCCTTTTTTATATTCTTTTCCATTATGTTTTATCCCAGGAGATTATGGATACAGTCCCCTGTGCTATACAGTAGGACCTTGTTGTTTATCCATTCTAAATGTAATAGTTTGCATCAACTAACCCCAAACTCCCAGTCCATCCTTCTCCCTTCCTCACCACCCTTGGCAACCACAAGTCTGTTCTCTATGTCTGTGAGTCTGTTTCTGTTTTGTAGATAGGTTCATTTGTGCCATATTTTAGATTCCACATATAAGTGATATCATATGGTATTTTTCTCTTTCTGACTTAACTTAGTATGATAATCTCTAGTTGCATCCATGTTGCTGCAAATGGCATTATTTCATTCTTTTTTTATGGCTGAGTAGTATTTCATTGTATATATGTACCACATCTTCTTTATTCATCTGTTGATGGACATTTAGATTGTTTCCGTATCTTGGCTATTGTGAATAGTGCTGCTATGAACATAGGGGTGCTTGTATCTTTTTGAATTACAGTTTTATCCAGGTATATGCCCAGGAGTGGGATTGCTGGGTCATATGCTAACTCTTATTTTTAGTTTTTTGAGGAACGTCCATACTGTTTTCCATAGTCGCTGCACCAACTTACATTCCCAAGCAACAGTGTAGGAGGGTTCCCTATTCTCCACACCGTCTCCAGCATTTGTTATTTGTAGACTTTGTAATGATGGAAATGGCCTGTAGTTTTCAACCACTTCAGACAGTGTTTATTATTTTTAGATCCAACATTATATTCTACTGGAAAGCATAAGAAAAAATGACAAATACCTGAAGTTGTCAGTTGAATCTAGGAAAGATTCTCTAATAAAGATGGCATAGACGCATGACCTTATTTTGATTCAAATCTAGGCATTTGATAACAGATGCCTACACTTACATATAGGGGAGAATCATTGAGCCTCTTTTCTCAGCTGAAAATTAAGGCTCCATGAATGTGCAGACTGCAAGGCAGCTATCATTTACTGTTTTCTTAATGAGTGATTAATTTATGATGCACAGAAATCAAAATATGGCATATGATTGAGTTAATTTCATTTTATCTCCCATTCTTTGAAAAAGGCAGTGGGTTTCTGTTTCTATTGTTAAAGGTTGCTGTCAACTCTGGGTTTTTTCTTTAGGTTTTAGTTGTGCCCAGTGGTGCTAAAGGGGTAAGTGATTCATTTCAGGTAGATTAAATAGGCTGCAGAAATAAAATAGGACACTAAAAGAAAAGGAAATATGTTAGCAAGGAAAATGTTCTGTCCATTTGCTTTGTTTTTATTTTACTTGATACAGTATCTGTTTGGGCCTCTAAAGTTCAACTCTGATTCTTTTTTTATTTTTGTAGTAATTATTTCAAAAGAGCTTATTAATTATTTCACCAGCTTTGGGGAGAAGTTCAGGGAGTAAAAGAAATCTTCTCAAAGATGTGTGTTTAAAAAAAAAAAAACCTTAAAGTAAAATTTAGTAAATGCATATGTTTCCGTTCATTTGTTTTATGGTACCATTGTACAAGAAATAAAATTTCCAGCAAAAGTTTGCAGCTTTGTTATCTAGTCTACTGACCCCTTGGTATAATCATAAATTAAATATGTTTACATTATCTTGACCTAGACTTCTTAGAGTTACTATATCCCAAGAGTAAATATTTATCATCTTTATCATTTCTCTGTATGTATGTGTGTGTGTTTAAAATAGTGCCTCCCAGTGCCTGTCACCTGTTTAAGGTATTCCCCCAGAATCCCACTCCAAAATACTACTTACATTTCTTCGGCCAGAATTTTAGCAACAGGGCACATTCAGCTGTAAGGAATGCAGAGAAATTAGTTTTTAGCTGGGTGCACTGTTGTCCTGAATAAAACTGGGGTTTCTTAAATGGAAGACTGGGAACATTGATTCTGTATATGTAAATAGATATTGATTCTGTATTTCAAGTATAGTCTGTATAGGCAAGTAAACTAAATAACTCTTTAAGCAAACACCATAGGGGAATGGAGTGAATGTTCTTGCCACTGAAAGACACTCAGTTTGTTGATGGGGGAATCCTTAGTCAATGCATTAGCTTATTATTAGACTCTGTTCATATTTTCTCTGTGTTTGGCACAATACTTGCAACAAAAATCTCTTTCATAGTTGGATAGGACGAAAATCAAATAAAATGAATGTTTTCTGAAGGGTTTGCTGTATTTTGACAGTATAGATATGGTCTTACCTTTTCTTATTATCTTAATTATTATTTATTATCTTTATTTTCTAGAGTATCTTCTAAAATTAAGCATTGTTCCTTATGAAGCTGTTTTCTATGCTTTAGCTGATGGACTCTAGTAGTAGGTTCAGTCCATGTTAATGCTAAATGTTAGAGTGGGATTGGGTGTTTATAATATGTATTTTAAATTCTGTGGTTCTTTAAACTTCTCATAGCAATAAAATACGAAGTGATGCATAATTGTTTGTAAAGGCATTTAAGAAGCTTTTAAAAATTTATTTTGAATTTATGAGTTTGTAGATGTATATTTCTGTGATAATATAATCTTGTGTAGAAACTAGGGATTCTTAAATAAGTGGGGAGAGGCTGTTTGTCATCTGGCATCATTCTATCAATTATTCAGTTACAAAGATGTCCCAGTAACTTAAGAACTTGTGTCTATAATTCCATTCTTTTTAGTGCAGAAATTCCTTAAGAATTTGAAATAATAAAGTTATCATTCAGCTGAACAGATTTATTTTCATGAAAAGTCATTAATTTGTCCTCTGTGAAGAGGAATCAAAAGATTAAAGGCTGAATTTACCTTTTTAAAGTTTAGAATTCTAGATTAAAGTCTAAAATTCTCCATAAATTTATATTTTAAAAGAGGAGTGACTGAGTCATCCTAATTTCCAACCTTGATGTAGGTGCTTTGAAATGCTTTATTAAAAGTTGCACAAAGCTGATTATTAACCAAAATAGATTGATAGTTCTCTCCTACTTTAAAAACTTGGAGTTCACTTTAATAAATATATTTCTCAGTGAGAAAACATTTTTGTTATTCTGTTATGTGACTTCTTTGAGATTTGATTGGCGGGAAATAAAAGTGTAATCAGAGTTGGGGCAGAAAGTAATGGGAACCTAAAATACAGGAGTGGCCATAGGAATGGAAGGAGGGAGAATGGTCAGACAGAAAGCTGAGGTTGAATGAGGATTTATCATTATTGGTTATGAGAGATTTGAGGGCAAGAGAGGCAAGAAAGGTTTTAATGGAGAGGAGAAATATACGAAGGTTCAGAAGAGAGTAGTTTTGGACATGTTCATTTTGAGAACTGAGGAGACCATGTATCAAATCATTGGTTCTCAGGAGAGCATATCAAGATCCTCTGTAGACTTTTTTCTCTTTTAACCTTCAGAGCACATACCTGTGGTCACTCCTGCTTCACCCAATATTATGACTTGGACTTTTGGGGGACATATAAGAATCTTGACAGAAGAAAGAGAAGTCCTTTTTCAAATTATATATGCCCACTGTCCCTTCAAAGTTACGAATTTTGAAGGGAGGGATGAGGCCCAATGCTGATTCTGATAAACAACATTGAGAAAAAAAGAAATCTGAGAATTATTAATGCTAGTAGAAAATCCGATGGTAAATTTGGAACAGAGTTTGTGGTACAGCTGCAGTTTTGTAGTTATCTCTGTAGAAGAGAAGACCTCGGACACTGGAACCACTGGTGATTGGAGGGATACGGGGAATCATAGGATTGAGAGTGAGAAGAGAAAACACAGAGCAAAGTGGCCTGCGGGGAGTGTCAGCGGAGTGCTGGGTCACAGTGCTACAGGGGGAGTTAGGATGAGGACCATAAAAAGGGAATTAGAAGATCTTGATACCCCGCAAGAGAGCTGATTAGTAGAGATGGGGGAACAGAAGCCAGATTTTACGGAATTGAATGAATGGAGAGGGTGAGTGCATGGAAACGGCAGGTGCGGACTGTCTCATGTAGTTTGGCAATAAATGAGAGTGAAAGGACTGGTAGCTGGAAGCTGTAACAGGGGTAAAACAAAAAAGAAAAGGTTTTTTTTTCCCTTAGGATATAGAAAAGTAGAGCATTTTGTGAACTAAGGTGAAGGAGTCAAAATTCCTAGCATGGCGCAGAAAGTCCTTTGTGAGCTGTGCCCTGTCCCATATCTACTCTTCCGGCATCACCTTTTAAAGCTCTCTGCTTCAGTCAAACTGAACTATTTTGCTCCCCAGCAAAGTGAGGAACCATTTCAACAAGGCTAGCTCTCACTAGTGCTCAGGATTCCTCACATCCATCTTGCTAGTCATCCCACAACCTGTTACTCAAAGTGATATTGGAATCACGTGGGAGCTTGTTAGAACTGCAGAATTTGGGGCCCTCCCCAGATGTACTGAAGCAGAATCTGCATTGTAACAAAATCTCCAGGTGATTCATACAGTGCTCTGAAATTTAAGAACTGTCTCACAAGATTATTGGACAGTTAGCCCTTTGAGAGCAGCCACGGGTGTATGGTTTTTCTTTTCTCTCCAGTTCCTTGCAAGGGGTCTCCATTAAATACTAGCCAACAAATGATGCTTTCGTGTGTTCAACATATTTACCAAGTACTTAGTGGATGGCCAGTACTGTTCTAGGTAGGGGAAGCATCAATGAACCAGGTAGATAAGATTCCTGCCTTTATGAAACTTACATTCTATGGGAAGAGACAGACAAATATGTAAACTAAGAATCTCAGATATGAGAAGAAAATAGAACAGGGTGATGGGATATAGAGGGAGAGGATGTTAGTGGGGAGATCTATTTAAAATATATTGTTTTTAGGCCATGTTTGTTGAGTTGAAACACGAATAATAAGGAAAGCTAGTGTGCCTTATTGCAAATACAGAAAGAAGTCTGGCATGAAAAAAGTAAGGCAAGATGTTGTACGTGATGAGGTCAAATAGGTAAGCAAGGGCTAGATTATACTGAACAATGAGTATCAGTGCCTTTAGAACCACTGGCCCTTAATTTAACAAATATGTAATAACACCTCCTTTAATATCTGACTTCAAAGAGATCATATAACCTACACTCAATACTCTCTAAAATATAAAGAAGAAGTAAAAGGAATATTTTTAATTTATAATATCTCAATATGATAATGTTTACTCACAACAACATGAGAAGACATAATAAAGTCAACTGCAACTTAATACATAAAATTACTTTAAATGTGACAACAAAATGCAGACCAATACAGGTTTATTGCATTGGTGCTTCAACTCATGTCCTTGGTGGCTAACTCTGGCTGAAGTTTTGAGCAAAATAGAGTGTGATCTTCAGTTTTCATAGTGGTTACATTCAAGAAAAATACATTGTAGAGTACAAAGTACTTCGTATTTACATATAAAATGGAGAGGGTTCTAGGCTCAGCTAGTTATAAACAGATTCTTTACTTACATGGGTATCTCGTAGGATAGTTGATCTCACAGGATATAGGAGAATGCACCACTGTGTGGGACTTTCCCATACACCACAGGACATTAGGACCCTTGGGCCCCTATCCACTAAATGTCAGTAAGAGCCCTCTAATAATTGTGACAACTAAAAAAATGCCTCTTAAAAACAATAGGAAAAATTTTAAAGATTGGATGATGATGTAAATGCATTTTAAGATAAAGATGGGAGTTTCTAGCTCACTTTGGATGGCCTCAATCTTCTCAGTAAAATGACTGGGCCTGAGATAGGGTAGAGGACTGAGGGTGGAAGAGATTGGGAATACCTATTATGAAGAGTATACCAAGGAGTACCCAGGAAAAGAATAAAAGGATTTGAGAACAGCAGTGAAGACCCTTAGCAAGAGTATGAATTTATACCAGTCAGCTTTGTTATATGAATTCCTGGAGCCTTTCTTGATAGATAAGGGGTACCTAGATTTATTTAGGATTGATGGACTGGTGTAGTGTTAGTTCAAAAGAGTGCTAACGAGACCACAGCTGATATAGTTCAACCTAGAAGAGAAAATCAGGGGAAACCACTGGGAACTAAAAGACCTGGGAAAATTGGAACGACCCAATGGGGATGGATGAAGGTCCCATTGAGGGCAGAAAGCAGGTTCATTTGGAGAGCTGGAAGGGTTGGAAGTCATAGTCCTAGGAAGAAATGTCTGAGTTTGAGACCTTAGTGATAAAACAGTTTAAAGTGATGGTGAGATTCAGTTCTGACAGTGCTTTATGAATAATGAAGTTAGGATGAAGATGAAGGTCATTACGGGTGACACTGTCAGCAAACTGAAAACCTAAGAACACCATTTTTTAAAAATAAATTTATTTATTTTATTATTTATTTTTGGTTACATTGGGTCTTCATTGCTACACGCGGCTTTCTCTAGTTGTGGCGAGCAAGGGCTACTCGTCATTGTGGTGTGTGGGCTTCTCATTGCAGTGGCTTCTTGTTGCAGAGCACGGGCTCTAGGCATGCAGGCTTCAGTAGTTGTGGCACACAAGCTCAGTAGTTGTGGCTCACGGGCTCTAGAGCGCAGGCTCAGTAGTTGTGGCGCACCGGCTTAGTTGCCCCACGGCATGTGGGATCTTCCCAGACCAGGGCTCGAACCCGTGTCCCCTGCATTGGCAGGTGGATTCTTAACCACTGTGCCACCAGGGAAGCCCTAAAACACCATTTTATTATGAAACTTGAAGGAGGCTCATGAGCCAAGTGTCCTTTTTTTGTTTATTTTGTGATTTCATTTCATGTACCTAATGTTTATGGTACCATCTCCTCATATTAGAATGGAAACCCCATGAGGTTATTCTCTTTTGTTTACACTTTATCCCAACATCCAAACAGTGCCTGGCACATAGTGTTCCATCAATAACTGTTGAATGATTGAATGAATAACAGCTACCATTTATTAAGTACCTATCAGAAATATGCAAAGTGCTTTATACATTTATTTCTAACTCTGCAAAGTAGATGTTTTTGTCCCCATTTTACAAATTAGGATGGAAGCAGAGAGGTAACAGACTGCCTGGATTTTAATCCAACTCTGCCTCTTAAAAACTGTGGCTTTGGACAAGTTATTTATATTCTCTGTGCCTCAGTTTCCTCATCTGTAAAACAGGAATTATATTACCTATCTCCTAACATTGTTACAAGAATAACTTAGTTCATACTTATATAGTTCTTAGAAGAATGGCTGGAACATAGTAAGAACTGTATAAGTCAGGGGTCACCAACCTCAGGGCTACGGACCGTTACTGGTTTGTGGCCTATTAGAAACTGGGCCGCACAGCAGGAGGTGAGCGGCGCTCCGTATCGCTTGCATTACTGCCTGAGCTCCGCCTCCTGTCAGATCAGCAGCGGCATTAGATTCTCATAGGAGCGCGAACCCTACTGTGAACTGCGCATGTGAGAGATCTAGGCTGCGCTCTCCTTATGAGAATCTAATGCGTGATGATCTGAGATGGAGCTGAGGCGGTGATGCTAGTGCTGGGGAGTGGCTGCAAATACAGATTATCATTAGCAGACAGGGTTGACTGCACAGAGACCATAATAAATCAAGTGATTGTAGACTCATATCAAAACCCTATCAGTGGGCTTCCGTGGTGGCGCAGTGGTTGAGAGTCCGCCTGCCGATGCAGGGGACACACGTTCGTGCCCCGGTCTGGGAAGATCCCACATGCCGCGGAGCGGCTGGGCTCGTGAGCCATGGCCTCTGAGCCTGCGCGTCCGGAGCCTGTGCTCCGCAGCCGGAGACGCCACAACAGTGAGAGGCCCGAGTACCGCAAAAAAAAAAAAAAAAAAAAAAAAAAACCTATCAGTGAGTGACAAGTGAAAACACGCTCAGGGCTCCTACTGATTCTGCATTATGGTGAGTCATATAATTATTATATATTACAATGTAATAATAATAGAAATAAATTGCACAATAAATGTAATGTGCTTAATTCATCCCCAAACCATCCCCCCTCCACCCCGGTCCGTGGAAAAATTGTCTTCCGTGAAACCGGTCCCTGGTGCCACAAAGGTTGGGGACCGCTGGTATAAGTGTTTGTTAATCAAATCAAATAAGCATAGCCAGTAAGGGTGAGAGTTGGAATTCAAACTGAGATTTGCTAACTCCTGCTTCTTCCACTACACCAAGAAAGTACCACATCACATCATTATACACAGTATCTCTATGTATTTTTAACCAGGAGAAATAGTCTCCTTACAAATATTAATCTTATTTCTGAACATCCCCATATATACATTTTCAGTTATAAAATTTACATGTGGCACATGATTCATTGAGCCCAGGGACTGAAAATGTCTACCAAACATTAGGTGTTTCTGCATGTGCACGGGGAAAATAGCATGTGTAGTACTAATCAGTACATTTTTTACAGGTATTAGAAGTTTGATACACTTAGCATGGGCAAGCCTTGCCAATAGAAAAAACAACCCACTTTCTATACTTTAATTACTCACTTATCTCTGTTTCATTTTCATACTGAAAATTAGTGGTTAGTTTCTGAGAAAGTATGTTCACTACAGTGAAATACAATCTGTCTTATGTATACATTTTCCTATTCGTCTTCATGTATAAAGTCAATAATAGACTATCAAATTTTTAATGACTATTCTTATTTCATTTTAGATTTTATGTTTACAATAAAAAGAGACGTCTTGTCAACACACCTTACGTGGATAACTCCTATAAATGGGCTGGTGGTGGATTTCTGTCTACAGTAGGTGACCTTCTGAAATTTGGGAATGCAATGCTGTATGGTTACCAAGTCGGGCTGTTTAAGAACTCAAATGAAAATCTTTTACCTGGATATCTCAAACCAGAAACAATGCTTATGATTTGGACACCAGTGCCTAACACAGAGATGTCTTGGGATAAAGAGGGTAAATATGCAATGGCATGGGGTGTTGTGGAAAAGAAGCAAACATATGGTTCTTGTAGGAAGCAACGGCATTATGCCTCACACACTGGAGGTGCAGTGGGTGCCAGTAGTGTCCTACTGGTCCTTCCTGAAGAACTGGATGCAGAAGCTATAAATAACAAGTTTCCCCCAAGAGGAACAGTTGTTTCTATCATATGTAACATGCAATCTGTTGGCCTCAACAACACTGCTTTAAAGATTGCTCTGGAATTTGATAAAGACAGATCAGACATGCCTTAACATCACAGGTGCAAAACGAGCCGTTATGATTTTGTTTTTGTTTGTTTTTTTGAAACATTAAAGTCCCCAAATACATGAGATTTTAAAGAATAAATTTGTAATAGAGTATAATTGAATGCAGAGAATTATGTACCTCTAATTGCTTAATTTTGTAATTGTCTTTTATTGTAAGATGAATTCTTTATACTCAGGGAAGTAACTATATTTTTACTTTTTGAAAAAAGTGTTAATTCTTGAAATAAAACATTCTGATAAAAATGTACTTTTTAAATGTATAGTATAGAGAAAATCTCATTTGACAGGAACCTCATAATATTGTTCTTTTAATATGACAGCAGAAACAAGATTATGAGAAATGGTATATTAGTTATCTATTGCATCTTAAAAGAACACATATTTATTATCCCATGGTTTCTGAGGCTCAGGAATTTAGGAGTAGATTGGTTGGGTGGGTCTGGCACCAGGGTCTGTAATGCGGTTTCAGATAAGATGTTGTAGTCTTCTAAAGACTTCTCTGGTCCTGGAGGAAATCCTTGCCAAATGGCTCATTCACTCACAGATCCTAAGACCTGTGAACTGAAGATGTTATTTGTTCCCCACATCCAACCAGACACAGGTTGGCAGCTGCTTGATTAGTACTCAAGGCTTGAGAATAATTCTTGGCTCCTGGCTGTGTTCTCAGAGCTCTTAGTTCTGCCCTCTGAGTTACTGTTTTTTTCATGAGAGGCAATATGTGTTTGCATCTGAGTGGCTTTCTCAGCCTGCTTTCCGCTTGTACAAGTTTGAGGGTCCAAAGGGCTCTTTTGTACTCTCCTTTCAGTCTAAGTTAACAGTCTTCCTGCTAATATAATTTTTAAAAACTTTGTGAGTCCCATTGAGGTTCTTGCTAATCTCATTGAGGTTCATGCTAATAAAAAGAAGCCATACCCCCAAATCTCTTCAAAATATACCCCTCTCTAACTTAGAATTCTGCTGAGACAATTGGAGAAAACACTGTTAAGCTTCTATTAAGGCCTATTGTTTAAATAGCTTTCGAGGCACCATCTTGGTTCTTTCCACAGTCATAAAGGGTTTTATAGTCATACCCTCAACTTTGTCTTTAGACTGTTTTTTTCCTGGAAGTACTGTAAATTTTATCTTTGCTTTGAAATTGTTTCCTAATCTTAGCATCTTTTGCCATCTGGGGAGTCTGGGAACTTTCCAAACCATCAATTATTGATTCATTTTTGTTTAGTAGTCCTTCCTTTAGCTTCTCTCTCTCCTTCTTTTTAGCATAAGCAACAAGAAGAAGCCAAGAGTCAACACTGTGTCTGGAAATCTCAGCTAGATTCACCCAGTTCATTAGGCATATTTTCTACTTTCTGTGGTCTTGCAGGCAACAGTGTTGCTAAACGTTCTGCCACTGGAGAACAATAATCCTCTTTCCTCCAATTTCCAGTAACATTTTTCCTTACTCTCCTTTAAGTCCATGCCTGCAGCCTCCTCAAAGGCCACCATACTTCTAAACAGTTTCTTCAGGGTTCCTCAGGCTTTCACTGACACTCTTTTCAAAGTCCTTTCAACTTCTGTTTACTGTCCTCTTCCAAATTCATCCCCACGTTTCAGGTGTTTGTTACAGCTGCACTCCACTTCCAGGTATCAAAGTCTGTAATGTAAAAAAATAGGTAATTTCACATAGAATTCACAATTCACATACCTTAAAATTCAACCTTTAAAGTGTACTGTACAATTTAGTGGTTTTAGTATAATCACAAGATTGTGTACCCATTCAATTCCAGAACATCTTCACCCAAAAAAGAAATCCTATACCCATTAATATTTGCTCTGCATTCCTGTCTACTCCCGGGCCCTGGCAACCACCAATCTACTCTCTGTCTCTTTGGATTTGCCTCTTATGGATGTTTCATGTAAGTAGAATCATATAATATGTGGCCTTCTGTGTCTGGCTTCTTTTATTTAGTGTAATGAGCGTTAATTATCTATTGCTGCATAACAAACTACCCCATCTCACAAATTCTCTGTTTCATAAGTTCTGGGAGCAGTTTAGCTGAATAGTTCTAGCTCAGGGTCTCTCCTGTGGCTGCAGGCAAGATGTCAGCAGGAGTTTCAGTCACCTGAAGGCTTGACTGAGGCTAGAGGATCTCATTCCAAGATAGTTCACCCATGTGGCTATAGGCAAGAGGCTTCTGTTACTTGCTGGCTTTTGGGAACAGGTCTCAATGTCTCACTTCATGGACTTCTCCATAGGTCTGCTTGACTGTCCTATGGCTTCCCTCAGATTGAATGATTAAAGAGAGAAACAAGGCAAAAGCCACAATGTCTTTCATAATCTACCCTTGGAGGTCATACACTATCACCTATGCCAAATTCTACTGGTCACACAGACCCACCCTGATTCAATGTGGGAGAAGGCTACACAAAGGCTAAATACCAGAGGATAGGGTTCATTGGGAACTATCTTGGAGACTGGCTCCATGGATGGCTTATTGTAGTGTTGAGGTACTGGAAAATACTGTGTAACAGCCATAGATGACGAATATTGGAGACTGAATTCAGGAAAATTCAAAAAGAAATCAAAGTTTTTATACAGTCTAATAAAAGAGGGCTTTTCTATAGTTCTGAGCTCTCAGCCTGTTTCTTCACTCCACTTTGATCTGTGAAGGTAAGTAGATGGATATTTCTGAGGGGTCAAAGTACAGCGAAAGCAGCTCCCTACAACAGATGCATTTCATCTCCTTATTTCTTTCTGGCTTCTCCTGACCTTTAGGTCTTCTATTCATATTTGTCAAATTTTTCAATCCATGCTGTCTTTGATAAATATAAAATGCCTTCCTTTAATGTTATTAAATTTTAAACATTAAATATTGTGACTAAAAGCAAATCAAATTAATGGCAATTAAAAAAATACTTCTGATATTGGCAGATACCTGTTTTTAGTTTGATCATGTGATATCAATGTGAGCTTTGAACCTTAGCACAGACCACAGAGCGAACTGCTTGGAGCTGCCAAGGAGGTGACATTTACATTGGGAGAGGAGGGAAGAGCATTGTCTGGGTGTCCGGGAGAAGTGCAGCGTGACTGAACTGTCTGTGCGGGAAGAACCACGAAGTGTGAAGAGCCCTGTGAAGTTAGTGAATGTGCATTATGAGCAGGGTACTTGCTTTAGACTGGTTTTTCACCTTTTAAATTCTTGTTGAAGCTCGGAGAAGAGCTGGCAGTTTTCTCAGAAAATGAACCAATGTACAAACATCAGGGGTTCACAGACCTCAGATGGAGTTCCTATTTGCTATGATAACTTATTTTCTTACTTAATATTGTTAGAAACAGCATTGATAAATTTCTACATCTTCCAAAGTGGTAATTCTGGTGTGGCTGGTCCTTAATATTAGGGAAAAGAACACAAGAGAACTTGACACAAATTTCTTGTGTTTTAGTTCTTTTTTTTTTTTCCTGAAATTTACAACTTGTCAAGGTGATTATTGACAACAAATGATTTGCTTTACCTTCCTATCACAGAATACAAAAGTTTAAAATTCTACCCCAGATTTGAAAGCTGAGATTATGGAAATATGCCTTTGTAATTTTTAATAGAAAAAACATAGATGGGTTAGAGTTCATTGTTGCATTTTATAAAGAAAAAAGATTACTTTTATAGAATAATAACCTCACCTTGTAACCTTTTAGGATTTTACAGTTACATTTTCATAACTATAGGCTTAAAGAATTATATTGTTATTTGCTATTGATTCAGGTTCAAATAGTCTGAGTTCTGTTTCTTAGAGGATACCAGAATAGCTAATTGATCTTTTATTTTGTGAAAAGAAAAAAAAATACTAGAAAGCACAAAAGGTTCACATGGCAAATACCCATATAATCCCAATACCCAGAATTTAAAATGTTAACATTTAGTCAAATTTTCTTCATTTAAAAAATACTAGGGACTTCCCTGGTGGTGCAGTGGTTAAGACTCCGTGTCCTGGTCCAGGAACTAGATCCCACATGCATGCCACAACTAAGAGTTTGCATGCCACAGCTAAGGAGCCCACGTGCTGCGACTAAGACCCGGTGCAACCAAATAAATAAATATTTTAAAAAATACTAATAGATAAAACATAATAGATAAAGCTGAAGACCCCTAGAACCACCACCCAAAGTCCCACTCCTTTTGCCCTGCAGGAATCTGCTGTCAGGAGTTGGGGTATATCCTTCCAGTCCCTTATTTAATACTTTCACAGCCAAGTATATATATTCATATCTGATATAGTATTAAATTGTATTATTTACATTTACACAAATAGCACCATAGTATAGATGTTTTCTACACTCTCCTTTTAAATTTAACATTGTTTTGTGATCTGGTCAAGTTGGTAAATATAAATTCAGTTTAACTGCTATGAAATATTACACTGTATGACTATATCACATTATACTATCCATTTTCTTATTGATGGATTTTTTTTTACTATTATATGCAGTGCTATAAGGAACATCCTTTGACCATATGAAATTGCAGTTTTTCTACCTCAAAAATGCATGAATATAAACAATTTTATATGGTTGAACCTAATTCTGTTGTTTATATGACAACACTGACTTTCAATTTTTGACTATGCAATGGATGGGAAATGGTATCTGGTTGTTTTTACTTGCATTTACCTATTGTTAGTGAAGTTAGACCTATTTTCATATGTTCATTGGCCATCTGGATTTCCTCTAATGTAAATTTCCCACTTATATTCTGTGCTCATCCAGAATAGGGAAATGAATACAGCATTTCTTTAAGAATTGATTGTGGACATGTTCATGGGTTAGAGAATGAATAACCTTGATAAATATTGGAGTTCTCCCAACATGTGGTAAAAATTTTAATAGCCACAAATTCCTCCCATTCCATTGTGCATGCTCCTTTGCAGTGTGATTTTGCCTCTCTTCTCAACCAGAGGTGGTGTCTATTTCTCCACTCCCTTGAACCAGAGGTGACCTTGTGACTTGCTTTGACCCAGGGAAATGATGTTTCACAAGTTCCAGCACTTAGGCTTCAAGAGGCCATCAAACTTGCATCTTCACCCTCCAAGAACACTGCCCCCAAGACGGCCACGTAAGGAAACCAGACTACCTTACTGGATAACCCAACTGACGGCCAGTACCAGACATGTGACTGAAGCCATCTTGGACCTTCCAGTCCAGTTGAGCCTCCATGCATGAGTGAGCCCAGGTAAGACCAACCCACAGAATCATGAAAAAGAATGTCGTCATTATTTTAAGCCACTAAATTTTGGGGTGACTTCCTTTGCAGCAATAGTTAACACAACTATGCTCCAGTGTGGTAATGAAGTGGGTAAATAATTTGGAAGAAAAAAACAGAACTTGAAAGTGCTTGATTTTGAATACAAAGGATCCTTTTTTATTTAAAAGAATACTATTAACAGAGTACTTACTATGTGTCAGGCATTGTGCTAAGCACTTTATATATGTTGTCTTCAAAACAACCTGATTAAATAGAAATTATTGTACTTATTTTGCCCAAAGTCACACAAGCGTTAACCATTAGAACTCATTTCAAATCCAGGCATATCTGACTCAAAAGCCTGTTCTAAAATTATCTTGTCTTCCCATAAAAAAAGCATCTCTAAAAATTTACAGACCCAATAAAAGGACAGTTAGTGGCATGCAATTTTATAGATGGAGCGCTTAGCAAAAATAAAAAAGTTAAGTCACATAAACTGAATAAACATGTAATTGGGATTTTAATTAGTAAATCTGGCTGCAAATAAAAAATACACAAGTTTTGTTATTAATATGCAAATTAAAGACAAAGATGGCACAGTAGAGTCATGCTTTTACACACCCCCTCTCTTATATACATAGCATGATATATAAAATGTGAAATGAAAAAATGAAAAAGACACTCATGGACTTCAGAATACAAACACAAAATATCGACCAGGGCTGAAGCTGGCGTCTCCTGAGCTCTGGGTCCAGAAGGCAGTGGCAGCTCCAGTATTCTGTTCCTGTAGAATAAGCGAAACTAAACCTGCTTCCCTAAGAAAAATGTAAGATGTAGGCTTTTAACTAAATCGGACAGGACTAGTCTCCCTAATTTTTTTCTAATGTGAGGATTTGCTAGGTAAGAAAATAACAGTCAACCTGGTATAGGTCTGCTATGAATATTGGGGTACATGTATCCTTTCGAATTATGGTTTTCTCCAGATATCAATATATGCCCAGGTGTGGGATTGTTGGATCAAATGGTAACTCTATTTTTAGTTTTTTAAGGAAACTCCATACTGTTTTCCATATCTAATTAGATAAATTAGACTTCATAAAAATTTAAAATGTTTGTGTTTCTAAGGACAAAAGGTGAAAAGACAACCTACAGAATGGGAGAAAATATTTGCAAACCATATATATAAAGGATTTGTATCTAAAATACGTAAGAACTCTTACAACTCAAAAATAAAAAGGCAACCCAGTTAACGATGGGCAAAGGATCTGAATAGACATTTCTCCAAAGAAGATACACAAATAGCCAATAAGCACATTTAAATATGGTCAACATCATTAGTCATCAGGGAAATACACATCAAACCCTAATGAGATAACTCTTCACACACACTAAGATGGCTATAATAAAAAAAATAGACAATAGCAAGTATTGGCAAGGATGTAGGAAATTGGAATGCTTGTGCATTGCTAGTAGGAATGTAAAATAGTGCAGCTGCTTTGGAAAACAGGCAGTTCCTCAACAAGCTAAATACAGAGTTACTGTATGACCTAGCAATTCCACTCCTAAGTATATACCCAAGAGAATTTAAAACATGTCTACAGGGCTTCCCTGGTGGTGCAGTGGTTGAGAGTCCGCCTACCGATGCAGGGAACACGGGTTCGTGCCCCGGTCCAGGAAGATCCCACATGCCGCGGAGCGGCTGGGCCCGTGAGGCATGGCCGCTGAGCCTGCTCAATGAAGACAATATAAATAATAGTATTAAAGAAAAAAATTCAGTAAATAATGTATGTGGCAAACCTTGAAGTTTGGAAAAGTCTGAGTGTTTTCTACTGAGCATTTTTCAAACCCAGTAATATGTTTAGATTAATAATGAAGTAAAACTTAATATACCATTCAGTTCCCAGTGCCAAGTATCTCTTTAAATTAATCCTTAGATAGGTTCTTTAAAGTACAATACTTTCTTCCAATACTATTTCCAAGAACATTTTCAGGAATTTGCTCCTTATTTACCACAGATTTTTCCAAGGTTCCTAAACTGTGCAAGCTGAGGTGGCTTGGAGCATCATGGGAGAAACATTGATACTTGACATCTTTTGGATACCATGCAAACTTCTAGTTCCAGGTAATTGTTACATTAGATAGCACCACATTCCCTTTGATGATGTATCTTTGTGAAGCTGGGTTTTGAGCCATTGCTGTGATAAAAAGCTAGTACTATGCAAAAATCAATGTGAAAAAAAATGAGGATGGCAGTGTCCAACATGATCCCAATTTTGAGAAACTGCAGTGCCCAAAAGGCACACTCATTCCATTAGTAGGTAATTTAAGAATGAGGTAAAAATTATCACTTTGCTTTTAATTTATGTGTTCTTTTTTTTCAAATGGCTACTACAGTTGCTAGAACCTAACTACTTAATAAATTTAACTGTTAGGTATTTCTTTTGGCCAGGGCACTCCATGAAAAAATTACTGAGACTAAAGATGCCATAAACCAAGAAAGTTTGGGAAGCTCTGAGTTATTTATTTCTCCATATATTAAATACGCTCCAAACTTTCCATAGTTCTTCAGTTCTCATGCAACATTCCTCTGATATACCAATCAGTATGTTAAAGGATCAGTCTCTCGGATTGGGGGTGTATATATGTAGGAACACCTCTTGATAGGAAATGACTGTCTTCAGTGCCTGCCTTAAAGGTAACAGGTAAAAGAGAAGCAGTTATCTTCCCAATCTAACGAGCAGTCATATAGGTGCTAGAGAGGGAAAGATACACTCTACCCCCTAACTCCCGAGGGCCACTTCATAAACCATAAAAGTGACAATGAGATAACAGAACCACTCAACACATTTTTCAGTCAGGAGTGCTCACCTGTCTGGACCAGAGAATTCAATACCATCTACTGCCCCCTGCTAGAACATCCTGGGTAAATCATGCTACTCCTGATTCCTCCTCTCAAATTTTCTGCCCCAAAAAGAGCTTTCTATAACTCAGACCCCAGCTGCAGTTACTGTACTAAAATATACAGTATGTTATGGGCATATAAATCCAGTGATTATTACTGCATTAAATATGTACTTCTATAAATGTTTCCATAGTTACAATACCAAAACTATATTTAGAATTAATAAATAGTGAACTTCTTTCCATTTGTAATCATTTAGCCCCCTCACAGAAATTTGGAAAAGGACTGAAAATCAAATATTTAAAGTTTCTACTCCTGAAGTGAGACACAAACTAATCAGAATACCCTTTTAAAAATGTTTAAACCAAATTCATATACACAGCATATATAAATGTATAGTACATTAACACATACTTGAAAAAAAGAAGTTTGCCCATAATCAAAACTTTATTGAAAAACTGACAGCAAAATAGGAGAGCACTGTTGTATACCTTACAAAATTAAACATAATTACATTATCTTGGTAGATTAACTGGAATTACTGAACTGATAAGGCTTTCTGTGATAGAACACAAATTCAGGAAGTTGTGTGGATCATTAGTGTTGCTTTCTTCTAAATGAACACCCTGCAAAGGAATCACAAGAGCATATTAAACACAAGTCTATTCTATCTTTGGTACAGTTTTAATGACAAAAAATACTTTTTACATAAAAGCTTAAGTTTTAGAAATACTAGAGTAATATTCATATATAGGTTATTTATTTTTTTATACCAGAAATTTGCTAAAAGATATCTTTTATATTTGAATTTACTCTGATGTGACTGTCACTCTCTGTTCTCAAATGTTATAATGGAGTTCAAGAAAATAATTCTGATTAGAGTTCATTTCAGATCTTTTAGGAAAATTCTGGTACAGATGCACCCTTTTAATCATCTGTCGGCACATGGACACAAAGTTCTAAAATCATGGCATGATATAAAGGTTTTGGCAATCTTGCAAGTACATTTTTAAGAGCAATACTGCATTTAAATATTGTGTTAATTTCAGTTAGATCTCACAAAGTGACACCAAATAGATCTTGGATTTATTGGCAATCCACTTATAACTCTTCCAATGAGAATAACATGGAATTCACAGCTCCTCAAAATACCACAAGCAAATTTCAAATATCACTATTGAACTGTAAATCTCTAAGTACTACTATGGAAAATTATATACATATGTATTATTTTTTCTTCACAAAAGTGAAAGAATTAAAATTAGACTATATTAATCATAAGTTGCTCAGAGAAATCAAACCTCTGACATTTTCATATAGTTATCTGTTGCTTAGCTAGCAATGATTAAAACTATCTTAAATCATATGTACCAAGTACATTTGAAACAAAATATTTACAGGAGAAATTTTTAAATCCTATGTTTTTAGATATCTTATGTATTTATTCTTTTGCTCCATTCTGATTTATGTCTAACATTCCAAGTTAAGCAAACTGACTAAATACAACAGAATCAGGTGCTCTAAACTAAGAAAAATAATAGATAAAGCAATTCTTTACAAGGTCAAGAGTACAAACTTATCTAATTGAACAGGGCACTCTTTACTAAAAGAGCAATAAAAGATAAAAATTATTTTGGTAATTATGAATTTAAGATTTCTTTTAAACTGATTTTTAGTAAAGAGAGAGATTTTAAAATCATAAAATCTGATCACTGGGTTAGAAAATGCCAAATGATTTACCTTCTGTGAGTCTGGCCTTTCCTCCTGTCGGCTGGCACAACACGGTTGAACAACCTACACAAAGCACCACTGTCTGAGCATGGCTGAAAACCGTGGTAATCTTGTAGCAGCCTGAAAAAGGGAAGTGTTAAAAGTGAAAAGCAGAAAAAAACACAGTACCTGTTCAACATATTTCTAGTAAAGACCCTGTAAAAGATTAGGAACTTCAGTGCTGTGCAGTAGCAAACCATATATGTAACAAACTTCTCTAGTAGCCACATTAAAAACAAGTTTTTTTTTTTTAAAGTGAAATTAATAATATATTCTATTGAACCTCAGTATTTCCAAAGTATTATTATTTCACCATATAATCAAAGCCTTTTTGTTTTCAATGCTACATCTTCAAAATCTGGTGTATATTTCACACTTAAAGATACAGCATAAAAAAAAAGATACAGCATGGTGACTATAGTCAATAATACCATATTGAATAGTTTAAAGTTGCTAAGAGAGTATATCTTAAAAGTTCTTATCACAAGAAAAAAAATTTTGTAACTATGTATGGTGACAGATATTAACTAGACTTATTGTGGTGATCATTTCCCAATATATACAAATACGAATCATGAGATCACACACCGGAAACTAATATAATGTTTTATGTCAATTATACCTCAAGAAAAAAAGAATGAGAAAGAATTTTTCCATTTTGACTAGCCACATTTCAAGAACTCAGTAGCCACATATGGCTAACGACCACCATACCGGACCCCGCAGCTTTACACTGAAGAATCAATATACTTTTCATTGCATCGTGAAAAAGAAAACTTATCATCTGAACAGCTTAAAGACTTAATAAGTCCAATGTCATGTCCCCTGTGGAGTCCCATCTTCACACACACACACCCCCACCACCCAAATGTTTCTAAAGTGGTTTATTATGGAAATAACCCTTATGACATTCCAATTCTGTAATCCCACTTCGGGTCCTAATATCGAAACGTAACAACACACTATGAGTAACCCTTACAGAAATTCTGTAAGTAATCCTTATAGAAATTTTCCTTAGGAAAGGAGTTAAAGTTTGAAATTTTACCTGGACATTTTACATCCATAAAATAAGAATTTGGACTTTGAACCAGCCGTTTCTTTTTATGTTTTTTCTTTTCCTCTTCCAAGGAAGGATGCAGTAAATCTCTAGCCAACTGAATAGAAAAGCATATTATTACTACTAGAATGACACCACAACTCTGGCCGATTTAACCATATGTGAAATATACATGCAAAAATAGGAATAACAGTCATATTCAGCAGAGACAACACTTTAGATGTTACTTATTTTAAAGCCTGTTAACTTTCATCAACACTTTTTATAATGCTTGTGTTCTCCAAGTTCCGGTTAAGGGGAACGATCAGGAAACATGTGGTAAGGTTAGCTCCGTTCTTCTTAACTAATAACAGTCGCCAGTGAAAATAAAACTGTGGTGCTAAGTAAGAACGTGATCCGGACCCTGGACCCGCTGAGAGTACAAGTCGCTGAGGTAGACCCGGCGAATGCCAACACCGAGGTGATTTCTGCCCCCAGGGTTCAACATCTGATAACTCTTTTAAGTGGCTGACACGAGACGGTCCTTGATAATTTGTAAGGCAACTGCGAAGACAGTTTTCAAAAAGGAAACAAGTAGGAAATCGCTTCCGAGAGAAGGCACGGGGGCAAGACCCACGAAGCAAAAGGAGTGCAAGAAGACTTCAACGGTCACAGCCTCGCGGGTTCCCACCGAAACCCAGGAGGGCTGACTAAGGTACCCGGGGAGCTGTCCCCTCCCAGCCATGGACTCCAGACTGCACCCAGGGCGGCGCCGGGTGCAGTCCCAACGGCTCCACGCCCAGGCAGGGCCCGACTTGCCGCGCCGCCGGGCAAGTCCCAACAAGTCCACCACGCGCGAAAGAGCCGCGGGATCCGAGCCGCCGAGCCGCGTTCGGCCGGGAGCCCCGGGGGCCCGCGGAGCCATCGAGCTAGCCCGCCCCTGGGGCCCCTCGGCCTACAGAGAAGGCAGACACAAACGCGAAGCCCGAAAGTAAACAACTCACAGGCATGTTGATCCTTTCGCAAGCCCAGCCCGTGCAGATCTCTAAGGCGACACCCCAAGCAAGCAGCACGCGACCGGGAGCGCGGCGTCAACTTCCGGGATAGAGGAGGCTGGGAGGAGCGGAGCGGCGGGCCCGTTGACTCTAGGCGCTCCTCTCTGTGGTGAGGGCTGGCTCCGGCCGGGATCCGCGGGCGGCGGGCGAGGGGAGGTGCCGAGCCCCTTGCCCATTCGAGTTCCAAAGCCCGCGAACCTAACGGGCTCCTGGGCTAAGGCCGCCGTCCCCAGGGTTTCGCCCTGGGCAAGTGGTTCCTGGGGCCGGGCTCAGGCGGTGCACGCCCGGATGGGAAGCCCCCTCGGGCTTCGGGAGCGCCGGCACCGCTGCAGAGCGGACCCGGCTGGGCACGCTTGGTCACTTGTCGTAGGTCCCGCCGCCAAGCCTTCCGCTCTAGGCTGCCCTGCGGGCGGGCACACGGGTGATGCCTCTGTTCTTTTATGTATTAAAAACAATATTATTAATTAAAACCATTAACACGTGCTAGCGAGATTATGAAAGAAGCTCGTTTACTTGCGCATCCTGCTTCCAAGGTACCGGTACCGGTTATTAAGTTCTTCGCGGGATGTAGCTGTGCCTTGGGTTTGCTTGGCCTTGAAAAAAGTTTTTAAGAAGCAGCGATTCGTTGCCGTGCTTAAGTTCATCGTGTGGCTCCTTGCTGTCCTCCGTGGGTCACACTTTCCAGAGCAGACAGCTGGAGCATGAAAAAAACAGCGAGTGTCGCCGATGGCCAGACTTGAAATATTTTTGATGAAGAGGACCATCCTGTGAGTGCGTGTGGTCAAAAGCTAAGAAACCAAGGAGACGCTTCATCAGAAAATTGTCCTAGATAGACGTTCTAGATCGATTTTTATTTCTCTTCGAAAACATAGTACATGTGTAATGTACATTTTGGAAAATGCAGAAAAACAGAAGAAAATTTAAATCACCATCCAGAGATAAGCATTATTAATATTCTGACCTTATCATTCCAGACTTTTTTTTATTCACTTGCATGTAGGTTTGTTTTGGGTTTTGGTATTACATAATTGGTATCATCTTGTACATATTCTTTTATAGATTTGATCCCCTCCCCCCACAACTTACTGTATAATGAAAATCACTCGATGTTACTACATGTTCTCCTACACTATGACTTTTAATGGGCACATAGCATTCATCCTGTGAATATATGTCCTTATTTCATCCATACACTATAATAGACATTAGGGGGACTTCCCTGGTGGTGCAGTGGTTAAGAATCTACCTGCCAATGCAGGGGACACAGGTTCGAGCCCTGGTCCAGGAAGATCCCACCTGCCATGGAGCAACTAAGCCCATGCGCCACAACTACTGAGCCTGAGCTCTAGAGCCTGCGAGCCACAACTACTGAGCCCGCATGCCACAACTACTGAAGCCCATGCACATGGAGCCCGTGCTCCGCAACAAGAGAAGCCACCACAATGAGAAGCCCGTGCACCACAAGGAAGAGTAGCCCCCAGTAGTGGCAACTAGAGAAAGCCCACATGCAGCAACAAAGACCCAACACAGCCAAAAATAATAAATAAATAAATAAAATAAAAATTCTGTCTGGAAAAAAAATAAAGTAAAATAGACATTACAGCTGGGTTTTAAATACTTAATATTTAAAATATTAATATTATATACTTTCAGACAGATAAGTATATGGAATAATACAATTGTGTATGCAGAATCATGGCCCCCAAAGACTTCTTAATCCCCAGGACCTGTAGTTATATAGCAGGTGGGAATAAGATTGCTAATTAGCTGGCTTTAAACTAGGAAAATTATCCTGGATTATCCTTAAAAGTGGAAGAGAAAGAAAGAGAGAGACATGTGGTGATGAAAGAAGAGCCTGAGAGATGCCATGTTGTTGGCTTTGAAGATGGAAGAAGGGGATGGTGAGCCAAGGATTGCAGGCAGCCTCTAGAAGCTGGAAAAGACAAGGAAATGGACTTTCCCCTAGAACCTCCAGAAGGAACACAGCCCTGCCAGCACCTCAATTTTTCTCCCAGTGAGACCCAGGTCAGACTTTGAACTACAGAACTGTAAGATAACAAATTTGTGTTGTTTTATCTATTTTTAACATTTATTTATTTTTTTGAATACAGTTGACGTCACATTGTATAAATTTAAGGTATACATGTGTTACTCTGATATATTTATGTAATATGGTTGCCATTGTAACAATAATTATCACATTACATTCTTACAATATTCTATGTTCAATAAACTGTATATTAACTCTTTATACACTAATGATGAAAAATCTGAAAGAAAAATTAAGGAAACACTCCCATTTACCACTGCAACAAAAAGAATAAAATACCTAGGAATAATCCTACCTAAGGAGACAAACGACCTGTGTGCAGAAAACTATAAGACACTGATGAAAGAAATTAAAGATGATACAAAGAGATGGAGAGATATACCATGTTCTTGGATTGGAAGAATCAACATTGTGAAAATGACTCTACTACCCAAAGCAATCTACAGATTCAATGCAATCCCTATCAAACTACCACTGGCATTTTTCACAGAACTAGAACAAAATGCACAATTTGTATGGAAATACAAAAGACCCCAAATAGCCAAAGAAATCTTGAGAAAGAAAAACGGAGCTGGAGGAACCAGGCTCCCAGACTTCAGACTCTACTACAAAGCTACAGTAATCAAGACAGTATGCTAAGTATGGTATTGGCACAAAAACAAAAATATAGATCAATGGAACAGGATAGAAAGCCCAGAGGTAAACCCACGCACATATGGTCACATTATTTTTGATAAAGGAGGCAAGAATATACAATGAAGAAAAGCCAGCCTCTTCCATAAGTGGTGCTGGGAAAACTGGACAGTTACATGTAAAAGAATGAAATTAGAACACTCTCTAATACCATACCAAAAAATAAACTCAAAATGGATTAAAGACCTAAATGTAAGGCCAGGCACTATAAAACTCTTAGAGGAAAACATAGGCAGAACACTCTGTGACATCAATCACAACAAAATCCTTTTTGACCCACCTCCTAGAGAAATGGAAGTAAAAACAAAAATAAACAAATAGGACCTAATGAAGCAAAAGCTTTTGCACAGCAAAGGAAACCATAAAAAAAGATGAAAAGACAACCCTCAGAATACGAGAAAATATTTGCAAATGAAGCAACTGACAAAGGATTAATCTCCAAAATATACAAGCAGCTCATGCAGCTCAATATCAAAAAAACAACCCAATCCAAAAATGTGCAGAAGACCTAAATAGACATTTCTCCAAAGAAGATATACAGATTGCCAACAAACACATGAAAAGATGCTCAACATCACTAATCACTAGAGAAATGCAAATCAAAACTACAATGAGGTATCACCTCACACCAGTCAGAATGGCCATCATCAAAAAATCTATAAACAATAAATGCTGGAGAGGGTGTGGAGAAAAGGGAACCCTCTTGTACTGTTGGTGGGAATGTAAATTGTTACAGCTGCTATGGAGGTATGTATGGAGGTTCCTTAAAAAACTAAGAATAGAACTACCGTATGACCCAGCAATCCCACTACTGGGCATATACCCTGAGAAAACCATAATTCAAAATGTGTCACATACCACAATGTTCATTGCAGCACTCTTTACAATAGCCAGGACCTGGAAGCAACCTAAGTGTCCATCCACAGATGAATGGATAAAGAAGATGTGGCACATACATACAATGGAATATTAGTCATAAAAAGAAATGAAATTGAATTATTTGTAGTGAGGAGGATGGACCTAGAACCTGTCATACAAAGTGAAGTAAGTCAGGAAGAGAAAAACAAATACTACATGCTAACTCATATATATTGAATCTAAAGAAAAAATGGTTCTGATGAACCTAGGGGCAGGACAGGAATAAAGACACAGACGTAGAGAATGGACTTGAGGACACGGGGAGGAGGAAGGGTAAGCTGGGATGAAGTGAGAGAATGGCATGGACTTATATACACTACCAAATGTAAAATAGATAGCTAGTGGGAAGCAGCTGCATCATTCGGGGAGATCAGCTCGGTGCTTTGTGACCACCTAGAGGGGTGGGATGAGGGTGGCAGGAGGCACAAGAGGGAGGGGATATGGGGATATATGTATGCATATAGCTGATTCACTTTGTTATACAGCAGAAACTACACAACATTGTAAAGCAATTACACTCCAATAAAGATGTTAAAAAAAATCTTTATGGCTATTTTAGTACTCGTTACAAGTTTGTACCCTTAAACACCATCAATCTTACCCCCCACTTCCCATTCCTTGGTAACCACCATTTTACTCTGTTTCTTGGGGTATTTTTTACAAGTTTGATTTTTTTAGATTCTACATATAATATACAGTACTTGTTCTTCTCTGTCTGGCTTATCTCACTTAGCATAAGGTGCTCAAGGTCCATCCATGATGTTGCACATAAATTTGTGTTGTTTTAAGCCACTAACTTTATGTAGTAATTTGTTAGAGCAACAACAGAAAATTAATACAATAATGAATACCCCTCTACCCACCGCCCAAATCTGTCAAATATAACACTCAATACTCCATCCCCACAATTTTTCACTATTAAAATAACGCTATAGTAAACATTCTTGTAGATAAGTCTTGGTGTCCATCCTTGATCATCCTTAGGATATTCCTAAAAAGGAATTGCTGAGTCAAAAGTTATGCACATTTTAAGATTTATAATATAAACTGCCAAATTACCCTCCAGAAAAGTCAAACCAATTTACAATCCAGATGTAAATGTCTGAGAATGCCCCTTTCTTCACAACCTTGACAATACTGGATATTAAGTTTTTCCCTGTCTCAGTCAATCCAAAAGAAGTAAATGGTATTTTGTCATAATATCATGTATTATGGAATAGTAAATGAAACTTTGCTGTAAGTCTTCCATGAAAATTGAGAGTAGTTGTTTGCAAGTGTCTGGACTTGTCACTGTCTTCCCCTAATTTGAGGGAGAACGTTGTGTTGTCAGCTCTCTTGTGAGCCAGATGCAGACATTTTAGAGACCCATACACATTCTCTTTCTCAAAAAATTATCACTACAAATTACAAAAAAAAAAGCCTGTAATAACAAACAGGTGTGAAAGACTACGCTCATGGTAAACACTGAAAATGTTTAACTTTTGGAAAAGCTGACTATGCTGTCTTCTCATTTCCCCATAGAGCAGTAAAAATACTTCACCATCTACTAGAGTTTGGGAACTACTCTCTGGAAAGTCTCCAAACACATGCAGGGATAAGACTGAGTATTAAAGGAAATTCACTTTCCTGTAAGCTCTTTAATCTCTTCTTCCTACCTAAGATTTCAATTCTTTGCACATAACTATATCCTTTTCCATCCCCTTTTTTTTTTTTTTTTGCAGTACGTGGGCCTCTCACTGTTGTGGCCTCTCCTGCTGCGGAGCACAGGCTCTGGATGTGCAGGCCCAGCGGCCATGGCTCACGGGCCCAGCCGCTCCGCAGCATGTGGGATCTTCCCAGACCGGGACACGAACCCATGTCCCCTGCATCAGCAGGTGGCCCCTCAACCACTGTGCCACCAGGGAAGCCCCCATTTTTTATTGTAGTAAAATACACATAAAATTAACCATTGCAAAACATTTTTTATCATGTTTCACTGTTGTCTTCATTAATATTTTTCAAATGCTTATTGGCCATTAGCACTTCTAAAGTGAGATGATCATCTATTTCTTTATGTATCCTTCTAGATTAACGATATTAACCACTGGTCATAAATACTGCAAATATTTTCCCAACTTTTTTCCTATTAAATTTTGGCAATTTTTTAATCATAGAGGAATTTATATATATTTCAAATCTATAATTTTTTTCCTTTTTGCTATTGTGTTTAGACAGGCCTTGGCCCCCTTAGGATCAGCTAAATATTTGCCTATGCTTTCTTTTAATTCTTTTGTTGTAGTATTTATTCTTTAACTTTTTAATTAACCTGGAATTTTTTTTCTTGCCTTGCAGCTCAGCTTGCAGGATTTCAGTTCTCCAACCAGGGATTGAACGTGGGCCATGGAAGTGAAAGCCCAGAATCCTAACCACTAGCCCACCACAGAACTCCCTAACCTGGAATTTATTTTGGCACTTGATGTGTAGTAGGTCTCAGAACAATTTCTAATCATCAGGCCTAGTTATTGCTTCAGTTACTTAACCAATGCCCAGTACAGTCACATTGTCAAAAGCCTTCAACTTCTGAGACACTGTAATAGTGTGAGAAATAAAACTCAAGGTCAAGAAGACCTGGACTCTATTTATAACTCTGCCTCCTCGTCCAAAGCTCAGTTTCTTGTAACATGTCCCCAGGCCCTTGCACTGATGGCAGATAAAGGGACATGCAGGCAGGTGCAGGGACACAGAGTCCCTTTGCCTTGGCAGCCTACTCTCAGGCCTGCACAAGGAGCTCCTGCCAGGCTTCCCAAAGGACTGAGAAGTGCCAGTTGAAATTCTGTGTGCTGGGGACTTCCCTGGTGGTGTAGTGGTTAAGAATCCGCCTGCCAACGCAGAGGACATGGGTTCGAGCCCTGGTCTGGGAAGATCCCACATGCCACAGAGCAACTAAGCCCGTGCGCCACAGCTACTGAGCCTGCACTCTAGAGCCCTCGAGCCACCACTACTGAGCCCATATGCCACAACTACTGAAGCCCACGCATCTAGAGCCCGTACTCCACAACAAGAGAAGCCACCGCAATGAGAAGCCGGCGCACCTTAACGAAGAGTAGCCCCCGCTCTCTGCAACCAGAGACTTTCCAGCTGTTCTATCTGGCCAGGTCTGAGAAGGTGCTGCTGAACCCTCCTTTTCAGCACTTCACCTTAAGTGTGCGGCCATTTCCACCCCCTTCCTCCTTTGCCAAACTTCAGACGCTGGGAAAACTCACAGGTGTTCAGGGTAAGCCAGGAACCCACTGATGCTAAACTTCAAACCAGCCAAAACCAGTTCTAAATAGGTCAGTTAGCCACTTTCCCCTAGGTTGGAGTTCCTCAGGCTTGTGCCCTTCTTTTCCCAGAAAGATGGTCAGAGGTTTAGTTTAGTCTTGATGTTTAAGAAATTCAGGGTGTGAGGTGGGGCCCTAAAGTTAACTTTTCTTACCCCTGCCTTTCTAAGTATTTTTCTGAGAAGCTCAAAGAAATCCACATTGTCAGGAAAACTTTAACAAGGCAGCATTCTTTTTCTCTTCCTTCTATTGTCCACCTGTTGGCAGGTTGCAAAGCATGTGTGGCTTATTCTCAACACATTCCTGAAAGCAGCAGCAACTTCTGAAACCCACCTCTTCTCTGCACATCAGCTCTCCAACAGGTTCACAAATATTATCCCCAGAGCTCTGCTGTTCGGGTTGCGATTCATCTGCCACTCATGAGGATCCTTGACACTTCAGGTAAGCTCCAATCTTAAGGGGTAAGAGTCTCAGATGCAAACGCTGGTGTCATTTTCTTTATTTTCCATACCAACTTAATTTCTGACTGAGGCTGAGCCCCCATTGGGCTGGTACTATAGACCAAATGTTTGCGTCCCCCACAAAATTCATATGTTGAATCCTAACCCCCAATGTGATAGTATTGGAGGGTGGGGCCTTTGGGAGGTGATTAGGTCATTAGGATGGAGCCCTCATGTTGGAATTGTTGTCAAACCCAAGTTCGTGTGCCCGACACGCAGTGAGGCCAAACAAACTGAAATGCTGGAGTTGGGATGAGAGCAAAGAAAGGTTTATTGCTGGGCTGAGCAAGGAGAACAGGCCACTTGTGCTCAAAAGACCTGAACTCCTCAGTGGGTTTCAAGGAAGCATTTTTTTTTTTTGGCGGTACGCGGGCCTCTCACTGTTGTGGCCTCTCCCGTTGCGGAGCGCAGGCTCCGGAAGCGCAGGCTCCGGAAGCGCAGGCTCCGGAAGCGCAGGCTCCGGAAGCGCAGGCTCAGCGGCCATGGCTCACGGAGCCCGATCCGCGGCATGTGGGATCTTCCCAGACCCGGGCACGAACCCGTGTCCCCTGCATCGGCAGGCGCACTCTCAACCACTGCGCCACCAGGGAAGCCCCTCAAGGAAGCATTTTTAAAGGCAAGGTGAGGGAGGGGAGTCACAGGGTGTGTGAATCGAAGAGTTGTGGTTGATGGTGAGGTAACAGGGTGGGGTCACAGGGATCAACATTACCAGTCCTTAGGCTCCAGTAGGTCTGGGGGCTAAGTGCTTATGGTCATCAAATAGTTAACTTCTTCCATTTGGTGGCGATTTTAGCATCTGTAAAACAACTCAGGAAATGTGCATCAGATATTGTTATTCAGGTACTTCAGGGAGGAACTAAAAATTCTGTGACTGCCATATGGCTGTTTGACTGTTTAAATTCTTAGCAGTTCTCCTGGCCCAACTGCTAGTTTTGTCATTGCATGTTCACATCCTTTCAATCATTAATTCTTGAGGCAGGCTTTTGTGACTCAGCGGAGGCCTGGGAGACTACAGCTTTTCTACAAACAAGAGGGCGGGGAGGACATTGAGTGGGTGGGGGGGTCTGTTCCGGGAAGGCCCCATAGGGTCCTACTCCATTATAGAATTCATGCCCCAAAGAGGCCCCAGAGAGCTCCCTCACTCCTTCTGTCGTGTAAGGACACAGAAGTATGCCATCTATCAACCAAGAAGCAGGCTCTCACTAGACACCAAGTCTGTTGATGCCTGGATCTTGGACTTCCCAGCCTCCAGAACTGTAAGAAATAAATGTCTAGTGTTTAAACTACCCAGTCCATAGTATTTTGTTATAGCAGCCCAAACAGACTAAGATAGCTGGCCTGGCGAACACTTCACCTCATTCTTGAGGATTGTGCTAAGTTTCCTGTATGTGTCCCCCACCAGGTCTGTGCCCATCCTTCGCCCTGCTCTATGCCCGGGAGGCTGACTTTGATGGGCCGTATCAGCTGGCTTCTCTTGCTCTCTGGTTTCTAGACCCCTTTTGAATGGGTCATCTGTGACCTGCCAGTACCCCCTGACAGGATATGCTCCCCTTTTAGTCTAGAAGGCTTTGCAGATGGGGTCCATCTGCTTCTCGGTTGTCAGTCTAACCAGGTCACTGCACAGATGTCTACTGTCCCTGTCTGTGGAACCCTTCAGGTTTGACAGGTCATGGCTCCTCCTATCTGTTGCTTTAGATGGATACGAGAATCTTAAGGTAGATGGCCTAGGTCTTGGCTATGCAGATCTTTGCCAGTTTGTGGACCAGCAGCATTGGGATCACCTAGGAACTTTTTGGAAATGCAGACTCTCAGGCCCCATCCAGACCTACTGAGTCAGAACCTACATTTTAACAAGATCCCCTGTGATCTGTGTGTATATCCCAGTGTGAGAAGCCCTGGCCACCACACAGCCACTCTCTCTGGAGTCTTCCTACCTCCCCCATGGGGCTGTGGGGAAGCCCGACCCAGATCCCTACTACTCCAGGGTAGCAAGTCAAGACTATTTCTCTAGATTGGAGCAGGGAAGTTCCCCAGCTCTCCTGTTTCTCCAAGATACTTTGTTCACTCTGGCAAATTTCATTCTCTCTTATCGTGTCAAGGAACCCTTTAAGTCAATGATACTCAAACTTGATTGCTCATTAGAATCACCGAAGGAGCACCCTAGGTCAATTAGAGTATTTGGGGGTGGGACCCAGGTGGCAGTGTTTTAAAAACTCCCCAGGTGATTCCAAGAGGAGCCAAGGTTGAGAGTTCTCTGGAGGGCTTAAAAATTTCAAAAGCAAAGTCCAGGAAGAACTCCAGGCTACTTTTGCTTAAAGGTAGAAAGCGGGAAAAATACAGAGAGAGAAACATCATTAATAATTCAGAACATCCAGGCTCAGTAGCCACGTGAGCTGTCCCAGCACCATCTTGCTGGTCTTGATCATCAGGTCTCTGGCTCTCATCATCTCATCTCTCTGGCTACTTGCTGCAAACCCTCTCATGATCTGCTCAAGTCTCCGGGGAAGAAAGTGAGCTCCTTGGAAGCCAGGTGCTCTCTCAAACTTCATTGTCTTCCCACAGCTCATAGTGAAGATGCTGAGGTCAGCGTAAATTTATGCAAATATAATCGCTCCCTTTTCTGAACTCCTGCAATGCTTATTGCCTGCGTTAATTGTTTCTCAATGACCACCGCTGTCTTGTCTGCTTTTCCTTTTTAGTCTCTCGTACTGCAAATTCACTTTCCTTATGTGTATGTGTCTCTGTCTTCTCTTCCCTAAAAGCCCATAGGCTTCTCAAAATCAGGATTTGGTCTTATCTCCCCCATGCCTACTACAGTGCTTAGTAAGCACAGAACTCTGTCCATTGAGTGACATACTCAGCAGAACTGACTTGTGGTCACTCTCTGAGGACTGTTTCCCTCCGGGTTTATCTAGAACCCTTTTTTCTGGTCATAACTTTACTAGGTTCTTTTTTTTATTATTATTGAAGTATAGTTGATTTACAATGTTGTGTTAATTTCTACTGTACAGCAAAGCGATTCAGTTATACATATATACCTGCTCTTTTTCCTATTTTTTCTATTATGGCTTATCACAGAATATTGAATATAGTTCCCTGTGTTATACAGTAGGAACTAGGTTCTTCTTAATGCATGCCTTTGGTCTTTCCTCTGCCTTGACTTGGTGTGATGAAAACATCAAAAGACAACCTAATTCCTGCTAAGCCTCCATTAACTTGTTTCTAAAATTGGGAAAATAATTCTATGTCATTGTAGGGTTAATGAGATATTACAGGGAGCTCTGCCCTTGGAATGTACGTAGAAGCAAAATAAATGAAAATCATTCTGATTTTCCATTAGATAAAAGCTGCTTAAAAGGCTAATAGGTCAAAGGGCTCAAAGTATTAAGAAGAATGGTGCTCTATTTATTCACATTAAAAAACTGATTCAACTATGTATGGAATGTCTGCTGTATACAAAGCAGTAGGCAATGTAAATCCTGTTTCCTAGGATCACAGAAACTTTTTAACTCTAATAGCCACTTAACCACTTGAAGTTGTTTCCCCATCTGTAAAATGAAAATATTTATACCCATCACATAAGGTTAGATGAAGATAAAATGAGAGAATGCTTGTAAGGTACATAGTATACTGCGAGTGCTCAATAAATGCCGACTATAATTCCTGGAGCTTGTTGATGATAAAGAAACCAGTTGGCCCTGGGAATCTTGGGCTGATGGTGATTTCCCTCATAACAACGCATACAATGCAAAGTTTTTACAATAGTTCTGCCTTAAGGAAGATTACGAATATGTTCCATCTGCGGAAAATACTTGCTGGAGTCTTACCTTTGAATCAAAAGCTGAGAGATTGTTCTTTCAAAATCCAATAGGTGGCACAAGGAGTACTGGCCAGCAGAGAGCTTTATCTTCCCACTTCCAGAGGGCCTTCATCTTGGACATGTCTTCCTAGTCTGTCACATGGTCACTGCATAAGTAGCTGTGCATAACAGACTCTTCAAATATACAGACCATGGTTATTATGGGGTTTCCTTAAAGAAAAAAGAGATGTGGTCTAGAAAGCAGTTGAGAATGAGTCCAGTTTTTCCCAAATACTTTCCCCTAAATATTCCGCTCATCTGAAACTAGTTAATTACACTAAACTACTTAAATTCCAAATTGCCCTTATATGAAAGTTAAATACCGTTGTCTATAAATGTATTTCTTATAGAGACACATGGTCCAAAAATCTAGTAGAAGGTCTGTCATCGTTATTAACAGTGCCAGCTCTGTCATCACTGGGTGGTGTGGATGCTAAAGCAGTGGGCACTGGTCGATGAGCTGGGGGAAGATGGTCTGCCGTATTTGCTAATTTCTGTAGGTGTTTCCACCATGGCGAGTTTCAAACGCTAAGATGCAGTCCCTTACACAGAGCAGGGAAGAGATGAGCACAATATCCTGATCAGGTAATGCCAAAGTCTTATTTTAGAAATATTTCCATTATCATCAGAAGTGCTAATAAAATACCCATATTGACGATTTGGGGCTTTCTTTTCTCTTTCCTCTGATCAAAAAGCAGAGAGTGGGAATGAAAAATGGGAGGAAGAATGGACTACTAGACTCACCCAAACTGAATGATTAGCCTTAAGTAAACAAGGGGTGACCTACTTGATCATTTTACCCACCTGAGCTCGACACATAACAGAGTCAAAGCTCTATAAGGTGTAGCTCTCTGACTTGCTATTAAAGAGGTAATATATTAAATACAGAATTTCAGGTTAGGAAGGGACGATCCACCCCAATTTTAGACAGCTTTAATTGCTCCTTTATATCATGTCAAAATCTGCTTACTTCTATGTACAATAGCCAGGACATGGAAGCAACCTAAGTGTCCATTGACAGATGAATGGATAAAGAAGATGTGGCACATATCTACAGTGGAATGTTACTCAGCCATAAAAAGAAACGAAATTGAGTTGTTCGTAGTGAGGCGGATGGACCTAGAGTCTGTCATACAGAGTGAAGTAAGTCAGAAAGAGAAAAACAAATACCGTATGCTAACACATATACATGGAATCTAAAAAAATAAATAGTTCTTATGAACCTAGGGGAAGGACAGGAATAAAGACACAGATGTAGAGAATGGACTTGAGGACAAGGGGAGGGGGAAGGGTAAGCTGGGATGAAGTGAGAGAGTAGCATTGACATATATACACTACCAAATGTAAAATAGCTAGCTAGTGGGAAGCAGCTGCATGGCACAGGGAGATCAGCTCGGTGCTCTGCGACCACCTAGAGGGGTGGGATAAGGAGGGTGGGAGGGAGACGCAGAGGGAGGGGATATGGGGATATACATATGCATATAGCTGATTCACTTTGTTATACAGCAGAAACTAACACAACATTGTAAAGCAATTATACTCCAATGAAGATGTTAAAAAGAAAAAAATCTGCTTGCTTTTAACTTAAATTCACTTATTGAGGTTCTGGCCTAGCGAAAGAACATAGAAAATACATGTCATTCATTTTCCAAATGACAACCCAGAGCTAATTGAGGATGGGGTTTCATTTCCTCTTTGGATTTACTTCTCCAGGGTGAATATCATAGGCTCCTACAAACAGTATTTGCTGTTTCTCGTCACCCTTTTCATGTTTCTCTGGACATGCTCCAATTTGCCCATATCCCTCTTAAACTAGGCCCAAGGACTGAACACATGTCCTGCTCAGAATAACAAGGAACCACTATCCATCTTGTTCTTATCATCACCTGTGTATCTGTACAGCCCAAAATCGCATAAGTTTTTTGACAATGCAATGGCATCACACTCTTGATTTACATAAAATTATAACTGACTAAAATCTTACATCTTTTTAACTTATTAATCCTCATATCCCTTATGCTATAATTACATTTTAAGAAATCTAAGTCCAGTGAATATACTAAAAACCATTGAATTGTACCCTTTAAATCAGTGGGTTGAATGATATGTGGATATCTCAATAAAGCTGTTAGAAATATAAGTTCAAGAAAGAAAGACAGATGTGTTTTATTAAATGCTAAATTTGGTGGGGACTTTCCTGGCAGTCCAGTGGTGAAGACTCCACGCCTCCAATGCAGGGGATGCAGGTTTGATGCCTGGTCGGGGAACTAAGATCCCACATGCGTGGTGCAGGCCCTGCCCCCCCCCAAAAAAAGCTAAATTTGGTATTTTATAAAATAACTGCTATATTTTGACAGGCACATTATCTCATAATATAATTCTTTCAACAATACCTTGTACCTTTGAGTCCTACAGGCATTAGGGAACAGGTGCAAGTGGAGGAGCAAGGATTTGAACCCAGGTCTGCTCGGGATGCCCATGTTCATGTCATGCTCATTCCACCATGCCACCCCGCCTCCCTGTCACCTTGCTGTGTGCAAGGCTTTGTGATTGGTGCCCAGCTGAAATCAGTGGAGGAGGTCTGCCAGGCAGGCAGAGCTGCAGGACCACATGGGTCCTGAGAGGAGTAACAGGTGACATGATAATTGAGAGAGATTCAGTGTTAGAAAGACCTAGAAGGTAGCAAAAGGTAGGTGTCCCATACGTGGAGCAAATATGATTATTGGCAGTGGTGAAAGTGGGGGTGGGGGAATGGGAGAAACAGTGGGAGTGACCTAGACAGTGTGGGCAGTGTGGGACAGACAGGACAAGTGACAGCAAGCTCCCAGCTCGGTCTGCCTTTCAGGGGTGTTACCTGGAAAAAATAGACGTAAGCAAGTTAGAGTCCTGATTTTGAAGAGACCAGGGTTCTGGTCAGGTTATGGAGGCAGGAGCTAAAGCCTGAGGAATCGAGAACTCAGGCTCTACAACAGGGAATTAGAAGAGGGACTCGATGCCTGGTTGAAGGCAAAAGCCCAGAGGCCAGAACCAGGGCATTTGATCAGAGCAGGACAAGTTACAGGATATCCTAACTTTGTCCCCTGCACTACTGAAACAGGGCCTTAAAGCCTTCAGCTAGAGACAGGATTGGGCCCTGAATCTGGGGGAGGGCCAAAGCTATAGATGAATGTCAAGTGGCACAGTGATGGGGACTGATAGCTCCTTAGAAGAGACCAGTGCCTATCGCGTTGTGTTTTGCTTTGTTTCCTGCAACATGCATGACCAATGACAGCTGTAGGTACACGTACCCCTTTAAAAATATTCAGGGTTAGACGCAATTATGGGTGTGCCATCTATAATGCCAGCTGCTTCCTACTACACAAAAAAGCATTTCAGGAAGTGACTAGGAGAGAACACTGTTTTGGAATAACTATGAATCTGTTCTATTCAGTTTTATCATCAGCAAAAATTACTTGTATGCATGTCTGATTTTGGCAGGCCAGTGTGATGGGATCCCCCTGGGTGGGCATCCCCATGTGGACCCCGCCTGGTGTGGCCTCTCTCTCAGTGCCAGCTCACTCACTCAGCCAAGGCTCCTTGGGTTTCACGTAACAGATACAGTTCAAGGTTGCCTGAGCTAAAACAGAGAGTGGACTGGACATGGGCCAGAGCCGGAAGGGCAGCTGGGCCTCAAGGGGGTTAGAACAAAGCCCTGAGAGGCCCATGGGAACGCAGACAGCTATTCTGTTGCCACCTCCCCTTTTCTCCCAGGGGCGACCTGGTTTCTCATCTCTACTTCTCCCTGACGCTTTTAGTCATCTTTTGCTACATTCCAGTTTTTTCTGCCTCCCAGAGTACATCGTGAAAATGGCCATGCCAGCCCCTTATTGTATGCTGTCCTAGATCTAGGCCAATAGTGACTGACCAGAAGGGTTGTGTCCGCATTCCAGACGTCCTGCAGACAGAATCTCAGCTTGGGTCAGGAGCGTCTCCTCCAATCAGCCGTAGGCACTTGGGGTGGTAGTGACTCCTGGGGCCCACCCCTGTGGAAGTGGATGCACAGAAGCTCTTTAAAAAGGAGGCACAGACTGAACTAAGACCCCCTAAGGTGCCTACTCCCTCCAAACTGTTGTCAAGGCAGCCAGTGGCTCTAAGTCCTCCCATTCAGACTGCCTCACTGTAGCTCTGCCTTCAAACACTGAACAGTACCTAAACATAGTTTGTTAAGTGAAAAGGCCTTCATCATGAACTTCATTGATGATGAATGTCTGCAACAAAAACTTTTGTTTTCAAATCTAGGGACCACACATTAAGGGGAGAAACCAGTTTAAACAAAAGACCCACCAAGGACATTGGAAATGAGCCTGTTTACAAGGATCCACATCGCCTAACAATATATTTTACAACCAACAGAATTACTGAGGCATATGTACAAGAAGTTAATTTGCAAAGTGCCTTTTTAAACAGCCCTCAAATTATGTCTGAATGAAAGCTATCTTATTCATACTTCTCTAGGTATCCAAAGAATAAAACCTGAAATCAAAGACTAGAAGCAGAAAATCTGGAGGTTCTGACTTACATGGGCTCCTGCTTCAGATTAATAAGGTAACATTAATGGAACCATGGGGCAGGTTACTAAATCTGAAGGCTGTACTCTTAGGCTCTGAGAGCAACCGAGACTCCTTCCCCTATAATCTCTAACAATGATGATGAGGAGGAGGATGAGGAGGATGGTATTATCTGAGCACTGATTTTGTGCCAGGCACTGTGCTAAACACTTTGCATAGATTATCACATTTAATCTTTATAATTTCTCTATGAGATAGATTAGGGGTCCCCAACCCTGTTAGGAACCGGGCCTCACAGCAGGAGGTGAGCGGCGGGCGAGTGAGCAAAGCTTCATCTGTATTTACAGCCGCTCCCCATCGCTCGCATTACCGCCTGAGCTCCGCCTCCTGTCAGATCAGCAGCGGCATTAGATTCTCATAGGAGCGGGAACCCTACTGTGAACTGCGCATGCGAGGGATCTAGGCTGCGCGCTCCTTATGAGAATCTAATGCCTGGTGATCCGAGGTGGAGCTGAGGCGGTGATGCTAGCGCTGGGGAGTGGCTGCAAATACAGATTATCATTAGCAGACAGGTTTGACTGCACAGAGACCACAATAAATCAACTGCTTGTAGACTCATATCAAAACCCTATCAGTGAGTGGCAAGTGAAAACACGCTCAGGGCTCCCACTGATTCTGCATTATGGTGAGTTGTATAATTACTTCATTATATATTACAATGTAATAATAATAGAAATAAAGTACACAATAAATGGAATGTGGTTGAATCATCCCGAAACCTTTTCCCCACCCTCCGCTCCACATCCCACTCTGTGGAAAAATTGTCTTCCATGAAACCGGTCCCTGGTGCCAAAAAGGTTGGGGACTGCTGGGATAGATAGTATTATTTTCCCCACTTTACAGATGAAGAAACTAAGGCACCATGCTAGTTAAGGTCTCATGAATGGTAATTTGCAGAACAAGCATATAAACCCAAGTCTGGCTGAAGCTGAAGACCTTAACCAATATAAAATACTTAGATCGTCCAACAAGAAATTTTTGTGAAAAGTTGAAAAGGAAGCTCCCTAATGGACAGTGGGAGTTCCTATCATTTTTTATCTCACGAGGAGTTTTCATTTTCAATGCATCTGAACAAGTTCTTGGGGGTTTTGTTTTTGTTTTTGTCTCCTATAAGGAAGGCACTAATGTCAAGGGTAATGCAAAAATGATTACGACCCTCTTGGGTTTCTCAAGGAGCTCAAGGTCATCTAATCCTTAACAAGAGGCGGTACAGAATAGTTAGAACGCTGAATATGGTGTCTCATTCCAGTAACATCCTAGCTCTAGGAGATGAAGGGAAGGAATGATCATGTCTACTAAGTATATAAAAGTTACGATTTGCTGCTGTTAGCTGAATCATGTCAGGGGACGGAAATCCCGTTAGCCAAAGTAATCAACAATTCTCAGCAGGACCAGTACAACTTCTGGTTAATCATGTACCCGTGTCTTTAAGTGAACTGTGGGTTGTGATCCTTATGAATAAGACACAAGACTAAAGGAAGGAATGGATCCTAGACAGGACTGATCCTTGTGGCCTGTTCTCAGTAAACACTGTCCCTGAAGAAAACACCACTGCTGTGAGCTGTCAGCCAGCAAACCGAGGCAGGGACAACAGGGAGAAAGGCAGGGGAGATCTTTGGAAAGAACTCTCCCCTCAGCGTGACACTTTCAATCTCAAGGATCTTTCCAGAACAGTCCCAGGAATAAATGGGTACACCTGTTCTTTGTATTTTGATTGCAGAAACCAGTCCATCATCTGCCGCCAGCTGGACCCAGTGGATCTCAGTGCTGCCTGCCATCAGAAATCTGAACCATGCACCGATTGCTTGTTCTGTGCTCCACTTCCACGACCCAACCCTGCTTTCTGTTCAGGTAAGGCAAGCCCAGCTGTGTTTTTCTGCACCCCTGAAGTCTGCAGCGGTCTGTGATCAGGACGTAAAGTCTTATCGATGGCAGTGGAAAGCAGGATGCACTCCAGATTTTGGATAAAATAGCTCCAATGCTCCTTTTCATTTATATATGACTTTACATGACAAAGCCCATCACATTCATCATTAATTAAGCCCGCCGCTTGGTGCCCTCTGAGGCAGGGCTGAAATAGTCTGCTCATTTTACAACTGACAAAACAGATAGCAAGGCTTAGGGGTTTGCTGAAGTGAAGTGGTGTTCAACCGAGGAAGGCTGCCCCAATTCCCTTTCTCGTTCATTCTTTTTTGGCCTGGAAGAGGCCTTCAAAGTGCCCAGCTCTTAACTCCAAACAGCTTAAGGAAGTCAGCTGGGAAGAGTTGCTTGGCAGGGGAATGGCAGCTGTCACAACCAGAGCACAGTGTGGGGCTTGAATTCTTTGAAAACAGCCAAGTCATATTTCTCTGGCTCTCAGTGGATGCTAAACACACATGCACATAAGGTTTCTCCTGCCAGGCCAGAGAGCAGGCCAGGAAATGTGGGCAGTTGTAGCAATGTCACATTTGACCTGGTGGAAAGCCGCCTACCCACTACCCACACTTCACCCGTCTCTTACCAGATCCTTTATATTAAAATTTTAAATGAACCCAGAATTGAACCTATTCCAAGAGCAGGCCTAGTCCCATATTTGTGGCATGTGGGGAACAGGAAAAATGGTGGCCCACATATCATGTGTCTAAATATAAAAAAATTATAGCTGAAGCTAACAAGTTAGCCTTGACAGGCCAGTTAGCCTTTCCTACCTTGACAGATATATGTTTATAATGACCTATAAAATCAGTTTGATTGATGCAAAACTCCTCAGAGCTCCACACCAGAATGTGGTGGTTCCAGGAAAGCACTTCTGGCCTGATGTCATTTCCCACTCGCAGGCCTGGCCCATATCATAAAGGGCCTTATATACACACGACGATGATCCCACCCCACATACGTCCAAGCTCCTGCCACTTCAGCACCCCCTCACAGCCACCGCTTTGGGCCTGTGGTACCACACCAATGGCACGGTCTCCCTTTGGAAGGGTAGATCAGGAAAAGAGGTTCATACCAGTCCTGGAAGCAGGGACTTTGGCAGGGAATTCTGGACCTAAAAGCAGAGCAAGGATCTGAGTGAATAAATCACTTGGCCTGTGGATTCCTCACCCAGTGAAGAGGAATGACCAGAAGAGAGCAACAGTAGAGCTGTCTAAAGAGTGGGCCCCAGGGAGGGGCCTCTTGCCAAGACCTAAGAGCAAATGCTATCCGGCCAAATAATAAATCAGCCAAAAGTGTGAGTTAATACTGGAGACGGCACAAATCTGGATACCATAAATAATTTCACTTCAGCTACAAGGCACAGAGGCATGAGCGATTTCAAGTGTTATGTCTGCTGCCTCCCACAAATAACTTACTCTGGGCAGTAGGCGTGGTCTCCAGTAGGTGTAAAGGCCAGAAACCAAATGAATAAGCTCTGTAATTAAATATTTTACTCAAGAGGCTGAGCTCCCATAAAAAAAGCAGATACCAAAGCTCTAGGTGGTGACCCTAGGTTGGGTACCCCTACTATTGCCTCCCCAAAATGGACCAAGTGGGTAGAAGGAGAGATTCCCCGGGCCCCTGGGCGTGTGCTGCATTGGTCTTTGTGGAGAGGTCCTTGGGTCAGCTGAGGTTTCGAGGGGCCGTGGGACAAAACAGACCCCTCTGTCCACATCGCTTCCCTTAGAGTCAGAGCCATGATCCCAGTCCTGGGGCTTGAAATGCAAAGAGGTTAACATTACAAGCTCCCGTATTAACTCATCGATCAACTTTGTTTAAATTAATGATTTACAACATTTAATTTTAAGGGAACCATGTCCACATCTAAAAAGTATTTTTATCATCAAATTCTCAAGGCAAAAGATGTAAATAAGGAAATGTGTAAGATGTATATTTTGATGCTAATTTGTGGCTGTGCTGTATGTCAATGGTAACAGCATTGAATTCTGGATTCTTTTTTTTTTTTTTTATTTACTTTTGGCTGTGTTGGGTTTTCGTTTCTGTGCGCGGGCTTTCTCTAGTTGCGGCGAGCGAGGGCTACTCTTCATCGCGGTGCGCAGGCTTCTCATTGTCGTGGCTTCTCCTGTTGCGGAGCACAGGCTCTAGACGCGCAGGCTCAGTAGTTGTGCCTCACGGGCTTAGTTGCTTCGCGGCATGTGGGATCTTTCCAGACCAGGGTTCGAACCCATGTTCCCTGCATTGGCAGGCAGATTCTTAACCACTGCGCCACCAGGGAAGCCCTGGATTCTTGATTCAAAGGCTTTAGTCCAACCTTTTCTGCCAGCACTATTCCTAATATATGAAGGACATATTTCCTTAATGATCTTTCGATGGTGGTTATATAAATTAATACATTAATTTGTTTTTCTTTTAAAATGGAGATAAAAATAGAGCCCAAATCAGAATAAAAGAGTCAATTCACATCATCACATAGTGGTCACATCTGTGGAGTGGACAGACAGATCCTCTTCCTGCCCCTACAGCCTTCTCCCCCACAGATCCACTATCTGTTCAGACAGACCCATTCTATATAGCCAGGGACAATCTGTGTGCCTATACTGACCCCATTTCTGGTTGTCACTTGATAACATGGCCCATCTACTTTTGTGTTGCCACCCACACAAGTATCCAACTTCCTGAAGGCATGCCCTCAGCCTCCCCACCACAGTTCAAGTTTCCACATTATCTGATCCATCCTCCTCACCCATCCAGTTCAGGTGAATTGTATGTCCAAAGAAGGTGATGTGATGCTGTCAATAAGACCTTGCTGGAATGGTACAGTCCTGTCATTGAATGAGAAGAATGACTCTCAGACAATGCTGATGGCTGCTAGTAATACCTGATGTCACTGATATCGAGGAATGTAACCTTTCATTTATCTAGAATAGTTAGGGAACAGGGAGTTCTAATATACTGGATAATCGCTTAACTATAGACTACCAGTTTTGAAAGAAAAATAAACTAATTTGGAAAGAACTATAAATAACACAACAGCACATTCCTGGCAGATCATAATTTTACCTGGCATTGTAATTATTTACGAGTGTGCTCCACCTCCCCTGCAAGGCCATCAGCTTCTCTCCTTTTTTTTGGCCCCGCTGTGTGGCATGCGGGATCTTAGTTCCCCAACCAGGGATCGAACCTGCACCCCCTGCATTGAGTGCAGAGTCTTAACCACTGGACCACCAGGGAAGTCCCACCACCGGCTTCTTTTTTTTTTTTTTCTTAACCATCCTTATTGGAGTATAATTGCTTTACAATGTTGTGTTAGTTTCTGCTGTATAACAAAGTGAATCAGGTACATGCATACATATATCCCCATACCCCCTCCCTCTTGCACTTCCCTCCCACCCTCCCTATCCCACCCCTCTAGGTGATCACAAAGCACCGACTAGCTATCTATTTTACATTTGGTAGTGTATATATATCAATGCTACTCTCTCACTTCGTCCCAGCTTACCCTTCCCCCTCCCAGTGTCCTCAAGTTCATTCTCTACGTCTGTGTCTTTATTCCTGTCCTGCCCATAGGTTCATCAGAACCTTTTTTTTTTAGATTCCATATATATGTGTTAGCATACGGTATTTGTTTTTCTCTTTCTGACTTACTTCACTTTGTATGACAGACTCTAGGTCTGTCCACCTCACTACAAATAACTCAATTTCATTTCTTTTTATGGCTGAGTAATATTCCATTGTATATACGTGCCACATCTTCTTTATCCATTCATCTGTCGACCACCATTGGCTTCTGAAGAGATGGTCTGGATCAGTTTCATCTTTATTACCCTTATAGTACCTGGAGAGTTGCTTTATATATTGTAGGTGCTAAAAAATTTTTTTATTAAATGAAAATGTAGTTGACCCTTGAACAATGTGGGGGCTTGGGGTGCCTACCCCACACGGTCAGAAATCTGCATATAACTTTTCACTCCCCCGAAACATACTGCTAAAAGCCTACTGTTGACTGGAAGCCTTACTGATGACATAAACAGTCCATTAATATATATTTTGTATGCTATATGTAATGTATACTCTTCTTATAATGAAGTAAGCTACAGAAGAGAAAATTTTATTAAGAAAATCATAAAGTAGAAAAAAATTTACAGTACTGTACTATACTTATTGATACTGTATGTTTATGTTGTCTGTTTACAAGATGAATCTTCTGTCAGTATCTACATCAATATTGTCTTATATGATACAAAACACTGTAGATGTTATCCAGATAACTAACACTATTACCCAAAAACTGGGTTCACCTCTTGGTGGGTGTTGAGCCAAAAGACACAACCAAGCCAAAGAGCAGGAGAAGGAAGGACTTAAGCAAGTAAGGAGCACACTGGGGATCTTTCCCAAAGAAGTGTCTCCACTTAAGCTAAAGGTACATGCATATTTATGTAGGGGCTTGAGCAGAGGAGAATTCAGCATAGAATTGGGCAAAGGTCGACAGAGTCCAAGCTTTAGTTGATTGAAGTCACAAGGGTCAGAAAAGGTCAACATCATCATCCTTTACGTTCTGGTTGATCTGGTGATTGACTGCTTCAGGCTCATCTTTACCACTGAAATAGAACTGGAAGCCTTTACAGCTGATTTGCTATCTTTGCTATTGTTACTTCTCTTGCCTGGTAACAGTCATTTGTTCCTGCTTCTTTTGTTCCCTTAAGATTATTAATTACTGAGATCTGTTTGAGGACAAGCACTGTGGCCAGGCTTAGATCACAAAATGACTTAGGCCAAAAGTGGCTTCTCTTTGTCAAGAAAGCCATGCCTGGTTCTCTTTCTCTGGGGACCCTCTACCCAATCTGCTTACAAAATCCCCCCTTGAGATATTTCACTCTTCAGTCCTGAGGGGTACTGGACTGAAGGTAAGTCTTCTGTAATTGCTTCCTGCTGAGAATGGATGTTTTAGTCTTCCTAGTTAGAGGAGTGAAAATCTCTTGCTGCTAGAGCTAGGTAGGTTTTGGGGTCCACCAAAGTAGTGTCTGAACCTTGCTTGAATAGCATTATTCTAGCAGGTGTAGAAGAGGCACAGTGGGAGAGACAGTTAACAGCAACTTTGCAACATCATTAGCACAGACTTGAGCCAAGAGTCCCCTAAACCAAACCATTTTTCTAATATTTTCCCTAAACTGGGAAGGGGATCATTCAGAGACGAGATTTGGTTTTTCATGTGCATCATAAGTTGAGTTATATTAGAAGACTTATCAGGTATTAAAAACAGCATTTGGTATATATTATAGCATAAGTTCCTCCTTGAGAGGCTGTTAAAATATCAAGGGCCATGCAGTTTTGTAGGACCGCTTTTTCATCATAGAAACTTTTTTTTTTTTTTTTTTGTGGTACGCAGGCCTCTCACTGTTGTGGCCTCTCCCACTGCAGAGCACAGGCTCTGGACGTGCAGGCTCAGCGGCCATGGCTCACGGGCCCAGCCGCTTCGCGGCATGTGGGATCTTCCCGGACCGGGGCACGAACCCGCGTCCCCTGCATCAGCAGGCGGACTCTCAACCACTGCGCCACCAGGGAAGCCCCATAGTAACTTCTGAGTTCATTAGACTGACAGCCTGATTACTGTTGTTAAGGCTTGCTGGGTAAATTTTGTTAAAGCCTCTATGTGAGTGATGATGATGTCCTCTGTCTGTTTGATTTCTTTCTTCTTCTTTTTTTTTTTTTTTTTTTTTTTGGCCACACCATGCAGCTTGCAGGATCTTAGTTCCTTGACCAGGGATTGAACCCCAGGCCCACTGCAGTGAAAGCTGAAAGCACCAAGTCCTAACCATTGGACCACCGGGGAATTCCCCTCTATGTTTGATTTCTAAAAGCATCCTCTCCTCAATGGCCAAAGCAGATGTACAATGCATGTTCTACAGGCCACAAAACAGGCCATTCTGGTCAGTAAAGGTTAAGTTAAACCATGTATAAGCCAGCATGACTTGCCCATATCTCAATATGAAGATTTTTTTTCATCATTTCCCCTCTTGATTGAAAGTCTTTCAAGAGACAAAAATATTTGTCCCTTGATGCCAGGGTGGTTGATGCCTGCCCTGGGTTCATCATGTCCCTTGGTGCTAAGCCTCCTTTTTGTTAATATATAGATATTCTTCTAGTTATCCACATTGGGGGAAGTTAATCAATATTGTGAACAGGCTCAGAGGTATGTTAATGGGGAAACATTTTGTAGGTTATATATACATTTATCCATTATACCAGATTGTAACACAAACATTGTACATGTGCTTATAGCAGTAGACTTAAAGCAAGCAGTGATACATGTCATGAGTAGTTACACTCTGTGATAACTTCACTAGATAATTTTCTTTTCCTCCTGAACATCAGGGCAAACATATGGCTAACACAATAACATTCAATTTTGATAGGGCCTTGACATGGGGCATCTGATCTTCTTCTAAAGATACATTGTTGTGATAAGCTTCAGAAACAAACTTAGAGTGTCTTTTTAGCAATTCATTTAAAATTTACAATTATGTAATGTAACAATAAGTAGCTATCTGCCTGAGTCTCAGGCAGTAAATACAGACCTCAATTAACAAAACTTGATTTTAGTATCCACTGAAACATAATTTTTCTCTACAATTACCCTCATTTTTAGCAAATATAGCCAAATTAAGACTAATTTGCAAAATAAGTCTGATTAATTGATTACTTAGGCTCTTCTAAGTTGGCTCGGCTGGAGCTTTTCATAAGGAATCTCAATTGAACTTTTGAAAGGTCTCTTAAAGCCAGGAAAGCCATGCCATGGGCCTGTCACAGATTTCACATGAAATATCTATAGATTTGAGTGAATTCCGCCCTTTTCAAGGTCCCCCAAATACCTTGAGGTTCCTGTACCTTTTAGGTGGTGGCCTTCTTTATTTACCTGATAATGCTGCTGGGAACTTAAGAATTTCTAATTTTTGGAGGGATCAGGTAGAAAGAAAAAGACAAATGTTCCTGTTTTACTTCCAAAGGTATAATTTACCAAATTGCTGTTAGTCATAATTAGCTTGAGCGGAAGGGTTTCTTTATATTTGGAAAACACAGATTAAAGCCAGTAACATTTTAGACAAAAACAATAAAAATTATAACCATATTCATTAGTTCACTCAATAGCTAATCCTTTTTGTTAACAGTTTTATGAAGCCATCAGGTTTTCATTAAGATTCTTTAATTTCTTACCCAGTTCAATGGTATGATCAGAAATTTATCAGAGACCTATACTTATCAAAACATCCTTCCTAAGAATCTTCTTGAAGATGAAGCACTTTTGCAGAACATCAGAGTAGAACAATAACTGTCTGTAAATGACAAGACTTAAAAAGGCGTGATTGGGCTTCCCTGGTGGCGCAGTGGTTGAGAGTCCGCCTGCCGATGCAGGGGACACGGGTTCGTGCCCCGGTCCGGGAAGATCCCACCTGCCGCTGAGCGGCTGGGCCTGTGAGCCATGGCCGCTGAGCCTGCGCGTCTGGAGCCTGTGCTCTGCAACAGGAGAGGCCACAACAGTGAGAGGCCTGCATACCGCAAAAAAAAAAAAAGGCGTGATTAACACCTGATTACAATGTAATTGACAAAGAATGTTGGTTACTGCTGTGACATACAACATTTTAAGATAATACCTAGAATTACGACAGATAACATTATATACCAGGACATATCCAAATTTTATATAATTTCTAGAGTGTCTATATTAATAATATATTAATAACATTTATCCCTACAGTATAACCTGAGAAAGCTTGTCACTCATTTGACAGTGCTTCCCATGTAATTTAACATACCAAATAATCCTAGTTAATTTAATATCTCTTTCTGAGGTGCTTCAGGGGTCCTCTGAAGCATCATAGTTAGCTGGAGGTCAAAAGAACTTCAGTTAGAATTTGATATTTGGGGGACTTCCCTGGTGGTCCACTGGTTAAGACTTTGCACTTCCACTGCAGGGGGCACAGGTTCAGTCCCTGGTTGGGGAACTAAGATCTCATAAACTGTGTGGCATGGCCAAAATTTTTTTTAAAAAGAATATGATATTTGGGAATTTTGTCAAAAATATCAAAAGGTGGGGTGGAGTCAAGATGGAATACTAGGAGGATGCAGAATTTGCATCTCCTCACAACTAGGGCAGCTACCAGGGACCGGTGGGGGACCACAGACACCTAAGGGGACAGGAGGAACCTCCAGCGACCGGGTAGTACATGGGGTGTGAGGGGAGTGAAGGTGGGGGGAGAAGTGGAGGTGGGATGGGACTGGCGCCCCTGAGGGGTGGCTGGGGGAGGGGAAGGGATCCCACGCCCAAAGGGGGAAATTGGGGGACCACTGGGAGGGCAGAGGATCAAAAGGGAACGTGGCCACACTTCCCCTGCCCACTTGGGCCCCCAGGAGCCTGCTGAGAGCTGGGGCCTGATCCTCTGCCCACCGAGGCCCCCTCCTGCTGCGGGTCCTGAGGGAGTGGGAGGGAGGGAAGGGGGAACAAAAGTAAAGGCCGGACCTCCTGGACCGGCATCCCTGAGGGGCAGCTGGGGGAGGGAAGGAATTCCTACAGCCAGCGGGACCTACCCACGGTTAGGGGTCCAGTGACGACGGGGGAGACCCTGGGTGAGATGATGGGTGAGGGGTGCAAAGGACTGGAAGGGAACGTGGCCAGTGCTTTCCCTGTCCACTTAGGCATCACACCACGTGCTCCTGGGCCGAATGCTCTGCCCTCGGAGCCTCCCTCCTGCTGCACAGAGTCCAGGCCCCGCCCCTACACCCCCACCCAGGGCCCCATCTCTACACTCGGAGACATATGCGCACTCCAACTGCGCTAAGCGTGAAACCCACCCACACACCCTCACTCAGGACCCTACTGCCAAACTCCGGAACCCCACACTCCAGAGGACCTCCTTTCCACGTGCTGCCTCTCCCCTTCTGCGCAGGTCCTAAGCAGAGGCCCTGCCCCACATTCAAACGTCACCCCGCCACCTGCTTAAGTCCCGCCTCACCCTAAACCCCGCCCCTGCCTAAGTTCCACCCCCCCATCCCCGCCTAAACTCCACCCCCATAGCCAAGGCTTTTTTTTTTCTTTTCTTTTTTCCTTTTTTAGATTGGATTTTGTTTTACCTTGTTGATTCATTGTTGTTGATTCTTTTATATTTTTATTTTTCCTAATCTTTTATTTTTCTGATTTTATTTTATTCTTTATACTTTATTAGTGATCCCTCCTTTTGGTTTGTTCTTCCCCCTCCCCCCTTTTCTGTTTTCTTTTTTCTGTTGTGGTTTTATTTTACCTTGTTGCAGTTGTTTCAATTATAGTTTTATTTTTCCTAATTATTTTTTATCTTTCTAATATTTTGTTTTTTATTCTTGGATATTGTACTGCTCCTTTTTTTCTTTGTTCCTTTTTTTTTAACTGTGCCATGAAGCTTGTGGGATCTTGGTTCCCAAGCCTGAGGTCAGGATTGTCTGACAACCCCTCAGAGTCCAAGCTAACCTGGCCAGACTGTCACCCAAAAACTGGGTTTGCCTCTTGGAGGGTGTCAGGTCAAAAGCCACAACAAAACCAAAGACCAGGAGAAGGAAGGATTTATTACTTGGAGCAAGGAGAACACTGAGGTTCTTTCCCAAAGCAGTATCTTCCTGAACAGCAAAATTAGGGAATTTTTAAGCTAAGCATACATGCATATTCATGAATGGGCTTAGGTGGTAGGTAGAGTCCAAGCTTTAGATGATTGAAGTCATGAGGGTCAGAAAAAGTCAACCCTATCATCCTTTAGATTCCAGTTGATCTGGTGGTTGAGCACCTGAGGGGGCATTTAAATTTTGCGAAATAGCTCAAGATGGTGCTTCAGGCTAGCCTTTACCATTGAAATAGAACTGGGAGTCTTTACAATTTGTTATCTTTGCTATTGTCACTTCTTTTGCCTAAGTTTGTCCTTTTGTTCTCTTAAGATCATTATTACTGAGACCTGTTCAAGGACAAGTACTGTTGCCAGGCTCAGATAACAAAATGGCTTAGGCCAAAAATGGCTTCTCTTATGTCAAGAAAGCCATGCCTGGTTCTCTTTCAACAGGGATCCCCTACCCTATCTGCTTACTGGACAAGATTAACTGCACAGTTCTTGAGTCATTCCTCCTCCCCTGTTGAGATGGGGACAGAAGCTGATTTGTTGGGTGAATGCCACTCACTTCTTCAAAGGGACACTCCAGATCAAGATGTCTGGAGTAGCCTCTGAGTCTGATAAGTGAGCTGAGGTGCATGGACCTGACAACTCAGGCACCAAGAGGGATTCTCCTATGCCCTTGCCTGCAGGACCCCAGCAACATAGAGCTGGGAGAACCCAAAGGGGCTAGGCGAGATGTCCCTGCGTGGTTGCCAAAATTTTTACCAAAAAACTGTATTGACCTCTTGGTGGGGGTCAAGCCAACAGATACAGCCAAGCCAAAGATCAGGAGAAGGAAGGATTTGTTACTTGCAGCAAGTAAGGAGAACACTGGGGATCTTTCCCAAAGCAGTGTCTCCCTGAACAGCAAAATTGGCAAAGTTTTTGTTGTTGTTGTTTTTTGTTTGTTTTAATATTTATTTATTTTGGCTGTATCGGGTCTTAGTTGCAGCATGCGGGATCTTTGCTGTGGCATGCAGGATCTTTCGTTGCAGCATGCAGGCTCCTCATTGAGGCACGTGGGCTTCTCTCTAGTTGTGGTGTGCGGGCTCTAGAGCATGCAGGCTTAGTTGCCCTGCAGCATACGGGAATCTTAGTTCCCTGACCAAGGATCAAACCTGCATCCCCTGCATTGGAAGGCAGATTCTTAACCACTGGACCACCAGGAAAGTCCCAAAATTGGTGACGTTTTAAGCTGAGGGTACATGCATATTCATTCATGAAGGGGCTTGAGCAGAGAATTCAGCATACAGTTGGGGATTGACAGAGTCCAAGCTTTAGTTGATTGAAGTCACCAGGGTCAGAAAAGGTCAACAGCATCATCCCTTAGGTTTCAGTTGATCTGGTGGTTGAGTGCTCCAGGGAGGTTTAAATTCTACAAAACAGCCCAAGAAAGTGCTTCAGGCTAATCTTTACCATTGAAGCAGAACTGGGAGTCTTTACAACTGATATATTACCTTTGCTATTGTTACTTCTATTGCCTGATAACAGTCATTTGCTCCTGCATTCTTTTGTTCCCTTAAGATCATTAATTACTGAGACCAGTTCAAGGACAAGCATTGTGTCCAGACTTAGATCACAAAGTGGCTTAGGCCAAAAATGGCTTCTCTTATGTCAAGAGGAGCCATACTTGGCTGTCTTTCTCCGGGGACCCCTTACCCTATCTGCTTACAACACTAGACATCAAAAATGAAAATATAATGTGAAAAAAATCCATATTTATTTACAGATAAAATGATTCATGCATTGATAACAAAGAAGGAGCAATATGATTGCTTTATGGTAGCCTAGTGTAATTGATACTATTGCTTCACTGTAACTTAGCATATACCCACATGAATGGTTATACCATTTTTATGGCATACAGTATTACAGTCATATTCATACTACAGTATTAGAAACATTGTTATTTTTTTTTAAAAACCACATACCTGTGATGATAGGCAGATATGCAGTTTCTCCAGTTACGAGAGAGACAGAGAGACAGAGAGAGAGGGAGGGAGAGAGAGGCATAGTATATGGTCATGTAATTCTTTGAAAGCAAATTTATGAAACAGTAAGAAAACTAAAATTAATTTCGTATTAAATATCACTCACTTCATGCTTACGTATGGATAGGCTATCTACTTCAAGTCTTGCACAGGATGTTCTATATGTATATTTTTGGATACTTATTGAAAAAAAATCTGCATGTTAAGTGGACCCATGCAGTTCAAGCCCATGTTGTTCAAGGGTCAACTGTACAGAACACATACTATAATTTACCAACATGACTTAATCCTTCTTTGATAACTCAGAAGGCCCTCCAGGATCACACATTTCTTCAAGCTTATTATTATGTGTTTTATCTCTGGGGATGTTTAATATAGGCCAAGTGACGAAAGCAGAATTCTGTAATGACTGGAAGACAGAACTTGATGTCCACTGACTCATTCCAATTCTAAGTCTATGTGCGTGTGTCTTAAAGTCAAATATAGAAGTGATCCCATTTATTACTACCTAAAAGAAACACCACATCACAGTGCAATTGTTTATGAAAATAGGTTACAAATAAGGAGTGTTAACCAGCTTCTGATTATAAACCTTAACCAGGGCAAGGAATGTATCTTAGAGATTTTTGAAAAGGTAGGCTATCATTAATTAGTACCATTAATATGTTATTACCAGCGGCCTCCCCCGCCCCCGTCGGCCGGGGTGCTCTAGATGCTGCACGGAGACCCCCTGCGCCCCTGCGAACATGGCGCTGGAGCGTGCGGGCCGCGGTCTGCAGCCTGCGTGCGCGCCATCTCTGCGCCCAACGCGCCTTGCTCCCCGCTGCCTTGGGTACTGCGGGCGGGCGCCCTCGGGGCAATGCGCCCCGGCCATAAATTCACAAACATGAATAGGTAACAACAGAAAACAGTGTTGGAATAGTGCGAATCAGCAATTTTGCATAGGAAGCTTTGGGAGATGTTGTTTACTGTAGTCTGCCTGAAGTTGGGACAAAATTGAACAAATGAGGAATTTGGTACTTTGGAAATTGTGAAAGCTGCTAGTGAACTCTATTCTCTTATCAAGAGAAGTAACTAAAATTAATGAAACTCTAGCAGAAAATCCAGGACTTGTCAACAGATCTTGTTATGAAGATGGTTGGCTGATCAAGATGACACTCAGAAAGCAGAAACTAACACACCATTGTAAAGCAATTATACTCCAATAAAGATGTAAAAAAAAAAAAAAAAGATGAATGACACACAGTAACCCTTCAGAACTAGATGAACTAATGAGTGAAGAAGCATATGAGAAATATATAAAATCTATTGAGGAGTGAAAATGGAACCTCTAAATATACTAGTGTGAAACAAACAAAAATATGTTATTACCATTATTTTATTAAAGCCTAATCATCAGATTATAATCTACTAATTAATGCAAACGTATTTATCATTATGTGCCTGATATATGCCAAACCCTGTGTTAGTCATTAGGGATACAATGTAAATATAATTCATGCCCTCCAGAAATTTAAGTAATTCACCTTTAAAACCATTTTATTGTGCAGATCATTTTACAGAACTTTAGATGTCACTGTAAGAAATTAGCCTGGGAGTGATGGGACTGTCTAACACATCCTGTAACTCACTCAAAATATAGAATAATAGAAAACAAAGAACGCGAATGTTAGCTTAATTACTTAACATTCGCCTTTTTTTTTCTGAAAAACACAGCATCCAGAATGTTCCTTTAAGGATCTAGTCTTTTGCACTTTCAGAATTCTGGGTGAATTTGCTTCTGCACATAAAATGATTTTCATTTCAGTTAGTACAATACCTGTCAGTCCCCCAGGACTTGAGGGTAAAGCCCCAGGCAGGAAGGGAACAGCCATCACATTGCCCCCAGCCCTTGGCTGGCCTTTCTTTGGGTGTGATGGTGACAGAGGCAGCATGAGGGAGCCCTGCCCTGGGAGTCGGGAGAAACCAGGAGGCAGAGACAGGTGCTCTCAGTCCAGTGTGTCAGGCACTCTGCTAACGGATGCCGCCTTGCTTCTGGACAGCTTCTCGTAAACATGCTGATTCTCATCGTGACAGGAGGACTTTACAGCTTAGATCTTCATGTCTAAAACGAAGGGTTGAGGTTACATCAGAGTTTCCCAAATTAAATTCCGCAAAACACAGGTCCCATAAGACGTTTCTTCAAAAAGCAGCCTGGGGCAGCAGTGTTGGAAAAGCTGCCCACCACACCCAGTGGTGGAGAGTCACAAGGCACAGCAGCATATGAAGGGTTCGGAGAAGCTGTACCTTCAAAACACTTTGATAGCAGCATTTCTCAAACGAGTTTGACCATGAAACCCTCTCCTCTAGTTTCACCTACTAACATCTGCTGATTCACTTAGTATCCTGAGGTACAAACTTTGGAAACATTAGAATGAACGATCTCTTAAACGCATTGATTTTATAGCATCTTAAAGCAGAAAATAGTCTTAGAAATCAGAGGGCCATGAGGTTAAGATCTCATAGCTAGTCAATGGCCAAACTAGGTCCCTTTCAGTTGCCAATTTTTCACATTCTATGTGCTAACAATCGCAGTGAATGAAATTTTACTGTGAGGAAGTTTAGAAAAAGCATCAGTAATTGAAATCTACAGATAACCTTAAAGCTCCAGGGTTTCCACTTTTGGTAAAACTCTGTTGTTTGAAGTTACTCCTGATGAAGCAAAACTAATGGTGTGTGTCCATAGGCTGGTGGAGATGCTACTGAGCAGAGAATTATCCACAATTCAAGAAGCTAATGAGAATTGGGGAAAGAGAAACAAATGGCACTGAGTCCAAAGCCAAGGTAATTAGCTCCTGGGTGACTAAGAGTAAATTATCTTTTTTTTGATACTGAGCTCAAGGAGATCCTTGGCTTTTTTTTTTAAGTACTGAGTCATATATTCCTTTGGTGTCAGAACTAAGAAAAGAGAACCGATGCTTGCTACACTGACCTCAATGTCCTGTGCTCTGGTAGTGTCTCCTTAATGCCAACTCAGAAAAGCCTCACACATCACTTCACAATGGTCTTTGCCTCTACTTAAAAGGACAAATTTTAGGCTTCAATTTCTTTTCATGCCATTTGCTTGAAAAGAATTCTTTAAGTTGGTGGCTAAGTAAACAACAGTATTCTCCTAGCAGTGAATTGGCTGTCCCACAATCCCAACTGTAGTATAGCCTAACCCCAAAGTAATTAAAGAATCAAGTGATTTGCATTCTTTGTCTATAAAACTACTCTCGAGTAGCAGATGGCAAACACAAATGATTTGCTCTAGAGACATATGGAAACCTCTCTGTTTCGTAAAAGCCTCAATGAATATTAAACGCCGAGTGATGTCACTCACTGCAGAAATAAAATGTTGTGATAATCCCCAAAACAGGCCTAATTAGGCCATACAGCTACTTGAGTTTCAGAAAGTAATAGGAGGGAAATTACTATGTGATTGGGATTTCATTAACAGTTCTTCTTAATCTGAATATTCATCCTGGCCCCAAAGAATTACCTATTCAGCCTTATTTCTTCAGCATTCTATTAGATTGTACCATAATTTATAATTGTAAATCTTCAAAATGAGTAATCAAAGAGATCTGCTTGATTTCATGTTAACTCTTCAGTTCTGCCTGAACAGCAAGAGCAAAAATTTCAAGAGAGATAGGGCGTTTTATCACAGGTTTGGGAGCATTCACTGTGCTCCCTGATAAACTCCGTTTTATAAGCCCTTGCTGCTGTTAAATTGGTGGTGGGAGTGAAATCTGTGTTTAAGGTTATTCAGGAAATGATTATCCATATTAAGCAGGAATTGGAGGCAGGAATCTGATTGAATATGGCTCAAAATACAAAGGAGAATTTCATTTTTCTCTTCATCCTGTAGATTGGCAATCCAATAAGTTGTTGGCAACCCAGTAACTTGTTCTCGTCACAGAAAGGACTGAAACTTTGCACTCCTTGGAAAGAGAGAAGTACTGATAACTGAGTCATAGGGTGAACTGAATGCTTTTTAGAATAAGGAACTAGGTGTCTTGGGCTCCTTTCCAGCCCCACACTCTGCCTGGCCTCCAAGGCCTCCTAGGCCTGTTGATGAATCTCCTCAATTCACTAGGGTGTTTAGTTGGCCTTGGAGACCGAAGTCTGTAAGACCAGAACCCCTAAGGCAGATCTCAGGATATCTGTTAGGAGCTTGGGTTCAAGAGCCAAAGGATTTTATAGACAGAAATGGATTCTCTAGTCCAGCCTCTTTCATTTTACAAATGAGGAAACTGAGGCACAGAAGGGTTGTTGTCCTTCTTTTAGGTCACAGAGCTAATTAGGGGCAGAGCTAGGAACGGAACCCAGGTCACCTGATGCTTTGTCCAATCTTCCTTCCATTAAAAAATCCCTGGACAGGCTTGTCAGGGCCTGATAGAGAATTTAGAAAGTTCAAGGCTATCAAAGTGTTTAACCTTACCTGGTTGCTGAAGTGGGGTAGAAAAGGGACCAGGTGTCTAAGTGCCTGTGTTAATTCTAGCTTTGGACCGCCCATCACCTCCTCAAGGAAACAGTATTTCTCTCTTGCCTCTTCTTTCCAGTTCAACATCAATCCATCTGTTTAAGAGAAAGACAAGTCAGAATTTTCCTGGATTCAGCCCCATGACCTCTCCAGAAATTTCAACATAACTGAACACGATATGAATATCTATATGCATTTGACACTGAAACAGGTTGTAGTTTTCATTGGTTGCTTCTACAGCATTGTTGCCTCCTGTCTTCTCTATTTCTAACAGGATCCTGTGATTTAGGGTGAGTTTGACCCCGTATTCAGCTCGAATGACTTAAGCCAGTTGGCTTACGCCATTCTCTTGGACCCTAGGATTGGTTCACGGAAGGGCAGTCAGGGCCCATGGAACTGAATTCTAGGGTATTTATTTGAACTCCTGAGAAAGAGGATTCTTTACATTCTGCTCTCTTTGAATCTAGGTGTCCCAGGAGTTTCAGCAAGACATTTTGCAAGCACATGAGGCTGGTCTGTTGAAATCAGTGTTGCTTTGAGGAAGCATTGCTAAGAAACCAAGAGAGAGAAACCAGGTCCTGGGCATGTCATTTGAGCTGCTGGATCACTCACCTGTCGCTAGTTCTAGATCTGATTATTTTAGTATATGATTAAGTAAATATTTTTATTATTTGGCATTTAGTATTCTATTATTTACTGCCACACGTATCTCAATACCTCTTATGATGCTGATTGTGAGTTTCATAACATCTTGACTTTGCCATTGGATCAAAGTCCATTTTAAAGTTGGTTCCAAAAGGCTTTCTTTAATCACTCATTCTAACAAGAAACTCTACCCAAAGCACATAGTACTTACTGTGTATGTGCCTTATTTGACACAAAATCCTATGTAGCGATGCCCAGGCTAATGAAAGGAATGAATTTCACTAACATATTTTATTGTCAAAAACTTTATTATTAGAGAAAGAAATAATACAAGTGTATTAGAATAGATTCCTTCCAATCCACCCTATAGTAGAGTAAATTTCATGTAGCCATTTTTTGGTATTATCATGTCATTTTTATTTAATTTTTACATTCAGTGGAGATATGCAAAATATTTAACAATCAGTTTGGCATAAGCACTTGACCAATCAGATTGGATGTCTGACCAATCCGAATTAAAAGCCAACCAATCAGAACAGACACCTGACCCATCAGAATAGATGAAGTGTGTGTCTGCCACGTATCTGCCTCCCATTTATCATTGAACTTTTCACTTGTGGGATCTCCCCTCAATTACCTGGGAAGCAAACTGAGGGCAGGGACCACATGACAGATACCTTTGCATCCTCCAGGTAGGCCTTGCTGAGCTGGTTTCACAGTGTGAGCTTGTTTGAGTAGACATTATTCAACCAGTGATTGCTCAGGAAACATCAGTGGGTGGAAAGAGTACAGTGTGTCCCTCTCTGATGAAGATAATTGTAGAATTATCCCACTGGATTATCACTAAACAAATAGCATGGTTTGGGATGACAGACAGTTGATAAGAGAAATTGGTATTTTTGAGGAGTTATCATTCAATATGGTCTTGACAAGCTAGAGAAATAATATATAATCACACTGATTTTTTAAACACAACAATAAATAGTATACTTACAAAATGAATAACATATAAATAGAAGGTAAAGTACAACCAGAAAGGTATTGGTGAGGCTAAAAATACCTAGGTCTTATAGCAAATAATAAACTGAAGGTGTCCCAGATGTTTTATAAATACCTAGACTGGGGACTTCCCTTGTGGTCCAGTGGTTAAGACTCCGTGCTTCCATTGCAGGGGGCACAGGTTCTTTCCCTGGTCAGGGAACTAAGATCCCGCATGCCATGCGGTGTGGAAAAAAAACAACAACAACCTAGACTTCTGGCATGATAGTCAGATGTTCATTCATTCGTTCAACAACTGAGTACCTACTATGTGTAAGGCATCATTCTAGGCATGCTGGCGACACAGAAATCAGCAATGTCCCTTTCCTCAAAAGGCTCAAGTTTTAAGGGAGAAGACAAAGAAGTACACAAACTTTAGATAACAGAGAGAGAACTTATTCGATGACTGAGTCATCAGTCATTGAAAATAATCACCATGAAGGACATCTCTGTAGCCTACCAGGACAGCTGTGCTCAACAGATGGCAGAGGACCAGAACCCAAGGGTGGTTGGACAGAAGCATCAGCACTGATGGGTACAGACTGACAACCAGAGGTTGCTTTGTCCCTAATTTTTCAGGACCATGTAAGCACCTGGATTCTTGTAGGATACAGTTAAGGGGAGGACAAGTCTCAATAATGTTTGGTACCAGTTTTGCCAGCCCTTGAGGAGTAGGGGTCTCAGCCAAGTTTAATTTCACTTAAGCAATTAAGAAAGGTGACATTTCTCACATTCAAGTGTCATGGAACAATTTAAACCAGTTAAGGAATGCTTGAATTAATTTGAAAATTTGCCTAGAGAACACACAGACCCTCAAGAATGTGTTTGTAGATTCTTGGGGGTTAAAGACCCCCAGGATGAATAAACTACTGTAAGAAGTGAATAATGGCTCTTGCAATTGTGCAACATGGCAGTCCTGCTTGCTACCATGAGAAAAGCCAGACTGAGGACAAAGTAACCATATAGAGGAGGGCAGCAACAAGATAATACAGGAAAATGAACTACATTCTGATCAACCAGCCTGAAGCTCACGAAGACCTCACATCAGCGAGAACTCCTTTCATCATCATCACCCCACCTTCCTAGAAAATTCACGGGTAAGAACTCAGTTTGACCTAGCCTGGCCATATGCCCACCTCTGTGGCTGAAGGAATAAAGTACCATGATTCACAGCCCCCAGAGGGGGAGGAGTGGCTGCCCCAAAGCAGGAGGAACAGAGTACTGGCCTGACAAAAACCACAGAGGGTAAACTCCTTGGACAGCTAGATTCCTGTTAAGTCAAGCTGCCATGTACATGTTAAACTTATCAAAGGCTTCAATAAACATTTACAGAATTAAATTGAAAGTGCTGGTCTGCTTAGTATCTGCAGTGACATAGCATTTTAAGGGTGGGTTTGGGCAACTGGCAAAAAAGTATTGATGCGGTTTTCTCAGAACATAGTAACGTGCCACTGGTAGAAAGAAAAGAAAGTGGCAGCCAGCAATCTGTGATCTGTGGGACCCTTAGGTCTACAAATACACTTATTGTCCAGTCTTTCGAGCAAAGTGCCTTGATTCAATAATAGTTACTACCACCCAAATCTGATCTCTAAGTAACATGTTGTTATACAAAATATGAAAATTCATAATTCACAAAAGGAAAAAAATTGGATTCTTCTTGAAGTAGTGTCAGTATATCAAAATGCTTGAATGGTTCAACAGTGGTATAAAGACTGATCAGCTAGAAAGTCCCAAATGTTATACACACTTGCTAATAGAGAAAAGCCAGGGAAGTGAAAACAAGACAAAAAAATTTTTAATTCCCATCAGTTAACAAAATTCCCCTAAGGAAACTTAGGGACTTTAAGATTCCTAACCCTAGCTTCTCTTATGAACTTAAGTTCTTTGCCACATCAGCGTGTTCTTATGCATACAGAGAGAGAATGCCAGTAGTTGCATGCAGGTAGTGGAACTAAAAGTTACTTTAATCAGTACACGTTTTACAGAAGAAAGAGGATTCCAGTGGTCTTTGAAGATTTTTTTCACTTCTTTTCCAAATGAAGAGGAAGGTGCTGTCTACGTTTGTTCAGCCCTGGCTGAGGCCAAGTTCACAGACTTGCCCAAGAACTGTCTGGGACAAGGAGGCTCAGCCTGTGCCAGAGGACAGAATCCCTCCTCATTAGGGGATAGAAACTGTGACTCTGACCTTCTTAGAGATCTGTTCCCATCAAGTGGACTCTAGAAATTAGACATTAGATTAGCAGCAACCCTCTGGGTACTGTAAGAAGTGTGAGTTAATGACACATTTTATCTTTTTTTTTTTTTCACAATAGAAGGTGAAAGCAGCTCCTAGGCCCAACTGAATTTTCTCGTCTTTCTTGTCTCGCAACAAGACGAAGAATGGAATATCACTGGCATTGAACATAAAGTCACAAGGCACACAAGATATGTTTTAGAAAAACCTGCTATCTTGGTCAACTAACTGTCCAAGTTTTCTCCTTAGTCTACTAATGGTTGAGTCCACTGGTTCCCTTAATAACCTTCTCTAACCTTCCAAAAGGTGTTTCCTTAGACCTAAGAACCATAGACTGTGGTTCTCATATGCTTTGGCCTCAGGAACCCTTAATCCTCTTAAAAATTATTGAGGACTCTAAAAAGCTTTTGTTGGTATTTGACATGTTAGAAATTACAAGGGAGAAGAGATGAGAGACAGAGAGCCCTGAATGGATAGAGCTTCTGGTCCCAGACCTCCTTAGCTATTCGCTTGCCCTTCTGCTTTACCTGAGCCATTAAATCCCCCTTTCATGAGAGCGTGATATGGTTGGGTTTCTGCCCCTAGCGACTGAAAGAGGCCTGAATCATACATCCACAAAACAAAGAATAATCTAAGGCAAGAAATAAAGGATTAAATTGAGTATAACAGAATGCTGCTTTTCCCCCATTTGTTATCCATAAAAGTGAGAGCCTACAGAGGGTTGAAGAAGGTAAGCATCACCACTAACATTTTTCTACATTGCCTTAAGGATTTCAGAGTGCTTTCACATTCAGTATTTCACTTAATTTTTCCTACAACTTTATGAAACAACTTGTTTTATACCCATTTTACAGATCAGAAAACTGAGGTTCAGAAAGCCTATGTGCTATTAAGCAGCTGAGCCAAGACAAAATCCAAATCTTATCCTCCAGATTCCCACGGTCATAGTTCCTGCCTCGCATGAATGCTTGCAGTTTTATAGGGCACAGGCCTGCAGCACAAGCCTTGAAAATTTCAATTCCCAGACTTTTTGTCCATCTTCCTGCGGGAGGAGATGAGCGGTCTGCATAGCAGATCCTCTAAAATACCCACTGTATTTCGCTCTGCTCTGGAGGCGTGAAGAAGAGAACAGGAGTGGGGTTCAAGTGAGAACCGCAATCATTCTTTTCGAGCTCCGTAACTGACGGGCTGCGGGAGGGGGCTCAGACGTGGTGCTGGGCAGCAGCTGGAGGAGAAGCCAGGTAAGGCACTCTGCAGATAATCCACAGCCTGCGCCAGGGCAGCGAGAAGGAAAGAAAGCATCTCAGCTGCGGGTCGCGGTGGAAGAGATGCGGGATCGGCTGGACTCAGATTCCGAGGTCCTGGATTTGAAAGGCACCAGCACACAAAGAAACGACGAAGTTAAGTTCCGGTGGTAGGAAACGCAGAGTTGGAAACCGGCCCTCCCTGCCTACCTCGAGTGGAAACGCCTAACCCCCGATCACCCAGCCCAGAGCGGCTCTTCTTTTATCCTTTGGGGCCGCGGGGACAGCCTGCCCCGGGCACGCCCGAAGCTCCTCAAAGGAACTACAAGCCCCACCAAACACTGGGGCGCGGGCGGTGATGACGAAGCCTCCGCGGATTGGCCATGCGGGGCGGGGCGCGCAGGCCTTCTTTGAGGAAGGGGGCGGGGAGAGGGGCGGGGCGAGCGGCGGCGGCTCAGCGGGCACGCCCCCTCGCCCGCGGCCCCCTCCCCGCCTCTCTCCGCCGCTCCTCTCGCTCCGCGGTCAGAGGGCCGGAGCGAGAAGATGGCGAAGACGTATGATTATCTGTTCAAGCTGCTGCTGATCGGCGACTCGGGGGTGGGCAAGACCTGCCTCCTATTCCGCTTTTCCGAGGACGCCTTCAACACCACCTTCATCTCCACCATCGGTGAGGGAGGGGCCGCGGCCGGGGACGGGGAGTGAGAAATGGGGAGCGGGTGCGAGGGGGCCGGGAGAGAGGGGTGGGAGGGCTTGGGAGCCCCAGGGAAGGGACCCCGGGGACAGCAGGGCTGCGAGGGCAGTGGGAGAGGGTGAAGGCATGAGGGAGGGGGGGCCGGTGGGGACGTGAGGCTGGGGGGGCGGGCGGTTGAAAGGAGGAACTTGGGGGCAAAGGAAGGGGAGGAGGAACCAGAAGAACAAGGACTAGGGGTGTTGAGAGGGTTGGGGGTGTGACAGGGAGGGGTCTTAGAGGGACAGAGTCGGGGGGACACAGGAAATCTCATGGAGAGAGAGAAGGGAATAGTGGGTGTGAAATGGATTAAAAGAGAGGAAAGAGGAAGGAAATGTGAAGGGGGAAATGAAGGGTTGGGGGAATGGGAATGGGAGGTCCGTGAAGTAAAGGACAGAGGACACAAGGGACAAGAGAAGTGAGAACCCGGGAATCCGGAAGGAGTTCGGAGGAATGAGTGATCAGGAGGTAAGGGATGAGGGGCACTGGCTACAAGAAGTCTGGTCATAGATATCATGGGAGGGGGCAGAAGAAAATTGCAGGTAGAAGATGAGTTCAGGGAGCCAGAGGATGGAATGAGGATACTTGGTGGAGAAAGTAAAGGAGAGCTGGCTGTGAAATAGAAAGGAAAAAGGGAAGCAGAATATACAGTAGAGAGGTTGAGCAGAGAAGAGAGAAGATGGGATAGGGAGAGGAAATGGAAAGTAGGACTTTCTCCAGTAACTGGGAGCACTGGTTACCATTTCCTCTCTCTTGACTCCCTTTGGATCAAGTGCAGGAGAAAGAGCAAAAAGTGACTAATAATGAGATACGGTGTATGGAGCATTAAATTGTTCTGTGAGTGTTAAGGGGTGTTAAGAGGATGGGTGACTTTGGGAATGGTGTGGTCAGGAAAATGTGGTTCATTCCTTTACTATCTCCTGTGCCACAGCACTTCTCAATTTTTAAAGTTCTTAGCCTTGAAGGTTTAATAATCCTCAGCTGGGGAATTGATCTTACATTCTGCCTGCCTCCCTGTATATTTTCCTTTGGTTTTAATTATTACTTGCTAAACGAATCACAACATGCAATATACCCCTCAGTTACTTTCAATTGATTCTGATTTTTCTGGTCTTGGCTGGGAGCTGTCCTTCCTACTTTTGGAAGACTCTGGTCAGGTAACAAGATCTCTAAACGTAAACCTAAAGAAGAGCAAATCAGAGCTGGTTTTAAGCTGCCTGTACAAGTGATCTTAACATCATTTCCCTTGTTAAATAGCTGCTGTTAATTAAGGCCCTTAAGAATCTTAGCTCTTGGTTGTCTGGATAATGTCATGGCTTCTCATAGCGGCTCACTTAAGCATCTTTCAAATGGTTCTTACAGCATATTTCGCCATGAATTGCTGGGATTATTAGGGGGCTAGTGCTATGGTAATGAGTTATGTTTTAAGGATAGTTTATCATTTATAAAAGAAGAATATTGGGGTGTAGAGCACTCTTCAGCCAAGCACTAGGAAAGGCTATGGTTTGTTTGTTCTGGCGTCTTTCATATGGATTGAGTGGTCTGAAACCTCCTGGGTGTTATGAAGTCTGGGCTTAGGGAAGTTTGAGTTGCCAGTTCTTGGCAGTCATTCTTGAGTGGGACTTTTTCTCTTCGGAGGAAGCAGATTTTAAATGTCATGTCTCAAGTATATTCCTAAGAGATTTGATTGGAGCTGTTGCGGCAACCAAAAGGCATTAATTTTTGATGCTGGTACTCATTTCAAAACCCCATAACCCTTTTTCATTGTTGAATGCACACTGCAGTCCAGATGGTAAAGGACGGTTTCTAACAAGTCGAGTGGGTTGCCTTTTGTCCGTTCTATGAGTGACCCTCCCAGAAGTATTCCCCTGCATCGAAAGTGACTGAATCTCACTGATGCTGTTTCCATTAAGCTCCTTTTTTGCTTGTTTGTAATAGTTTTATTAGTTTCCTCTTTTTTGGTCTTAATTTTTGCCCCACCTTTTCTGTGAGGGTGCCTGCTTCCTTTTACAATAACAGCTTTGAAAAGTTACCTTTCATTCTGAAGGAGTACAATCTTTCTTCCGTGGATTTTTAAATTTTTTTTTTTTAATGATTGAAATTTCGTTTTGTGGAGGGTTGCAGCTATTAAGGCAGGAAAACAAGTGTCCTGAAAGAGCTTAGAACTGGAGGTAGACGTTAAATGGGGTGAATCTCACGTGTCATGTTGTCCTTTGTATTTTCCGTGGGGTGGATGTGGTAAAGAGAGGCTCTGAGCTTTGTCTTCAGTTGACATGGAGGAGGGGAAATCCCATTCAGCCCCAGAGCTCTGACAGGAAGTGGTGGCCCACTGCCTTCAAACAGCACAAAAACTGTACATACGTACAACCTAATGCTTTGGAGTTGAAGTTAAGCTAGGAAAATAAGGTGAATGTTAACATCATTCTAGTGAAAAGTTCCACACACACCGATCACAAACATAGGCTTGGAGCGTCCACATCTCTGGCAGCAATATCTACCCCCCTCCAGCCATCACCCCTGTTTCCAGGTGATCTGAGGTTGCTGAGGGGAGAGTTGGTGGTCCATCTCCTCCCAGTCGTAATTATTTCTTGAGGCACCTCAGTGTAGAAGTTTCCAGGGCTTTTCTGACTGCCACATCATTGCTGACAAAACTTGATAAGGTCTACGTCCCAGGAATTGTCCATTCCTTAATGGGCATTTCTTAATACATGGGGTTTGTGTGTGTGTGTGTGTGTGTGTGTGTGTGTGTGTGTGTGTGTGTTGGGAGATATGTATGGATGCCTGTTTCTTCCCATGGAGATACATTTACAGTCTTAATTTTGCTTCGTTAAAATTTAAGTAGTTTTAAAAAAGGACATCTGCCACCTCTAGACACTGTTTTGATAGGGGTTCTGCATTCATGAAAGGAAGGAGGCAATCAGTCATTTTGATTACAGAAACAGTTGTCGCACAGATGCTTTCTTCTTTCATGTATCTAAGGTTCTGGTATCTTCTCTGATGTCCCAGCTCCCCTCATTTCCTTTCTGCTCTTGGGGGTGGTAGAGGGTACAGATTTTTCAACTGACCTGTTGGGACTCTTTTCGTATATCAGTCAGATAATATTTAACTTTTGAGTAGGGATGTTTTATCCATTTGAAGTTGTAGGCCCAGTGTCTAGGACCAACAACCAACTAGCATTTCAGTTCAAACGAAAAACTCAAGAACTGAAAAAAAAAATTTTGATTGACTCCCCAAGCCCCTTACATGATCATTAATAACGATTAATTAAATGTATGTAAAATGTAGCATTAAGAAAACTAGGAAACGGTAATACAGTAGCTCTGAATTATATTTCCTATGGGATGTGGGTACATTTTAATATTGATGCGAGGGTCATATCGATGTCTTGGAATGACCTGTACCGAACAAGGTGCTGGGAGAACAGAAAGAGAAAACCCAGCCCTGTCCTCTAACAGGACAGTCTAAGCTTCCTCCCTTAACTGTCTCTCCCCTGCCCTGCCCCCTTCTTCCTGTTAGGGTATTTCCTGAGTGGTTTTATTATTTAGTATAGTCATAGTTTGACAGCAGAGTCTTAGAAATTATCTACCTTATGCCCATGGCCCAGTTTTATAAGTAAGAAAACTGAGCTTAGGTTGATACTGTCAAGATCACACAGCTGATTGTAGAAGAGCCTCTAGTGAAACCCCAGATTCAAGTCTGGATCACTTTTCACGACTGAGCTGCTGCTATTTCTGATCAGTATGATCACCACCATAAATTCAAGTCACCATCTTTTCCAGGGAGGAATTCGATTTTGCACGTTTGCTTTTATGTGAGGAAAGTTAAGGTGTTCCCATTTGGAGTAGCTGTATCACTTTAGGGAAACAGTAAATGCTAATACAACTCAGAGTCCTATAGGAGTTTATATGGGCTAACTCGGCATGTTGTAACTGTCCTTTGCCCTTTCTATGTCTGTAGTTTCACGTTAAGAGATCAAAGTATCCTGCCATTAAAATTCCTTCCATGTGCAAAATAACTAATGACGTCATATTAATGTGTGCTGATAATTGTTGCAGCCTAGTGCCTAACATGTTATTCCCTAACATTTTTATTCCTTAACATTTTTTTCTTGGATTCACTTACTTTCGTTTAGGGGTTGGCAAACTATCGCCCACAGGCCAAATGTGGCCTGCGGCCTGCAGCCTGTTTTTGTGCAGTCCACAAGGGAAGAATGTTTTTTACATTTTTAAAGGGTTATTAAAAAGTAACACAAAACAAAGAATATGCAACAGACACCATATATGTCCCACAAAGCTTAAAAATATTTACTAACTGTTCCTTTACAGAAAGAGTTTGCTGACCCCAGCTTAAAATTAAAAACTGTTTTTGGTTGGTAGCAATTCAAAGTTTTTATCAAGACTGATTGACTGAAAAACAAACTTTGTCGTATTTACATTTTTATCCAAGATGATATCAACATTTGGCTGAGTATAATCCAGATACGTAGTGCAAGTAGATTTTAATTTTCATAGTTGTTTTCCATGGTTTCAACCTCTCAAACAAAAATATGTAAGGGACAGGCAACTTCAAATTGAACATTTTGTACATAAAGCCTTATTTTAATGTCACTGTGTTTTTTTTTTCCTCTTGTGAGTGTCAGTATTTTATTTTGGTGTGAAGACGGGAAGCTGGAAGATACACTGTATTTAAAATTTTCTTGGTTCCCCCTCACATTGTGGAAACCCCCTCCCCCCAGAGCTAATCTGTTCAAATACTTAAAAATTACAGCAGCAAAACAAAAGCACAGAAAAAAGAAAACCGGATAGAGAAGGTAGCCAGGCCAGTAGTGTCACTTGGTCTGGACGACTGAGGTGCTGGACAGGAGCTTCTGTTTCTGTTTTTTCTTTTCTTCCTCCTTTCTCTTCAGAGAGGGGATCTGGAGTAGCTGGCATGTCCAGTTTCGTGAATGCTGCTTCAATAGCTTGGCTGAAGGAATTCTGGAAACTGGGCACAGGAACACTGTCTGCGTTATCACTCTCCCCATCGCTGTCCACAGTGGCAGGAGGACCTAAGCTGTTTTCATCTTTCTTTGGAGCAGTTTTGGGCCACACATCTGCTTTTGCTTTTCCAATTCTCAGCATCTGGGCAAAGGAAGGGAAGGGAGAGTCTTCTTCCAGACTCCCAATGCAGAATGAAGAACTGCCCTGACCGGCGGTGGGTGACAGAGGGGTCCGCAGAAAGTCTGCTTGGGAACCTGGACTTCTGCTAAGAGGAGAAAGGGAGAGAGCCCCATGGCCCTTTCTTTCAAAGCTGTCGATAGACTTCCCATCTAGGTGATAGCTTTGAAAAGAACACTGTTTCAGGATTTTAATACTTGATCATAAAGGGTTAAACTCATCTCCTCAGTTAGTGTTCTAGCGAATGCAAAATGCCATTCCACAAATCAAGGATGGGAGTGGGAAACTGAGTCTTGGAGACAGACCTAGATGTGTCTTAAGAATAAGCGTACTTTAACAAAGAGCTTCACCAGCTGTTCTGCATGGCAGCAAACCAGGGAGGAGGTTCTCTTGGCAACAGCACCAAGATTGTTTGGATCCTCTAAGAAAAGCTGGAGAGAGATAGGTTTGGATATTGTCTTAGAGGAAAATGTCTGGTCTTTGAAGACAAGGAAAAATTTAGCAGTTGATATTTTAGTGGAATCTGATAACTGAACCTGGAAGGAACCATGGAACCAGAAGTGGGAGACCAGGGAGCTGCCGACATGGCCTGAGGACATGGCTGGCTCTAGGTCAGATCTGCCTGCCTGCACACAGGACCGTTCTGGAGACCAGCACTCTGGTGTGTGTTAGAATGACTACGTGGGAAAATTCGGCAGGAAAGAGTTTTCATAGCAGGATGAGAAGAGGGTGGGAGTGGGGAATGGGGAAGTAACTGTTAGCTGGTGAGTAATATCGTGGAACATAACATAATATGGATCTTCTGAAATTTAAGTAGCCGATGTAGCAGCTTGGTTCATGTTTGGTGTTAGGGAGATTGCATGGTCAATTAAGAGCAATAGGTCTGGGTTCAGATCAGGGTTCATGTCCTGACATCTGCCGTTCCTTCATCTCTGGCCTTTAGTGAGTCAGTTGTCCTTCTAGGGCCTTCGTTCCTTTATCTGTACTAGAGTATACTAATACTATACCAACTTTTCAGCGTTGATGTGAGTTCCCTAGGGCAGGAATCAAATCTTATTCACCTTTTAAGTCTCCAAGGCCAATCAATTGGATGAATGAATTACGAAAGCACTATATGAGCTATAAAGCATTGCTTAAATTTTAGTTGTTATCTTTCATAATATTCTAGATAACTAGACGATGTCTGAGGCAAGATTAAAAGTGCTTAATTTGAATTCTTAATACAAGAATGGTATTTCCCCCACTGTAAAATGCTGTCTTTCTATAATCAGTTTTAAAGGGATATTTTAGACTCTGAAAGATATTTCACTTGTCTTTCGGTCTCCATAATAAACTGTTTAACACCCTGCTTCCAACCCCCCACTAACATAAATACCAAATAGAAAATGAGTGAAATCACTGGGTTTGCTTTAGAAGAGCCATTTCAGCTTTGTCTTTGCCCATTAGCTTCAAACAATGCAACAGATGCCTATTAACAGTTTCATGCCCGGTTTTAATTAGCAGATGGAGCTATGTTTGTGTCTGTGTTCTGCCCAGCACTGTTTGAGTGACAGGGTAGTGAGTGGTTTGGAATTGGGCTGGGCGTTTGGGTTGAATAAAGCCAAATTCTATTTTTAAAAAGATGAATATAAACATTTATTATATAGAACCACTTGTGTATCTCAGTGAAACAGCATAGTGTCTAGAGTAAAACTAATGTTTGCAGTTATGTTTTCTGCTCTTATTATCCTTTAGAAATTACATAATATGGAAAAATACGTTTTTATGACTTAAATGAAGGTTTTGGGGTAGTCTTGAAACTATCATGTAGTGGCTTTCTCTGAAGATCTGTTTCAGTATTTTGGTATAGCGGGTTGAGGACTATGCAAAGCTGGGATGAAATGGGCTTCAGCATGAATGTCGATGCTGATGGGTTGGTAGCTGCCTCCCAGCATGCTGTGTTGTATAGAGTTCTGAGGTCCTGTCTGAGCTCAGCAAGACCGAGGGCTGTGAAAGATTCCTGATGTGGGCCATGGGCAATGGACGGAGAGAGTGGATGGCAACATCCTACATATTTGCTATCTATTTTCTTTTTCTTTTCTTTCTTTTCTTTCTTTTTTTTGGCTGTGTCAGTCTCAGTCGCGGCACACGGGATCTTCGTTGAGGCATGCGGGATCTTTCACGAGGCATGCAGGATCTTTTGTTGCAGCGCTCTGGCTTCTCTCTAGTTGTGGTGCACGGGCTTAGTTGCCCTGCAACATGTGGGATCTTAGTTCCCTGACCAGGGATCGAACCCGTGTCCCCTGCGTTGGAAGGCAGATTCTTTACCACTGGACCACCAGGGAAGTCCCTGCTGCCTGTTTTCTAAAGTGAATATGTAGTATCTGCTGTCCAGTGTGTCATGGTTAAATTTCAGTGTTAAAACATTATCTGTCAATGACTATTACATATATATATATATATATATGTTTTTTTTAAATAAATTTATTTATTTTGGGCTGCATTGGGTCTTTGTTGTGGTGCATGGGCTTCTTATTGGGGTGGCTTCTCTTGTTGCGGAGCACCAGCTCTAGGCATGCGGGCTTCAGTAGTTGTGGCACACGGGCTCAGTAGTTGTGGCTCGTGGGCTCTAGAGCGTGGGCTGTAGAGCACAGGCTCAGTAGTTGTGGCGCACGGGCTTAGTTGCTCTGCAGCATGTGGGATCTTCCCGGACCAGTGTCCCCTGCACTGGCAGGTGTATTCTTAACCACTGAGCCACCAGGGAAGTCCTTATTGGATACATTGTGTCTGGAGATGTGTCCTTTTCCTGTGTTCAGTTTTGACTTTTGGGATTTTCCTTATTTTGCGTTGAATTATTAAGAACCTTAAAGGAAGTAGGTGCCTGATTGTCCTTAGAGGAAGAAATGTCTGCACTGCTTTTTTTTTTAAAGCTACTTAGTTACTTAGGACTTCCTTAGGGAAGCCACATAAAGTGATGGAAACAACTTGGAACCAGTTCTTGCAGCACTGTGACAAAGTATTTTCTTGCTGTCTTGCCTGTAGCATTCAGCATCAATTTAATTAGGCACTTTGGTATTTACCTGTTGCTGAAACTTTGGACATTTTCCAAGGAGCTCTCATCTTCCTCAGCCCAGAATTTTAATTCTTGGCTCCCAGGAGAAAGTGCGAAAGCTCTGCATGTCCTCATGTTCATCAGATTAGGTTTGCTGTCACTAAGACAGGCTGGATGACAGTGCTGCTTGCAGTCCCATGAGGCATTGCAGATTTCAGAGCACTTAGCAGAAGCTCGGTTAGGTATGGAATCCCACCTCATCATGATAAAAACCAACCACAAAGTCGTCAAGCAGTATGTCGTGTTTCACGGCTTCCTGCTGGCAAAGTTGGGACTGGCGTGACTTCCCCACATCATGTCGTAATTTTTGAGGGAAGAACTTGGCAGTAATTCGTTTAATAATTCATAGATATTTTCCTGATGTATAAAGTAGAAGGGCAGTCTCTAAAATGTATGATCAACTTTTGACCTGAAATATAGGGTGGTCTACTTAAAAGTTGAATTATAAGAGTTCATTTCTTATGACTGTATGCAATATTTGTTTAGCTGGAATAGGTATCGCAAAATAGTTTAATCTCATGCAAATCTCATACACGAAATCCATTACGAAAAAAATAGTTTGCATTGTGAGATGTCAGTGACTAACCCTACTGTAATTTGTTGCTTATGAATTTGGATGGGATAGCTGTTTATGTTTTTCAACAAGGAATTTTTTTTCTTAAGGTCTCTGAATAAAATCTTGAGATGGCATGGAAAACAATTCTTTATTGAGAGTTAACTGTTCCATTTTTGGAATGATTCAGACCACTTTCTCATTTCACTCTCCATTAACACCTCACCCCTATCAGGGTTTGGGGAGAGGGGATTGGATTGGGAAGAGAACAATGAAAACAGCATTCCACCCTCCTCCTGTATCAGTTTCTTTGACTACTTGTTCAGTCTCTTTTGCTTTTGTTAACAGTTGGAGTAAACTGTTGGGTGAGGAGTTAGAAACTTCTGCCTAAGATATGGTGACTTTTGACTGCATTGCTTTCTTACATTGTTTAAAACTAAATAATAAAAAATCGTCATAACCATGTCTCAGTCATAACCAGCAATGAACAGATTAGGATGTTGTCCATGAACAAAATAATTTGAGTGAGTGCATTTCCTATTTTGTCTACTTACTATTGTTTTGAAATTTTCCAGTCTTGTAGAAGCATGAAAAATTAACAAAACAAGCAAAATAATTTCTTTCACATCCACAAAATTCCATAAGAGTTAAATTTTAAAACATGTATGTATAAATATCATCAGAGGTGTGTCTCTGTCTTGGCCCTTCAGCCTTCAACTTCGATAAACACCATTGTATTTTATTTTCTGTTGGAATCTCTTTATATGATTTACCATATTTTTTTGGTCAGGTTGTCTCCTTGTTATTGCAAAGTAAAGTATATAGTACTCTGAAAAACAATTGTTGCACGTTTCCAATCAGTGATGGCACAAGTCCTTCCTAAGGGCATTAGGCCAGGCCTGTTTTCTCTTCGTGAAAGGCAAGTTCCGGCTTCGATGGTCTTCAGTCTCTTCTGGCTGCAGCATTCTGTGAGTCTATGAAATCAAGTAGTGTCTGTAAAGAAAAAAAGGGTTTGTCCTTTTTCAGTTAATGATTGTGGGGAGGTTTCTTTTTGCAGGTAGACACTAGCGTTTTGATGACATGAAAACAGAAGGAAGAAGAAGTAGCATTAGTTAATTCAAGCAGAGCCTATGTTGATCTTGTAATTTGATTAAACTTTTTATAGTACCAAAGAGACTGCTTAATGTTTTTGAATCCTGTCCTTAGAAATGTCTTGGTTTAAACAATAAAGCTAAATGTCACCAGAAAAATAACTATAGTCAGCCCTTTGTATCTGTGGGTTCCACATCCACAGATTCTACATCTGAGGATTGAACCAAACTTGGATTGAAAATAGGAAAAAAAACTCCAGGAAGTTCTTAAAAGCAAAACTTGCATTTGCCACACGCCAGCATCTATTTACATAGCATTTACATTGTATTAAGTATTGTAAGTAATACAGAGATGATTTAAAGTATATGGGAGGATATGCATAGGTTATATGCCAAATACTGTGCCATTTTATATAAGGGACTTGAGCATCTGCAGATTTTGGTATGCATACTCTTCGGGGCGGGGGTGTCCTAGCACCAGTCCCCCACAGGTACCAAGGGATAACTGTACCTGAAAGCTGTAAAAATATTTCTTTGAGATGTATAAAGTATTTTCAGATTACCTCATTTTTGTCACATGAAACATGGTGAAGTAGGTGAAAAATAAACTAAAATAATAGGAAGCCTTTTGCTTCTTAGGTATGCTGATGTTAAATTTCTGTTTGACAGTTGGGGGGCCTGAGACCCAGAGGCAAGGTCACACAGAGCCTGGCCTTGAGCAGTAGTTTTCTGATTTCAAGTCTCTTTTCTCTTATAACTCCTCTACCTTCAATTCTCTTGTTATGGAAAGACATTGATGGTATAGCATAAAACCTGGACATAGTAAGTATTTTGTGGGAGAAAAGTCAGAGATTGAACTAGGAGACTAGGGTGATTAGCCATTTGCTTTCGGGCAAGTCTTTTAGCTTCTCGTGGCCTTTGTTTTCTTTCCTCTTTTTTTTTGGCCTTTCTTTTCTTATCAGTAAAAAGGAGAGGCTGGGGTTGGGAACTGTAGTGATTTGTTAGTAGGCTACTAGTGTCAGCCACTGAGTCATTTTCACTAAATTCACTCATTCAGTGAACAGTGTTTTTTAGTCCATGAAATATTGAGAGGAGAAAAGAGTAGCGAGTATCCAGGCAGTTTGAACACAATGATGAAAAGGGCTTCAAAGGGATTAATGGAAGATGTTAGGAAAGCATAGAGGAGAGGTAGAGGAGGGCGTCTAGGAGGGAATGACGTGGAAGTTAAAATCAGGCCCCCAGGACGGGTTAGTTGGGTAGAATGTGGAGTGTCAGGAGGGGAGGCTGTCCCCTGCAGGTGTGGGAGTCACAGCCCCTGGAGGAACTCCTCAAGTGATGGGGCATGTGGCAAGAGGTCAAGTTGAAGGGTAATTAGAGGGCAGATTGAGAAGGGACTTTACACCTGTTCAGGAGTCTGGACTTATATCCTGAGAGCAGTGGGGAGTCCCTGGGGATTTTGCACGCAGAAACCAGTTAGGAGATAAGCAGACTTCCTCAGCCACCCCTTCGCTTCGCTTGGACCTTTACTGTTTACAGAGTACTTTCACTTACGTCTCTGTTTAAACTCCTCAGTAATCATGTCCATGGACAGAGATTGTCTTCCTGTTCTAGGCAAGGAAGCTAAGGTTCTGAGAGGGGCATAGACTCTTGGTCAATCAGGCAGGTAGGTGCAGGAGCCAAGACTTGAGTCTTGAACTTCAGTTCTGGACTGTAGTCTGCCCACAGCAACCTGCTCCTATCAGAATGGGCCCTGAAGTTTTCCGTGGGACTCAGTGCCCTGGCACTTAGCCTGCCTTAGCGGTCACTTCCAGTGGTCTGTAAGAACGGTGTAAACTGACCAGCAAACCCTTGAGAAGTGTGTTGAGTGGAAGGGTGAAATCAGCCTCTCCCTGGACAAGGCCCAGTAACAGCTAATACAAACATGCATCGTGTTGCCTGTTGGCCTGGGACGTCAGTGAACTGTGGTTTCAGGTTGTCTCCTGGTCTCTAACCCAGTCCCTCAGGAAAAAATCAAATATATACACAGCAGAAGGGGGGCAGGAGGAGACAGAGTTTAATTGTGAATCCAGCTCTTTTGTGGAAAGGGAACTAATTATGTCAGAAATCTCAGCATTGCTTCTCCGCATGGGGCCAATGGTTTGTTATGCTTGTACTATGCTGTTGGCCTCAGATAGACTGTAGTGTGCTAGGAACAGCCGCTTTAATTGTGAGCTTCCTTCCTTTGACAAATAAAACTTCTCGTTAGCCTGTCCTTTCCTTTCTTCCAGGGTGAAATTGTCTCTACTCTGGGTTTTGTTTGTAAAGCCTCATTCGGCAGTTTTCCTCGGATTCACAGTGACATTGTAGACCAGACTGACACCTGATTTGTTTGCTAACCCTGAGTCTCCAGAACGCTGCTGTGAGCCAGAAAGCGGAAAGGTCCAGGCAGCGAAACTGGATATAACAAAGTCCATTTGCTAATGAACTTGCCTCACTGGGGAGCCCCTGGGTCCAAACTTAGCCTTTGCATTCTTGATTTATACAGTGGTCGTTGGAGCAGGGCTGGGGGCCTCCTAGAGACAGGCCACCGGCATCCAAGAGGAAAAAAGCGGCAGCGTGGCACCGTGGCGGTGGCATTCATTATGTGACTTTGGGCAAGCCAGTAGCGAGCCTCCCAGGCTTCCATTTTTCTTCATAAGCAAACAGGGACTGTTGTGCTAGATACACTCAAAAGTCCCTTCCAAAACTCCGATCCTAATTGATAGCAGTGGACTCACCAACACAATGGGAAACGTAGACGTAAGAACTGAAGATAACATTGTGTAGATAAAAGAACTTGGGCTTTTGAGACAGAAACTCTCAAATTCCAATCCTGATGCTGCTGCTTCCTACTTGCGAGCCTTGGGCAAATTATTTAACCATTTTCCTTATTGACAAAGGAAGGGTACTGACTCTCTTGCAGGAATTTTGTTATGTTTTATTTTGAGAATGAAATGCATTGTTGTGTGCATAATGTCTTTGGCGCATGGGAGATACACAAAAAGGTGTGTCTGTGTGTGACTGGGTGTGGGTGAACTTAGTCTTGGTTCCCTGAGGGTGGGTTCGCTAAGAGAACCTTTGTGATCTGTGGGGCTTCATTGTTCTAACACTTGCTTTTAATGATAAGAGCTTTTACGTTTACCTGGTGTTTACTATATATCAGGTACAGTTCTAGGCATTTTACATGAATTAACATTTTTCATGGATTGACCCATTTAATTCTCACAACAACCTCTCAGGTACATTCTGTTATTATTTCCACTTTTTCCAAATGAGGTAATTGATGCACAGAGTGGTTGAATAACATCTTAGTGTCACACAGCTGGTAAGTGGTGGAACCAGACCCAATATGAATCCAGGCAGTCTGGTTCCAGAGTCTATGTTTTTAACCACTATGCCTTTCTGCCCCAACAGTGACTCAGAAATATTAAAAATGAAACAAAAAAAAGATCAGCTATCTTTAAGGAGGTGATGTGGTGCAAGGTGCACTGTGGCGCTACTCCTTACCAGCTGGGTGACATCATCACATCCTTTAAACCTCCTTGGTCCCTGTCCCCTCTTCTGCAGAGAATTGGCGTGAGGCAGTTTAATGAAGTACTGTAGGGGAAGCATTTAGCATAGGGCCTCGCACACAGCCAGGGTCAGTAGGTGGTGAGGGTTTGGTTTTTCTCCAGGTAATAAGAAGCACCTGCTAGAACAAGTTCCATAAAAAATATGAACGGGGACATTTTGGTTGCTTAATGGGGTGCGCTTTAGTTTTCTGGAAAATTAGTCCTTAAAGTTTAGGACTACATGCATTTTACTAAGCTAGAGTGAGAAGTATTTCTTTAAACTCATTTCCAAAGTGAAGGTGATTGTCCTTGGCCTCAGCTGGTGTAAGGAGGTGTCCAACACAGCCCTTGACCTTGGGTGCAGGATGGCAGTATGATATAAGCAGCAAGTTCTTCAGAACCTTTTAGCTGCTGCAAACTCTCAGGCATCTTGAATTCCTCCTTCTGGTGAAAACAAAAACAAAAACAAAATCAGTGTTGAATGCCCTGTCTAGAAAGGACAAATGTTTCAATTTAAATATTCCAGCTCAATGTCCTCTGTTAGGGCCCTGAATTTTAAGTGCAGTGAGTTTCTGAGTGAGGTCACCTGAATTTTAATGAGTTTGTTTGCATACATGAATTTGAACAATACATTAAATCTTGAAACATCGTAGCTGATTTTAATGGAGTAAATTACCCTACTTGAAAGTTAGTTAATAGGCTTTTCTTTACCTAATAATCAGGATGATGATACTTTCATCTCAAAAAAGTCATTAATCATATTTTTGCAATATTGATACATGCTATTATTTTTTTAAATTATTAAACTGTCTCATCAAGAGAATTAGGGAAATAAATGTGTCAGTGTGAGTGTAAAGCATGATCTTCCCCCCTTTTAACCCTTTTCCCCCCTGTGATATTTTGTACATACTGAATGCTTAAATGTACATGGTAGGAATAAAGGAATAAAGGCTTGGTTTTGTATGGTGCTTGCTTGGACCAGGAAGGTGAAGTGAGATGCTCTTTACTAGCTTAAAAATGTTTTTAAACATTATAAAAAAAATTACACACACACATGCACACACACAGACACACAAGGATGGTACAGGAGGTGACAGGGAACAAGTCATGAAGGGGAAGGGGTAAGGAGGATAGCTTTTATTGTGACTGTAGTTGAAAGTACATATGTAGCGTTATGTGCAGGGAAGTGACACATTTAATTTATAATTTTAAAAGCTGCGGTGAAGAGAGTTCGTCTTGGGGTTTAATGGCACTGAAAAACCATGCCATGGAACTTTCTGGTCCAGTCCATTCCCTAAAATCATGGTGCATCCAGGAAAGTATTTGTTAAAAATGTTCAGGTAGCCAGTCTTACTTACCTCCTAATGAAGCATAAAGATTGTGAGGGTTGGTTCAGTTAATGTTCTGAGCACTCAAATGTGCCAAAATGTTGGAATGAGCAGAAGCTTTCAGGACATCCCATCTGATGGTGACCTTCTGGAGGACAGGAACCATGGCTTGCCTCTTCAGAGCTCATTTGTCTGATGTTCAGGCATGCAGTATCTGTGGAATAAATGAACTAACACCATATATTTCCTTCTGAGGAATGGATTTGGGCTCCTGTAATAGTGAGATCTCATCCATTAGCACATACATAAGCTTCAAAGGATGTGTAATTATCACCTGTTACTGCTTATGGTCTTTTTCTAGATGTGAGAGTGATAAAATCAACCTGTTTCTCTTTTACCCAGAGTATTTGCCTATAGTAAGAAATGCCTGCTGACTTCACTTATACCCATGTGTAAATGCACAGTTTTTGGTGCCTGGAAGGCCCTCCGTAAATGTTTGCAGTGTGAATGAACAGTTGGTGGCCAACGGCACTTTCCAGCTGTTCATGTCTCACTCAAATCACAGCAAATGTCTCCCCCTTTCCTCCATTTTCCAGCAAAGACCCCATGACTCCATGACAAGAGCTTCCTCAACATCCTTTCTTGCCATTATAATTTCTGCGTATTTTCATCTTCCCCTTGTTTCCTTTCACCTTCTCTCCCAGGAGCCGGTGCTGACCTGCTGGTTGATGTTCTTGATGTAATACCCTCCTACTCCTGGGGCCGGGCCCTGGCAGTCGTTCTCCTCCTCTCTTACGTCTTCTCTCTCCTCTTTCTCTTTCTCTGCTGGCCCTTTCTGCTCTGCTTTCAATCGTGTTGAAATCACCCCCATTTTGATAAGGAGATTGCTTAAACTCACCCCTTCCCCAGGTCACCTTTCTCCCCATCGCCTTTCCTTTTGTCGTTTAACTTCTTGAAAGAGAAGTCTTGTCACTTGCACTTTTCTACCATCTCCTCACTCATTAACGCCTTGAAATCCTGCCCCGCCTGCTTCCACACTGCGCTCAGGTTGTCCTGTCCTCAGTGAACAGGCCAGTGGCCTTTGCTCATTCCTCATCCCCCTTGGCCTCTCAGCAGCACTTGGCACCGTTTGTCACTTGTTCCCTGAAACTCTTCCTCCACCAGCTTCCAGGAATTGTCTGCTCAATTTGTTTCCTACTAACTGCCTTCTGGTTCCAGTGGCAGTCTCATTTTGCTTTTTAATTGAAGTCATTTTCCAAGTATCTGTTCTCTATTTTTTTTCCTTTTTCCTCTTTTGGAAATTAGACATTCTAATGCAAGTTGTAATCACAACTGCCTGTGTGATTACTGCATGAACGTTTGTCTTTCCTGCCAGATTGGAGGTCCATGAGTGCAGGTCCCAGGTCTGCTGGTCTACAGCATATCTGTAGCACCTAGTACAGTGCCTGGCATGTAGTGAGGGTTCAGACATGCCCAAGTGATGAAGGAGGTAAGCTTGCCCCCTTCCAAGCCTTCCATGTCTGACTCTCCAGCGTCTTGTCTCATGTCCCCACCCTTTCCCAAACTCCTGCCCTGTATGTCCCACCCCAGCATGAATTCATTTCCTCCTCTTATCTAGTCCCCTAGATCTAGTACCCTTTCATGAATTTTCATGTATCTGTTGACACTACTGTCATTTTTTTTTCATGTATCTAGGTTCAAAATCTGGAAATCTCTTTGACTCTGTCCTTTTCCTCAAATCCTATTCAATATATGTAATCTGTTGCTAAGTCCTTTCCATTCTTCCAGCACCCTGCTTTAGGCCCTCAACGCCTCTCACCTGGACCTTGCAATATTCTCCTAGGTGGCCTGAGCACTTCCAGTCTCACTTGGGCAGCAGCACCTCCCTACCCGCTCCGTTCCATCCCACACATTTTGATCAAATTAAGTGTGGAGCATAGCCCTGATTATACATCATGTTAATCCCTAACCCCTCCCCAAAAAAGTCTTATTCTTCACTTTGCCGAATTGAATATATCTTCCTCAGTTTGCCATTCCAAATCCCTACCATGTGGCTTCACCTGTATCTCCTTCAGCTCCATACAGGAGTCCTAGACTCTAACCCACAGACTCCTACTAAACAGAGGTACCCGGTGGGCAGTGACCAAGTTTTCACGTGACCAGTGTAAGGTTACTAGCTGCCCTTGCATGAGAATGAATGCCATTTTTAAGTTTCTGAGATGATGTGCTTCCTACATTTTTGGAATGAAAATACTCCTTTACTTATAAAATGACGAGGCTAATAGATAGCCATTATTTATTTTATTATCATTTGCAAAATAAAAAAATGCAATAGAATTCTTGCTGTTTTGTTTCTCTGAGGGAGAAAAATCTTTCCAGTCCAGTTTTCTCCCCAAGCAAATTTTATGGAATACACAGTTCCTAGCTTAGTATGTTCCGTCTTTTAACTTCTTTCATTCTCCCTACAACTACCCTTTTTTTTTTTCCCTGAAGATTTTACTAATTCACAAAATTAAAGAGTCTAAGAATCACTGTTCTACCAGAATGGATGGTTCCACGAGCACACCTCGTTCTGCCTGTTGACATCCTGCCTTTCCTTGCTGATGCTCCTCAGGTGTTAACTTTCTTTATGCTGCCATGTCAGAGCCTTCTCTCTGCCCCCTCCCTGCACTAGAAGTTGCTTTCTCTTTCCTCAGTGGTACTTTTCGCCCTGTAGTACTTTGGACTTTTGCGTGGCACTTCCCGTGTTCTTCCTGTGTTAGAAGTAGAGCCGGCTTCCTTCTCCACTTTCCCAACTCCCCACTCCAATGATAACTTTGCTTGGGGCAGAAGCTTGTTTTATCTTGGTGTTCTCTGCATTGCCAAACATTGTACTTGGCACATATTTGGTGCTTGGAAAAATTGTCATCAAACTGAAATTTCAGGATGATACTGATGAAGTGATTAAGTAAAGCTCTCATCTTTGGGGATAGGGGTCCCCTAAAGGTACTAGTTCAGAATTTTTTTCTTGATGATTCCGAATTACAGTCACTTACTAAAACACGTTAAGAATGATTGTCCGTTTATCTTTTAAAGATAAAATAATCTTAGACTGCAACTCTAGATATCTCAGTGTGGAGTGAAGGTCTGCTGTGGTTGAGTTGAGAAACTACACATTTCATTTGGCCTTTTTCTGTGAAACTTTTTTTGGAACGTTGATTTTGATTTCATTTTGACAGAGGAGGCCCTGAAAATCTTCTTTCTCCCAGATGATAGGCTACAATTTCTTTACCTCTGTCTTTCTCTGTAGCTGTCAGCAATTGGCCTGATCTAGACAATGAGGCTTTCTCTGTGTCTGTGTGAAAGCCATCTTTGAACTATATACAGGCCTGTCACTTTTATTCTTCTTAAAAAAAAATTTTTTTGTAATGAACTTGGTTTTTCTTCCCACTTTGTCTACGTCTACACTCTCCCACCAAATCTTTTGTTACTGAATTTGGATTGTGGAAAGTAAACCTGGCTGGGAGATAGACAGGTAGCACCACAGCTGGGCCTCCTAGTATACACGTCCGAGACAACCTCTGTGCAAAGTACCTTCTACCTTGACCTCCTGTGCTGGAGCCATTTTTCAACTTTTTCCACAGAAGCACTGAGATTATTTTGGAGTTGGGGAAAATGGCAGGGTTTCTAACATGGAAGACCCTGAAAGGAGAAGGAAGAGGAAACCACTGCCTCTTCTGTCTTGTCTTTTCTACTGAAAGAGGGCCGGAGAGCGTGGTGAATAGTGATGGTAATGGTGGCGGCTGCAGCTATGGGTAGTTCTTGGCCTTCTTTTTCTAAACTGGAGGCTGGATTTGTGTTCTGAGTGACTGGTGTGTAAATAGAAGATGAGAAATTGAATTGTGTCTTGAAGAGGATGAAAGCTTAACATCATATGACAGGCCTCAGGCCTGTTCTAGCAGCGTGCTAAACAGTGCTATGTGGTGTGGTTCTTTTTTTTTTTTTTTTTTTTTTTTTTTTTTTTTTTTTTTTTTTGTTTTTTTTTTTAACATCTTTATTGGGGTATAATTACTTTACAATGGTGTGTTAGTTTCTGCTTTATAACAAAGTGAATCAGTTATACATATACATATGTTCCCATATCTCTTCCCTCTTGCGTCTCCCTCCCTCCCACCCTCCCTATCCCACCCCTCCAGGCTGTCACAGAGCACCGAGCCAATATCCCTGTGCCATGCGGCTGCTTCCCACTAGCTATCTACCTTACTAGGTTTGTTAGTGTGTATATGTCCATGACTCTCTCTCGCCCTGTCACAGCTCACCCTTCCCCCTCCCCATAACCTCAAGTCCGTTCTCTAGGAGGTCTGCGTCTCTATTCCTGCCTTACCCCTAGGTTCTTCATGACATTTTTTTTTTCTTAAATTCCATATATATGTGTTAGCATACTGTATTTGTGGTGTGGTTCTAATTAGCTTTGAAGAGCTAGGACTTAACTCCTCCCAAGGAATTTTTTTTTTTTTTTTTTTTTTTGCCGAAAGTTACCACTGCATGGTGATCCATTGGAGTTCTTGCAACATCAAAAGATAACAGCAGGAGTAGAGTTCGGGAGCGTTCTGTGCTTTGTTTCAGATGTGCGTCTTATCTGCAAAAGCCCAGATAAAAGTGAATGATCAACTCTGCTCTCATTGACTTAAGTGTTTTACATTTAAATCTCTTTTGGCTTTTTTGGCCTAACTTCTCTGACAGGGGAACAAATGAATAGAATATTACTGGTAGATCACAAGTATAGAAATTACTGGGATTAGGGGGAAATGTTTTACAGATGTTCCTGAAACTACAGCCAAATTGAGTGAATTCTTGCCCCTTTACGTGTTGGGAGCTTGGGAGAGTACTGTCTCACTTACTGGGCTATTATAACTGTGCTCTGCTCCAGGCTGCATTCACTCACTGTATCTCTCATTGACAGGCTTACGTAACCCCGTCATACCTTAACAGTGATGACCTTTTGAACAGGAAAGAATGTGTAAGACTTTAGAGAGAGTCATAGTTTGAAAATTTCCTTATAAAGCTTCTTGATATTGTATTTAGAAAATACTTCCTTTAAATATATCTTGTTAAAAGTTAAAGTGAGTCTGGTAGAGTTCAAAATTAACTTCCACTTAAATCCAATTATGGCTTTGGTGGATTTTTGGCCAGGCACCTACATTTTCCTTAGTCTCACCACATATCGACTGACCAGTGCATCTCATACGTACCAGATCTGAAGAATGAAATGCCCCTAGTTGATTGTTCCACATCATTCGGAGCCCTGTCTTCCTAGGACAGTGCATCGTGGTCCTGCCTTCTAAGTTGTCGTGGAAGCATCCTTGGTGCAGGACAAGCAGAGCATGCTGCACTAGTTCACAGCAAAAAGCAAACAGCAACAAAAAGTTGAGATCCAGGTTGTTGCATAGGTCACCATGTTTATCATTTTTAAGGATAGGTTTTTTTGTTTTGTTTTGTTTTTTGCTGTACGCGGGCCTCTCACTGTTGTGGCCTCTCCCGTTGCGGAGCACAGGCTCCGGACGCGCAGGCTCAGCGGCCATGGCTCATGGGCCCAGCTGCTCCGCAGCATATGGGATCTTCCCAGACCCGGGCACGAACCCGCGTCCCCTGCATCGGCAGGCGGACTCTCAACCACTGCGCTACCAGGGAAGCTCTTAAGGATAGTTTCTAAGGGAGGGATTTCACCAGCACATTTGCTGTTTCAGTTCATGTTCAGCTGTGACTCATATTTATTCTGGTCTAACCCAATTTTTGCTTGGAAATTTTTTTGTAGTAGAAAATGTCACTGTCAACCAGGGGAGGGGAAATGCTGATTGGGGATCAGAAGAGCCAAGATGCTGTAGTGATAATTTGCCATCACTTTTGACTCGAGGAAAAAATAGAGAACCCTTACAAAGAGAGTGACTCGAGGAAAAAATAGAGAACCCTTACAAAGAGTGTTGAAAAGTACACAGTGATTCTTATAAACAGATAGGGGAAAGGAAAGTCACCTCTGAGCTTTACTGTGGGAAGGAGCAGGGGTGCAGGTCAGGGAAATTACTATAGAATTTTTATATGTGGCAGGGAAAGAGCCTTTGGACTTCCCCGCGTGTTGCCCCATTCACTAAGCCAGATCTAGTGAATTGCCTCACGATCGGTGTATGAATAGAGAGAAAGACACTGGAACTCTCACATTTGATCTTTTTTTTTTTCGTAAACATCTTTATTCGAGTATAATTGCTTTACAGTGGTGTGTTAGTTTCTGCTTTATAACAAAATGAGTCCGTTATACATATACATATGTCCCCATATCTCTTCCCTCTTGCGTCTCCCTCCCTCCCACCCTCCCTATCCCACCCTCCCTATCCCACCCCTCTAGGTGGTCACAAAGCACTGAGCTGATCTCCCTGTGCTATGCGGCTGCTTCCCACTACCTATCTATTTTACGTTTGGTAGTGTATATATGTCCATGCCACTCTCTCACTTTGTCCCAGTTTACCCTTTCCCCTCCCTGTATCCTCAAGTCCATTCTTTAGTAGGTCTGTGTCTTTATTCCTGTCCTTCCCCTAGGTTCTTCATGACCATTTTTTTTGGTTAAGATTCCATATATATGTGTTAGCATACGGTATTTGTCTCTCTCTTTCTGACTTACTTCACTCTGTATGACAGACTCTAGGTCTATCCACCTCATTACAAATAGCTCAATTTTGTTTCTTTTTATGGCTGAGTAATATTCCATTGTCTATATGTGCCGCATCTTCTTTATCCATTCATCCGATGATGGACACTTAGGTTGTTTCCGTCTCTGGGCTATTGTAAATAGAGCTGCAATGAACATTTTGGTACATGACTCTTTTTGAATTATGGTTTTCTTAGGGTATATGCCCAGTAGTGGGATTGCTGGGTCATATGGTAGTTCTATTTGTAGTTTTTTAAGGAACCTCCATACTGTTCTCCACAGTGGCTGTATCAATTTACATTCCCACCAACAGTGTAAGAGGGTTCCCTTTTCTCCACACCCTCTCCAGCATTTATTGTTTCTAGATTTTTTGATGATGGCCATTCTGACTGGTGTGAGATGATATCTCATTGTAGTTTTGATTTGCTTTTCTCTAATGATTAATGATGTTGAGCATTCTTTTATCTGTTTGTTGGCAATCTGTATATCTTCTTTGGAGAAATGTCTGTTTAGGTCTTCTGCCCATTTTTGGATTCGGTTGTTTGTTTTTTTGTTATTGAGCTGCATGAGCTGCTTGTAAATTTTGGAGATTAATCCTTTGTCAGTTGCTTCATTTGCAAATATTTTCTCCCATTCTGAGGGTTGTCTTTTGGTCTTGTTTATGGTTTCCTTTGCTGTGCAAAAGCTTTGAAGTTTCATTAGGTCCCATTTGTTTATTTTTCTTTTTATTTCCATTGCTCTAGGAGGTGGTTTAAACAGGATCTTGCTGTGATTTATGTCATAGAGTGTTCTGCCTATGTTTTCCTCTAAGAGATTGTTAGTGTCTGGCCTTACAGTTAGGTCTTTAATCCATTTTGAGTTTATTTTTGTGTATAGTGTTAGGGAGTGTTCTAATTTCATTCTTTTACATGTAGCTGTCCAGTTTTCCCAGCACCACTTATCAAAGAGGCTGTCTTTTCTCCATTGTATGTTCTTGCCTCCTTTGTCATAAATTAGGTGCCCATATATGTATGGGTTTATCTCTGGGCATTCTATCCTGTACCATTGATCTATCTTTCTGTTTTTGTGCCAGTACTATACTGTCTTGATTACTGTAGCTTTGTGACGTACTTTGAAGTCGGGGAGCCTGATTCCTCCAACTCTTTTTTTTTTTTTTTTTTGCGGTACGCGGGCCTCTCACTGCTGTGGCCTCTCCCGTCACGGAGCACAGGCTCCGGACGCGCAGGCTCAGCGGCCATGGCCCACGGGCCCAGCCGCTCTGCATCATGTGGGATCCTCCCGGACCAGGGCACGAACCCACATCCCCTGCATCGGCAGGCAGACCCTCAACCACTGCGCCACCAGGGAAGCCCCCTCCAACTCATTTTTTTCCTCAAGATTGCTTTGGCTATTCAGGGTCTTTTGTGTTTCCATACAAACTGTAAAATTTTTTGTTATAATTCTGTGAAGAATGCCATTGGTAGTTTGATAAGGATTGCATTGAATCTGTAGATTGCTTTGGGTAGTAGAGTCATTTTCACAATGTTGATTCTTCCAATCCAAGAACATGGTATATCTCTCCATCTCTTTGTATCATCTTTAATTTCTTTCATCAGTGTCTTATAGTTTTCTGCATACAGGTCTTTTGTCTCCTTAGGTAGGTTTATTCCTAGATATTTTATTCTTTTTGTTGCAATAGTAAATGGGAGTGTTTTCTTAATTTCACTTTCAGATTTTACATCATTAGTGTATAGGAATGCACTGTGCATTAATTTTTCTCACACTTGAACTTGAAAGGCCCATCTTCATATATAATCATCCACAGATGTCTGTGTATGATTATATATTCCCGTAGTGAGGGAATGATAAATGTAAATGAGAACCATGATAAAATTTTGCCTCGCTTTCTTGCACATTTTCAGAATATGATTGAAAGCACATGCCCCTGTCAGTAGTTAACTATGAGGTTTGCGTTAAGTTTTTTTTGTTTTTTTTTGCTGTGTTAAGTTTTTGTAAGACTTTGTCAGAAACCTAAAGCATGTTTTAGTGTCAGAGTCTTCCCTCTCCCCTCTTTCCTTCCCTCCCTTCCTCCCTCCCTTCCTGCCTTCTTCCCTTCCTCCCCTTTGGAATCAAAAGGAAACTCTCGTAGGTTCTAACTAATCTCTTTTCAAAACTAGGGACAATTCCAGCCTGTACACAGATTAAATTAATTCTCATTTCTCTGTTTCCTAACTAGTACCTGAAATTGTAATTGAGTTATACTAGATAATTGCTCTCTGACGTCTTTCTTCAAATAAAATCTGAAGGATAAATGTTTGCTAGACACTATTTTGCTGCCCCAGACAGGTGGATACATAGGGAGGTGCGCTTGGGAAGGGAGGCACAGGTTAGGTTAGGGAAGCAATCATAATATGACTTAGGTCAGTGGATCCGTGTGTGGTAAATCTTTTTCCTCCAAATAGTGCCAGATGCCCAGAAAAGCCACTGTAGCGCATGAAGAATGTCTTGTTCACTTAGTAACTCGTACTTATGCTTAAAATTAATGTGTGTCTCTTTTAAATTCAGTAGGCTGTGCATTTATGACTACCAATAAAGCAACTTTCATTTAAAAAAATGATGATAACAGCTTATGTTGTAATAAGGACACTTAAAAAAAAACCAAGGAAACAAAACAATCTTCCTCTGATTAAGGGGAATTCTTACACGAGGTCTCTTTCCAACCGCTTTTGTTTATGAGTACTGAAACTTAAAATGAGTAAATTGCCTTCCGAATAACATTCTACATTTTCCATTTATCCCTATCTCTCATATCTGCTCTCAAGAACAAAACAAATGTGGCTTCCTTCTCTCCACCAGTTTTCTATAATGTAGAAATTTCCAGTGCTTAAAAATTCAAAGTGGTCATTCCTTTCAAAGCATTACAGTGTGGAGGTAAAGGGTCTGTTTAATGTAGTCATCTGAGAGCTTAATTCCAGTTTGGAAAAGAATTCTGCGATGATGTTGAATTCCTTGGAAATGGGTGTGCTCAGCTGCTAACACTTTCCAAAGCTTGTGCATTTGACAATGGATGTGACCAGGGCGGGCATTTCCCGCCTCCAATTTCAGCAGCATGTCATTTCTCTTTTCTTACATAACCATCGAGATTTGAGTTTCTGCTTTTGAGAGTTCACATTTCCTTTTTTTCCCTCCTAACTTAAAAACTGCATTTTTTTTATTTCTAAAGAAAAACATATTTTCTGTGGAATATATATAGTATTTATTTTTCCTGTTTACTAAGGTCTTTAAAATTGAAGAGCTCTTATGTCCTCATACCTTCCACCTCATTAGTGTAGAGTCAGGTGTCTGCAGTCTCTATAAGATTCTGAGCTGCTTCCCCATTCCAGATGGGCCACATACCTACTGTTCCTGTTTGTGACCAAATACCATGTTGGTCCCAAACCACCAACTGGGGCTCAGGGAGTCTGGAAGTTGAAGACTGATGTCTGCATAATTCAGTCCCAGGGCCCTTCCTCTCTCATACGCATCCCTCTTCCACTCTCTGATTTAGACTCCTGCCTTCCTCCATCTGGACCTCAGTTTCCTCTTGTGTAAAATGGGAATAACAGCCCCCATGCAGGCTTGTTTTGAGACTAGTGATAAAGTATATTAAGTACTTAGCACAGTTCTAAAGTTGTCATATTTTTTCCTCCTCTCTCATTAAAAAGTGAAGCTGGAGTGGCTTTTCCTTATCAGCAAAGGATTTTTTAAAAGGAAAGAAATGGCATGTAACCTTTGGTTGACTTCCAGAATCTTTTTTAGGCCAATGTTTTTTAGTGTGGATTGCAACCCATTATTGGGTCATGGAGTCAGTTTAGTGCGTCCAGACTTACTTTTTTTTTTTTTTTTTTTGATGGAAGGGAAGAGAATAGATCATAACATAAGAATAGAAAAGAAAGTACAAAAGAATAGAAAAGAAAGATAGTTTCCAAAATATACAAACAGCTCATACAACTCAACAACAAAAAACCGAACAACCCAATCGAAAAATGGGCAGAAGACCTAAATAGACATTTCTCCAAAGAAGACATACAGATGGCCAATAGGCACATGAAAAGATGCTCAACGTCACTTATTATTAGAGAACTACAGATCAAAGTTACAATGAGGTATCACCTCCCACCAATCAGAATGGCCATCATTAAAAAGTCTACAAATAACAAATGCTGGAGAGGGTGTAGAGAAAAGGGAACCCTCTTACACTGTTGGTGGGAATGTATATTGGTGCAGCCACTATGGAAAACAGTATGGAGGTTCCTCAAAAAATTAAAAATAGGGCTTCCCTGGTGGCGCAGTGGTTGAGAGTCCGCCTGCCGATGCAGGGGACACGGGTTCGTGCCTTGGTCCGGGAAGATCCCACATGCCGCGGAGCGGCTGCGCCCATGAGCCATGGCCGCTGAGCCTGCGTGTCTGGAGCCTGTTGCTCCACAACGGGAGAGGCCACAACAGTGAGAAGCCTGCGTACCGCAAAAAAAAAAAAAAAAAAATTAAAAATAAAGTTACCTTATGATCCAGCAATCCCACTCCTGGGCCTATACCCAGACAAAACTATAATTCGAAAAGATACGTGCACCCCTGTGTTCACAGCAGCACTATTTACAATAGCCAAGATATGGAAAGAACCTAAATGTCCATTGACAGATGAATGGATAAAGATGATGTGGTATATATATATACAATGGAATATTATTCAGCCATCAAAAAGAACGAAATAATGCCATTGAGCAACATGGATAGACCTAGATATTATTATACTAAGTGAAGTAAGTCAGAAAGAGAAAGACAAATACCATATGATATCACTTATATGTGGAATCTAAATATGATACACATCAACATATCTACGGAACAGAAACAGACTCACAGATACAGAGAACAGACTTGTGGTTGCCGGCAGGGGTTGGGTGGTAGAGGAGGGAAGGAATGGGAGTTTGGGACTAGCAGAGGCAAACTATTATATATAGGATGGATAAACAACAAGGTCCAACTGTATAGCACAGGGAACTCTATTCAGTATCATGTGATGAACGATAATGGAAAAGAATATGAAAAAGAATATGTATATATATACACACACACACACACATATATACAAAACTTAGTAACTTTACTGTTCTGAAGAAATTAACACAATATGGTAAATCAACTATATCTCAATAAATTTAAAAGAAAGGAAAGAAAGAAAGAAAGGAAGGAAGGAAGGAAGGAAAAGAAAGTACAGAGTCCACTGCATATACAAGAGTAAGCAGGGGTAAGGGTCAAATGTGATTTTATGAAACCTTTTCTTTTAAGTATTTTTAAAAAATATTTATTTATTTTTATTTGGTTGAGCTGGGTCTTAGTTGCAGCAGGTGGGCTCCTTAGTTGCAGCATGCAAACTCTTAGTTGCAGCATGCATGTGGGATCTAGTTCCCTGACCTGGGATCGAACCCAGGCTCCCTGCATTGGGAGCGCAGAGTCTTAACCACTGCGCCACCAGGGAAGTCCCAATTTTTTTTTTTTTTTTTTTGGCGGTACGCGGGAAGTCCCAATTTTATGAAACTTTTGTTTCAGTTATGTAAGTATGTATAGATGTGTAATGTACTGTGGTGTAAAAAGTATTTCTAAACTGTGGGTCAGAAAAGCTAGAAAGCCACTGGTGTGGCTGCTTTTGCCACTGAAGACTTTTAAAAAAAAATTTAAGCCAACTCTATGGAGGCTGTATTTAATTGGATAAATCCTTTTTTTTCCCCGTGAAAGAAAATTGGGCCTTTTAACTGTCAAGGTTTTATTGATGGAGGGCTTCCACTGATGGTTTGACCTGCTGTGTCTCTGTTAGGGTCTTTTGGGTAATCAACCTATTGTCTCTCTCCTTTTCTTGGCTTTCTGCTTTTTCTCTCTCTAAGTGGACTTAGTGGAAGCCATTCTAATTGTTGGAGCAGTGGCAGAAGTTCCCACACAGCAGAGACATCTGTAACATATGGTTTTGTGGTTGTTGCCAAAGTTTTAAGAAAATTATGGTTTCTGAAGAAAGTAAAACTCTCTAACCAACATGAAATATCCAGTTCTTCCCCCTTCCCCCACACCCCCACTGGGTGGTATATTGGTCCTTCTAATATAACTGCAGAATTGGTATTTATTTCACTGTGTGTGTATTTTTAAAAATCACCTAGATTCCTAAGCCTATCTAAAGTGACATGTGATTTTAAGGGTTAGAATTGAGACCATGGTAAGAGAACCTTTTTTTTATAATAAATTTATTTATTCATTTATTTATTTTTGGCTGCATTGGGTCTTCATTGCTGCGTGTGGGCTTTCTCTAGTTGCGGCGAGCGGGGGCAGCTCTTCGTTGCGGTCTGCGGCCTTCTCATTGCGGTGGCTTCTCTTGTTGCGGAGCACGGGCTCTAGGCACGTGGTCTTCAGTAGTTGTGGCACGTGGGCTCAGTAGTTGTGGCTCGCGGGCTCTAGAGCACAGGCTCAGTAGTTGTGGCGTACGGGCTTAGTTGCTCTGTGGCATGTGAGATCTTCCTGGACCAGGGTTCGAACCCGTGTCCCCTGCATTGGCAGGCGGGCTCTTAACCATTGTGCATGGTAACAGAACCTTTAATTCAGTTCTACTTCTCTAGAAGAGACTGCATTGCTGTCTCTTCTTCATTCTAAAAAGAAAAGAAATCTGTTTTATGTGTGCTTAGTACTGTGTTTTTGATTTGTTCTTTTCTCAATAATTGTGTTTGTGTCTCTCTCCTTTCTTCTTCCCTTCCTCCCTCCCTCCCTACCCCTCTCTCTCTTTCTTTCTTTCCCTCTCTCTCTCTCTCCCCCTCTCCCTCCCTCCCTCCTTCTCTTTCTCTCTCTTTCTTTATCACCTAAGGTTTTCCAAGTATGTAACTTAATTGTTACCCATTAAGATGCATTCCAATAGGATCAGTTTGGAGATATGTGACCCTAATTGTTTTCAGAAGTGATTAATCAATGTCAAGAAGTATTTATTGAGTGCCTGTGATGTGCTTGGCATGGGAGGGAAGTTTACAAAGAGAATAGCTTGTAAAAGGTGAAGCTTAACTTTCTTTCATCTCTTTAAACATGTATTGAGCACCTACTTAATCAGCTGCATACTGTGCTAGATGCTGTGCCTCAATCTAATCGGGAAGGCAAAACATCACATGAAACAAAAATAATTAAATGCCACTGCTGGTGATATTCTAAATTCAGTAGGAATTTAAGGCAGAGAGTAAGCAGGGCTGGCTGGGATATCTGGAGGACAGAGGAAGTGGAGTTACTGAGTCTTAAGGCACTGTCAGGATTCCAGTGGGAAGGATGGAGAATATTCCAGACCGTGGGGGAATCCTGGAAAATGCTTCGAGGCAGGGAATATCAGAGTGGAACATGAGGGAGACATTTCTGAGGGTGTGTATGGAGGCACTGTGAAAACTAGGGTTGGATATGTTGGGTGAGGCTGTGTACTTCAATGTGGGTAATTGTAGAGATTCATAAGCTCAAAAGGCACTCCACATACTGTGGGTGTGTACAGTGTACTTTGGAAGAACGGATTATAAATAACTAACCAGGATGTCCTGTGAATACTGTGATGGAGGCTGGTACCATGATGGAAGTAGTATAAGGAAAAAACTTGGAGCCACCACGTTGGTGGCTACCCTTGAGCTATATTGGTACTGCTGTGGCTTAGGGCTTAGCAGCATTGCTGACTCAGTGACAAACTTCCCTTTTGGAAGCCTGGCTCCTGACTTGCCAGCATATGACACTCTAAGTTCACCAGGTCTTCCTGTCCCGAACTGCCCAGTTGATTGTGAAGCTGCAAGATAGTAATAGCCAGGGCTGCTTTCTACTTCCAGCTGGAGATCCCGAATGTGCTTTTCTTTCAGGACCAGGGCGTGGCTGGGGATCTATATAGGTGCTTGCCCTCTGCCTCAGGCTCACATATTAATGGTGGAGATGTTTTCCTTAAAGCAATTATTGAAAACAATTATTCATATGATTTCACGTTTGAGTCTCCATTTATCTGACATTTCTGTCTGCTTATTTATTAACCTACTTGGTGTTGTTTGTGGAGGTATACATCAATCAACTTTTGCTGTTACACAGCCCCCAAATCTCAGTGGCTTAGAACAGTAACACACATTTAATTCTTGTAGCTAAAGGCTGATCATATCCTTGGTCAGTTTTCCATCAAATCCGTTTCCTCCCTCTTCCCCTGCCCAGGCTCATGAGTCAGCTGGCTTTAGACTGAGTTCAGCCAACTAGAGACACTGGAGGGAGGTTGGAGGGGAAGAGAATGGGAGCAATCAGGGTATTTCTCCTCCCTTTCTGCCTCAGGTGGCTTCTTCAGCAGAGACTGTTTCTCCAGCTGGGGCTCCAGCTCCCACTGGACAGGGCCACTATGGTTCCACCCTCTTGTTATTATAGGCCTTCAGCTCCAGTAACACTGTCTCCTTCTTTTGTCTGTCTGGCTTGGGGGTGGTAGTGGCTCCCTGCTGTTGCTAAACCTATTACCATCCCTTCTTTGGTGCTCCGCAACTTCATGGCTTGTGTAACCAATTCCCTATATTAAATTCCTACTGTGTAGATACTTGAAGTGGTTTCTTTTTTCTGATTAAATCCTGACTGATACATTTTTCCAAAAAAGGAGTATTTCTTTTGTCCTTTATGTTTTTCTTTCTATAGTGCAGCCTCAGAAATAGGTATCAAACAACCCATTTTATTATCCCATAAAACACCTCCTAATAAAGCAGTGTAATGTGAAAAGAGCACTGGGTTTGGAGCCTAACTGATGTCACAGAACAGTCTATCAGCTGGTCATATTTTAATTTTTTGTGATTATTTGTAGTTATTTCCAGCACAGTTTCTTTCTCATTATGAATTCAGAATTGCAAGATGCATCTACAATTATAAAGTTATATAAAGCATTCATGTCATATTGGAAGAAATTTATGTGCATTTAAAGGGTATTCTCTAAATGGCCAGGAAATACATTTGACCACTGATGATACCCTAGGTATTCCAAATTTTTTGGTTCTTCCTAGCTTTCCTGTGGAACCAGAAGCATGTTTCCTGGGGCAGCATGAGTGTCGCAATCCCTGTCTTGCAGGCCGACTTGAGATGGATTTCCATCTCAGGAGCAAAAGTTGCCTCTTGCCCCTTCTCCTGAACATCCACTATTTGGGGCCTTGCTGGAGGGGAGAGGTTTGCTTTGGTTCAAAACAGACTTGCTGTGATGGAGTCTTTTCCAGTTTGAAAGATGCCAGGATGATCAGATCTATTTTGTATTAATCTATCGATAGAATAAGAATTCTTTATGGAATGGCTATACTAAACATACTGAGAGAGCTCAAAGAACTAATACCTAGTATTCAGGTCCACCCAGAGTGGACCCATTCTCCTTTTGTGATCTAGAGATGACCTAGAGCTAGGTTCAACTTTCAGGGCTCTGTTGGAAACTGGTTCCTCCCAAATCCTTTGTAATCTGAGTTGGTACCTTCAAGGCTGACTCTGAAGGGTGATTCCCCTATTAGTGCCACTTGAGTCCCAGAATTCTCATAGCGTATAGCCCAGTGAAGGGAGCTAGGCAGGCACAGATAAATATCCCAGCTCTGCTCTTACTAGCTTGTCATCTCAGACAAGTTACTTCTTTGAGCCTCAGATTCTTTGGTGGTGAAATCGGAGATAATCGTGGCTATTTCTTATGGTTATACCTGGCACATAGTAGGTACACGGTAAGTGGTAGCTCTTTAATATCATTTCATCATACTTATCAGACAAAAGACTTTTGAGTCAGGGGCTCAAGACTACAACTGAGCCACAGAGGGTAGCTGAGCCCCCTAGCCTTTGCTAATATAACTTAAAAACTGACAGTTTTTATTTAATTAATTTTTAAAATTAGAGTATAGTTGATTTACAATGTTTTGTTAGTTTCTGCTGTCTAGCAAAAACTGACAGTTTTTTTTTTTTTTTTTTTTGCGGTACGCGAGCCTCTCACTGTTGTGGCCTCTCCCGTTGCGGAGCACAGGCTCTGGACGCGCAGGCTCAGCGGCCATGGCTCACGGGCCCAGCCGCTCCGCGGCATGTGGGATCTTCCCAGACCGGGGCACAAACCCGTGTCCCCTGCATCGGCAGGTGGACTCTCAACCACTGCTCCACCAGGGAAGCCCAAAAACTGACAGTTTTTAATATTACCATTCTTCGTGAATGTGATGTTTGCTCATTTTGACTTTTAGCTGGTCATCAAAGCTCTTAGAGTTCAGAGAAAATGTTAAACTTGACCAAGACTATTGTTTATATATTGGAGTGCTGGGAGGGAATGTGAAGGTGATGGTAGAATGAGTCCCTTTTTTTTTAGACTGTTTTAAATCCTAAGCCAAATTGGCTTCTAAACAACAGTGAAAAATTGCTGTTACCATTTTTGCCATTTGTGATAGACAAATGCCACTTGTTTACTCTCAGCCTTTAGGAGATAATTGTATGCTTGTTTGCAGAAAAGACAGAATTAAAGCAGGCAGTTTCATATCTTAGGAAATCATGTTTTCTGTTGGTTTATCATCTGTTGTTAGTTCCTGCTCCCGAAGAGCAAACCTTATAATATTATCTTTAACAAAAGATGTAAGTATGACGTGGGATTTTCACGTTAGGAGATTTTAGTGCCTACTGCCCTGGGAGCTCCCTGAGACCCATAAATGTTCATCTTTGTATTCCTCAGCACGTAGCGTCATGTCAGGCTCAGGACTTCTTGTCAAATTAAATATTGAAATTTGCCCTTTCATTAGTCAACTTGATTTTCATTAAGTGTGACTTAACATCTGACTAAGCTAAACTTCATTGTATCTATCATATGTGGTTGAGCACTCTTTAGCCATGTTTTTATGTAGCCAAAATGAAGCAGTCTCAGTCAGTTTTCTGTTTTATAATTTGCGTCGTGGATTATACTTACAGGCAGGCTGAGAAACTGGTTTCACAGTCAAAAGGGGGGCCATGTCTGCCAGTTCTGTGCCTCAGTATCATAATTTCCACACACGGACTGCAGCCTTGAGGTCCGCAAAGACTTATCTGAAGTAGATGAAATATCAGTTTTTCTGAATGAACGATTTTTTTCTGGTTTTTTCTGTCACTTTCAGAAATTCATTCAAAGAACTGCAGTCCAATGGGTGTGATCTCTTCTGTTCCCAGAATGGCCAGTGACATTATTCTTCACCCTCCTCAATTCTGCTGACAGACCATTTGGGGTTAAAAATACACAGTCGTTGTGTATCATGTTTCTTAACGTCTTTGCATCACTGTCTTATGCATTTCCTGACCTAGTGACTACACTGTCCAAACTGGGAGCACTGACATTGTGACCACCAGATGTGGAAATCCTGCCCCAGGCTTACCCGAGGACATCACTGAAATGACAGTGTGTCTATAAAATGATCACATGCGTGGAGAGTTCTGTTTTTGTTTTCCACTTTAGTAACTGAGGGTTACAGTTAGGGTGTTGCCAGTGTACTTTTGGATCAGTCAGAAACTGGGTAGATGAATTTAACATTGTAAAATACCACCTTTTCAATTGCAGGAGTAAAATTTTCAGCTTGATGATCAAGTTTGTTTTGTTTAGTCTTTTCTCAACCGTTTATATGTAGCAACACTCTGGCTTGATCCACCCCTACACACCCAAGAACCTGGAATTATCTACCCTCTGTACCCCTGAGTTTACTTTTAAAATAATCTGTATATACCTGCTGTTTCTTTTTTCTAAACCACATTGTAATATGGAGCCTTAAGTAGAAAGATGAGTTAAAAATATACAAAGCAAATTATTCACCAAGGCCACTCGTGCCCTTTGTGTGTGGGAGGGAATTCATCGTGAGCCTCAGCTGAGCAGCTTTTAAAGTCCAGTGAGCTCCCTTTATTAAAGCTTGCACTGTTGGACTTCCCTGGTGGTGCAGTAAGAATCTGCCTGCCAGAGCAGGGGACACGGGTTTGAGCCCTGGTCCGGGAAGATCTCACATGCCACGGAGCAACTAAGCCCATGCACCACAACTACTGAGCCTGTGTTCTAGAGCCCATGAGCCACAACTACTGAAGCCGCGTGCCTAAAGCCCGTGCTCCACAACAGGAGAAGCCACCGCAATGAGAAGCCCGCACACCACAACAAAGAGTAGCCCCCAGTCGCCGCAACTAGTTTTTCAAAAAGCCCGTGTGCAGCAATGAAGAGCCAACACAGCCAAAAATAAATAAATAAGTAAATTTAGTTTTTTAAAAACAGCTTGCACTGTTGCCTTCTCCTGTTTTACAGCTGCTTAGATTAATTGAATAAGATTAATAAATTATAGTATGGCAAACTCAGAATTATCTTGTTAATTAGGGACAGGGATAGCATGGGAAAATGAAATCTGCCAATGATGCCTTTCCTCCTGGGTTTGTTCTGCTGTTCACGTGATGCCACTGAGAAGCATCATGTGAAAGCAAGCTTACATTTCTTTATCCCTTTCTTTGTCTTCCCACACATTCTATTGCAGGTGACAGCAAATAAACTGGAACTGAAGGAATTAGGGGACAAGGGACACATTTGTCCAGGCTGTTTGGTAGATAATGGTTGCAGTCTTCAGTTAAAGACCCTTTCAGGAGCATATGAATTACTTATTTGGTGTGCCTTTTTATGCTTTTTTTCCCCCCATAGAAACAGTATTATATTCATTGGTAAGATTTTGTACGAGCAGTCTCTCAAAGCTTCTTTAATCCAGAATTTGAAGTATAGTTGTAGTGAGTACTATTTCATCTATAGCATAAGTAATATTTTCTTCAAAATTGCTTAATACAAAGGTAATACAGGAGTATGTGAACATTTTAAGTTCATAAATGTGAAAATCATCTCACGGTAACATACCCTAACATAACTGCTTTATTGCTTTATATGTTGCTTTCCATATATATTTTCTTCATAGTTATAGACATAGTGCCTTTTATATTTTGCTACTTTTATCAAATTATAACATAAATACTTTCCAAGTTTCTGTGTAATCTTGATAATGATCAAGGATTACTTTTTTTTTTTTTTTTGCGGTACGCGGGCCTCTCACTGTTGTGGCCTCTCCTGTTGCGGAGCACAGGCTCCGGACGCGCAGGCTCAGCGGCCATGGCTCACGGACCCAGCCGCTCCACGCATGTGGGATCTTCCCGGACCGGGGCACGAACCCGTGTCCCCTGCATCAGAAGGTGGACTCTCAACCACTGTGCCACCAGGGAAGCCCAAGGATTACTTTTAAAAGACTTAAAATACTCCCGCTTGGTGAAAAAGATGCAAAGACTTCAGTGGCTACTCTAGCATAGGAAATAGGGGAGGAACTGTCGATGGGGGGATGGGCAGCAGGCAGATGCTGTTTTCAAGGAAGTGTATCTGTGTTTGTACCTGTCTAAGAGAAGATGTAGCTCTTGGTCACTCACTCATCCTGGTCACTGACTCCTGGTATTCTGTTGTGGGAAATAAGGGGCATTGCCCTCCAGGACCCAAGGAGACTTCTGAATGAGTCGTTTGTATCTTACATGGCCTGTTGGTTGGGGCAACTGCCTGTTTATGACCTGTTTAAAGAACATACTTGTATTTGTAACTTTGAAACACTTGCCTGAGAAAGACAGGTGCTAACGGACATCCTTTGATCCTTAACGTGTTTCTCCAGGATTTGGAAAGAGCTGTCTATTTTGAAAGAAATGGGTAAAAAGAAGCATAAGGTAAATAATTCTCCTATCCAAGATTAAGAACCAGTCAGAGGAAACTGTGCAGGTAGTTTCTTGCTAGAACGCGCAAGGCCTTAGTTATTGGGGATGGGGATGGGGTACCTTGAATGGGACATTCCACTTTGAAGTTGGTTTTATAAAAACACGCCGATAAAAATATAATTTGAAATAGATTTTTTGTCAATTTTAGAAAAGTTATTTTATGTGGCACTGGATGAATCTCCCAGCCATTAAAGTATCAGGATGGCTTTTAAAAAACGGTCTCTTGTCAATATTGTCTAGGTTTCCTTCTCCCCAGGCCCCTCTACCACTCCCCCCGCCCCCGACCAAGCACCCCGCCTCACCAAAACACAGGGCTTTGGAAGTAGGGAGAATAATGACTGAATGTGAATCCCCTGTAGCATATCTTGACAGCCCACTCATTTTGTGCTTTGAATATAGTTATTACTCATTCTTTGCATATTTGAAGTTTAAAGTGGCAATTAGCCCCGGGGGACAGGGGAGAAAAAAAATATGACATGTTCTAGCTGCTTCACTGGTCCAGACCATAGGTTAGAGAAGATCATGGATTTACCAGCCCAGTTGTAACATTGTATTCTGTTTTAAAAGTCAAGCCAAGGGCTTCACTGGTGGCGCAGTGGTTGAGAGTCCGCCTGCCGATGCAGGGGACGCGGGTTCGTGCCCCGGTCCGGGAAGATCCCACATGCCGCGGAGTGGCTGGGCCTGTGAGCCATGGCCGCTGAGCCTGTGCATCCGGAGCCTGTGCTCCGCAACGGGAGAGGCCACAACAGTGAGAGGCCCGCGTACCGCAAAAAATAAAAATTTAAAAATAAATAAATAAATAAAAGTCAAGCCAAGGAGGTAGTAGGCGGCATAATCCTTTATCGCCCTATAAAGTTACAAAAATGTCTCAAGTATTTAGAGGTGGATGGCTGTATATGAGATATGCATAATAGGCTGGTAGAAGTGTTTATTACATGCATGAAGGTTATAGGGTGTTGTCAACTTTAAACTTTTGTCTCGTAGGGAAGTGTGTTTACAAATCAGAATGATACAATCACCTGAAAAAGTTTTTCATTTTTGATTGGGAAAACTGTATTCTGTTTGTGCCATTTTTGTTGATTTTTGTCTCATCCTTTTGCTTGCATATACCCCATCTGTCTTTTTAAATCCTACTCATTAGCAATAGCTTATTATAATTATACATCTGCTACCCTGGCTCCAATGAGCTGTAAGTGCTTCTTAATTTTACTGTACTTTTTGTGGCATTGATGTTGGTTTTGATCAAGAAAAGCCTTTTTTGCTAACTAGATTCAGAGCAGTGTGAGTTTGTAGTTTGTTTATTTTATAATCTCTGATCATCTTCCTTTTATCTAGAGAAAAGTCAGTGAAAGATGAGGATGGGAGGGGTGAAGTGGGTACTGTATGACTTTAGATGATTCTTCTCTTCCAGCCTCCAGTAATTTGGTTCAGACCCTTACCTCCTCCCCCATTATAAGATGATCTGTATTAACTGGCTGAGGAAAATTACTGAATTTTTACATTGTGCACCAATATAAGCTGAAACCTTAAACAAGTGATTTGGATATTTTCCAGGAAAATAATAAAATTGTAGCTAAAGTTTATTTCAGCCCTAGTTGCTAACTGGTATATTACATTGATAACGGTCTTTTTTGGTTTTCCTCTTTTATGAACTCATTCTCAAAGGGAAAATATATATCATTTGTTTTTAGTTAGTTGTACCATGTAATATTGTTGCTTAGTTATTTTTTTCTTTTTAGCTTTCATTTACCTCCAAACGAATGGAAAGTATGATACATAGTACTTGGAAAGATTTAAAGGATCAGTTTTGCTGCATTTTTGGTGCAACATCATTGGAATGTAGTTGTAATTTTTTCCAGTGGTAATTCCAGTGATTTGGCAGTATGGTTTTCCCATGGCAGTAATATGTAAAATCTGGGATTTGCTTTTTTATCTTCATCTTTTGAATAACCACAGTATTCCCTTCACCCTTAAATGAAACAGACCTGACCCTGAGTTGTCAAAGTACACACAAAGAAATTCCAGGTTTAGGACTCATACTGGAGGGCTTTGCCTGTTACAAAGGTACAGCTTTTCAGAAACAGTGGATAGAGCAGAGGAGATGCAGCTGGTTTCATTGGGGAGCAGTTTGGTTCTTGGAGTGGTCATGAATTAATAACGGGAAAAGAGATGGAAATCTCAGAGGCATTCTGAACTTTTACCCTTCAAGGAAGTCTAGTTTATAAATTAGGCTTTTTACGAAAAGAGATTTTATTGAAGGGAAAACATCTGTTCATTGAAAGCTTTTAAAATCCACATTTTGACAACTTCAAGCACATTGCTACTTCCAGATTGAGTAACACTTAAAACACATTTCCTTTTGAAAGTGCAAGATTTGCAAAAGAGACTTGTGCATTCTTTGGCCATTCTCAAATTGTGAGTTGAATTCTGGGTAATCGCTGCTGGCTCCTTAATCAGATTTAAAATTCTCAATCCTTCCTAGGTGTTTCTGCATACTTTATCTGAGTTGTTGTAGCTGTGTTATTACACCTTATTTGCCAATTCTGTTTTTCTCTCTTGACATTTTGGCAGCTCTAGCATTAAAACCCTTTCATTTGTAATTCAGTTATATTTTAGTAGTTATCATTTGGTATTATACTGATTTGTTGTTGTTTTTTTTTCTTTACACTGGTGTGAAAGTGATGATATTATAGTGATTTGTTATTTTGCCCTTTTGTTGCCCAAAGACATTTTAAGGGTTAATTAAATCTTTATATTTTAATTTATAAAGCCCTTTGAGACTCTCCAATATAGAGATTCCTTAAAGCTATTCTTTTTTTTTTTTTTTTTAATAAATTTACTTATTTATTTATTTTTGGCTGCATTGGGTCTTCATTGCTGCGTGTGGGCTTTCTCTAGTTGCGGCGAGCGGGGGCTACTCTTCCTTGCAGTGTGCAGGCTTCTCATTGCAGTGGCTTCTCTTGTTGTGGAGCATGGGCTCTAGGCGTGTGGACTTCAGTAGTTGTGGCACGGAGGCTCAGTAGTTGTGGCTCACAGTCTCTAGAGCACAGGCTCAGTAGTTGTGGTGCATGGGCTTAGTTGCTCTGCGGCATGTGAGATCTTCCCAGACCAGGGCTTGAACCCGTGTCCCTTGCGTTGGCAGGTGGATTCTCAACCACTGTGTCACCAAGGAAGTCCCTAAAGGCAATTCTTTTCTTTTTTAAGAATTTTAAAAAATATTTATTTTATGTATTTTTTTGGCTGCATCGGGTCTTAGTTGTGGCACGCAGGGTCTTCGTTGAGGCGTGCGGGATGTTTCGTTGAGGCGCGCAGGCTTCTCTCAAGTTGTGGCACGCAGGCTTTCTCTCTAGTTGTGATGTGCGGGTTTTCTGTCTCTAGTTGTGGTGCGCGGTGTCCAGAGTGCATGGGCTCTGTAGTTGAAACTCGTTGAGGCGCGTGAGCTCAGTAGTTGTGGTGAGCGGGCTTTGTTACCCTGCGGCATGTGGGATCTTAGTTCCCTGACCAGGGATCGAACCCACGTCCCCTGCATTGGAAGGTGGATGGATTCTTTACCACTGGACCACCAGGGAAGTCCCTCCAAAGCTGTTCTTAAATGCACTGTTTTTGTATCTGTCAGGCATATGTTTATGGCTCAAAGAAAAATTAGTAAATCCTTCCTAATTTCTAGAATTAGTTTATGAATTTGTTATCTTTTGTTGGCATGATTAGATTTTATGGGTTCAGCTGTCTAATGAAGAATGCCAAGAATTGAATTTAATTCAGTAACAAGTAGGAAATTCCAAAACAGTGTAAAGATGTGCAGCTTTTTCAGCAGGAAGTGGTGATAAGTGTTACTGCTGATTTATACCATAAATGGGGTTTCATTTACCACTTCCTATTCACAGAGTAGAAGAACCAAAGAAATCTGAAAACTTCTAGTCTGTCTTCTTTTTAGTATATCAGGTGTCCTTTCCTTTAAGGGCAAATAATATTCGCAGACCACTTGTTAGTCCACCTTTAAAAAAAAAATCCCCTTTTTCTAATATTGGATTTAACAAAATTAACATATTTGGCTGCCAGTGATCATTTCACGCTGTTGTCAAAACGTCTTCTAAATTTACTTTTAATGTGTTTTTCCTTTTGAACTTTAGACTTTCTAATTCTCAAATAAGAAAACAGATAGTAAATTTGAATATAAGTGAATAAAATAAAAAATAGTTCTAAATATATGCAGCAAATTTGGCACTTGGTGGAAATGTGCTTTTATGAACTTACAGAGTATGTTTTTAAAACAGAACAATGCCTTGAATGCCTCTCTTTCAATCTAAGTAACATTCTTAACTTTATTTCTACTTTTACACATTTTTTCCAAGTCCCTTCTTTATTTTGGAAAAAAAATGGTTTAAAGCTTCAATCTATGGCTCATATTTTATCCTATTTCATTAATCTCTTTTTCTAATTAGAGCTTTTAGCTAATTATCCTGAAGTCAGCTACTCTAAAATTTTATTATTCTCCATGTTTAAAAGTCCACAGAGGGCTTCCATGGTGGCACAGTGGTTGAGAGTCCGCCTGCTGATGCAGGGAACACGGGTTCGTGCCCCCGTCCGGGAAGATCCCACATGCCGCTGAGCAGCTGGGCCCGTGAGCCATGGCCGCTGAGCCTGCGCGTCCGGAGCCTGTGCTCCGCAACGGGAGAGGCCACAACAGTGAGAGGCCTGTGTACCGCAAAAAAAGAAAAAAAAAAAAAAAAAGTCCACAGAAAAAATATATGGTTGTCAAAGTTTCAAAACTGGCAGGATCCATTTATTACTGTATCTTCATTATTAAAAATAAAAATCTTGAGTAAGGAAGTGAATGTAACATTTCTTTAAAGTGGATTTCAATATTTGAGAAACTTTTTTTCTATTCCTAGAGTATCTCTGAAATGTAAATAGAGAAACCACAGAACTCATATTCAGATAGCCTGGAATCACAGATGTTTTTTGTTCCCAAATGTACTTTTGAAACAAAGTACATTTTTTTCTTTTTAATTGTAAAAGTGCAGTGTTAAACTTGTATTTCTTAAAGTGGGTCAAAGGGGATAGATGACCCATGTTTTTTCTTCCTCCATGTGCAACACTGGGGTAAACCCAGCATTGGAATCTTACACTGCTATCATTCATTGAAAGGCTCAGTATCCCAGAAATCTGATTTTTTTTTTTCATGGCTCTCTTTTTTTTAAATTTATTTATTTATTTTTGGCTGTGTTGTGTCTTCATTGCTGCGAACTGGCTCTCTCTAGTTGCGGCAAGCGGGGACCACACTTCGCTGCGGTGCACGGGCCTCTCACTGCAGTGGCCTTCCTTGCTGTGGGCACGGGCTCTCGGCACGTGGGCTCAGTAGTTGTGGCTCGCGGGCTCCAGGCACGCAGGCCCAGTAGTTGTGGCGCAGGCCTAGTCACTCTGCGGCATGTGGGATCCTCCCGGACCAGGGATCGAACCCGTGTCCCCTGCATTGGCAGACGGATTCTCAACCACTGCGCCACCAGGGAAGCCCTCATGGCTCTCTTGACTTCAGCCAAATTGGACTTTTAGAAGAACATCAGTGGGAACCACATGTCTAAAACTTCAGTTGAAGGAAGGTCCCTACTGTTTCTCCACCCCTGATTTTCCTGGGCCGGGCAAGGAAAAGTGACCAAGTGACCCAAGATAGAAGAGAGAGTTGTGTGTGTTGTGTTCTAACCTCCAGCACCCACAGAGCAAAAATAAGTCAAGTCACAGCTTAAGCTGAAAGTTGAGACAACTCCCTGGCCCCCCAGAGTTCTGAAGGCCAGGAAAAGTCCTTCTTTGTACTCTTTTCCCACACTTAAGCAATGGTATCCTTTTACCCATTCACAAACCTGGGCAACCTCCCTGTTCTCTTGAAACAGTAAAGGTTTTGTTATTATATCTGTTGGCTGACTAATCTGACTTTGGTGTAAAAGAATTTTGTCCATCTGTTCGCTCTCCATGTAAATCGTATCTAACTTGCGGAATGATAGGAGGCCCAAGACTGCTTATTCCAAACTCCTTTTCCCTTTAAGGTCTGTTAACTGTGGACTTGGGCCAAGTTCAAAGTTTCTGTCCCTTTCTTTTGCTGGTCAAGCCCTCCCTCCCGGTCCACCACTGGTTTCTGAGAACTGTGATTGATAAGTAGTGCTTTGGGCACGTGCTTGGTTCATATCCCTCTCTAGAGCCTCACTGCCAGCCTCTGCCAGGTCTTGTTCCTGTGCGTCGCCCTGAACAATGCAGAAGCCTCAAGTATACTCCACCTTCTCAGAGGTGCAGGGCAGACCCCTGCTCCCCTAGCCGAAGCCTCTTCCCTGTCGCATTAGAGGTGGAAAATCAGAGCTCCTCTGTCCCTCTCCCACGGTACCATTCCCAGCAGTGACCACATGTGTATTCCTCCCTTGTCCTTGGCCCACATGGAAGCTCCTTTTCCTCCAGTTGGGGAAGGAAATGTCCTTGATACCCCTACTGGAAATCTGAGTGGCCAGCACTCCTTGCAGCCCCAAGCCACTCATCTGTCCCCTCACTTTCTGAGCTTGATCCAGTCTTTCTGTCACCCTGTAACTGGTCACCAAGGGCTCAGTTTATTGAACTGAGCACCAAAGCCCTCTTTGTATTGAACAAGTTGGGGAGGGGGTCCCTGGCCTAAATCTTCTCAAGTGCCTTTCATCTCTCAAATTTGGTTTGATTTTTCTCCTGCCATGAATAAATGTGTGCCTCTCTATGTCATTTTTCCAGTAATTAGCCATTGCTTTTAAAAAATCATGAACAAATTTAGGCATACAAAAGTATACCTAATGGAAAACACTCCCACGTTCATGTACCACCCCTCACTTTTAGAAATAATAAATAACAAGTAGAGTTGAAGTCCCTGTGAACCCCTGCCTAATCCCTCCTCCTCCGTTTCTCTCCAGAGGTAACAGCTATCCGGATTTTGTTGATAACCATTGTTGCGTATTTTTTTGTATTTTAATTACACGTGGATAGATGTATAAATGATCCATACTGTTGTTTTTGGTATTGAAATTTTACAGAAATGGTTTGACTCTGTGTGTATGTCTGCAGTTGCTCTTTTCACTGGACGTTGTTTTGAGCTTCATTCATGTTGACACACATGACTCTTGTTCACTGCTCCCTAGTATTTCCTTATATACCAAGGTATTCTTGGCCTTGTATACCAGGGCATTCCTGTTGTTGCTAGTGCTTTACTACGACCCGTAAAGAGGAGGCCTCCTCAGGGAGATGTGGACATTCTTGTATGCATCTCTTCAGGAAGGCCTGATCTTTAAATGCCCAAATTTGATTTTAACCCCGTTTTGAATTGGCCTTTGTGAATCTGGGTAAGTTGCTGCGTCTCCCTGAGCCTCAGTTTTCTTCAGCACAGGGGGAGGACTGGACTAAATGGTCACTAGAATTCTGTGATTCCTTTCATTTTTCCCTCGGTGCCTCCTTATGCTACATAACATGTATCAGTGATGAGCAACCGTTTAGCATGAGAATCAATTCAGAAAAAATAAAAATCTATTAGTGAGTGTGTGTGTGTGTTGTGTGTGTGTATTTAAATTCAGAATGAAAAATGGTTTTGAGTCCCTTGTGAATGTTTTCTTACAATTTAGATTTCCTATTTTATTGACTAGATAAATATTAATGAGAAAACTGGCGCTTCTTTAAAGCCATCACAAAATTAATGTCAGGGCGTATTCAAGCAACATGGAAGCAACGATGGAGTCTTCTCTTGAGCATAGATGTTGGCTGTGCTGCCAGCCAGGTAGGCTGCATGAAGCCTGGTGGCTCATGGATTGCTCATGAGGTGGGATGACTCAGGGTTGTCATTTTGAACATGAATTATTGTATTATGTGCTGCCAAAAAATGATGCTTTCTAAAAGACTATTGAAATACAGGGGGCTTTGGACTTCCCTGGTGGTGCAGTAGTTAAGAATCCGCCTGCCAACGCAGGGGACACAGGTTCGAGCCCTGGTCCGGCAAGATCCCACGTGCCGCAGAGCAACTAAGCCCGTGCGCCACAGCTACTGAGCCCACGTGCCACAACTACTGAAGCCCATGCGCCTAGAGCCCGTGCTCCGCAGCAAGAGAAGGCACCACAATGAGAAGCCTGCGCACCGCAACGAAGAGTAGCCCCCGCTCGCCACAACTAGAGAAAGCCTGCGCGTAGCAACGAAGACCCAACACAGCCAAAGATAAATCAATAAATTTATTAAGAAAAAAGAAATACATGGGGCTTTTTGACCCTAAATGTAATCCTCTTCAGGAGCTATGTTTTTTGAGATTGTATAGTCGTTTTAAAGGGAGGAAAAAAAAATTGCTCCCTTACTGCTAGGATGAGCTTTGGTTCTTGCTGCTACCGATGACTGCCTCCTCCTTTGCAGTCTCTAATCATCTGGGACTAGAGCACAAGCCAGGTCTTTGGAGCTGTGGGCTTGGGAACTCTCCTAACAGCAAAGATCATGGTTTAGCCCAGAGATGTTGTGGCAGCTACCTGGGTTGCTCGTTGTCCTTTGTCTCCTTCTTGTTCATGGCTGAACATGAGGAGAAATTACCTTCAGAGAAGTACTGTAGTTATCATGAAATTTAATAACATTCGTGCCAGAGTAGTAGTGATAGCTGTTAGGATCTCTCTGTTTCATGTAGCTATGAATATAAACTTGTATTAAATAAACTTGTATTATTCTAACAGATATTATGATGGATCCAACAGCTTTCCCCTCTCTCCTATTTTTAGCAGGATCAGGGGAAGTGACCCAGCTCCAGGGATGGGCCTTGATTAATCTCAGTTTAGGGATGGGTTTAGATTAATCCAATCTTGGTAACTGCCCGGGGCAGTGACTAGTTGAGGAGCTCAGTCTTGGCCCCCAGAACATGACATTCCCTTGGTTATAAATCCAGAAATGAGACATGAAGGAAAGGTCACTGGAGGCTTTGGGGAAACATTTCCTCACTTTTAAGAGAGAGGCACAGGAAGATGATCTCTTTTCTTCTCAGTATTGCTCTTGTAGTCAGGAACTGCTATCAGTCAGAGGATGAAATTGATACTCCCACGAGGGCAGAGCCAAAGGAGATGCAGAGAAATGAGCCAGAACTACTGGATTGAGCCATCTCGGAACCTCAGCTTACCACTGGGCTTGTCATATGAGTCAACACATTACCTTAAGCTCGTTTGATTTGGGGTTTCTGTTATTTGCAGCAGAAAGCATCCTAATGGATATAATTATATTATCATTCTTATGACTGGTTATTCTTTTAATCCTGGAGTAGCCTCAGAAAGTTGTCTTTCCTTTATAGTAAGTATTAACGCACTATATATTCTACTGATATCATTGTCAAAACTAATTGTAATGTAGAGATCTTCATTTTCTTAGTGTCATAAGATTTCTCAGCATCCCTACTATTTTCGCGAGTGTACGCTGACACAACTTTGAACTTGCAAGGTTTTCTTAGCTGTCTCCACACTTAGTAGAATTTAACCTTTACCTAGTTACACGGAGGTATTTAACCTTTCATTTAGGATCTACTGCATACATGTTTCTGTGTGCAACCTAACTGGCAAAGAGAGGATGGAACCCTTGCTTGATGTGAGAGCAATTCAGGACAGTATGTTAATAAACCCAGTAACACAGTATTGAATTGCTGTGCAAAAGCCAGGCCTGGAGGTAGGGATGGACAGGCCTGAGTGGAGAGGACCGCAGGGTAGGGTGGCACCCTCAGAGAAGGCTGCCGAGTGAGGTAGCCATGCACGGGCAGAGGGGAGGAGGTGCGGGGCCCAGTGAGAGAAACAGAGGCTGAAGTTGGAGAGAGGCTGGGAGGGTGGCGGCGTAGGGAGAGCGGTGCACCTGGGGGGAAGGCTGGATTGCCAGGCCGAGGAAGTTGGATCCATGGCTTCTTGAATAGGGAGGTGACATTACCACAGGGATTGTTGAAAGCTGTTCTCACAGTTGCATGCTGTGAACTGGGGAATCAGACCAGCAAGAGGTGTTGGCACAGCGCCCTGGGAGGCTATTACCATAATCCATGCATGAGGTGACAAGATCTGCCGGATAACGGCATCTGAATGTGTAATATCTTACATCTGTGTGGAATTTCAGAGTTCCCACAGCACAATCAAGCACATGATCTAATTTATCTAATGAGATTCTCTTAACCTTTTTTATGGATGAGAATGTGGAGGTTCAGAACAGATAGGCAACCTCCTAAAAGTTATTAATGACAGAACCCAACCTACAGTCTAGGACTTTTTTTTTTTTTTTTTTCGGTACGCGGGCCTCTCACTGTCGTGGCCTCTCCCGTTGCGAGCACAGGCTCCGGACGCGCAGGCTTAGCAGCCATGGCTCACGGGCCCAGCCGCTCCGCGGCATGTGGGATCTTCCCGGACCAGAGCACGAACCCGCGTCCCTTGCATCGGCAGGCGGACTCTCAACCACTGCGCCACCAGGGAAGCCCACAGTCTAGGTCTTTTGACTTCCAGGGCCAAGGCTTTTCAATAATAACATAAGTGATATTTCCCATTTTTAGTGAAATTCAAGTTGTGTTAATTTGACTGTGCTCTACAGCATTTGTCTGTCACCTGGCTCCTGAAAGCAGCATCAGCCAAAGCTAAATACCAGTTCACAACTCTTATAAAATGTTGAAAACCTCTGAATAGTGAACAGACAGTTAAGTATCACAGATAATGGTAGAACCTCCTCCAATAACAGAAAGGTAATCCTTCTAACAAATACAAAAAACAAAAGTCTGGGTCAGGAGAAAGTTTCCTCAATGTTTCACGTGAATGGAGAGTAACTGAGACTTAAGGGCGCCTCAAAATGGCTTTGTTGAATGAAGGTGGAAAAGTTGCCCATGACTCCTGACTACAGGTAAAAACAACCTTGAAAGAACCGGAGTTACATCTTAATAAAATAGAATAAGGAAAAGTATTCATTTGGCAGGCATTTTGATAGACATCATCTTTTACTTAAAATGTGAATGAACTATTAAAAGATGGAATGTTGGATGACTTTAGTCTTCCAGTTAAGAAAGTTATTTTCTGAAGATACAGTAAGTATTTTGAAAGTCATGAATTTTTCTTCTTTTTTACTGTGCTAAAAAAAACCCATACACACACATAAAATAAAGTTTACCATCTTAACCATTTTTTCAGTGATCAGTTCAGTAGTATTAAGTATATTTACATTGTTGTGAAATAGATCTCCAGAAATTTTTCATCTTGCAAATCTGAAACTTTATGCCCATTAAACAACAGCTCTCCTGCCCCGCCCCCTCCCTTCAGCCCTTCATAACCACCATTCTATTTTCTGTTGCTATGAATTTTGAAAATTGTGAATTTTTAAGAAACGTTAACATCAAGAAACATCCATTTCTTGCCTACCGCGTGTTTGGCATTGTTCTTGATGCGAGGACCAAAAAGAGATAGAGGCTAGAGAGAATCCCTAGAGGGTCTTTGTTACACTGGATTTGGAGATATATAAAAAGATAAATCACAATAAAAATGTGTTAAATGAATGATGGCCACAGTGAATTCTGTGTGATGCTGACAATAATACTTGTGCTGTGTTGCTCAGTTTTGCTTCAGTGACTGCAGACCCTGCAATACTGAGGTGCCTTACAGGAGGAAATGTGAGCCAGATAACCTGGGGGTATTGGGTATGAGATTGTATTTGTTAACATTACATGGTTATTAGTGAAGGGAAAGAATAAGAAGCTGTTCTGCTGGATTAGCTTGGGTGTGATTGTTGCGTATTTCAAGATTCACAAGCGTACCTGAAAAGATTCCCTGGGGGAAAAGTGCCACGCAGAGAAGAAGGGGCGAATCCACTTGGTTTATGCCTTTGCCATATATGAAGCTGGAGCCGGCAAGCAGCCTTTTTGGGCGTTCTCAGTGTTAATATGTAGAAATACTGTAATAATGTAGCCGTTGAAGGCTTTTCTCCCTCAAAATAGCTGCAGTTAATGTTTCAGTCACTTTAGAGGATGCATAATTGACCGTTTTCTTGAAATGTCTTGGAAACCGCTTTAAGGGGCTCTACAGAGAATGTGAAGGAGTAGAAACATCTGAAACAAAGCTGAGTAGCCAGATGATGAGGATTTAGCAAATTGCAAGCGAGCTGTATTCACTGACTGGTCCCTTCAGAAAGAGCAGCAGCCTGTTCCTGTTCAATGGTAGAGGATGCTGGTATTTGTGAGCGACTTTGTGGTTCTTTGTAGTTGAAATTGCTGAGTTAAGTTTTGAGCTACCATAGTGGGGGGAAATAGGTGAGGGAGGGGTTGAACTGTTGAGTGCTGGAGCCACAAATGACTTTCACATGCTACCTGTCAGGCTGGTTGAGTGCCTTCTTAGCTTTGGCTTCAGGTTGGAATCACTTGGGGAGCTTTAAAAATTACTAGTGCGCAGATACCATCCTTGACCAATTAAGTCAGAATCTCAGAATTTGGGGAAGGGAGCAGGCCTAGTCATGAGTATTTTTCTTTTTCTTTTAAGTTCTTGAGGTAATTCTAAAGTGCAGCCAGGGCTCAAAGCCCTTTTAGCTATTTCAGCACTAGCCAGAAAGATGCAGGGAACATTTATTAACATGTATGTAAAGTACTTGCTAACTGTATAAAATAAATATGCAGGCTTTCTCATCCCTGCCTTCAGATAGGTGGGTTTTTTTTTTTTTTCTTTCTTTTAGCCAGTTGCAGATTCTAAAGAAACAAATGGAAGGAGGTGGAAATAAAACAAAAAGAGGCCTCACGGCCTTCTTTAGGGAAGGACGGGGCACGAGGGGTGGGTAGGAAGCTTTGTTTATCTGTATTTCAGGAAGTGGAAAATATGGCATGTTCTCCATCTATCTAAATTATGTACCTTTGAGGGATGTGTTCCATTTGTGTCAAAATAATGAGGCATATAATACGCTTCATTTAACATGTGTGGGAATTCTTTGCAGAGTAATTAGCATTCCTTTCTTCAGCCTGTATTCAGAGGAAACATACCATTCACACCCTTTCTGTGTTCACATTTTCCAGTGCGTTGGAGAGCTTTTTTTCAAAAGAAATCTTTGTCCTTTTCCTAATAAGCCTTGGATTATATTTGAAGAAATTTAGCATGTCTTTCTTTCTTTTTCTGGCAGGAATTGATTTTAAAATCAGAACGATAGAACTAGATGGAAAGAAAATTAAGCTTCAGATATGGTAAGTAAAAAAAAATATATGCACACAGCATTTCTACCTTAATCAGGAATTGAATGTGGGAATTAAAAGGTGAATTGTGGTAAATTAGAGGTACCGTTTGGTAGCTAAAACTTCTTTATCAGAACCAAGGGGAAATGGGTAGGTGTTCAAAGGTGTCTTTACCAAGAGTGGGATGGTAAGGATGATATCACTAAGTCTCACAGCCAGGAGAAATTTGAGAGCTCATTCTTCCAAAATGCTAATTTTATAGGGGAGGAAACTAAAATTCTAAAGCGTGTCAGTTATTTTTCCATTGTAGTTGTTGCAGCTGTGAAATCAGATAAGGCAAAGTAGGCAAGTGGTAGGAACCCCAAAGTTCCTACCCCAAAGTGCTGATCTGGAGTCCAGCCTCTAAACTAAGGACTTGGTGTTCTTTGCTTCCCTTCTTAGGGACTACTTGTCCTCATTTGTAAATTGATTGGTCAGACTGATGACATCTGAGTTCCCTTCCAGCTCAGATATTTTCTCATTTATTTGCATATTTCTTCTTAAATAAAAAATGGGGAACACTGCACTGGGGAATAAGGAAGGGAAAAGGCATGCCTGTCATCTCTCGTGTTATAATATGCAAGGCAAAGATCTCACGATCAGCCAACTCCGACTGGTTAATTCCTCAAGAATTTGTCACACTACAGTGAATAAATATGGTTCCTGCAGATTGCCTGGTTGAATATTTTTGGCTTGAACTCAAACTCTTAGATTTTTTCTTTTTTTTAACCTCTTTAATTGCTTTCAGTGTAGGGCCTTCCATGGAGCCACATAGATTTGGAGCCTTGAGGAAGGTTTTGGATGATGTTCACTGACCTAATGTGTGACAATAACAGCAGGAAACAAAGCTTAGAAATTTAGAGCATCATAGACGTAAGAAGGAAGCAGGGCAAAATAATAAAGTAATACATATATATCAGCTTTTTCCATAGGCTGTTTTTCTTCTTTGAACTTCAGAACCGGGATAGAACTAGAACCTTATATTGAAATCCGCCAGCCTTTCTTTTATAGGAAACTGGGACTTAGAGGGGTTAAGTTCATCTGAAGGCATATGTCTGGGTTAGTGATGGAGCTGGGACAACTACCCAAATCTCCTGGAACCTTGTGTCAGCTTCATGTATTAGCCTTGTGTAGAGGGTTCCCCGTATACTTCACTGGAAAACATTGTGTAGGTCACCACAAGCTACTCTTCTCATCTGTTGGTATTTAATAAGAGTCAAATATTTTAAAGAAAAAAAAATTTTTTTTAAGGGGGAAGCAAAGAGAATCTCTGACTCTATGCTGTACAGTCCTGATCATAACAATAAGGAATGTTTCTAGGAGCCTGTGGGTAATCAGCTAATTAGAACCCCATGGCACTATTTATCAGTCCTCTTGGCAGCAAAGTAGTCTCCATTTAATCTTCATGACCTGCATTTAGGATGCCAAATGCATCCTTGCTGCAGAGCTGGTTCTAAATCAAGTAGCATGTTAGAATCAAAATATGGTTATTCTGGGCTTCCCTGGTGGCACAGTGGTTAAGAATCCACCTGCCAATGCAGGAGACACTGGTTCGAGCCCTAGTCCGGGAAGATCCCACGTGACTTGGAGTGACTAAGCCCGTGCGCCACAACTACTGAGCCTGTGCTCTAGGGCCCACATGCCACAACTGCTGAAGCCCACACACCTAGAGCCCGTGCTCCGCAACAAGAGAAGCCACCGCAATGAGAAGCCCGCGCACCGCAATGAAGAGTAGCCCCCGCTCGCCGCAGCTAGAGAAGCCCGTGCGCAGCAACGAAGACCCAACGCGGCCAAAAATAAATAAATAAATAAAAAATATATGGTTAGTCTGCTCAACGGTGTTTGGCCCCTGTTTTCCTCATGATTTGTTTGCTGAGTCCCAAACAAGTGCCTGTGTATCTAATCCTGATCGGTGAGAGGATGGCAGGATAAGATGATGGTACTGTGAGGCCAGGGCCTGCACTAAACAGCCAAGGCCTAGAATGCTTGAGTCTCATTCAAGGGTATGAGCTGTTTAGTGGCAGAACTGGGACCACAGCCCACCTGAGCCTGTTTCCTTTTCTGTAGAACAGGGATGATGGTAATACCACCACATTGGGCTGTGGTGGGCATCATTTGAGCACCATGTGAAAGTATTTTATGTAAGGTATACATTTTATGTAAGGTATACATAAATGGTAAGGTATTTATTAATGTTTTAAATTTACTATATTTCCCTTAGGCCTTTATCTCATTTGAGTTTGGTGTGTGTTAGATTTTTAGTATATTTCCACAAATGCTTCTTTTTTAGTGTATTTCCACAAATGCTTTTTTTTTCTTTTAGGAATATTGATTTTTCCCAGATATCAAGGAAACTTGACTTCCTTTATAGGGGTTGCTTTGGTAAATGTAATTCGAAATGTTGGCATTTTTCAGAATGTATTCAAATGGTACGTCATCCTCCAAAAAAGCAAGAATAAATGCAAGTTGATGTAATTTTGAGGTATTGTTCATATTTTGAAGTCTTTGTCAACAATTATGTGTTGAACTCCATGGTCTCATTTAATCATGGGCTCTAGAGCTGAAAAAGTTCTTGAGGAGACCCATTTTAGTGTGCTCTGCAGAGCAGAATTTACACGGTAGTAAGTCCAGCCCAACTGCTTGCTTGGTACAGAAATCAGACTTTCAGTCAAGAGAGCAAAGTGCCTTAATCATTGGGCATTTATAAAAAGGATTAGAACTGCCTCTAGGAGTCCAAGAATTTAGAACTATTCTCTATTCTGTTCCTCATCTGACTGACGAACACATGCCAGTTCCTAGCAGGACCATGCATTTTCCTGTTGATGCTTTTGTCATCAAGGTCCAAGTTTTTCACCCAAGTCATTGTGAGCTCCCAACAGGCTTCCAGAGGCGCAACAGGCTCCCTTTGTGTCTCGTTCCCCATCTCCCTGAAACCACTGCATTTGTGAGCAGACCACCATTATATCTCCTACAGCTTCGAGTGTCTCCTCAGCGATACTTGTGATGACTTTGCAAACCACTCTCTCCTTTGTTTTAAATTTTAGGGACACAGCGGGTCAGGAAAGATTTCGAACCATCACGACAGCATACTATAGAGGAGCTATGGTGAGTGTGTTTTAGGGTTTTGTGGAAGTAAAACATGAATATTCATTTGTCAAGTTTGTAGGATTCAAGCTAGAGTCTAGTACATTGGAGAAAATAGATTTTTTGACGTGCAAACAAGACATTTAAAGGGTTTTTTACGTTTTGTGTTTAGTAGCTGTGTACTCTACCATTGGTCTTCATTATATTAATCATGTAATTAGCTTGGAGATGTTTTAGAACTCCTCCACACATTCTGAGTGATCGTATATTTTTGTGCTTTGTCCTTTTATTAATACCTTTGCCAAATCTTAGCAAACCACAAGCCCTGTGACTAAATATTCATTTCTTGCACCCTCTCCCCATTCAGCCCTGCCACCATCATCCCTTATCTCTCACCAGGTCCACAACATCCACTCCTATTGGCTCATCTCTCTGGAGTCTCCTCCACCAGCATTCTGCCAGCTGGCCAGGAAGTAGCCAAATGATCTGTGACTCTCTGAGGCTTAGAATCTGGTGAATCTTGACTACCAGGTCCTTCTGTGCTATATCCTAGCCTTATCCTTGTTATCATAACCTCGTCACTTGGCTCTTTTCCGTCCTAAGATGCTTCATCTATACAACCCATTATACTGTTGGCTCAGGGTAGATTCTGTGTGGTGCTGTGAGTACAGTGGTGAGTAAGGTAGCTTAGAAGCTGAGCTCTACGGAACCAAGCCTAAAACGTCTGAACCAGAACAGGGCTTTATCTCTGGCTTTTAGGCCTAAGCCAGGTATAACTTGGAGCTTTAAATGATGATGAAACCCAATATGCTTTGGGAGTCTTGGAAAGTTGAAAAGTTGAGATCACATAGCCCAGCCTAGTAGACTCTGGGGTGCCAGCTGCCAACTTACCCAGCTCATTGCGTAAAAGACCGTTGTGCTTCTGAGAGTGGTGTGGACGTGACGGAGCTGTAGGGGTCTTAGCTGTCCCTTTGCCGCAGGAAGGTGCGATCTGAATTCACAGATCCCTCTATTATCATGCTGCTCTCTCTTCCTCCTCCACTGCCACTCACCCTCCAGTATTTGAGTGCCAGTGACATCCCCACACAGAAGTTGGGGATTCCTTTTGGGAATTCCTTTTTGAAGCTCTACCACCTTGGGACTCTATACCACTAACCATTTTATATGTATGTGTTCTCCACCCTATAATACTTTGAAGATTGTAAAAGGTCATCCTTTTAAGAAGGGCAGTTGTCAGCTACTCTCTGCTTAGATTGGAATCAAAGGGAAGGGACTTATCTTGTGTGGAGAAGTTTGTTTGTTGTTTATTTCCTCCAGAAAGGATTTTGGGGGTAAATAAGAACATCTTAACAGGGATGATTTAGAATAGTTTATAGGTAATTTTGATTAGAGGCATCTTATAAACACAGGCCTTTATATTGACCAATTTCTTTATTTTCTAGGAATGATGTATTGATACCACTTGCAAGCTTGTTTTCAATACAGAGTGGGCAAGAACACTTAGAATGTGGAGCAAGTGTCTTCCTTGGCTGTGCAGCTCTAGTTCATGGTATAAGGAAAGAGATCATTGAAATGTGTTCTTTAATTTAGATTTCATTTGTCTACTGCCTAGCCTTTTTTCACATTACTGCAAATAATTAGACATTGTTGCTGTTCTAAGATATCTTGTCCTTTTCATTTTGAAGGTAGGGATTTTTGTCTCTTGTTTTACTACGAATGCCAGTGCCTTACACATAGTAGATGCTCAATAAATACTTGCTGAAGGAGTGAATCAGTGAACAATTTCAGACCTAGAAACAATCTTAGATACATGTTCAGGAAATCCTGCTCTACTTGAGTCTTGGATCCCGCGTGTCATCTGTTCCAGTGGGATGTGGGGCCGTTGTGTTCTCATTTCAACAGGTGGTGGTTCTGGCAGGTTTAGTTTGGTTGGCTCAGGAATGCAGCGTTTTGGTAAGCACAGTACTGAGTCTGACACCATGGCAGAGTCCTTTGGTCTGTTTCAAACTATTGAGCAACATTTGTAGGCATAGCAGTAACCCTGACGGACAATCTGGCTTTGGGGGGAAAAGGCGCCATATCATTGCATTATCGCCATTTCTCAGTACTGTCTTGTGAACTCTTAGGAGGCCGTTGTTGTTATAGATATGTATACTAGATATATAAAGTTTTTACCTGGTATACCGGAACTTGTATTTCCAGCTGATTCATAATATCAATTAGCTTACAAACATAGGGAATAGTCAAAGGGTTTCTGCTACTCAAACCAAAGATATAAATTAATAATTGTTGCCAATTATTGAGTCCAAGCTGTGTCCTGGATTCTAGGTAAAGTACTTTACAAATAACATCTCAGTAGATCCTCAAAAATCCATTGTGGAAGATGTGCTGTCCTCATTTCCCAAACGCAGACTGAGAGGGATAAAATAACTTCTCCAGGATCTCCCAGGTAGCATGCGGTGGAGCCCAGACCTGATACCTCTGACTCCAGAATCTGTGCCCTTAACCACTACACTGTGTTCACACTTCCTGTGCTAACCACCCAGAGTGCTACTTGACAGACAGCAGTAAAGATCAAGGTTGTCCACATAGCCCAAAGGGAAGTAAAGCTCCGGCAGTTTTTTGCTTAATTTTACTATTGTAGGTAGCTAAGCTGTTTGAATCAGGAATTATTCAGATTGCATTTTGAGACTTTTAAAAATTATGGTAAGATATATGTAACATAAAATTTAACATTTAAGTGTACAGTTCTCCACTTTGATTTTTTTTTTTTAATTACCTTGGTAATTGTAAAATCTACAGTGTAGCCAAAGTTAAACATTTGCATTCGAGGCTAGGAGGAGGGAGGATAGAGAAGAATGTTGTTTGTCATTTAAATTTAAATAATTATGTATATTTTTCTGGTTGTCAGAAGGTTACATGTAGTATAGAAAGCTTTGAAGATCCTAAGAAATCATCTAAAATCCCACCACCATAAGAGATAGCTTCTGTTAACATTTTACTATGTTTCCTGGATTCTTTTATCTATGTGTATTTTATATGATTTACATTTATTTACATTTATATTTTGTATTTATTTACAAAGTTGGAAGCCAGACCCTGAAAGACTTTGCCTGCTATTTAAGGAATTTTAGTTATGAGTACAATGGCGAGATGCCAAAGGATTTTAAGCAATGAAGTGATAACTCTGGTGCCCTTATGGAGAGTGGATTAGAAGAGGTTAAGAATGAAAGCAGGGAGACGTAAGTCATCCAGGTAAAGGCTAATTGATGAGAATGTGAGTAAGGCCTTGCGTGTGGGGTATCAGACTGTGGAAATGTGGAGGTTGTTGAGTCTACAGGGCTTAGTGACTGACTAGTGGTGGAGCAGATTACTCCCAAGGGTCTGCTTGGGCTGGCTGGCAGGGATGTATTGCCCTTCTTCAAAACGAGAGTACAAGGAGGAAGAGAAGATTTGAAGGGGACAAAGACAACTTCCTATTTCACTGAGTTGAGTTTTCGGTGACCACAGGGGCCATCTGGGAGCCGATGCCCTGTCAGTGTTCTCCAAGGCACACCTGACCCCTGTCTGTGTCTTCGGCCTCATCTTGTGCCCTTCTCCCATTGGATCTGGGCACTCTTGCCAGGCTGACAGTCTTTTTTTTTATATAATTTAAATTTATTTATTTTTTTATTTTTGGCTGTGTTGGGTCTTCGTTTCTGTGCGAGGGCTTTCTCTAGTTGTGGCAAGCGGGGGCCACTCTTCATCGCGGTGCGCGGGCCTCTCACTATCGCGGCCTCTCTTGTTGCAGAGCACAGGCTTCAGACGTGCAGGCTCAATAGTTGTGGCTCACGGGCCTAGTTGCTCCGTGGCATGTGGGATCTTCCCAGACCAGGGCTCGAACCCGTGTCCCCTGCATTGGCAGGCAGATTCTCAACCACTGCGCCACCAGGGAGGGCCAAGCTGGCAGTCTTTTACTCAACCTAGTAGGTTCTGGGCCTTCCTGGTGAGCAAGATATTTATCACATTTCTGCTATGTCCCAGGCACTGAGGGCTTCCCCTCTTCACTCCAGCCTCTACCCCTTTGCCCAGTTCAAGTCTACTCAGCCCTCAGGCCTTGGCTTTAATGTCATTTTCTCAGGGAAACCTTCCCTGAGCCACCCCAGCCCCTCAACCAGATTAGGTTAGCATTTTTACTCAGAGCTCCTCATGCTTCTTCATAGTGATTGTCTAAATTATAATTAATTATATAGTTATTGGTTCATTGTTTTCTTTGCTAGCCATCCATGAGAAGAAGGGGCCTTGCCTATCTTATTCACTACTAGTAGCATTTGGTATACTACCAGGCACATAGTAGGTGCTCACTAAATATTTGTTGAAATGGATGGACGGGGGGTGGATCTAGCACTTAACACACAAATGTGGTCTTGTGATACAGATTTTGGAATAGGTAGCATACAGGTGTCAGTTGAAACATTTAGAAGATAAACTGTTTAAAAATACCAGACGTGGGGTCTTCTAAGATATGATGAGGATGCTTTTCATTAAACTGTGTAACAAATGCATTATATTTTAAGTGTCTGTGATTTACTTAGACAAATAGTAACTTTTTTTAGTCTAGTAACATTTCAGTCAGTTCATATAAAAAGAAATAAATCTAAAGCCATATGGTTACAGTCTTAGTATAAGAGTCAGAAACAAGATAATTTCTACTCAGAATAAACAAGTGCACAACAGAAGCGATTACCTCTTACTCTCAATGTTATCTCTATTTTAACTTAAACATCCTTTTAGCTTCAGTTGGTGCCAGTTTTATTATATGAAGTCAGGTAGAAAGGGTGTATCACCTTTACCATAATCACTAATTCATTACAGGTTAAAAGTGAAATAAATGTTAACAGAGTATTTATTTACATGGTGAGACAATGGAAGGTTTTATTTATTTCTGTTTCTCTGTACTTTAAATTTTTATTATAAATTCCTTCTATAAAGACAGAAAAAGGACAAACACAAGCTTTCTGGAGGAGAAGAGTACATTGACATTATATTCTTTAACTTTAAATGTATAAAGTACTAAATAACGGTCTTTTTTCCTCTTATAGGGAATTATGCTGGTCTATGACATCACAAATGAAAAGTCCTTTGACAATATTAAAAATTGGATAAGAAACATTGAAGAGGTATGTATGGAAAGAGAATGGATACTAGAGAAGAGTCCTGCTGGGTGCTTATAAAGGGCTCCTCCCTTTATGAGTGTCTCCCTATCACTCAGCTGAGCTGCTAGGAAGTAGGGCATGGGCAGGTCAGGCCCTCTGCTCTGAGGAGTGCCAGGGAGGGTGACATCTCTGGTACCGCCAGTCTGACTTCTCTGCTGGACTGGGGGGAGGTCCAGACAGAGGAGCAGTTTCACAGAATTTTAAACTTGGCCCTGATCTTGAAAATAATTTAATCCAAGTCCCCATTTTACACATGAGAAGACTGAGGTCAGAAAGAGGTGACTTGCATGTGCTCATAGAGCCTTTAAAAAGGAGAGCGAGGGTTCTCAGGTTCTGTCTATTCCACCATGCTATGCTGTTTGACGGGCAAAAATATATCTTTATTCCGGCAGTTTATCATTTTGCCCTTCTAACATTTTCTTCATCTTAGATATTTAAAATTTGGTTTAGTTCCAGTTTGATTGGTATGAAGATTTTTTTTAATGTCTTTGACATTTCAGAAAGAAATCTGACTGTGAAATAATTTCATACACATTTATATTAACCCACGTGAATTTATTGTTTAAGTAGTTCAGAATCCAGAATACCTTCTGCATTGGCTCACTTACTACCGAGGTGTTCTCCCTTTTTTGACCCAAACTAACATTTGGAAGTTTTTTTGTTAGATAACTTTAAGTTTTATTTTTGTTTGTTCATGTACCAAAAAAGACATGAGAATGACTGCAAGCCTTTGGGAAAAATGTTCGCATGGACTCTTATGCTGTAGCTTTCCCCTCCTCTCATCTTTAAAATTTTTCTGTGAATCAGGCCTTATGTTGAGTGAAAGATTATTTGTCTTATAATTAAATTTCTGGATCTGTTTCTGACAGGTTAAGATTTGCCTGTTGAGTAACTGTGTTTTTCTCAGGTTGTTTGTCTAACATACTGTTTTCTCCCTGCAGCATGCCTCTTCAGATGTTGAAAGAATGATCCTGGGCAACAAATGTGATATGAATGACAAAAGACAAGTGTCAAAAGAAAGAGGGGAGAAGGTAAATTTGAACTGAATGCATAAAGATTGGAATCTACTCACGTTAAGCATTCATTTTCTTACTATTATTGATTTAAGTTTTAAAAACATCTATATTTTAATCTGTTAAAAAAACAACGAAAGGGTTGTAATCCATACTTGAATGGTATGAATTAGTATTCGAGCTCCAACTCCATATACTGTGTAGTCATGACTCATTCCTAAAGAATTTGCTGTTTTCTGGGAGATACAAATTGGTCCTTTTTCAGATTCCTGCAGCTTAGAGTTCAGGTTATTTCTTCCATATCTGTGTGTAAATGCCCAGTTTTGAAGTTAAACCAGTTCATTCTCTTTGAAAAAAAAGTAGTAGGATAGGTGAAGTTTCAACAGTAATCATTTTTCAATTCATTTTTTTTAAAGAATATTTTACTGCACATTAGATTTAGGTCATTATGGAGTTTTAAACTCTTCATTAAGCTACGGATATCATTTATAGGCATTTCTCTATTTTATGTCCTGTAAAACAAGAGTTTATTACATGTACATATTCATTTCTTTGACATTTTCCAAATTGACTTAGAGGCTTCAATTTTTTAAGTCTTGGAATTTTGCTTTAGACTTTTTTTAGTGATATGTGCAAAATGCATTTTTCGATCTGACTGCGAACTTTTTCCCCCTAAAAACATTCACTTAATCTTGGTGTTGCAAATGAACTGGGAACTCTTTGGAAATAGATGGAAATGTAGAAGAGTTCACAATTTGCCACAATCAGTAGAAACCCAAGCAGTGAGTACTTAGTATTTTAAGCTTTTGTTCTTTTATGCACCAATTTGTTAAAAAATAATGAAAAGTTACAATACTAACTGTTGGAGGTTTGTACTTTGGGAGCAGATAAAAGGGGCAGATGTATCCCAAATTAATGATAGGGGTGAATGTCTCATAGGTTTGCTAGTGATTTTATTAGAGAACTACAGGTATAATCGAAAAGAAGGGAAGTACTTAAGTTATGTTTTGAGTGGAAGTGGTGCCATTTTACTTACTTGTGGTGATGAAGTTAGATATCTAAATTTCAAACATGATACAGTAGAAGAAAGCAAAGAAATTTGAGAACCACAGGAGTTCTGCACTAGGTACGCTCCCTTTAGGACTCTGAAAAACCTAAAAAATATAAATGCTCTGTATGCATTTATTTATTTTGCACTGAATTTAAATGTTTCTTTTTGTCTTTCAGTTAGCAATTGACTATGGGATTAAATTCTTGGAGACAAGTGCAAAATCCAGTACGAATGTAGAAGAGGTGAGAAGGAATTGTTTGGTGACTTGTTACGTAGTAGCATTAGTGTCTTAGGTGCCTGTGTTCAAGCAACTCTCCAAGCCTTGATATTTTCTGCCTTAGTGAATGCCTTGTGGGAACTCCACTTCCATTCTGTAAGCGTTTATGCTTCTGACTTTTATGTGGATCCTGGTTGTTGGATTTCTAACACCCGTCCTCCACATGGGATATATTAGATTGCTCAATTAAGAGTCACTGAACAGGGCTTCCCTGGTGGCGCAGTGGTTAAGAATCTGCCTGCTAGTGCACGGAACACGGGTTCCAGCCCTGGTCTAGGAAGATCCCACGTGCTGTGGAGTAACTACTGAGCCCTCAGGCCACAACTACTGAGCCCGCAGGCCACAGTTACTGAAGCCCGTGCGCCTAGAGCCCACGCTCCTCAACAAGAGAAGCCACTGCATTGAGAAGCCTGCAAAGAGTAACCCCCGCTCGCTGCAACTAGAGAAAGCCCGCGTGCAGCAATGAAGACCCAACACAGCCAAAAAAAAACCCAAAAATGGGTCACTGAACAGAAGATGGAAGTTCAGGTTAAGTTCAGTTTTGCCCTTTGTTTGGTACGCGGGCCTCTCACTGCTGTGGCCTCTCCTGTTGCAGAGCACAGGCTCTGGACGCGCAGGCTCAGCGGCCATGGCTCACGGGCCCAGCCGCTCTGCGGCATGTGGGATCTTCCCGGACCGGGGCACGAATCCGTGTCCCCTGCATCGGCAGGCAGACTCTCAACCAGTGCGCCACCAGGGAAGACCCAGGTCTTCTATTCTTTACCAAGCGCAGAGTTGTTGATAATATTTTCTTTTTTAAAAACATTTTTAAAACTTATCATAAAAATAATACATGTACTATGTGTTAATACATGTAATTTATTTAACAATAAAACTGATGGTTTCATAAACATTTAATTTCTCAAGCTATTCATTCTTCACCATGACATGGCTAAAACTTGAGACTTAAGTGACTCAACTAGTGGACACGGATCAGAACTTTTTCTTTCTTTTAAGTAACTAACAGTCATTTTTTCAGGTTGGCAAATGGGTGTCAGGAAACAGGAAGCCTCTACTGATTTATTTACTCAAGCATAGATATGCAGAAAAATGCTTCCCTCTGCTTGCTACAAAAGGATTTCCTTTCATCAGAAAGAGGGGAGCCTCTTCAGTCAGGTTTAATGGTGGAGACAGGAGAAAAGCTTGCTCACTGAGATGGCCCACGTAGGATTGCTGCCACAGAATGAGCTGTGTACCCTGGCTTAATGGAGCAGGCTTCGGTCTCTGTTAGTCCTGAGCCCTGATCATACCTGTGACTTAGAGAGAGTATTGAGTTGGGAATTCCCTGGTCAGGGAACTAAAATCCTGCAAGCCGCTCGGTGTGGCCAAAAAAAAAAAAAAGAGAGAAGAGAGCGTTGAGCTATGGAAATATAGACCTGCGGATTGCCCGAGCTGCTTACTGGCCAGGTATTCTGCAGAAGTTAGCAGTTTTCCCAGGGCTTTAACTTAGCCTCAAAAACTGAGATGGGCTTACTTAGAAACTTTGACTCACAGGTGACCAGTGTGACAATGAGACACTGACAATGAGTGATAATAGTACTTATCATATTGCTTCTTTTTGACTGGTTTAATAATAATCCTTTTGCTGAACATTTTTGGGGGGCATTAGGAGTGATTGGGAACAGACTGACATACCAGTGGGTTTAGCATGGCGACAACTGAGGAAGCCTTAAGAGTCATGTAGAAACAAAGTAGGGATGATAGGGTTTTTTTTAATTATTAATTAATTAATTTAATTATTTATTTTTGGCTGCGTCAGGTCTTAGTTGCAGCACAGGGGATCTTTCGTTGCAGCGGGCAGGCTCTTCATTGCGGCAGTTGGGCTTCTCTCTAGTTGTGGCACGCGGGCTCCAGAGTGCATGGGCTCAATAGTTGCAGCTCAGGGTTCTGTAGTTGTGGCACACAGGCTCTCTAAGTTGTGGTGCACGGGCTTAGTTGCCCTGAGGCATATGGGATCTTAGTTCCCCGACCAGGGATCGAACCCCTGTCCTCTGCATTGGAAGGCGGATTCCTAACCACTGGACCACCAGGGAAGTCCCAGGGATTATAGGTTTTAAAAATGTTTGGCTTGGGTTTGGGTCAAGAGGCACTAGGCATAAAATGCCACTGAGATTTGTCCTGCTTCTATTTCACTGATTTCCACGGTGGGGAATTTAGCTGAGCTGTAGGAACTGTTGGGATTTTTCAGTGTTGCGACACAGGAGGTTATATATTCTCAGGTATAAGAGTGAAAGCAATTTGAAAGAGAGGAGGTTGGGAATAAAAGGTGGAGATTTTTGTGAAAACAAATTTTAGAGCTATAGGGTAATTCATAATTATTCCTTCACTTATCAAACAGATATTCAGCATCTCCTAGACCAGGAACTGTGCCCTGCTCTGGGGATGCCCAGGAGCTTTAGAGCCTCTGCCTCCCAAGTGATCTTATTATACCCATAATTCAGCAAGTGTCATATTAGGAACTTGTGCCAGATGTTATGTGCAGAAAATACTTGATGAATGACAGTTTGATTACACTGGAAAACCTTTATGATATGATAAATGAAAAGTAAGTTACAGTAGTCATGTGTCTACTGTGATTGCAATTATGTTCTTTTCTCAGTTAAAAACCTCAAAGTAATATATTTATATTTTATAATGAAATAATAAAAAAAGGCTACATTTCTATTTTAAAAGATATTATAAACATATAATAATGAAATCTTTGGTTTACCTTTAGGCATTTTTTACACTTGCACGGGATATAATGACAAAACTCAACAGAAAAATGGTTTGTATGACACATAATTTTTATTTTCCTTATGCTGTTTTTAAATTTGTTTTCTTATTTGTGTTGTTTATTTATTTAATTAAAGGGATAGGCCTGATTATAATATAGTCACATAAACCCATTTTTTCCCTGACTTACATTTTCACCCGCTTAAACTTTGATTCTTATTTCTGTTTCTTCAAATTTCTTATTTCTGAGCTGCAGTTGTTTCAGTTCTTTCCTCTGGCTCTTTAAGTGGTCTTTATTTTTATTATTATTTTTTAACATCTTTATTGGAGTATAATTGCTTTACAATGGTGTGTTAGTTTCTGCTTTATAACAAAGTGAATCAGCTATACATATACATATATCCCCATTAAGTGGTCTTTAATTGAATTTTGATCAGAATAATTAAAGTAATAATGGCAAAATTAAATTTTTTATCTCTCTCTATATCAGTATATAATTATGATCTCAAAGACGCTGAAGTTTGCTTAAATTTGAAACAATCTCAGTGATGAATCATTACGACATCCTGGAAAGTTTGTTTTAACCTGAATCTTGCATATAATTGTATACCTTATGTTACCAACTCTTCTTACCTCCAAGAAAGGGGTTGCCTGTACCAGTATCTTAACATTATTTCCATTATTCCCTTGAAACTTTACACTCTTTTGGTTATAATTTTTTTGAACTGGAGTTAGGAACTTCCTAATATGTAGTTAATATATTAGGTGCTAGCCTTAAAATATTTTTCCTATATTAACCCACTGTTTCCAAAGAAACAGACAACATCAGAGCTTAACTAGTTCCCTTCCTAATTAACCACACTACTAAGGACACATTTATGGCATAGTTAGATATTTTTTTATTTCTTAGGTAATTGGGCTCAAACCATGAAACTTTTATTTCCTTGCTAACTCCATCTTCTGTTTTTTTTTAGAATGACGGCAATTCATCAGGGGCAGGTGGACCAGTGAAAATAACAGAAAACCGATCAAAGAAGACCAGTTTCTTCCGTTGTTCGCTACTTTGATGAACTCTTTCTGAGAGACTGCAGCACACCTAGAGGACCCCTTCCTGCTTCTCTGAAAGCACAGGTCACCCAGCCTCAGAATCATCCTGCCTGGCTGCTACTGAGAGCACCACTGAACCTAGACCTAGATTCTGCACACAGAATGTGCAGTGGATTCCAGCCTCATGGCCCATCAAGATAACAGGCTTCTTCTTTCAAACGTGGAAACAATGAAGTGGAGACACGTGCAGGACTTAACTTGTTTTTCCTCTGTTTTATTGCGTGTTGCAGAAGCTGCTATCTTTTTCTTTTTCACTTTGCACATCAGTTGTTAGCCTTTCCTTGTTACAGCACAATCTGAGATTCACATCTGCACACTTCTGTCTGATGAGGTTCTAGACAAATTTGCATTCGGGAATGTTTAAAAAAAGAGTAGAACATTTAAAGCAGAGGTTAATATACGAAAATTATAGCATATTTGGTCAGGTTCATATGGCCAAATGTTATTGCATTGATAGCATTTATTTAAGGGCTCTGATTTTCTTAAATAAAAGAGTCATTAAATTCTGATAAACTTTATCTTAAAAATTCATAAAAATGCTCATCTGCTCATCAAAGGCCACAGTTTCTTTATTTCTTCAGATTGTTTACAGTTTTGCTTCATTCCTGACTTTTTTACCAGAGAGTCTGGGTAGCTGAATAAATCACTTTTTCAGGTGATTTATTGATTACCTCTGCCTAATCTATTGACACTGTATTTGGAAATCACTTTAATGTCGCTTTTCTTGAGTTTTGTATTTGCTCTTCTTTCCTGTGTTTGACCTATTATAGTCACTCACCTAAAACATAACATATTTGAACACTGTTGTCTGTTTCTAAGTGTAAGCTTCTTAAACTGAAATTTTACATGGACAGAGAGACACACTATTTAGGGTTTTATTTCAGCATCTAATTGTTGTTCTGTCACATCAGCAAACATAATATATTTTTTCTTAGATTCACTCCTTAGCTGTTGGTTTAGTAGTAATGCCCAATTCTTATCATAATCCCTGTCTGCAAGAATTAACGAGTTAGATTTAGACTTAGTTCACAGAACGCTTACCTGTAGGGATAGAAATTAATTTGTGGATGTAAATTTCATAGAGATAGCTGTTGGTAATGGTGAAAATAATGATTTTTTTTAATTTGGGCTTTTTTTTTAAAAAATAAGATTAATTAGACCTAGTGCAGCCTCTAGGAAAAGTCTTGCCTTTTCATTAGAGCAAATATGAGCATGGTTTCAGTTTTACAACAGCTGTTGTTGAATGTGTAGAACCCAGTTCCCTCTGTTCAGGTGCATTGTTGTAGAACTTGGTCCAGCCATTTGGACCAAAGCCAACCAAAAGACTTAGCTGCCTTTCTCACCAAACACTGGTACTGGTATGCCTTTTGTAGATGAAACCGTCACGTGAGAAAAAAAGGTATTTAGTGTTAACTTAATGTGCCAAATTCATTGTTGTTATTCTAGCCTTCAGTGTCATAACACAGAAGGGAGTAATAAAGAGGTGATTAGGAAATAATAATTATTCTTCCTGTTAGGCCTGTTTCGTTTCACAAAGGTTATCATCATGCTTGATAGTTACGTCTGGGAGATGAAAGTGGAAATGGATTGCTTGTTACCGCAGAGAATTCTGCTTCAAATTAAGATGTATCATTAGAATACTTGGACCAGTCAACCTTTACTACTTGTTTGAAAACTTATGCACAATTTAGTGGCAGGAAATATATACCAGAGCTATTTTTGATGGGTTCACTAAATTTATTGTTCACAAATTTCAGTCTCCTTGCTTTTTGCTTTCTTTTTTTTGTACTTACTTATAGGCTTAAAGGCACCAGTTGGTGTCCCAGTAAAATCAGTAGTTCCTTGATCAAAAGTTGACTGTAAGTCTACCATCTTAAAATTAGATAGATTTCTGGAACAAAAAAGATAATTTCTTAGAAACATCTTGTATTCACTGATTTTCAGAAAAAGATCCCAGCAGTTAAGCTTTCTGGATGGTAACAAGGTAATTTCTAAAAGGCAAGTGCTATGACACCATGTATGAATGTAACTCTCTTAGTAATTTACCTCCAACTCTTTGGTGTCTTAACACTTTGGTTTATATCTCAGGGGTTGTCTGCAAACCAAAAGTGACATATTCTGTGGTTAGCCTTTTTTTTTTTTTTTTTTTTAAACAGGATGCTTTGCTTTTGTTTTTTTTCCTTCTCTCTTCTGTTGTCTCGTATGGGTTAATAACTAGTCTCCATGAACTTCCCTTTGAAAGAGCCTATAAAAGTTAGATGAGTCTAAAAGTGTTCTTTGAAGTAGCAGCGAACTGGGGGTATATACTGTTATATAGAAATAAATTGTCCTTGCTATTTTCTTACATTTAGCTTTGCTAAATTGTATATAATTTGAGCTAAGACCATAGGAGATTCACTTTCTGCATGGTAAAATGCCCTAATAAATATTCCACTTTGCTTAATAATGTACATATAGTGCATTATTTTTTCTATTTGTAGATGAATTTAGTGGCAGATAATTGTCTGTTCCCTGCTGAAATCTAGTTTTGTGTGAAGATTTTTGTGGTTTTATGGATAAAGGTACATGAAGGTTTATTGCAGCAGTATTAGTGGTTCAGTGGCTGCATTTTATTATCAGTGTGCTAATTTTTGACAATGATTGGACTAGACCTTTTCAAATGGAGTCTGAGGGTATCAGACAATGAAAATGTGCTGTAACTAAGTAGCGTGTAAATCAGTTGATTGTAAAGCGTTTCACTGGGAACTTATTTTAGCTATATTTTACTTCAGACAGATTATGAGAAAATAATCCACCTGTGCATCAGTTAGGAGGTGCTGCAGGGTTTCTTACTATTTACATGAACATTTTGTGCAGTCTTTGTTATAAATTTTCAGAAGACTATACTCTTTACTTTGAAGGACTATTTTTTAATTATACCTCATTTAGCTAACTAGTATTCTAATACCTAGTAGAAAAACAGTGAGCCAGCCTTTAAGTATCCAACACAATTTAGACTATATGTTTTGTTTTGAACTAAAGGCATCATTGGAAAAAGTAGCAGGTAGTTTAGGATAGAACATACATGTCATATCCAGTAGCGCAAAAAAAGTATTATCTTCCTGTCTCCATTAATAAATTTAGCTGTGAAATATAGATAAATGTTTGCAGAAATTTCTAAATAAGAGATTATAACTCCATTTTACAGGTTCTGAATGCTGAGAATCTGTATTAAGGCTTATAGTTCTTCCTGTGAACAGTAAGTGATACGTGTAAGCAGACTTCCTTTCCTAGTTCATGACTTAGATTTCTTTATAAATTTAGTTCTTAATCTTTAAAGATGAGCTTCTAAGCTTAAAATTTTAAAATAGCATTTCATTATGTTGGTTTACTTTTCTCTGATTTTAAGCACTCATTTCTGCTGTCAGATTTTTTATAATTTTTCTTTTAACAGAAAGGACATTCCTTTTTCCTTCTTGTTATATCCAAAGAAGGGGGTGGGGGAATGTCTAAAAATGAAATTCCTTGTCCTAGAGGGACCTAGATGGACAGGATATACTAATAAAATTTCAAATGCTAGCACAATTTTACAGTAGAATTGGTCTTTTTTCAGACTAATAAAATTAATGGGTGTCATGTTCAGCATGAAAAAAACTAAATGAAATTTACAGAAATGAAAATTAGCAAACAACTAGGGATATTTTCAAATTTTACTTCATTTTTTGAAATGCTTGTGCCATACGCAATTGCATTTCTTATTGCCAAGAACTAATAGAACTTCTTGTTTTATTTCTTAACCTTTTTTTAAAATGTGAATTTAATTATAATTCATTCCTATGGCCTTACACATGGGTTTTGTTTATTTGCAGCTGACACTGTCCCTTTAAATACTGTAAACTGTTTGACTAAAATCATGCCCCTAATGGGAAATATCCGTTTTTTCCATAGAGTCATCCTACTGTAAGTTTCAGCATATTTTACTTTTGCTCCAATGGCTTACTGTGAAAAAGCTCCTGCAGATAAAGTGGACCTGTCATGTTGTTACTCTTGTTTAAGCCAATTCATTAACTGTGTACTGATAATGATGCTGTGTTTTTTTTAAGAAAAAATGGATTTTATTCCAGGTGAACTTTTTTTTACAATAATGTTCGTCTAAAATAAAAACTACATAATGAAAATACTTATGTCTCTCTGAAATGGATTGCACATTTTTAAAATGTTTCTTCTAATTTGCTAGGTGTGTGTCTCAAACCATGGTAGACTTGAGGTATTTTAGCAAACTTTACATCTTACTTCGAGTTCTTTTTGTTTTTTTGGAGGGAAATTTTATTTATTTATTTTTTAACTGAAGTGTAGTTGATTTACAATGTCATGTTAGTTTCAGGTATACAGCACAGTGATTCAGTGATTTTTTTTTTTTCAGATTCTTTTCCCTTACAGGTTATTACAAGATATTGAGTATAGTCCCCTGTGCTGTACAGTAGGTCCTTGTTGGTTATCTATTTTATATATTTTAGTGTGTATGTGTTAATGCCAACCTCCTAATTTATCCCCCCCACCCCCGCCCTAGAGTTCCTTAAAGACTGAGAAAAATGGCCAGAGCTCCTGCTCATTCTTAATTCAGCATACATTGAGGTTATTCTGTTATAGAACTGCAGCCTTAAATTGATCGTCCTTCCCTTCTTAATCCTTGCAAGTTTAGTTTCTGTTGTTTTCACTTTCAAATAACACAATTGGATGTGATGTTCTGCCAGTGTTCTACCCCTGGGCTGGTGCATGTTTCCGGTAGCTTTTGCCGTTCATCCCCAGAACCATTTTGAACCTTCACTATTCCTCTCAAGCTTAATTTTCCTTTCACTCTTTTTTTTTTTTTCTTAAAGCTCAAGTCTTTATTTTTGGCTGCGTTGGGTCTTCGTTGCTGTGCGTGGGCTTCCTCTAGTTGCAGCGAGCGGGGGCTACTCTTTGTTGCAGCGTGTGTGCTTCTCATTGCCGTGGCTTCTCTTGTTGCAGAGCACGGTCTCTAGGCGCGCGGGCTTCAGTAGTTGTGGCTCACGGGCTCTAGAGTGCAGGCTCAGTAGTTGTGGCGCACGGGCTTAGTTGCTCCGCGGCATGTGGGATCCTCCTGGACCAGGGCTCGAACCCGTGTCTCCTGCATTGGCAGGCGGATTCTTAACCACTGCACGGCCAGGGAAGTCCAGCCTTTAGGATCTTGAAAAGGTGAGGTTAGAGATTTTCCCCTAAAGCCTCTAGAAGGAAACTATCCTGGCCCTGGCACCTTGATTTTAGCCTGGTAAGACTCATTTCATAATTCTGACCTCCAGAACTATAAGAGAGTAAATTTGTGTTGCTTTAAGCCATTAAATTTGTGGTAATATGTTTACAGCAATGATAGGACACTAATACAGTTTTCACATTTGTGTCTTTAGCCCCAGCCTCTTTCCAGAGGGCCAGACTTCAAAGTTGATCCGCCTACTGGACACCTCCCCTTGAATCTGCTACAGGTACATCAAACAACATGTCTGAAACTCCAACTCAACTCTCCATCTTTCCTCCTTCTCCAGCAATTCCCACCAACAACTCTAAATCCCAAGAGGAGAAACCTATTCTTTCTCCTCTTCTCTCCATCTTGATAGCACCGTCATCTACCCAGATCCCCAAACAGTTAATCAACCTCCGAGTCTTACACGTCCTAACTCCTTACTCTCTAATCTATCTCCTTGCCCATTATTTTTGCCTCTTTGTTCAGGCCTCCTTATCTTTTGCCTAGATTTCTGCAACCCCTCCTAACCAGTCTTCCAGTCTCTAATCTTATTTTCCTCCAATCCAGTTATCACAGTGCTGACAGGTTTTTAAAACTGAAGTCTTACACCCCTGCCAAACTTAATCCTCATAACCTTGAGGAAAAAAAAAAAAAACTAAACTCTGTAGCCTGGCAAACAAAGTCCTTTGAGATCCCCACATCTTTCTTTCCCGCCTTAGATTTTGTCACTCTTTAACTCATATGTACCTTTTTTTTTTTCCGGTACGCGGGCTTCTCACTGTTGTGGCCTCTCCCGTTGAGGAGCATAGGCTCCGGACGCACAGGCCCAGTGGCCATGGCTTGTGGGCCCAGCCGCTCCGTGGCATGTGGGATCTTCCCGGACCGGGGCACGAACACGTGTCCCCTGCATCAGCAGGCGGACTCTCAACCACTGCGCCACCAGGGAAGCCCTCATATCTACCTTTTGAACCACGCCAGTAATTGCATTTCCCTGAACATAACATGCTTTGTCACTCCTTTCCTTACGCTGCTCCTTCTGCGGACTCCCTGCCCCTCGTCTAACTTCTCCTTATCTTTCAGTAACTTTTACTTATCTTCATTCAGTAAGGGTTTCTCTGGGAAGACTTCAGCCACAACCCATCCCTGGTTAGGAACTCCCTCCTGTGTCTGCCCAAAGTGTCGCTCACTACCCTGGATTCGAATCATCTGTTTACTTTCCTTCCCCACTAGACTCAGCTCTTGTAAGGTGGGGACCGAGTCTTTGGTTTTTGTAGTCGCAGTATCAGGCAAAGAGCCTGGCATATAGTATGTGTTTAATAAATGTTGAAAGAATCAGTGAACTTCAGTAGTCATCACAATCAACACGTTGCTGAAGAAAGCTAAGTGTAATTTAGGAGTTGTTTGGTTCTCCATTTACTTGTAATTTGAAGAAAGAATGGAAGTAAATTCATCAGTGCCTCAATAAGTTTGGCAATAAAAAGAGAAGCTTCATTATCTGGTTTTTATTCTGGCCCTCATCTTACACTATTTTAGTCTTTGTTAAATATCTTATACTCTTTTATCCTTTATTAAATATAGAAGAATTTTCTTTTAATAAGATAAATCACCCAGAATGCTCTTTATGTATTGATAAATTGAGTAAACCCTCTCTTCCCCTTTCTTCATGTTTTCTACTCTCAAAATTTAGGTTTTTCAATATAGTTCCAGGGATATACGAGAATGCCCCCATAGCAAGTGTGGATGAAAAATGTCGCATGCCATATCAGTAAACAAAGGATGCTGCGACCATCAAGCCCTCAGCCACTGCAGCTGCCCCCTAAAACTGCACCCAGAGGGAACTCAGGATGAAGAAAAGCAGGATACTGACCCTAGATAGCTAAGGTGCATATCAAAGGAATGTTTTCAATGAGCAAAGACTCTTGCGTCTTCCCACACGTAGAAAAGTGCTAAATTCATTCACTTGAGATGTCTGGTTTTTCTTTAATTAACAGTAATCATCAGCTGTCCCGACCACCAGGTTTTGTTTTTGTTTTCAAAACTCCTATATATCTGGCTCCTCCCTTTGGCCCTTTAGAGCAGTCCTGAGCCCTCAGCAAGTCGGCCGAATAAAACATAATTCTCAGCTTTTAGGTTGTGCATTTTTTTTGCAGTCAGTACAAGTAAAATTCATTAATATTAATTAATTAAAAAATATATATACCTTTCCAGAAGCCATCACCCTTGATTTTTTCCCTCCCTCACTCCATGTAGCTCATCAGGTCATTAAATTTTGTTTGCACAGTTCCTAAATCTCTTCAGTCTTTCTGCTTCTCTCCAGACCCCTGCTGTTTCCCTGATTCATCTGCAGATGCCAAAGACCTCTTATCTGAAATCCCATTTTCCATTATCTTTACAAAGGAGATCTGAGCCTGTCACTCCCTTGGATAAACTCCGGACTTGAGGTAAACTCTAACCTGCTGGCCTTTTCTGTCTTATCTCTCCTCACACTGAGAGGACATCCTGAACTACTTTCTGTCCCTCAGAAATGCCCTGCTTTCTTTCACTTTGAGGCCTTTCCACTTGTCCTTCCATTTCTCCCCTACTTCCTAGCTTTGCTAACTCCAAAGCTAAGACCTGAATGACTGGGTGTCATCTTCTTTAGCAACAGCTCACAAGTTTGGATTGGCTGTCCTTCCCCCTTCCTGCATATCCTCATAACCCCTCTACTTGCCTGTCTGGCTTCTCCACTAGACTGTAAGTTCAGTGGAGACAGGAGCACAACTGTTTCATTGGTGTACTCCCAATCCCTAGCATTTTGCCTGACACTTCATACTCACACAGCATGCGTTTTGAATGAATGAATAAATGGTTGAGTATAAATCTATCAGCACTATCAGAAAATAAAGCTCAAGCGAATTCATTAGTATATTGTGAATTACTGGTAGGTATGTCCAAGCTTTATTGGATAAATTGCTAATATGTGGTATTGCTTTTTGCACCCTCCCACTCCTCCAGGCGCATACCCAGCAGATATCCTTATCCATAGTGTGTGTCAGCCTCTATCCCCCAGGCACCTTTTAGAGATTTAACTCCCAACATCACTTAGTGTGTTTTCAAGTCTTTGGAGAAAACTCATAGTAAGTTCGTAAAAACTTAAGGAGTCATAGCACTGCTTCTTAGCCTCACATTCCTCACTTGTAAAAGAATTGTGGAAATCAGTGTAAAAGTGCTTTTTAAACAGCCATACATCATATAAATGTAATTCAGAGAAAACTTGAAATAAGTGTTTCTGGTAAATAACCATGAATGCTGAAGAAGTCTACCTTATTGGTGATTTTGACAGTTTGGTCTAGTTATTTCCTTTTCTATTTTATTCCAACAGACATCAGTTAAAGATGTCTTCATAGATAGGGGGTCAGAGTCATTACATTTTGCATTGCCGTCCCATTTTTTAACTGCACTTGGGGACTAAAATTGAACTGAGATATGGTCAAGATAACGTAAGTGCAAATTCCCCCAATTTATAGCTCTGCATGTTGAGTTGCCTACTTCCAAAGTATTTGAGGCACCTTTAATGGAGACACAGATCTTGGTTAAAATCAGGATAGTCAAATCAAAATAGGGATAAAAGAATAAGCCATATTCTGAAGTCATGGCAGTAATTGTAATTTAAAAAAAGAATAGTTGCTACAATTGACTACTAAATTTAGCTCCAAGCTTCCTGGGAATTAAGATAAAGCCTGAATATGATGAGTTAGCTCTCAAGCTGAGCATATGCATTTGTCAGGAGAAACAAAACTTTTTTCTAGCCCTGAACTCAAACAGTAAATTAGAGATATTGAATAATGATAATGAAATAGTTTATGAAATATGCAAGAAAAAATGTAGATGGCCATTTTGCTACCCAAAAAACGGGGTTCGCCTCTTGGTGGGTGTCGAGCCAAAAGACACAACCAAGCCAAAGATCAGGAGAAGGAAGGATTTATTGCTTGCAGCAAGTAAGGAGCACACTGGGGATCTTTCCCAAAGCAGTGTCTCCCCAAACAGCAAAACTGGGGATGTTTTAAGCTAAGGGTACATGCATATTTATGTAGGCGCTTGAGCAGAGGAGAATTCAGCATAGAATTGAGGCAAAGGTCGACAGAGTCCAAGCTTTAGTTGATTGAAGTCACAAGGGTCAGAAAAGGTCAACATCATCACCCCTTAGGTTCCAGTTGATCTGGTGGTTGAGGCTTCAGGTTAATCTTTACCATTGAAACAGAGCTGGGAGTCTTTACTACTGATATATTATCTTTGCTATTGTTATTTCTCTTGCCCAATAACAGTCCTACATTCTTTTGTTCCCTTAAGACTATTAATTACTAAGGCCTGTTCAAGGATAAGCATTGTGTCTAGGCTTAGATGACAAAATAGCTTAGGCCAAAAACAGATTTTCTTATGTCAATGAAGCCATGCCTGGTTCTCTTTCTCTGGAGACCCCCTATCCTATCTGCTTACAATTTCTTGTATTAAAAAAGCTTAATTTACACCAAGGATGTGAGTAGGCTATGCCTCTGTGATGGCATTTCTGCATGGAGCTGAAGTAATGTAATTGTATTTGACAAATTTGGTTCAGGGTAGAACCAAAAGAGTCTAATGGAGAGTCACTCTATCAATTTCAACTGTTGTCTCAACCTGAGTTTTAATAGGTGCTGGACAAGACATCTCAAAATGAAGAAAAATTCTGTGGAGTAATAGGAAAATATATATGTCTGTTTTAAATGAACGAAGGTGACATTCTACCATAAAAATTAAATGCTTATATTATTTGAAGGCTCATTTTTCAGAGGTGAGCTGCAAAAACATCTTCAGTCAGGTCCCAACTTTTGTCTTTTCAGTGTTGATTTCCAAGAGCTTTATTCACGACAGGCATTAAAGAATAAATAGGAATGGCTAACACTTACATAGCACTTACTGTGCAGGCACAATCCTCAAAATAACCCATGACGTATTATTATCCCCATTAGACATGGAGATAAATCTTAGATGTGAATGATTACGGAAATTAGCCTTCTGGTTTTAACTTGTAAACCTTTCAGAAATTGTTTAATTAATGTAAAATAGCAAGTGTTTGTAAGTTCCACTTTTAAAATTATTTCATTCATTGAACAGATATTTAGTTCAGCACCTTCTTGCTGCTGCAAAAACAACAAAGAACAAAACAAAGACACTGCCCTCCAGAAGTTTACATTTTAATGGGGGAGACAAATGAGCAAGTAAAAACTGAGCAGGGAGATGTGACTGTTACTACAGGGTGATCAAAGAATGCCTTCAAAAACAACTTTTTTAAGACTTGGCGGGAGTGGGGTACAAATAAAACCAGCTCGCCAAAACAACCCCGAGGTGGACAGCTTCTACTGTGAGTTATCGCCTGGGTCACTGCTCTCCCGGCTAGGGTTTTGTACATAGTTTCACGAAGTTTCCGCAACTATACAAATGGCATAATGTGCTTCAAAAAAAGGCTCCTTTGTTTAGAAATGGAATCCTGCCTATGTCCTGCGCAGAGTTTTTCGTTAGCTGATCTGGACTCTTTCCCTAGTTCTGGCTCTAAAGCGGGTTGGGGACCTCCCCTTCTCTTAGCCACCTCGTGGGCGGTGTCTTGGCCTGATGGATGCGTACCAGTGGTGGTGGCGGGGGGCGGCGCCAAAGCTCCTACCCTAAAGTCTTCAGCTACCGCCGCCTCTGCATCAGAAGCTGCTAAGTCTCCCGGGCTGAAAGCCCGGAGGTAAGCCCCGCCCCCGCCTCCTCCGGCCCCCGCCTCCTCCACCGCGCCGCGCCGCGCCCTTCCCCCGCCTCCTCCGCCGCGCCCCGCCTCCTCCGCCGCGCCCCGCCTCCTCCGCCGCGCCCCGCCTCCTCCGCCGCGCCCCGCCTCCTCCGCCGCGCCCCGCCTCCAGCCCCTCGGCCTGCCCCGCCCTCGACGCGCGCTCTTCTCCGTGGTTGATCTGCGCCCCCGCGTCCACGCTACGCCCCCGCGTCCACGCTACGCCCCCGTGCCGGCTTCTGCGGTCGCCATGACGGCGGCCGTGTTCTTCGGCTGCGCCTTCGTTGCCTTCGGGCCTGCGCTCGCCCTCTACATCTTCACCATCGCCACCGAGCCGTTGCGCATCATCTTCCTCATCATCGGGTAAGGCGGTTGTGCCGGGAAACCCGGACCTGGGACTCCCTTCCCCCGCCGGGGGTACCGGCGATACCTGGCGTCCCCACGAAACGGCTCGTCCTCGTTGGGCTTTGGAGCGGAGAAGCGTTAGGAGGGGGTAGAGCGGAGACCCCACTCCCCTGGGACTCTTCGCCCTGCTCCGAGGGTCGGCGAGAAAAGAACAAGAGCCCCGCGACTCCAGAGGGCGAGCTCTAGGGAAGGAGAGCACATCGTGGGTCTCAGAAAACCCTGACGCTTGGCTCCCGAGTTTTTGCCTAGGGTCCGTGGATGGGCGTTAGTGAGTCATACATTAAAACTGTATTTAAAAAATTGTGGATAACTTCAAATATCCATCTTTTATTTTTTTGGAGGGGGAGGTCCCTAGTTTCCCTCAGATTCTGACAGGCATCTGTAATCCCAAGCGAGTTAAGAGCCCTTAAGCACCTGGGGATCAGGTGCTTTAAAACATACCGATGCCCAACACTTACCCCTCCCTGAATCAACTGAATAGGAATGTCTAGGGGGTGGAATTCGGACTTTTTAAAAGCGTCCCAGGTGATTCAGGTGAGCGGCCAAAGGGTAGAAACCTGTGAAAACTCCGCAGCACCTGTAGTACGTCTCCTTGCAGGAGCTTGGTCAATACCGAACTCTGGTGGCGAATGTGATCATAATCCCAGTTTTCACCTGTCTGGCAGCTCTTACTGGAGCTCCCCTACGACCTTCTCCACCACTGAGTCTCACTTGGCACCAGGAGAAACAGCCAGGCGAGACCAGTGAATCCCACCTTTTCTGAGCTTCCTCACCTCTCACAACTGTATTGAAAATGCTGCATCACACGTGTCATTTAAAAAACAATAGAGATTTGGGCAAGAGGTCTGTAAAGCTTGTTATAATCATTAAAATCCACAGGAATGTTGTAAAAACCAGGCCTGGAAGACTGATGTAGATCAGAGCACAGGCTTTCAACCTCTGGATTTTAAACCAATCGCTCTGTTAATAGAGATGTAGACATTTTCCTGGAAAAGACATTTGCACATCAATGGGCAAAGCTTTAATTAGGAAGCTTAGCAAATAACCAAGTTTCCAGACAGACAGTCCTTGGCAATTAGTCTGCAGATGTATTTACAAATAGCAGGGTCACTGAAAAAAGTGATTTTTAAGAAAAATCTCAAATTCCTCTTGGCCTGCATGTTTATTTCACCAGGGAAACTGCACCATTGATTAGGACCAGTTGGTTAAGAGCATCACTTCATGAACACTTTTTTTGTCAGGAAATCTCTTCCTTCTCAAGCAGGGTTTTTTCTGCTTTTAAATCATTATTAGTCCTGTTCACTTGTAACTCCCCCTCCCCCCCACACCAATTTTCAGAGCTTTCTTCTGGCTGGTGTCTCTGCTGCTTTCTTCCTTCATTTGGTTCATGGCAGCAACCCTTACTGATAACAAAGATGAACCAAGACAGAGAGATCTGCTGATCTTTGGAGTGTTAATCTCAGTCCTTATCCAAGAAGTGTTCCGGTTTGCATATTATAAACTTTTAAAGTAAGTTAAACGCTTTACCTTTTTTCCCAGTTTTATTTGAATTATGATTTAGTAGTTTGAAACATTAATGTATTATTGTATTTGAAGGTCCATGTCTTCCTGCATAGTTCCAAGCCAAGGGATTGTACATTTCCAGCCTGAAAATATTGAGTATTTTAATTTGTGGACATTCATTCCTTCCTTCACTCGTTCAAAAAATATGTCTTGAGAATTTGCTCAATGCCGTGCATACCCTAGGTACTGAGGATACATCATGATTAAAAGACAGTCTCATGGTGGTAATATTATAGTGGGAAGAGATAGACAACAAATGAATAAACAAGAAAAGACATTGTATATTAAAAGACAGTAAGTGCCATGGAGAAAAATAAGCTAGAGAAATAGTCATTGAAACAAGAAGAACAAAAACTGTTACAGATCAGAATTTATACGCACTTCTCTTTGACATCACCTAAAATAGATAATTCTTATGGTGATTATGCCTGCCATTATTCTGACTGTATTAGGGAGGAACAGGGGTTCATTTTGTGATATGTCATTTGATTTCATGTCCAGAATAGAAAAATACATTAAAAGAAAAAAAAAAGCCGTGGGCATGAGTTCCCTTTTTAGGCCAGAAAGTAGGTCATCTGTAGGATCCATGAGGATCTCACATGAAACCACTGTTTTGAAACACAGCTTAAACTTGGAACCATATTTTCTTTCAGTTAGTCATGAGATTGGCTTTGATTATGTAGTAAGGCTTAGTTAGTAGAGTGATAAATGTGCTATGTCTTCTCATCTCTGCAAATGGGATAATTAAAGCACTTCATGAATTTCATGGATGCAACCAAGACAGAACCTCAATAACATCTCTTATAATAGGCTTCTGATAATTTGTTCTTGCCAATATGCCAGGCCTTCTGTATTTTTTACTTGTTGCTTTTAATAACAGATATTGAAATTTAATAACAAAGCAATTTAAATCCCGAGTAGAAAACCAGGAAGCCGGTGCTTAGAAGCAAAAGTCATATCTGAGAAAAAGTTTAAAAACGAAATTTCCATTAGTTCCTGGAAATATTAAAGAACAACAAATAAAAAACATAACATTTCAGGTTCCATGGTAATACAATACCCTTAACAGATGGACATTCAGATGTGGTTGAATGTTTCTGGTATGCAGCAGTTACTACTATTCCAAAATTTAATTTTAACTGTAGAATATATTAAGGTAATAAAAATCTCCTTCTTTCTGACCTCTGCCTTGCACAGGGAAATGCAGTCTCTGTCACACGGTTGTCATCTTGTCTCTTTCAAGGCTAAACATTCCTCATTTCTTCAGCTGGCCCTCAGGAGACATGGATGTGGCTTCCAGACCTTTTCCCATCTCTGTTCTTTTGTGTCAGTGGACACCCCTTTTTGTTGGTGCCTGGGATTTACCTGTGCCTGGAACCCAGCACAGTACCCTGCTGTGGTCAAAGCAGTGCAGAGAGCAGGGTCCTTCCCACCCTTGACAGGGCACTGTTCTCTTAACTCAGCCTTGGGTTGGACTGGATTTTCCTGTCTCCAACATCACTGGCTCATGTTGGTTTTGCATTTACTAATTTCAGTAGTTTTTCATAGATCAGGACGTGACTTTAATAACCCCTTAGGACTTGAGGTTCTAAAACCTCACTTACCTAGAGTGGCTAAATGGGTATCTGCTGTTCTTCACTATTGTGTTTCTTCACGGTTTCCACCTGAAAAGCAACCCTTTATTGGCACTAACCTAAGGTTCCAAAGGACTACAAGCTGAACATGGGTTGCCTTTTTTTTTGGCCACGGCTGTGTGTCTTGTGGGATCTTAGTTCCTCCACCAGGGACTGAACCTGCGCCTTGGGCAGTGAAAACACGGAGTACTAACCACTGGACCACCTGGGAATTCCCCATGGGTTGCCTGTTTTTTTTTTTTGGGCTGTGCCGAGAGGCATGTGGGATCTTAGTTCCCCGACCAGGGATCGAACCTGCGCCTCTTGGAGTCTTAACCACTGGACTGCCAGGGAAGTCCCAGAGCTGCCATTTTTAATAGGGCAGTGAGGGCATAGGGCCACATGCAGAAGGAATTATGGCTGTCAGTCTGCAGGCTCTCATGCCAGGAAATTCACAGAAGCCTCTTTGGCCTTCTGGGGAAACCATGTTTGCTCCTCTGAAAGGACCTTTGGAGATTTGCAAACAAATAATAGGACAAACCTGTATTAACAGGTGCCTTTACAAAATGCATCTGCTATAAACCTTTGGAATATGGTACAGTGTTTTCCTAGCACATTTTAGAAATGTTGGATGTTATGTAGTTACATGTTAAAACAAGTTTGAGAATTATTATGATACTTTATTAATGACTAACATTTATATAGATGCATTTAAGTTGCTGTCTTAGGCTTTACTACATTCAGATATAGGAACTTCAGTTTAATCAATATTTTAACTATCTCCACTGCCAAAGTAGGTTTTGAACTTTTAAGTTTAAAGTACTGCCTCAATCAAATTTTCACTATCTGAATTTGGTGCCAAGATTAAAATGTGGAGAGCTTGCACCAGTTTTTTTACATATATGGAATTGAATCAAAGTATTTATCATTGTAGTCCAATATAAATTTATTTCATGGCTTAGGTCTTAGGACCAGTACTTCATCTTGAATGAATGAATTGTCACTTTCAGCCTAGCAAAGAATTGCACTGTGAGAAATTGACATATGGCCACACGTGATAGCCCTTTCTACGTTATTCAGAAGGAAAAAGAAAAATCCAAGTTATGGTCCTGCACATTGCCTAAAACATACATAAGAACTTTTTGGCTTGGATTAAAGCTTTTGTAATTTAGTTCAATTGTCTTATAATGCTGATACCATAAATATTTGGTAATTTGAGAAAATCATTTATAGAAAAATAATAAGATAATCATTGCTATAATGTCTTAAAAGACATGTCTATTTTAAAAATTTTCTAAAATGATGTTTTTACTTTATATGCATATTCCTTGGTACTTTCCCTCTCTTACACACACATATAAAGTGAATCAGAACAAACAAGAAAGCTGGTATGATTTATCATTTGTTTTTCAAAGTTTATATTTAAAAAATGGAGTTTTTTATTCTTGGAAACAATAATAAACGCAAACAAAGAATTTTCCACTTCAGTAAAATGGTCAGATTAAAATCACCGTCACACACACATACAAAAAATCACTGTCACTTACATCATCAGTTGTGTGATGTATCCGTCAGGAACACGGAAACTGATGGTGTTTTGTACTTTTTCACTTCCTAATGTTGACCCTAGACCTTAAATTTATATCTTTAATATATTTGTGATAGCAGTACTTTGTTATACTAAATAGCAAAAATCTTTTATTCATTGCTGAGCAATTTATATAAAACAGAAATCCTCCAAAATTTATTGATTCTATTATACCATTATATCTGTTTGTTGATGGAAGTTATTGCTATTGTATAGGTCTTTAAGCATTCATTAGCCTTTAACCACATTCCTGTGACAGGTAAGTTTATTTAGGAAAATTGCACATTTCAGGTGGTTACTGCTCCAGAGAAAGAAGATGACGGTCACTTAAATTTTGGCTCATGTCCCTGCTACCAAATGATGCTTCCAAATGGAGAGCACTGGATTGGCAATTGTTTCTTTTGAGTCTAGAAAAGAAAAAGACCTTTTTTTTTTTTTTTTGGCCGCATCGGGGATCTTAGTTCCCCTACCAGGGATTGAATCTGTGCCCCCTGCATTGGAAGTGTGGAGTCTTAACCACTGGACCGCCAGGGAAGTCCCAAAGACCTTCTTCTTTATGCTTATTACTATTTTGGTTGAATTCTGTATTGCCTTAATGTAGTCAATATTTATATTTATGTCATGAGATAGGCTCACTGTAGTGAATATACATACCTTAAAATTTAATTAACACAATACCCATAATATAATTTCCATGTTCTGGTTAATTTTCTACTCTTAGAGTTAACCGAACTCATTTTTGTTTCAGCACTTGTTGAAAAATTCTTGTAAAATGTTTGGTTCCTTTATTGCTTTAATAAATATACTTTAAATATAATTTAAATATCCTTTGTGTCAGGATTGTTGTTGCAGACTTTCTAGCCAACAAAGGGTAGCAATAGTGACAAGAGTGGAGCCGGCCTGCCGCAGTCCTCACGCATTTGTGTGGGGTGCAGGGGCTCATGGTCAGTTTGCAAATTGTCCACGACAGAAGCATGGATATGATCACTCTGAAGATCATTTCTTATTGAGCAGTAGTCTAATGTTTCATTCAGGTATTCATTTATCTTCTTTTCTGAGGGTAGCATTTTATTCTCCCCTGATTACTTCTCCCCTGAGGCCTGACTGGGGTTATGAAACAAATAATGTTTTCGAATCAGAAGACCATTTGATTAGGTATCCATATGAGAGTTCACACTGTCAGTGTTGTAGGGTTTAAGAGTAAGGAGAGATGGGATGAATAATTATCAATCACTGGTAAAGGTGGCTTCTTTGAGCAATTGTTGCATGAACTAGACTTTGAAGAGAGAGTACCACTTAACGTTCTATGGAGTGGAAGGTAGAAGGGAGAGTGGCAGAATAAGTCTAACCCAGGCGGAAATACAACAAAGTACCAAAGAAATGGAATAGGAGATATAGTACTTTGGGAAGAGGAAAAATTCAGAGTGGTAGATGCCATAAGATGTTGAATTAAATGCTTGCTAAACTTAGTCATAAGTATTGCTTTTTTTTTGTATCATTAAACTCAATCCCTGATGGCTTGTTTACTTATATTCTTCTTATTTTTCCTCCTCTTTGTGAATGTCAGATATAGGCAAAAGTTGGTTGGAAATTTTGGTTGACTTTAGTTAATTGAAAACTTGCTGTGTTCGTTTAAATGGATTTTAGATTTAGAGTATAATGTGATCAAAAACCTCATTAAGTATCTGGATTTTAAAATATCTTATGTGTTTTTCTGATATACTACCTAAAAAAATTATCTGTGTGGTTTTATTTTAGAAAATCCAGTGAGGGTTTGAAGAGTATAAACCCAGGTGAGAAAGCACCCTCTATGCGATTGCTGGCTTATGGTAAGTTAGAACTGCATAGCGTCGTAAGATAAAAGATCAGACTTGACATAAAAGCCATTTTTATCTTTTAAATCTTTGTAGGTTTCAGGTAGTATTTTACTACCACATTGGCCTATTGGTGTACATTGTTTATTTTTCTAGCTTTCCAGGGCCCTTATGTAAAGAAAAGTGATTGCAGGTGACCCTTATCTGTGTCTCCATTAAATACTAACCAGATTTGACAGTTAGGTTTTTTAACATGTATACACTCTAGTTAACAATTTCTAAGTGATGTTATTGTTACCTTCTTTGGGTTGTTTCCATGACTTTGTACTGAGAGGACTCTTCATATTAACACAGTTATACCTCTTTGTATTTTTCTTTCAGAATTATGGTTTAAAGGTTGGATCCGGGTCCCTAAATTGAGTCACCCAGATTGACCCAGGGATCCCTCTTTACAACACAGTCACCTCTCAAACTCAGTTCCATCAAACTTAATTCTACAGATTCTGTTGTCATGAATTAAAGTCAGAGCTACAGTATCGTATCCTTCTGTCTCGCCTATCCCTTTGGAGCCTTTCTGGATCTCTTTCTTTCTTTTTTCATTTCTCTGCTACATTTCACTGACCATTTCCTTTCCTCTTTCCTCCCCAGTTCTCTCTTGGTTCATCATTTAGCCAAGCGCTTGCCTTTTCTGAGCCAGCTTTCTACTGCTTCTCTAACAGCATGTGTACCCTTTTTCCTTCAGCAAGATAGTGTTCCCTAGTCCTTGGGAATTTGATTTGAAGAGAAATCACAGCATGAGTAAGGTTTAACAGTGTTTTCCTTCCTCTTTAGTTTCTGGCTTGGGCTTTGGAATCATGAGTGGAGTATTCTCCTTTGTAAATACCCTGTCTGACTCCTTGGGACCGGGCACAGTGGGCATTCATGGAGACCCTCCCCAGTTCTTCCTGAATTCAGGTATGTGTCTGGTAGCTGTGAATGTTCAGATTTATGATCTAAATGATCATGCTTAGTGGAGTTCCCTGGCTTAGGAAATGAAGTGAATAGAAATTCATGTTATATCTTCTAAAGGCAAGATACTGTTAGGCACTGTGATGGAAAGGACCTAGGAAAATAAAAATTACAGTTAGAGTATTGTAGAATTTTAGAGTGGAACTAAGCTTGCATAAAATTTATTTTTCTGTTACTATACTAACAGTGTTGCTGTATAGCTGATATATTGTAAGGGAATTTTTATAGGCTATATGCTTTTTTTGTTTTTGTTTTTATTAGTTTTTATTTCTCTTCACTGTAGCCCTAATCTTTAGTTCATTTGTCATCTTGGCCGCTTTTTGGAGTGGGAAGTATAATTTAATCTTGAAATTGAGAGGAGAGAAAATAGTTCTTATTTAATGTGAGGTATGGGCTTCCCTGGTGGCTCAGTGGTTGGGAGTCCGCCTGCCGATGCAGGGGACACGGGTTTGTGCCCTGGTCCGGGAAGATCCCACATGCTGCGGAGTGGCTGGGCCCATGAGCCATGGCCTCTGAGCCTGTGTGTCCGGAGCCTGTGCTCTGCAATGGGAGAGGCCACAACAGTGAGAGGCCCGCGTACCGCAAAAAAAAAAAAAAAATGTTAATGTGAGGTAATGTCATATATCTAAAAACGTATATTTAAACACATATATATGTATATATATTTAATTTTAACTGTAACAATCCATATTCCCTGTTCCTTAAGAACTGGGACACCAGCAGGAGCTTAGAGTCCCTTGTTCCTCCTCACTCCTCCCCTACAGGTAACTGTTGCCCTGATTTTGTGTTATTAAGTCCCTGGGTTAGCCAGGTCTGAAAGTTAGGTTTTTAACATGTATCGATGTTTTACTGCAAGTTTTACCTTCATGTGTGTATCTGAAGAAAATTTAGTTTTCTTGCTTTTGAACATTTAAAAATAAATTGTACTATATTCTTTAAAAAAAAGAAATTGAGAGGAAAAAAATAATAGATGAGTTGACCTTTATCCAAAGATGCAGGTAAAAGGACCAACCCATTTCAAACCGCTTTTCATCCACCAGATGAAAATTGTCCCCATGATGCAGTGGTCACACATTTGAGAGTTGGTAATATACATAATTAATATAAGCTCTCTCCTAAATTACACAAGAAGAATCTTTTAAAAAATAGTTTTTAAAAACCCCACTGTATTTTTTTGTCTTCACAAGTTGTATTGTTGAAGTAAGTGATCCTATGCACAGATTCTTTTAATTAAATCATTAATTTATCATCTTATTAAGAATAAATAGAATCCTTTCAAAAAAAAATTTATCATCTTTACTAAAGTAATTTCTGTCTTCAAGGAGCTTATCATCTTGTAGAGAGAATAAGACCAAAAAAGTGATTAAGCGTTTCAGTGCAGTTTAACATAATAATAGAAAAGATATAAGGAGGTATGACCAAATTAAAAAAACAAATTGCTGCAGTAAAGAATTGAGAGACATGCTGCACGTTATAGTGGTCCCCAAACCCAGTGGACCCTTGTTCATCATTTCAGTTCAGACCTTGGTATCTCCTGTCTAGATTACTACCATTAACTCCCACCCAGTTAGTCCTTCCTCAACACATTTTCCATGGGAATCCATCCTGTATACAGCCCCCCAAATGACTCGTCCCTGTACAAAAATGTATAAGGGCTTTTCAAGGCCTACAAGTTACTCAGGGCCCTTCACGTCCGGCGGCAAGTTAGAGGACAGGAAAGTATGTCAATGGGATGGGTCCTACTTATTTAGTTGCGCCCCCAACATAGCAAATTATCTTCCTTTTAAACATTCCATAATTAGAATATTTCTGACAGTCTTAAAAAATGAACATAATAATGAGTATTACATTTTTAGAACAACTGTAATATTAATGCTAAAATCTGTTAGCATCCAATATAAGTTAATAAAACATACCCAGGAGGGGGTGTTACTGCTGCAGTTTTCTATATTTTCTTAAATCAGTCTATTAGACTGCTACATAAGCTTTTTTTTTTTTTTGGCTCTCAAGTAGCAGTCTCCTAATGGAACTTATTTTTCTACCAGATTCTGTCACTAGATGGCGCTAATTCCCTTTTGTGAACTAGGCTGTTTTCATAAGATTGGCTTAAAATGATTCTTTTGGAAGAAAGTAAAAAATGTGCTAGCAATTTGGGGATTGTATTTGTGATTTCTATAAATTCAAAGAAAATAAAGTGTTTTAATATCTTTAGCTGAGTTAGGACGGCAGGCTGACCATGCTGTGGATGTATACCTATAGAGTCAAGAATAGCTGTTACTTTATCATGTGCTAGAGTTTATTTGTTGTAACGTCATTCTTTGGAGCATAACCTTTGAATTAAACATTTAAGAAACTACTTATTGCGTTTAAAAATAATAACCCCAAATTTGCATGTATCTGCGTTTATTGCATATATTATTTGTAACTGCTGCTGTTACCATGTATTTAGGCATGAGCTCCTTTTAAATTTTTCAGTTAAATAGTTTAACATACTCCATTATAAATGCCTAAGTAATAATCAGGAATATGGGGTATAATTAGTATGTCTATGTTAGGACAAGATGTACAATATATGATACCTGTATGTACATAGGTTTTCATGTGACAAGTCAGCATAGTTTACAAACTAAATGTATCATAAGTTAATTATTTTTTTTGTAGTTGTGTAGTAGGCTAACGTTAACTTTTATTAGAATCATTACCATATCTTGGTTATTTTGTATATAGGCAAGGTATAGGAATTGGAGTCTTAATTTCAAGTCTTACCCTGGCTCATTAATTTAGTATTTTGGGCAAGTCCATTTGATCATTTAATCACTCATTCCACAAATAATTAAGTATTTTTATTTAACAGCCGAGTTAATGTTTATATGTTCCACTCATAGAGGGAATAAAGACAAACAGCTGATTACAACAAAGTGTGATAAATACTATGATGAGGAAGAGCCATGAGTGCACAAAAAAGCTGTAACCCCCTCGGGTGGTATTGTACTTCTCCTTTGTAGTACTTACCACATTTGAAATTAATTGATCATGCATGCACACATGCAGTATTCCATAGAAAAACCTGTGTGTGCGCCGATCAAGTTCAGTTTCAGTTGCTTAAGAATCTTGGATAAAAAATGAGCAGAAGACCTAAGCAGACATTTCTTCAAAGAAGATATACAGATTGCCAACAAACACGTGGAAGGATGCTCAACATCACTAATCATTAGAGAAATGCAAATCAAAACTACAATGAGGTATCACCTCACACCAGTCAGAATGGCCATCATCAAAAAATCTACAAACAGGGCTTCCCTGGTGGCGCAGTGGTTGAGAGTCCGCCTGCCGATGTAGGGGCCGCGGGTTCATGCCCCAGTCCGGGAAGATCCCACATACCGCAGAGCAGCTGGGCCCGTGAGCCATGGCTGCTGAGCCTGTGAGTCCGGAGCCTGTGCTCTGCAACGGGAGAGGCCACAACAGTGAGAGGCCCACTTAACGCAAAAAAAAAAAAAAAAAAAAAAAATCTACAAACAAAAAATCCTGGAGAGGGTGTGGAGAAAAGGGAACCCTCCTGCACTGTTGGTGGGAACGTAAATTGATACAGCTACTATGGAGAACAGTATGGAGGTTCCTTAAAAAACTAAAAATAGAACTACTGCACGACCCAGCAGTCCCACTACTGGGCATATACCCTGAGAAAACCAGAATTCAAAAAGAACCATATACCACAATGTTCACTTCAGCACTCTTTACAATAGCCAGGACATGGAAGCAACCTAAGTGTCCGTCGACAGATGAATGGCTAAAGAAGATGTGGCACATATATACAATAGAATATTACTCAGCCATAAAAAGAAACGAAATTGAGGGGGCTTCCCTGGTGGCGCAGTGGTTGAAAATCTGCCTGCCAAGGCAGGGGACACGGGTTCGAGCCCTGGTTTGGGAAGATCCTACATGCTACGGAGCAACTAGGCCCGTGAGCCACAATTACTGAGCCTGTGCATCTGGAGCCTGTGCTACGCAACGAGAGGCCGCGATAGTGAGAGGCCCGCGCACCGCGATGAAGAGTGGCCCCCGCTTGCCGCAACTAGAGAAAGCTCTAGCACAGAAACGAAGACCCAACACAGCCAAAAGTAAAATTAATTAATTTAAAAAAAGAAACGAAATTGAATTATGCGTAGTGAGTTAAAAAAAAAATGGTTCTGAAGAACCTAGGGGCAGGACAGGAATAAAGACGCAGACGTAAAGAATGGACTTGAGGACACGGGGAGAGGGAAGGATAAGCTGGGATGAAGTGAGAGAGTGTCATGGACATATATACACTACCAAATGTAGAACGGATAGCTAGTGGGAAGCAGCCACATAGCTCAGGGAGATCAGCTTGGTGCTTTGTGACCACCTAGAGGGGTGGGATAGGGAGGGTGGGAGGGAGACGCAAGAGGGAGGAGATATGGGGACATATGTATATGTGTACCTGACTCACTTTGTTATAAAGCAGAAACTAACACATGATTGTAAAGCAATTATACTCCAATAAAGATGTTAAAAAAAAGAAAGAATCTTGGATAATTACTGCAATTTCTTATATTTTTGTCTTCCATTGTCCTTAAAAAAAAATCCAAGGAGAAACTTCACTTTAATGAGAAGACTTGTTTAAATTGAAGACACTCCTTTTTTTAAAATTAATTAATTAATATATTTATGGCTGTGTTGGGTCTTTGTTTCTGTGCGAGGGCTTTCTCTAGTTGTGGCAAGCAGGGGCCACTCTAAATCGCGGTGCGCGGGCCTCTCACTATCGCGGCCTCTCTTGTTGCGGAGCACAGGCTCCAGACGCGCAGACTCAGTAATTGTGGCTCACGGGCCCAGTTGTTCCACGGCATGTGGGATCTTCCCAGACCAGGGCTCGAACCCCTGTCCCCTGCATTGGCAGGCAGATTCTCAACCACTGTGCCACCAGGGAAGCTCGAAGACACTTCTTTTAATTGAGAAAAGTTTCTCAGGGACCTCCCTGGCAGTCCATTGGTTAAGACTTCAAGTTTCCAATGTGGGGTTGAAGGTGTGCTGGTTTGATCCCTGGTCAGGCAACTAGGATCCTACATGCTGTGTGGCGTGGTGTCGGGGGAGGGTGGGAGTTTCGCAATTAGTGCAGAAGGCTAATTTGGAGAAAAGTTGATTAGATATCACAGTAGTCTTATTGCATTCCTAAGAGAAACTCCTTGAAAGCCAGATCCAAGTTGACTTTTTGTTTTTACAAATTCATGTTCTAGATGAGAAGCTGTTTCAGAGTTGGCCCCCTGGTTCAGGAATGTTGCTCTCAGAGTTACTATTCAAGCAAATATGTGTCAGGGTCCCACTTCTGTCAGATAGGGTTGAACCCTCGCAGTAATGTGGTGTACCCCAAGAGCGTTGTCCCAGGACTAGGTGTTTAGTGGGCTTTGGGGTTTGTTATCCTGTGACTGGGCACTAATGGTTGCCTGTCTTTCAGCTTTCATGACGCTGGTGATCATATTGCTGCACATGTTCTGGGGCATTGTGTTTTTTGATGGCTGTGAGAAGAAAAAGTGGTACACCCTGCTTGTAGTTCTTCTGACCCATCTACTGGTGTCAGCCCTGGTGAGTATTGCTACTGTGCTCAAACCGGTTTTTGGAGCTCAAGTCTGCATATCTAAAGTGGTAGATTCCACTTTGAATGAAATATATGCTCATAGGAAAATGAGGAAATTCAGAAAAGTCAGTTAAAAGAATGAATGAATGAATGATAGATAAATCATCTTTCTTACCATAGAAAGATAACAATTTGTTGGTTGATCTCATAAAAGTTTTTTGGTGTCTTATTTTGGTATGTGTCTTTCTTTTAATGGGTAGAGTCAAACTGAAATAGGCTTGCATTATGCTTATGTTATGTAACACATCTTAAAAAATTTCCATGTTATTATAAATCCTTTTAATATTTAAGTTTTAGTGGCTTTAGATCATTACATAAAGTTATAGTTTGCTTAACTGATTGATAACTTGTTTTTCTACTTTTGGTTATTATAATGCTGTCTGGAACAACTTTGTATGTGAAACTTTTTCAATTCATTGTTTACATTCCAAGGAATTGATTTTTGAAGTCAAATGATGTGAATATTTTTAAAGCCCTTGATGCAAATTGCTAAAATACTCTGTACAAGGGTTGTACTATTTTTATGCATTCTGATGAATGTCAAGAGTACCCATCTTACTCTCTCCTCACTGACATTATAATGCCAGTTTTCAAAAGTAATTTAAAAAGAATACTTGACTAGATGTATTGTTTAAGCACTGTTTAATGGTTTGGTCTTAGTTTAATTGTAACGTGTCATATACTTACATCAGAATTATCCCAGCCACTGCTTTGTCCAGACCTTTATCATTTCTCACCTACAGTATTGAAAAGCTTCCTTCTGATGGTGTCCTGCCTCATGTGTCTCTCCTCTCCATCCATTTAGAGTTCATATCAGGTTTTCTTATACTGGGCTTCTTGTTCTCTGTTCCATCTAAAAAACAATCTCGTTGCCTTTCTTACCTAAAACCTTTCAGTCATACAGGATACTAAAGTTACCCTTAATATGACGGCAGCTATGTAAAGTCAAATCTTTCTTTTTCTTAATTTTTAAATTTTATTTTATATATTTTTTATACAGCAGGTTCTTATAAGTCATCCATTTTATGCACATCAGTGTGTACATGTGAACCCCAGTCTCCCAATTCATCACCACCACTCCCACCTGCCGCTGCTTTCCCCCCTTGGTGTGCATACGTTTGTTCTCTACATGTGTGTCTCAATTTCTGCCCTGCAAACTGGTTCATCAGTACCATTTTTCTAGGTTCTACATATATGTGTTAATATACTATATTTGTTGTTCTCTTTCTGACTTACTTCACTCTGTATGACAGTCTCTAGTTCCATCCACGTCTCAACAAATGACCCAGTTTCGTTCCGTTTTATGGCTAATATTCCATTGTATATATGTACCACATCTTCTTTATCCATTCGTCTGTCGATGGGCATTTAGGTTGCTTCCATGACCTGGCTATTGTATATAGTGCTGCAGTGAACTTTGGGGTGCATATGTCTTTTTGAATTATGGTTTTCTCAGCGTATATTCCAGTAGTAAGATTGCTGGATCATATGGTAATTCTATTTTTAGGTTTTTTTGGGGGGGGTACGCGGGCCTCTCATTGTTGTGGCCTCTTCCATTGCGGAGCACAGGCTCCGGATGCGCAGCCTCAGCGGCCATGGCTCACGGGCCCAGCTGCTCCGCGGCATGTGGGATCCTCCCGGACCGGGGCACGAGCCCATGTCCCCTGCATTGGCAGGCGGACTCTCAACCACTGCACCACCAGGGAAGCCCTATTTTTAGTTTTCTCAGAAACCTCCATACTGTTCTCCATAGTGGCTGTATCAATTTACATTCCCACCAACAGTGCAAGAGGGTTCCCTTTTCTCCACACCCTCTCCAGCATTTGTTATTTATAGATTTTCTGATGACGCCCATTCTAACTGGTGTGAGGTGGTACCTCATTGTAGTTTTGATTTGCATTTCTCTAATAATTAGTAATGTTGAGTAGCTTTTCATGTGCTTCTTGTCCATCTGTATGTCTTCTTTGGAGAAATGTCTATTTAGGTCTTCTGCCCATTTTTGGATTGGGTTGTTTGTTTTTTTAATATTGAGCTGCATGAGGTGTTTATATATTTTGGAGATTAATCCTTTGTCTGTTGATTCATTTGCAAATACTTTCTCCCATTTTAAGCATTGTCTTTTCGTCTTGCTTATGGTTTCCTTTGCTGTGCAAAAGCTTTGAAGTTTCATTAGGTCCCATTTGTTTATTTTTCTTTTTATTTCCATTACTCCAGGAGGTGATCAAAAAAGATCTTGCTGTGATTTATGTCAAAGAGTGTTCTTCCTATGTTTTCCTCTAAGAATTTTATAGTGTCTGGTCTTAATTTAGGTCTCTAATCCATTTTGAGTTTATTTTTGTGTATGGTGTTAGGGAGTGTTCTAATTTCATTCTTTTACATGTAGCTGTCCAGTTTTTCCAGCACCACTTATTGAAGAGACTGTCTTTTCTCCATTGTGTATCCTTGCCTTCTTTGTCATAGATTAGTTGACCGTAGGTGCTTGGGTTTACCTCTGGGCTTTCTATCTTGTTCCATTGATCTATGTTTCTGTTTTTGTGCCAGTACCATATTGCCTTGATTACTGTAGCTTTGTAGTATAGTCTGAAGTCAGGGAGTCTGATTCCTCCAGCTCCGTTTTTTCCCTCAAGACCGCTTTGGCTATTTGGGGTCTTTTGTGTCTCCATACAAATTTTATGATTTTTTGTTCTAGTTCCATAAAAAATGCCATTGGTAATTTGATAGGGATTGCATGGAATCTGTAGATTGCTTTGGGTAGTATAGTCATTTTCACAGTATTGATTCTTCCAATCCAAGAACATGGTATATCTCTCCATCTGTTGGTATCATCTTTAATTTCTTTCATCAGTGTCTTGTAGTTTTCTGCATACAGGTCTTTTGTCTCCCTAGGTAGGTTTATTCCTAGGTATTTTATTCTTTTTGTTGCAGTGGTAAATGGGAGTGTTTCCTTAATTTCTGTTTCAGATTTTTCATCATTAGTGTATAGGAATGCCAGAGATTTCTGTGCATTAATTTTGTATCCTGCAACTTTACCAAATTTATTGATTAGCTCTAGTAGTTTTCTGGTGGCATCTTTAGGATTCTCTACGTATAGTATCATGTCATCTGCAAACAGTGACAGTTTTACTTCTTCTTTTCCAATTTGTATTCATTTTACTTCTTTTTCTTCTCTGATTGCTGTGGCTAGGACTTCCAAAACTGTGTTGAATAATAGTGGTGAGAGTGGACATCCTTGTCTTGCTGCTGATCTTAGAGGAAATGCTTTCAGTTTTTCACCATTGAGAATGATGTTTGCTGTGGGCTTCTTGTATATGGCCTTTATTATGTTGAGGTAGGTTCCCTCTGCCCACTTTCTGGAGAGTTTTTATCATAAATCGGTGTTGAATTTTGTCAAAAGCTTTTTCTGCATCTATTGAGATGATCATATGGTTTTTATTCTTCAGTTTGTTAATATGGTGTATCATATTGATTGATTTGCGTTTATTGAAGAATTCTTGCATCCCTGGGATAAATCCCACTTGATCATGGTGTATGATCCTTTTAATGTGATGTTGGATTCTGTTTGCTAGTATTTTGTTGAGGATTTTTGCATCTATATTCATCAGTGATATTGGCCTGTAATTTTCTTTTTTTGTAGTATCCTTGTCTGGTTTTGGTATCAGGGTCATGGTGGCCTCATAGAATGAGTTTGGAAGTATTCCTTCCTCTGTAATTTTTTGGAAGAGTTTGAGAAGGATGGGTGTTAGCTCTTCTGTAAATGTTTGATAGAATTCACCTGTGAAGCCATCTGGTCCTGGACTTTTGTTTGTTGGAAGATTTTTGTCTTTGTTTTTTGTGGTACGCAGCCCTCTCACTTTTGTGGCCTCTCCCATTGCGGAGCACAGGCTCTGGACGCACAGGCTCAGCAGCCATGGCTCACGGGCCCAGCCACTCCGCGGCATGTGGGATCTTCCCAGACCGGGGCACGAACTCGTGTCCCCTGCATCAGCAGGCGGACTCTCAACCACTGCACCACCAGGGAAGCCCTGTTGGAAGATTTTTAATCACAGTTTCAATTTCATTATTTGTGACTGGTTTGTTCATATTTTCTATTTCTTCCTGGTTCAGTCTTGGAAGGTTATACCTTTCTAAGAATTTGTCCATTTCTTCCAGGTTGTCCATTTTATTGGCATAGAGTTGCTTGTAGTAGTCTCTTAGGATGCTTTGTATTTCTGTGGTGTCTGTTGTAACGTCTCCTTTTTCATTTCTAATTTTATTGATTTGAATCCTCTCCGTCTTGATGAGTCTGTTTAATGGTTTATCAATTTTGTTTATCTTCTCAAAGAACCAGCTTTTAGTTTTATTGATCTTTGCTATTGTTTGTTTCTATTTCATGTATTTCTGCTCTGATCTTTATGATTTCTTTCCTTCTGCTAACTTTGGGTTTTGTTTGTTCTTCTTTCTCTAGTTCCTTTAGGTGTAAGGTTAGATTGTTTGAGATTTTTCTTGTTTCTTGAGGTAGGCTTGTGTAGCTGTAAACTTCCCTCTTAGAACTGCTTATGCTGCATCCCATAGGTTTTGGATTGTTGTGTTTTCATTGTCATTTCTCTCGGTATTTTTTGATTTCCTCTTTGATTTCTTCAGTGATCTCTTGGTTATTTAGTAACGTATTGTTTAGCCTCCATGTGTTTGTGTTTTTTACGTTTTTTCCCCTGTAATTGATTTCTAATCTCATAGCATTATGATTAGAAAAGATGCTTGATATGATTTCAATTTTCTTAAATTTACTGAGCCTTGATTTGTGACCTAAGATGTGATCTATCCAGGAGAATGTTCTGTGTGCACTTGAGGAGAAAGTGTAATCTGCTGTTTTTGGATGGAATGTCCTATAAATATCAATTAAATCTATCTGGTCTATTGTGTCATCTAAAGCTTCTGTTTATTTATTTATTTTCATTGTGGATGATCTGTCCATTGGTGTAAGTGAGGTGTTAAAGTCCCCCACTCTTATTGTGTTACTGTTGATTTCCTCTTTTATAGCTGTTATCAGTTGCCTTATGTATTGAGGTACTTCTATGTTGGGTGCGTCTGTATTGATAATTGTTATATCTTCTTCTTGGGTTGATCCCTTGATCATTATGTAGTGTCCTTCCTTGTCTCTTGTAACATTCTTTGTTTTAAAGTCTATTTTATCTGATATGAGTATTGCTACTCCAGCTTTCTTTTGATTTCTATTTGCATGGAATGTCTTTTTCCATCCCCTCACTTTCAGTCTGTATGTGTCCCTAGGTCTGAAATGGGTCTCTTGTAGACAGCATATATATGGGTCTTGTTTTTGTATCCATTCAGCGAGTCTCTGTCTTTTGGTTGGAGCATTTAATCCATTCACGTTTAAGGTAATTATCGATATGTATGTTCCTATTCCCATTTTCTTAATTGTTTTCGGTTTGTTTTTGTAGGTCCTTTCTTCTCTTGTGTTTCTCACTTAGAGAAGTTCCTTTAGCATTTGTTGTAGAGCTGGTTTGGTGGTGCTCAGTTCTCTTAGCTTTTGCTTGTCTGTAAAGCTTTTGATTTCTTCATCAAATCTGAATGAGATCCTTGCTGGGTAGAGTAATCTTGGTTGTAGGTTCTTCCCTTTCATCACTTTAAGTATATCATGCCACTCCCTTCTGGTTTGTAGAGTTTCTGCTGAGAAATCAGCTGTTAACCTTATTGGAGTTCCCTTGTATGTTATTTGTTGTTTTTCCCTTGCTGCTTTTTCTTTGTCTTTAATTTTTGCCAATTTGATTACTATGTGTCTCGGCGTGTTTCTCCTTGGGCTTTTCCTGTATGGAACTCTCTGCGCCTTCTGGACTTGGGTGACTATTTCCTTTCCCATGTTAGTTAAGTTTTCGACTATAATCTCTTCAAATATTTTCTCTGGTCCTTTCTCTCTGTCTTCTCCTTCTGGGACCCCTCTAATGCGAATGTTGTTGTGTTTAATGTTGTCCCAGCGGTCTCTTAGGCTGTTTTCATTTCTTTTCATTCTTTTTTCTTTATTCTGTTCTGTGGCAGTGAATTCCACCATTCTGTCTTCCAGGTCACTTATCTGTTCTTCTGCCTCAGTTATTCTGGTATTGATTCCTTCTAGTGTATTTTTCATTTCAGTTATTGTATTGTTCATCACTGTTTGTTTGTTCTTTAATTCTTCTAGGTCTTTGTTAAACATTTCTTGCATCTTCTCGATCTTTGCCTCCATTCTTTTTCCAAGGTTCTGGATCATCTTCACTGTCATTATATTCTGAATTCTTTTTCTGGTAGGTTGCCTATCTCCATTTCATTTAGTTGTTTTTCTGGGGATTTATCTTGTTCCTTCATCTGGTACATAGCCCTCTGCCTTTTCATCTTGTCTGTCTTTCTGTGAATGTGGTTTTTGTTCCACAGGCTGCAGGATTGTAGTTCTTCTTGCTTCTACTGTCTGCCCTCTGGTGGATGTGGCTGTCTAAGAGGCTTGTGCAAGTTTCCTGATGGGAGGGACTGGTGGTGGGTAGAGCTGACTGTTGCTCTGGTGGGCAGAGCTCAGTAAAACTTAAGTTGGCTTGACTGCTGTTGGGTGGAGCTGGGTTCCCTCCCTGTTGGTTGTTTGGCCTGAGGCAACCCAACACTGGAGCCTACCTGGACTCTTTGGTGGGGCTGATGTCGGACTCTAGGAGAGCTCACGCCAAGGAGTACTTCCTGGAGCTTATGCTTGCCAGTGTCCTTGTCCCCATGGTGAGCCACAGCCACCCCCCACCTCTGCAGGAGACCCTGCAACACTAGCAGGTAGGTCTGGTTCAGTCTCCTATGGGGTCACTGCTCCTTCCTCTGGGTCCCGATATGCACACTACTTTGTGTGTGCCCTCGAAGAGTGGAGTCTCTGTTTCCCCCAGTCCTGTCGAAGTCCTGCAGTCAAATCCCACTAGCTTTCGAAGTCTGATTCTCTAGGAATTCCTCGTCCTGTTGCTGCACCCCCAGGTTGGGAAGCCTGACGTGGGTCTCAGAACCTTCACTCCAGTGGGTGGACTTCTGTGGTATAAGTGTTCTCCAGCCTGTGAGTCACCCACCCACCAGTTATGGGATTTGATTTTACTGTGATTGCGCCCCTCCTACTATCTCATTGTGGCTTCTCCTTTGTCTTTGGATGTGGGGTATCTTTTTTGGTGAGTTCCAGTGTCTTCCTGTCGATGATTGTCCAGCAGCTAGTTGTGATTCTGGTGTTCTTGCAAGAGGGCGTGGGAGCATGTCCTTCTACTCCGCCATCTTGGTTCAGGACCATAAATTCAAATCTTAATGGAAAAACCACTGGCGAGAGAGTGCGTTAAAATATTAACAGCTTTCATTTTTGGGTGGATTCTTTTATTCTTTATGGGTTTTGGCATGTTCCAAATTTTCTACTATGTACACTTTAATAAACAGAAAGGAAGTTGCAAGAGAAAGGAAATATCCTTTTTATGGATCCAATTGGCCATTCATTCATTTGACAAATAGCCTTCTATGTTCCAGGCACTGTTCTAGGCGAACAAAACAATTTAGTGAAAAAAACAAAGACCCTGCCTTTACCATCTAGTGCAGAGAGAGGCAGTAAGCAGTAGACATAATAAAAAGTTTTATAGTATATTAAAATTGATAGGTGCTGTGGGAAAAAAGGGAAAGTAGAGCAGGTTAAAAGGGTTCCAGATTGTGTGGGCTGGGGATGTTGAATTTTGGAACTATGTAGTCAAAAGTAGGTTTCATTGTGAAGGTGACATTTGAACAAAAAAGTCAAGTTGGCCATGTGGCTGTCTGGAGAAATAGCATCCAAGACTAAAACAGCCAGTGGCAAAGTCCTAAGACTAAAGAACATGCTTGGCATGTTTATGGAAGTGAGGGTGACCAGAACCAGTAAGCCTGGGGAATTTAGTAGCAGATACTGTCACAGATTTGAGGTTGGGGATGGAAGTAGAGGTTGGAAATGAGAAGCACATCTAGATAATGCAAGACTTGAGCTTTTTACTCTCAGTGAAATGGGAGTCATTGTAGGGTGTTGAGTACAGGGACATGACTTGAATCACGTTTTGAAAGGATCGTTTTGACTGCTGTGTTCAGAGTAGACTGTAACGGGGGAAGAGATTACAGTCATCAAGAGAAGGGTGGTGATAACTGGGGTGAGATAGCAGTGGAAATAATGAGAAATGTTCAGATTCAGGACATATTTCTGAAAGTAGAGCCAACAGTATTTCCTGACAGACTGGATAAGGCAAGGGAGAGAAAGAAGAGGAGCCAAGGATGTCTTCAGAGCTTTGGGCCTGGATAGCTAGAAGGATGGAGTTGCCATCAGCTGGGATGGAGAAGCTTGTGAGGGAGATCAGGAGTTCTCCTTGGTCACGTTACCGTGGGGGCGCCTATTGGACATTCAAGTGGAGAAGGCAGTTAGGCAGTTGGATGAAAAAGTCTGGAGTTTGGGAGAGAAATCCAGGCTCGAAGAGATGAGTACAAGAAGTGAGTATCAGCAGACAAGAGAAGAGGCCCAAGGACTAAGGCCTGGGGCATTTCAGCCTTGAGGTTGGGGCAAGAAGAGGAGCCAGCAAAGGAGACTGAGAAGGAGCAACTTAGTGAAGTAGAAGAGCAGCAGGAGCCAGGTGTCCTGAAGCCAGGTGTGTTGGGGAGGAGAGGGCGATGAGCTGTAGCAGAGGCCAGTGGAGTGAAACCCAGACTTCTTTCTTTGACATAAGCCTCTTACTGATTTTACTGGTGCACAACGTACTCTTGCTGCTCCCCATAGTTCACACCATACCCTCCATCTAAATTGATCCAGTGTGGCTCCCCAGCAGGGAGTGCCTTTGTTCGCGCTGTTTTATCTGCAATGACTGCTGACCTAGGTCAGTTTGGAAAACTCCTGAGCATTTCATGTGAGGCCTCCCTGGAAAAGGTGCACATTTCTGACTCAGCAGTATCACTAGCCCTTATTTATAGCTGTGTTATAACCCCCCTCCCCGGCCAGCATTATTTTATTTGATACAGTTTTTACATCTACCTCTCTAATTAGAGTTTGATCATCAGTGATGGGACCTTATCTTGTCACTCTTGGTATCCTGAATCCAAGGGCATGTGCAGGCAGGGTGAGGGTGAGGACAGTGAGGTGCCTTGGAGGCACTCCCCCTGCTGCCGCTGCTGGGCAGAGGTGACAAACTGACCCAGTCAGAGCCTCTTGTTTGTTAAGAAGAACCCATCTCCCCACCTTACCCTGGCCCAGCACAGGAAGTATCCTTTCTTCTGTCAAAGGCCAGTCCCTCCACTTGGGCTTTAGACCTAATTCCCTCCTACTTAAGGACTTTACTCCTTTGACTGTGCCCTCTCTCCTACATCACCAGCCTGTCCCTCTCTTCACCAGCATATAGACATATCTTAAATAAAACTCTTCATTGTTGCCTATTCTCCTTCGAGCTATGACTTTTTTTTCTGGTTCCCATTGCAGCAAAATTTCTCAAAGAGTTGCCTCCGCAAACTCTGTCTCTGCTTCTTCTCTCATGCTTCTAGCACATTTTGCCTTCTGTTCAACCACCCTTCTAAGACTGCTTTATTTTTTTATACAGCAGGTTCTTATTAACTCCAAGTCTTTTAAGCTTGGTCTTCCTCAAGTCTTTTTGTATCTCATTAAATAGCACCACCATTTACCTAGAGCCAGAAACATGGAAGTCATTCTTGGCCTCTCCCTTTCCCTCACATTCCATCCACCAGCAACTCCCATCAGTTCCTATCATCTGCTCTCTCCATCTCTACCACCATCACCCTGGACTAAGTCACCAACCTGTACTCTCCTCATTCAGTGCAGAGTCTTCCTAACTAGTCTCCCTGCTTTCACCATAGCCGTTGTGGAGCACAGGCTCCGGACACACAGGCTCAGAGGCCATGGCTCACGGGCCCAGCCGTTCCGCGGCATGTGGGATCTTCCCAGACCGGGGCACGACCCCGCATCCCCTGCATCGGCAGGAGGACTCTCAACCACTGCGCCACCAGGGAAACCCCCTACACATCATTTATATCAGCTCTCAGGTTCTCAGCTGCAATGAACTCTTTGCCCTCCTTTGGTTCCCTCCCTTGGTCTACACCAGGCTGGCTCTCTCCTCCTCCTGTAAGTCTCAGATTAAATGCTGATTCCTCAGTGCCTTCCTTGACCCCCCCCCAACCCCAGGTAGATCGCCTTGTTCTTACCTATGCTAGCACCATCTCAGTTGTAGTTATTCTGTCCTAGCATTCATCACAATTTGGAATTATTTGTTTCTTCATTCATTACTTGTCTCCCTTACTGGTATATAAGCTCCATTAGGATAGGCACTGTGGTCTTCACTAGTACCTCGCGGCATCTCATCAGCAGTTTTTAAATGAACTTTTGGAACCCTCAGCAGTTGTGCAGCTGAAAAAGGTGCTGTTCCCTCACGTTCCCTTAATACTAAGGATTTTTACTAAAGTAACCTGGACTTGTCTCACTTTCTTGCTAACTCTAAGAGCCAATTAACACAGAAATAGTTAAAAACTGGGCCCTGGTTATGTAACATCTATCTTCTGTTGGGTATTTCATTAGGTCTGCCTTCTGATTACCTTCTACGGTTGCCATTTGAATATATTGGGTTGGTCAAAAAGTTCCTTCGGTTTTTACGTCAAAATAAAAGATACATATTTCATTTTCACCAAGAACTTTATTGAACAGCGTGTTCACTGTTCTGTTCCACTATCTTTTGCTATTTTTCAGGCAACTTCATAATTCTGTCTTCCTAAAACTGATTATCTTTTTGAGCAAAGAACTGCTCCAGGTGCCTTTTATAGTCTTCCAGGGAATTGAAATTTGATCCATTAAGAGAATTTTGTGAAGACCGAAATAAATGGAAATCCAAAGCTGCAATGTGTGGTGAATACAGCGGAAGAATCAGAACTTCCCAGCCAAGCTTTAACAGCTTTTTGCCTGGTCATCAAAGAAACATGTTGTCTTGCATTATCCTAATGGAAGATTATGCTTTTTCTGTTGACTCATTGCTGACGCTTTTCTTTGAGTGCTGCTTTCAGTTGGTCTAATTGGGAGCAGTACTTGTTGGAATTAATCGTTTGGTTTTCCGGAAGGAGCTCGTAATAAAGGACTCCTTTCCAGTCCCACCATCTACACATCACCTTCTTTGGACGAAGACCAGCCTTTGGTGTGGTTGGTGGTGGTTCATTTTGCTTGCCCCACGATCTCTTCCATTCCACACTGTCGTACAGTATCCACTTTTCACTGCCCATCACAATTGGTTTTAAAAACGAGATGTTTTCATTACGTTTAAGTAGAGAATCGCATGCGGAAATACGGTCAAGAAGGTTTTTTTCACTTATGTGGAGCCCAAACATGAAAGCGATTAACATAACCAAGCTGGTGCAAATGATTTTCAGTGCTTGATTTGGATATTTTGAGTATGTCAGCTATCTGCTGCGTGGTATAAAATTGATTGTTGTCAGTTAATGTCTTGATTTCATTGCTATCGACTTCAACTGGTCTACCCAACTGTGGGGCATGGTCCAGCGAGAAATCTCCAAAAAGAAACTTTGCCCACAACTTTTGACACGTTCGATCAGTCACAGCACCTTTTCCATACACTGCACAAATCTTTTTTTGCATTTCCGTTGCGTTTTTACCTTTCTTGAAATAATAAAGCATAATATGCTGAAAATGTTGCTTTTTTTCTTCCATCTTCAGTATTAAAATGGCTACACAAAAAGTCACCAATTTTGATAAGTCTTTTTTTAAACGCACGCTGATATGACAGCTGTCACATGCAATCTAACAGAATTGTTTTGAATGAAGTTAAAGACAACTAAGTGCTACTACAGCCATCCTTCGGAAAAAAAACGAACGAACCTTTGGCCAACCCAGTATTTTCTCTCCACAGACCCAAAGAGAAGCTTGGCGGCCAGGTTACAGTTCCCACCTCTAAAAAGCTGTCCTTTTGCTCAAGGCAGATAAACTCTACGTCTCAGCCTTCCTGCATCTTCACCAGCCCTGGGCACTTCCCTGCCCATCGTCAGCTAGACAGAGATGCCCCCTGCCTCACTCTAGTCAAAAGCTCTCCTACACCCAGCATCTTTTCACTCTGGGAGCCAGATCTGGCTTCACTTTTCCTAGCTGCCTAGCCTATCGAGTCCTTAAATCTGAGATCGTTCTTCTATGAAATGGGCCCTTAGCTCACAGGTTATCATCGTGGAACTGGAATGTGTGACCCAGGTGATAAGTCCACAGCACAGCACGTCGGGCACGCTCGATGGCCCTTCCTGCTGCTGCCCTCAACATGCCGCGTGTGCCATGGAGACCAACACGGAAGACTTGGGGAAGCTGGGACAACACTAACTCTGCCCCATGTGGCATTGATTGTTATCAGGACTATTCTCAGATACCCTGTGCCAGAGCCTGTCACGAGCGCCTTACTGGTGTTATTTTAGCTTCACCTCAGTCCCATTTCACTTACACAGAAACAGACTTACGGGCTAGTGTCTGTTGACTAGGTTAGTCCTATGTGTCTTTGTGGGTGCATGACATACATCGTATGTTTGGTGGAACACACCTCAGCTGTTGAAAGTGTTTCATATTTTCCTTTTCCTTTGGTTAATCCACATGTTTAATAAGCTTGCTGTTATTTTCCCCTTGCAGACCTTCATAAGTCCTTATTCTGGATTAAATCTGGTGTTGGCATACATCATCCTGGTGCTCACGGGCATCTGGGCCTTCTTTGTTTCTGGAGGCAGCTGCCGAAGCCTGAAACTCTGCCTGCTTTGCCAAGACAAGGACTCCCTCCTCTTCAACCAGCGCTCCAGATAACCTCCAAGGACCAGCGCTTCTCAAACAGTAAGCTGCCTCTTTAGAGGAAGCGCAGTGGTGCCTTTTTCTAAAAATCCCTTTTCCTGGTGGAATTAGAAAAAACCAAACTATCTAGATACAGCATGGCTTTCATGCAACAGCTTTCTGAAAGGGATTCATCCGTGGTGTGCAGCCAGGCTGCACATTAGAAAGAACTACCTGGGGAAACATAAAGAATACTGATTTCTGGACTGCACCCTCCAGATTTAATTGGTCTGGGCATTTGGTGATTTTTTAAAACTTCCCAGATGACTCCGATGTGCAGCCAGGTTGAGAACCATCGGTGTCCAAACAGGAACTTCCTGAGAACGCCGTAAGTGAATAAGAATCAGATGTTTAGCTGTCTCTTAACTCAGCCTTCTTTGGGCAAGTGAGTATCTGAAGGTCAAATCCTGGTTAGCCTTTGTCGTTTCGAGTTTTGAAGTCACAGAAGGCTAAAGGGCTATTATCTCTGTGAACTGTTGTCACATCCTTCACTGGTACCCTGTTTTATGAGAACATGGTAGGCCGTGCTTCTAAATATAATAATACATTGCACTGACTAACTATGATCATTTAACCAAAGTAAGCTATTGATTAATAGACTGTATTTTCCTCTAGTTTTTTCATTCTCGATTTTGCTTGTTTGAAGCATTACATGACATTAGATTTTTGAGCATAGGTTATGTTTCTTTAACTAAAAACCAATTATTTTCCAACTTCCTGGGAAGATGATATAAAACCAAGAATCTTTGTGCAACTTCTGTAAGTCTTTCCTGGGCTCAAGGCTTTCCATGGGCTCTGCCCCAAGGCAGTGTTTACCAGCTGAGTGCTTGCTGCCGGACTAGTTGAGGTGAAGCCTGTTGTTCTATCTCTGAGCAGCTCTGCAGGTTGCTGAGTGATGTACCCTGGAACAGGCTTCACTGGAGCTGGCAGAAGTTTACGAAAAGCAGGAGGAAAACAAGCTAGTAGGGTGGTGTTGACGCTTATAATTTGCTCCTGTGATATTAACTAGTACTTCTCCCCAGATGGTGTAGTGAAAAATTGGAAATACGACTAAAACTGCCAAATTCACGCTTTTAACATAGCCCATATAATCTTTAGATCTTGTAAATGTCTCTGGGTTTTGCTGACAGCTACAGCATTCCCTTTATAGGAGTATCTAAGATCTTGGTTCAGCTTCCAAACAGTGCTTTTGGTTTCCTTTGTAAAGAGCAATTGTTCCCAGTTGATGGCTTTTAGGAAGCTGATGGTGTGAAATGTAAATTCCCTACACATTTAAGTGAGAAGCTCAGTGAATCCCGTATGTGCAGTACAACAGCCAAAAGAAATAGAAGCAGCAAATGAGAGAGCTCACCAGTGACGTGACAGATGGGAGAATTTGACAGTACTGTGGTGGGGAAGAATAACAGACATGTTTAAAATGGAAACGCAGCCAGTATTTTGGGTTAGCCACACATCATTCCAGGGACCAGAACCTTACATGTGAACTAGACCTTTACCAGAGAAATCCCCTCTCATGTTTAAATTATTTGAATTTTTCAATCTAGGGATTCAGGAGGAATAGGGTTTCTAGCAAGGCTGTAAACAGTCCCATAAGCAATTATAGTTATTCCGCTAAAGCTTACTTCAGCACTAATACCGATGTTTTTGCTGGGGTTTACAATTTTCCACCTTTTTACAAGATTTTCTTTAAACTAGGTGAGTCGTAGGAGAGTCAAGGACATAGAGACTGAATAGTGAAATCTATTGTGCAGAGTTGAGGGGAACAAGATACCTACTGAACTGGGCTTCATTCCTATTGGAGCATGGTGTTCTTTGATGAACAGGATAAGAAAAATATAGAGTTGGTTATTACTGTTGATATACACATCTCTTAAACGGATAGTCTGGTTAAATATTTGCTGATCTGTAAAGTATAGAAATATCTGAGAATATTAATATTACTCATGCTTGAGCTCTGAGGATGTCCTGTGTGCATTAATAGTTTAATATTAAGTAAGGAATTTGGGGTATTGTGACATCTCATTTATAAAAGCATCTCGGGCAGGAAGAAAATTTTCTTTGATGGTGAGACTGTTGTCTTAGCTTTATTTAATAGTTTATTTAATAATCCTTGATTACCTATGAATAAAGGAACTTTGTAATTCCTTATTTCTCTTGTGAGCATTGCCATAGCCAGCTTAGGCACTGTTATTGCAAGTAGCCTTGTTTGCCTAATGCCAAGGAAGCCCAGGGGGAGAGTAGTCTTCCCCTGTTGTGTGTATATATTGAGGTGTGCTTTATTTTTTTAATTTTTATTTTTTGTGTTTGTTATCTCTACTGAGCTTTCTGAGCCCTGATAGTATTTGGAGAGGAGCTGTTGGTGGTAATCTTGTTTGTATGTTCTCCTCCACACGGGGCTTTCTCAGTTTGGAGGGAAGTGTGGCTGTAGTTAAAGCTGACCTTGGAATGTGAATGCTGTTGCAGCACCTGACTCTGTTGCCGTGTGAGGAATTGAGATCAGTTTTGGTTCTCTAAGAAATTTGTGTTTATTTTTAACTCATCTGAATTAGCAGTTGTAATGGGAGGAGTTTCGTTGCCCTTGATCCTAGCCTGTGTGACTGGCAATACAGTAGCAGCCTCTTCGAGCAGCTTAGTGAAAACATGGCTGAAAGGAATAAATGGTGTCTGAAGACTGTATAGAAGATGGCTTTTGTTCCCAATGTTAATATTTTTCTTCTCAAGCACATTTCCTTGTTTGCTGAGAGTGGCAGGTACACGTCAAAAATGCTAGGTGTCCTTATCCTGTAGAGTTGGTACAGGATAAGGAGTCATGACAGAAGCTTCCTCTTACCTGGTCCTCTTCCTGCTCGCCTCAAACTAGCCCCAAGACGTGGATTAATCGTCAGAGTGGACCTGAGGGCCCCGCGGAAGCCAGGGTGGCAGCCTGTCTCAGGCATCAGCAGCCCACTCCCTGGGACGAGCTCCTTGAGAGTGCTAGCTTTCTATTTGGCTAAGTGTTTCCTAGGCTGCACCATTCCTAACTCCAGGTAGATAGATGTCACAACAAAACAATCTCAAAGTTCTTTGCTTAGAGCACTTTGTTTATGATTGCGATGTTTACATTTCTCATTTAATAAAAGACTTTACTGCATTCCGTTATATTTTAGTGTTTAGAGGGGTGGGTACCGTCTCTATGTACAGTATGTATCGTTTTATATAAGTTATACTGTTATGTCATGTATACTTGCAGTGTCAGACCTTGTGTCCCATACACAATGCAATAGACTCTTTCCAGAGCTGTATTTTTCAGTAAACAATAAAAAGATTGTTTGTCACTACTTGTTTCTCATGTTTCCTCTTCTTTGGAATAGTGTATCCTGCAGTATTTGTTTTACAATTTTTGTCTCTTATAAAACTTGGCTGTACATTATGTTATTTGTCACTGGTCAGCTCGGAGACTCTTTTCAAAGAGAAATCTTTGTTATCTGATTTAAAATTTATAAGGCCTGTTTCGTTTCTGTGTGTTCAGAAGCAGTTTGGTGCAGAGAAGTTCCTTGAGGTGTCATAAACCAAATGGAGGAGAATCCTCAAAGGTCCTGGAAGCCCTTGAAAAGTCTCCTAAGTAACTGTAAAATAGTGAATGTATAAACCATCACGGAATACTGGCTGAAGGTGGGAGTTGGTTGACTAGGAGAGTACAATTTAGTTTCTACCCAGTGACCCCGAGCAGCCTGTAGAGTCGTTTTGTTTTTTCTTCCCTTGGTGAGGAGTCAGTGCAGCTAAGGGGCTGAGCATGGCCTTCACCGTCAGACACGCTACACAGAGAATTGTTAGGGCCTGAAACGCAAAACCATGTGATGCCTTTTCACTCTGGTTTGAAATGAGGCTGCTCCAGGTTTATGTTAATTGTTTTATTAGATGAAATATCCTCAGGAATCAAGGACTCGTTGGTCTAACTTGTAATGGAAAAGGGGCACATTCCTCAGGTAACAGCCCAGATTCACGTACAATTTCTTTGGCCATTCCACACTGCAATCGTGGCTCTAGTTTAATTGTTATTTGTTTGATATTTAGTTGGAAAAGGGATTTCCCTGTGACCAGCCTCAACATATGAGAAACCCCCAATGGAAAGAACTACATATTTTACCTTTGCCTTATTGAAAATGCTGAATAGAAGGAACCACTCACCTGGCTTATGGTCTCAGCCTTAGTAAAAGAATTGGGGATTTGATATATTCTAAGGGGACGACAGTAGATTATGAGACCTGAGTGGGTCCTGGCTTTAAGGTTCAATAATTAGTAGGTGGTACTTGTTGCTTAAGTGTGGGTCACTGTAAATCCTGCTTATACCTAATAGTATATCCATACATATTTTCTGTGCTTGAGCAAAATCAGAGGTGGAGTCTACAGCGTTTAATCAGGGCTTACCATGCACAGAACATTGTGTTAGATACTTTATCTTGTGTGTGTGTGTGTGTGTGTGTGTGTGTGTGTGTGTGTGTGTGTGTGTGAGAGAGAGAGAGAGAGAGAGAGATACTTCAAAAGGATGGAAAAGAACAAGATGGTGGAGATCTTTGTTTTTAGGAAATATATAAGGCAGCTACAAATGCACTACAAGTTAGGAAATAATATAGAATAGCTCGAATACATAAGATGATATGACTTAAAATTTTGGGAGTGGATGAAGGGCAGGTGGATCATGGGGTTATGTCAAAAGGAAAAGGTGGGGACTGAGGACTGAACCCTGAGGCACTCCACTTGACAGGTAGGAAAGGGCAGGTGGGGTCATCACTGAGGAAAGAAGGGAAAGCAGGGGAGTGTGGTGGCCTGAGAGCCGGGGGAAGTATGTCAGCTGCTGCTGAGCAATGAGTAAGATGTGAGGAGTAGGACCTGATTGCTGCACATGGAGAGATGGAATTTTCTGGTGACTTTGATAAAAGCAATTTTAGTGTAGGGGTGAACATCTAAATGGAGTGGGTTATAGAGATTGGGAGATAAGGAAGTAGCCACAGCACGTAGAGTACAGATAACCGTATAATTATAGTAGGGGAATGGGATGATAGCCTGAGGAGGATGTGAGGGCAAGAGACGGCATTCTTCTTTTTTCTTTTTTCTCTCTAACATTGTACTGTAACAGCATGTTTATATGAAGATGGGGATGATTCAGTGGAAAGGGAAACATTGATGCAAGAGAGGGGATAGTTGCCAAAGCAAAGTCCCTAAGGAGAGAATAGAGTGGGAAGTTTTTTAGCATTAAATGCTTACATTAGATAAGTTAAAATGTTTAAAAGCAAGAGCTTAAACTTCTACTTAAGAAACTAGAAACAGAGGAGCAAATTAAAGCTAGAATAAGCCGAAGAAAGGAAGTAGCGAAGAGAATAGCAGAAGTCAGATAGAAGGCAGAAAAAACAATGGAGCAATCAATAAAAGGAAACTGGTTCTTTGAGAAAATCAGTACAATTGGTAAAGCGGTGTCCAGATAGATAAGGGAAAAAAAGAGGGCACAAATGATGAGTATCAGGAATAAGTGGAGACATCAATACAGCCTCTACATTATTAAGTAAAAAGGGAATATTATGAATAGCTTAAAGGCAGTAAATTAAAAATTTAAATGAAGTAGATTCCTTTGTAAAAAAGCTCACTCAAGAAGAACTAGAAAATCTGACTATCGCTATATTGCTTCAGAGTGTTTTTTCTTGCCTTGTAAGGTGCCTTGTGATTATTTACTGAAAGCTGTACATCGTGTATTAGGTAACAGGAGCTGAAGTAAATAGGCCTTTAGTGTAAGTTTTATGTCAGTCTGGGCAAAAGCTGGACTGTATTTAATGTTTGCTGCAGCTCTAAGTACCAGAGGCTTCAAGTTCCTCTAGTGTCCTTGTTGTTGTCTCCCCTCTTGACTTTGGGCTTCCCCTGTGCTCCTTCTCAAAGAAAGTCTTATGTCTTGCAGATCTTTGAACTGTAACCCACTGTTTTTATATTGGAGCCCTACTGAGGTGGCAGTAAGGTCGGTGTGGGAGAGGGGCCATGTCCTATAATCTTAAGACTAAGTCTCAGTTTTTTGGTGGGGCTACATCTCTTAACTAAGCATCTCTTAGTTCTTTTCCTCCCCTTAGGTGAGACAGGAAGGCTAATGGGGGCTGGAGTGGGAGAAGTGCCCTTCTTCTAGGTGGGATAAGGCTCTTGTACTGTCTTTTCTCCTAGAAAGTAGGCCTTTGTTATGGAGGATGCTCTGGGCATATTTTACTTTTTCTTTTAATTTTTTAAAAAATAAATTTACTTATTTAATTTTGGCTGTGTTGGGTCTTCGTTGCTGCGTGCAGGCTTTCTCTAGTTGCAGCGAGCGGGGGCTACTCTTCATTGCGGTACGCGGGCTTCTCATTGCGGTGGCTTCTCTTGTGGAGCACGGGCTCTAAGCGTGCGGGCTTCAGTAGTTGTGGCACGTGGGCTCAGTAGTTGTGGCACACGGGCTTAGTTGCTCCATGGCATGTGGGATCTTCCCAGACCAGGTATCGAACCTGTGTCCCCTGCATTTGCAGGCGGATTCTTAACCACTGCGCCACCAGGGAAGTCCCTCTGGGCATATTTTACAATGATTATCCTTACCCTCTCCCTGCCAGAGCCACAGGGAGCTCTTCATTGAGAATTTGGCAGGGCTCCTGGAGGTAAAACCCTCAAAAGTGTGGGGCTCTTAAGACTCTGTTCTAGTCTTAGGAATTTCTCACTTTTAAGCTATTCCATACTTAGGCTCTAGCAATTTGTCAAAATTAGCATTTAGGTGTCCCTACCTGTTTATGGCTCCACCAACTTCTGCTCTAGGTAAGCAAATCTCAGCTGTGGCACTCTGGATTCACCTGTCTCTCCAGATTTCAGGATGATGGCTTGTCTTGAGACCTCAGTTCTCTAATGGTGGTGAGAAATATTACTGATTTTCAGTTTGTTTAGTGTTTTCTTTTTCTTTTTTTTTTAACATCTTTATTGGAGTATAATTGCTTTACAATGTGTTTAGTGTTTTCTTATTGTAAGTGTGAGAGTGACAGCTTTCAAGCTCTTTACATGTTGGAGCTAACCAGAAATCCCCAAAATCTATTAAAGACATTGAATTTGCAGTTTATATAAAGAAATTCCTAGAAGGCTTCACTGAAGAATTCTACCAAACTTTAATAAAACAAACAAAAAGAAAGGAGATATGTTATAAAACTGTAGTAATCAAAACAGTATGGTATTGGCATAAAAACAGACACATAGAACCATAAAAATTCTAGAAGAAAACATAGGCAGTACTCTCTTTGACATCAGTTTTAGTAGTATTTTTTTGGATATGTCTCAAGGGAGACAAAAGCAAAAATAAACAGGACCACATCAAACTAAAAAGCTTTTGCACAGCAAAGGAAACTATCAACAAAATGAAAAGGCCACTTACTGAATGGGAGAAGATATTTGCAAATAATATATCTGATAAAGGGTTAATATCTAAAATATATAAAGAACTCATAAAACTCAACATCAACGTATGTATATGTGTGTGTGTGTGTGTGTGTGTATGTATGTATGTATGTATGTATCACATCTTCTTTGCCCGTTCATCTACTGATAGGCACTTGGGTTGCTTCCATATCTGGGCTATTATAAATGCTGCAATGAAAAAAGAAAAAAGAACCCCCCCCCACAAACAATCCAATTAAAAAAACAGGCAGAGGATCTGAAAAGACATTTTTCCAAAGAAGGCATTCAGCTGGCCAACAGGCACATGAAAAGATGCTCAACATCACTAATCACCAGGGAAATGCAAATCAAAACCACAGTGATATATCACCTTACACCTGTCAGAATGGCTGTCGTCAAAAAGACCTCAAATAACTAGTGTTGGCAAGGATGTGGAGAAAAGGGAGCCCTTCTGCATGGTTGGTGAGTGTAAATTGGTGCAGCCACTATGGAAAACAGGATGGAGGTTCCTCAAAAAATTAAAAATAGAACTACCATATGATCCAGCAGTTCTACTCCTTGGTATTTATCCAAAGAAAACAAAAACACTAATTAGAAAAGATATACGCACCCCTGTGTTCATTGCAGCATTTGCAATAGCCAAGATATGGAAGCAACCCAAGTGCCTATCAGTAGATGAATGGGTGAAGAAGATGTGATACATACACACACACACACACACACACACACACACACACACACCATGGAATATTACTCAGCCATAAAAAGAATGAAATCTTGCCATAACAGAGTTATAGATACAGAGAACAAAACAGGTGGTTAGAGGAGAGGCGGGTGGGGAGAGGAAGGAAATGGGTGAGGGAGAGTAAGAGGTATAAACTTCCAGTTTCAAAATAAATGAGTCATGGATATGAAGTGTACAGTGTGAGGAATATAGTCAATAGCTATGTAATATCTTTGGGTGGTGACACACTGTAACTAGATTTATTGTGGTGATTATTTTGAAGTGTATAGAAATAACAAATCACTACATTGTGTAACAGGAACTAACAGTGTTATAGGTCAGCTATACTTCAAAAACAAGCAAACAAACATACAAACAAATGGAAAAAGATCAGATATATGGTTATCAGAGGTGGGCAGTGGGGGGAGGGAGAATTGGATGAAAGCAGTCAAAAAGTACTACAGACTTGCAGGTTTAAGATAAATAAGTGCTAGGGATATAATGTACAACATGATAAATATAATTAACATTGCTGTACATTATATATGGAAGTTAAGAGAATAAATCCTGAGTTCTCATCACACACACAAATTTTTTTCTGTTTCTGTAATTTTGTGTCTATATGAGATGATGGATGTTCACTAAACTTACTGTGATAATCATTTTCATGATGCATGTAAGTCACATCATTATACCATACATATTAAATTTATACAGTGCTGTATGTCAATTAATCTCAATAAAATAAAAAAAATTGTTTAGCATATGGTAGAAACAGCACGTTGCTGTTTGTCATGTTTAGCATGTTGTAAGCAGACAACTCAGTACAATCCTTTTGGGTGGTAATTTAGCAAAATTTATAAAATATCTATAAGATTTTGAGATGTGCGTTTTGTGAACCAGCAGTTGCTTTTCTAGGAATTTATCTTCCAGAAATACATCTGAATACATAGGATCTTGTAATAGTCTTGTAACTGTAAGGAATTTGCAATGAATGTCTTTCAACAGAGCTTGGTGTCCAACTGCAGAACACTTTACAGCCATTAGAAAGAATGAGGATATTTGGAATATGTTAGAAAACAAAAGCAAGGTATAGACCATTCTTCCATTCAATAAATATTTTTTATGCCAGACATTGTGCTAGATACCAAGAATACAATAGTGAAAGTAGGTAAGATCTGTTTATTAAATATTTAAAAGTGAATGTTAACGCACAAACATACAAAACTATGACTATTTTGGGAGTTAGGATTATGGGGGACTTTTGGCTTTATTCATAATTAAATATTTGTATTTTTTAATGAGCATATATTATTTGTTTTAATATGGAAAACCTCTTATTTAAATAAAATATTGGTCACAGCATTATTTATAGTAGCAAAAAGCTAGAAGAAAAGTATTAATGTTTAACACTAAGGAAAAGTTTAGACCAACAAATCCATCCAAAGAAACATTATCCGGCAAATAAAAATTAGGTTTATAAATATTAAATAACAATATGCTATCATGTTAATTACTTAAGGACTTTTTAAAAGTATCAATACATAGAAAAATATCTGAGAGAAAAACACAAAAACATTAGTAGCATCTGCATTAGCGAAGAGGTGACTTTAAATACACTTTCCATTTCTCTGCATTTCTGAGTTTCCTTTTTTTTTCCACACACACACTGTATTTTATTTTTACAAGAGGTAAATAAACTGACACCAAGCATTGTAAATGGATGACCACAACAAAAGCAACAATGATTGCAAATACCCAACACGAAACACACTCATACTGTGTCATAATATTGACATTGAGTCCAGTAATCCTCCACTGTAACAGCTCCTTTACTTTGCAGTGAAAATTGATTTGTATATTTTTTGCCTCTGAGTCCTTGTGGGATTTTTTTTTATATTCAAACAGAAAATCACAAAAATTATAATCATCCTCATCAGTTCACTCAGTCCCATGTAATTAATTTTTTTTATCTTGATCTTTTGTTAGCACTTTTATGAATTCATCAGTTTTCCATTAGAGTTCTGAAAAGGCTTATTCATTCAGTTCAGCAGTATAGTCAGTTACCAGAAACCTGTACCTGTCAGAGTCTTTTCCATGAATTTCTTGAAGATGAAACCCTTTTATAGGAACATTTTTGCAAAAGCATTAGAATACACCCAGAACTGTCTGCAAATGACAAAAGGCTTAAAAATGACCACAGTTAAAGATTTGATGAAAGTTCATAATAATGCAATTGACAAGAAAATTTATAGAGATATACATTTTAAAGTAATAACTAGAATTATGACTTATAACATTATACCAGAACATATAAGATTTTTAGAAATTTCATGTAATGTCTGAAACATTTATATTAACATATTTTCATACAAATAACCCAAAGAAAGTTTAGTATTAGTTGTTTTGTTGGTTGGTTTGTTTGTTTTTTTATACTGCAGGTTCTTATTAGTCATCTGTTTTATACACATCAGTGTATACATGTCAATCCCAATTGCACAATTCAGTACACCACCACCACCACCCCACCGCGGTTTTCCCCCCTTGGTGTCCATACGTTTGTTCTCTACATCTGTGTCTCAACTTCTGCCCTGCAAACTGGTTCATCTGTACCATTTTTCTAGGTTCCACATACAGAGCATATATTATTTATGTAGTCAGACAAAACCATAATCTAACCACTTCTAGGATTTCTTATTGTCCTTATTAGAAAGTGTATATCATAAAAGGCCTTTCACACTCTGATCCCAACCACTTTCCTGCCCCCCACCATTCCCTGTCCTCCCTTCCCAGACATTTTCAAACACATCCCTGAGGCCTCTGTTTACGATGCACCATGAGCTCTCAAACCTCCACATCTTTGTTCTTGTTTTTCGCTCCAGGTAGAAAGCATCGTATTCCTCCTTCAAGGTCCTGCTCAAGTGTCAGTCTTTGTGAAGTCTTTCCTGATTAGACTTAGAAAAACAAGTGGCTTTTTCCTGTGATTCCTTAACACGTATATATTTTTAAATCAAGGAATAATTTACATACAGTAAAATGCACTGATCTGAAGCATACAGTTGGATGAGTCTTGACAAATGTGTACACCTGTGTAACCACCACCCCAGCGAGCTATAGAACGTTTCCTGTTCCCCAGGTGGTTCCCTTGCTTCCTTCCTAGTCAATCCACGTACCTTCCACAGAAGCAGCTGCTGGTTCCAACTTCTATCACCGTGGATTAGTTTCACTTTTGAACTTCATAAAAATGGAATAACACGAAGTGTACTCTTTTGTATCTGACTTCTTTCCTCCGCATAATTTTCTGAGATTCATGTCTTGGGGTATATCAATAAGTTGTAACTTTTTGCTGAATGGTATTCCATCTTATGGATGTACAGTTTGTTTAGTCCTTCTCCTGTTAATAGACACATAGCATCTTTTCATACCACTCTTCTATATATTATGGTTAATGTTTTCTGTCTGTCTCCCTAAATGAGATTGTGATACCAATTATCTATCTGAATCATGGTTGCACTTAATTTGTGCTTAGCAAACAGTGGTTGCTCATTAAATCTTTGCTTTTGAATAAGGAGGTATGAGAAAGAAAGTCAATTGGAAATTACTTTGAATGATAGAAGAGAGATAAAGGAAAACGCTGTTTCCTTATAACACTTCTGACACCAGAAGTGTGGGTTTCTCCACACCAAGCAATTCTCCAGTCCTCAGTGGACACCAACTGGCTGTTCTACAATTTAACTCAATTCTGACACTAACTGTCCAGAAATATTGCAGACCCCACAGGTTAGGGACTCAATCCCACAAGCCTGCCCCCACTTTAGACAATTGCAAGTCCCAGGTTGTCACTTGTACTTCTGACTGTAAATTACAGGTTCCCATGACTCCCTCCTCAGGTCTGATAATTTGCTAGAAAACTCAGGTAAACATTTACTTACATTTGCCAGTTTATTATAAAGGATATTAACAAGGGATATATTAACAAGGGATTATTATAAAGGATATTATAAAGGATATTAACAAAGGATATTAACAGCCAGATAAAGAGGTCCATACGTCAAGGTATGAAGAAAGGGCACAAGGCTTCCATGCCCTAGCTCTGGGTGCACCACTATCCCAGCACTTGTGTGATGGGAGCATTCTGAATCCCATTGTTTAGAGTTTTTATGGAGGTCCCATTATGCAGATGTGATTGATTAAATCATTCCCCATTGGTGTTTTCTTCTTTTTTTAATAGATTTATTTATTTATTTATTTATTGGCTGTGTTGGGTCTTTGTTGCTGCTTGCGGGCTTTCTCTAGTTGCGGCGAGCGGGGGCTACTTTTTGTTGTGGTGCGTGGGCTTCTCATTGCGGTGGCTTCTCTTTGTTGCGAAGCACAGGCTCTAGGCACGCGGGCTTCAGTAGTTGTGGCATGCGGGCTCAGTAGTTGTGGCTTGCAGGCTCTAGAGCGCAGGCTCAGTAGTTGTGGCGCACGGGCTTAGTTGCCCCACGACATGTGGGATCTTCCCAGACCAGGGCTCGAACCTGTGTCCCCTGCATTGGCAGGTAGATTCTTATCCACTGTGCCACCAGGGAAGTCCCACCCCCGCCACACACACACTGGTGATTGAGCTCAATTCCCAGCCTCTCTCCCCTCCCTGGAGGCTGGGGGTGGGGCTGAAAATTCTAACCCTCTAGTCACATGGTTGGTTCCTCAGCCCCCATCCTCCAAGCTTCATCACCTCTTTAGCATCAGCTGAGGTGTGGCTTAAAAGGGCTTCTTATGAATAACATTTAGGAGCTTTGTGCCAGGAACCAAAGACAAAGACCAAGCACATATTTCGTATTATATCCCAGTATCGCAGGAGATTAATCCAGATTTCACCCAGTGGTTAAGAGGGAGTGATGAGCTCCTGACCATGCTTGTTCTCCATGAAAACGATGTACCATATTCAGGAAAGCTTTTCAAATGGTTATGTGTCGAGTGGTTGGGAAGGAGAGAAACTAAGATGCATGAGATCTGTTGTTGGATGTCTAGGTAGCTTGGGAAACTAGTTTCAGCAGATGAACTAATGGGTTATGTTACCTGCCTCACCAGAAGAGTCTTTGCTTCTTTCAGAGAAGCTGGTCAACTCTGTCATCACCAGCACAGAGTTGCTATAGAGGTCTCAGTGTGCCCTTGAACCCGTAGGCCCTGTGTTTATTGTCTTCATAGTGGGTGATTAAAAGTTAATATTTGAAACAAGTGATCTCGAGCAGAAATAATGACTTTGACTTACAGTGTGGAGAGGTCATAGTGGCCATGTGAGTAGAGATCATGCTCCTTCTTGGGCTCCCACCCACAGGACAAGTCCCAGAGAAGTGTGCCAGGCCTGGCCAGGCTTCTCCTTCTTGATCGACCAAGGGGATAAGCTCTGAATGGAAATGCCAGGAAGGGGCAGGATGTTATTTGGCTGTGTAGTTCTTCTTCTTCTCCTTCTTCTCCCCCTCCCCCTCCCCTTCCTCCCTTTCTTCTTCTTTTTTTTTTTTTTCTCTTTTATTTATCAGAAACATATCACATTAAATTTTATTCTTACTCAACAAATCCACTGCTTGGATGACTCTCTAAAGAAGATGTCCTCTTTTTTATTTTTTCCTTTATTTTTTCGAGCTTTACTGAGATATAATTGATGTATAACAGTGTAATTTTTTTGTTTTTACATCTATATTGGGGTATAATTGCTTTACAATGGTGTGTTAGTTTCTGCTTTATAACAAAGTGAATCAGTTATACATATACATATGTTCCCGTATCTCTTCCCTCTTGTGTCTCCCTCCCTCCCACCCTCCAGGTGGTCACAAAGCACCAAGCTGATCTCCCTGTGCTATGCGGCTGCTTCCCACTAGCTATCTACCTTACGTTTGATAGTGTATATATATCCATGCCACTCTCTCACTTTGTCACAGCTTACCCTTCCCCCTCCCCATATCCTCAAGTCCATTCTCTAGTAGGTCTGTGCCTTTATTCCCGTATTACCCCTAGGTTCTTCATGACATTTTTTTTTCTTAGATTCCATATATATGTGTTAGTATACGGTAGTTGTCTTTCTCTTTCTGACTTACTTCACTCTGTATGACAGACTCTAGGTCCATCTACCTCATTACAAATAGCTCAATTTTGTTTCTTTTTATGGCTGAGTAATATTCCATTGTATATATGTGCCACATCTTCTTTATCCATTCATCTGATGTTGGACACTTAGGTTGCTTCCATGTCCTGGCTATTGTAAATAGAGCTGCAGTGAACATTTTGGTACATGACTCTTTTTGAATTATGGTTTTCTCAGGGTGTATGCCCAGTAGTGGGATCACTGGGTCATATGGTAGTTCTATTTTTAGTTTTTTAAGGAACCTCCATACTGTTCTCCATAGTGGCTGTACCAATTCACATTCCCACCAGCAGTGCAGGAGTGTTCCCTTTTCTCCACACCCTCTCCAGCATTTATTGTTTCTAGATTTTTTGATGATGGCCATTCTGACTGGTGTGAGATGATATCTCATTGTAGTTTTGATTTGCATTTCTCTAGTGATTAGTGATGTTGAGCATTTTTTTTTTTTTTTTAGATGTTGGGGGTAGGAGTTAATTAATTAATTTATTTTTGGCTGTGTTGGGTTTTTGTTTCTGTGTGAGGGCTTTCTCTAGTTGTGGCAAGCAGGGGCCACTCTTCATCGCGATGCACACCTCTCACTATCGCGGCCTCTCTTGTTGCAGAGCACAGGCTCCAGACGCGCAGTCTCAGTAGTTGTGGCTCACGGGCCCAGTTGCTCCGCGGCATGTGGGATCTTCCCAGGCCAGGGCTCGAACCCGTGTCCCCTGCATTGGCAGGCAGACTCTCAACCACTGCGCCACCAGGGAAGCCCTGAGCATTCTTTCATATGTTTGTTGGCAATCTGTATATCTTCGTTGGAGAAATGTCTACTTACGTCTTCTGCCCATTTTTGGATTGGGTTGTTTGTTTTTTTGATATTGAGCTGCATGAACTGCTTGTAAATTTTGGAGATTAATCCTTTGTCAGTTGCTTCATTTGCAAATATTTTCTCCCATTCTGAGGGTTGTCTTTTGGTCTTGTTTATGGTTTCCTTTGCTGTGCAAAAGCTTTGAAGTTTCATTAGGTCCCATTTGTTTGTTCTTGTTTTTATTTCCATTTCTCTAGGAGGTGGGTCAAAAAGGATCTTGCTGTGACTTATGTCGAGTGTCCTGCCTATGTTTTCCTCTAAGAGTTTGATAGTTTCTGGCCTTACATTTAGGTCTTTAATCCATTTTGAGCTTATTTTTGTGTATGGTGTTAGGGAGTGATCTAATCTCATACTTTTACATGTAGCTGTCCAGTTTTCCCAGCACCACTTATTGAAGAGGCTGTCCTTTCTCCACTGCACATTCCTGCCTCCTTTATCAAAGATAAGGTGACCATATGTGCGTGGGTTTATCTCTGGGCTTTCTATCCTGTTCCATTGATCTATATTTCTGTTTTTATGCCAGTACCATACTGCCTTGATTACTGTAGCTTTGTAGTATAGTCTGAATTCAGGGAGCCTGATTCCTCCAGCTCCGTTTTTCGTTCTCAAGATTGCTTTGGCTATTCGGGGTCTTTTGTGTTTCCATACAAATTGTGAAATTTTTTGTTCTAGTTCTGTGAAAAATGCCAGTGGTAGTTTGATAGGGATTGCATTGAATCTGTAGATTGCTTTGGGTAGTAGAGTCATTTTCACAATGTTGATTCTTCCAATCCAAGAACATGGTATATCTCTCCATCTATTTGTATCATCTTTAATTTCTTTCATCAGTGTCTTATAATTTTCTGCATACAGGTCTTTTGTCTCCTTAGGTAGGTTTGTTCCTAGATATTTTATTCTTTTTGTTGCAGTCGTAAATGGGAGTGTTTTCTTGATTTCACTTTCAGATTTTTCATCATTAGTATATAGGAATGCCAGAGGTTTCTGTACATTAATTTTGTATCCTGCTACTTTACCAAATTTATTGATTAGCTCTAGTAGTTTTCTGGTCGCATCTTTAGGATTCTCTATGTATAGCATCATGTCATCTGCAGACAGTGACAGCTTTACTTCTTCTTTTCCGATTTGGATTCCTTTTATTTCTTTTTCTTCTCTGATTGCTGTGGCTAAAACTTCCAAAACTATGTTGAATAAGAGTGGTGAGAGTGGGCAACCTTGTCTTGCTCCTGATCTTAGTGGGAATGCTTTCAGTTTTTCACCATTGAGGACGATGTTGGCTGTGGGTTTGTCATATATGGCCTTTATTATGTTGAGGAAAGTTCCCTCTATGCCTACTTTCTGGAGGGTTTTTATCATAAATGGGTGTTGAATTTTGTCAAAAGCTTTCTCTGCATCTATTGAGATGACCATATGGTTTTTCTCCTTCAATTTGTTAATTTGGTGTATCGCGTTGATTGATTTGCGTATATTGAAGAATCCTTGCATTCCTGGAATAAACCCCACTTGATCATGGTATATGATCCTTTTAATGTGTTGTCGGATTCTGTTTGCTAGTATTTTGTTGAGGATTTTTGCATCTATGTTCATCAGTGATATTGGCCTGTAGTTTTCTTTCTTTGTGACATCCTTGTCTGGTTTTGGTGTCAAGGTGATGGTGGCCTCGTAGAATGAGTTTGGGAGTGTTCCTCCCTCTGCTATATTTTGGAAGAGTTTGAGAAGCATAGGTGTTAGCTCTTCTCTAAGTGTTTGATAGAATTCGCCTGTGAAGCCATCTGGTCCTGGGCTTTTGTTTGTTGGAAGATTTTTAATCACAGTTTCAATTTCAGTGCTTGTGATTTGTCTGTTCATATTTTCTATTTCTTCCTGATTCAGTCTTGGCAGGTTGTGCATTTCTAAGAATGTGTCCATTTCTTCCAGGTTGTCCATTTTATTGGTATAGAGTTGCTTGTAGTAATCTCTCATGATCTTTTGTATTTCTGCAGTGTCAATTGTTACTTCTCCTTTTTCATTTCTAATTCTATTGATTTGAGTCTTCTCCCTTTTTTTTCTTGATGAGTCTGACTAATGGTTTATCAATTTTGTTTATCTTCTCAAAGAGCCAGCTTTTAGTTTTATTGATCTTTGCTACCGTTTCCTTCTTTTCTTTTTCATTTATTTCTGATCTGATCTTTATGATTTCTTTCCTTCTGCTAACTTTGGGGGTTTTTTGTTCTTCTTTCTCTAATTGCTTTAGGTGCAAGGTTAGGTTGTTTATTCGAGATGTTTCCTGTTTCTTAAGGTAGGATTGTATTGCTATAAACTTTCCTCTTAGAACTGCTGTTGCTGCATCCCGTAGGTTTTTGGTTGTCATGTCTCCATTGTCATTTGTTTCTAGGTATTTTTTGATTTTCTCTTTGATTTCCTCAGTGATCACTTGTTATTAAGTAGTGTACTGTTTAGCCTCCATGTGTTTGTATTTTTTACAGATCTTTTCCTGTAATTGATATCTAGTCTCATAGTGTTGTGGTCGGAAAAGATACTTGATACAATTTAATTCTCTTAAATTTACCAAGGCTTGATCTGTAACCCAAGATATGATCTATCCTGGAGAATGTTCCATGAGCACTTGAGAAAAATGTGTATTCTATTGTTTTTGGATGGAATGTCCTATAAATATCAATTAAGTCCCTCTTGTTTAATGTATCATTTAAAGCTTGTGTTTCCTTATTTATTTTCACTTTGGATGATCTGTCCATTGGTGAAAGTGGGGTGTTAAAGTCCCCTACTATGGAATGTGTTACTGTCAATTTCCCCTTTTATGGCTTTTAGTATTTGCCTTATGTATTGAGATGCTCCTATGTTGGGTGCATAAATCTTTACAATTGTTATATCTTCTTCTTGGATCGATCCCTTAATCATTATGTAGTGTCCTTCTTTGTCTCTTCTAATAGTCTTTATTTTAAAGTCTATTTTGTCTGATATGAGAATTGCTACTCCAGCTTTCTTTTGGTTTCCATTTGCGTGGAATATCTTTTTCCATCCCCTCACTTTCAGTCTGTATGTGTCCTTAGGTCTGAAGTGGGTCTCTTGTAGACAGCATATATATGGGTCTTGTTTTTGTATCCATTCAGCCAGTCTGTGTCTTTTGGTGGGAGCATTTAGTCCATTTACATTTAAGGTAATTATCGATATGTATGTTCCTATTCCCATTTTCTTAATTGTTTTGGGTTTTGTTATTATAGGTCTTTCTTAATTGTTTTGGGTTTTGTTATTATAGGTCTTTTCCTTCTCTTGTGTTTCTTGCCTAGAGAAGATCCTTTAGCATTTGTTGTAAAGCTGGTTTGGTGGTGCTGAACTCTCTCAGCTTTTGCTTGTCTGTAAAGGTTTTAATTTCTCCATCAAATCTGAACGAGATCCTTGCTGGGTAGAGTAATTTTGGTTGTAGGTTTTTCTCCTTCATCACTTTAAATATGTCCTGCCAGTCCCTTTTGGCTTGCAGAGTTTCTGCTGAAAGATCAGCTGTTAACCTTATGGGGATTCCCTTGTGTGTTATTTGTTGTTTTTCCCTTGCTGCTTTTAATATGTTTTCTTTGTATTTAATTTTTGACAGTTTGATTAATATGTGTCTTGGTGTGTTTCTCCTTGGATTTATCCTGTATGGGACTCTCTGTGCTTCCTGGGCTTGATTAACTATTTTCTTTCTCATATTAGGGAAGTTTTCAACTATAATCTCTTCAAATATTTTCTCAGTCCCTTTCTTTTTCTCATCTTCTTCTGGAACCCCTATAATTCGAATGTTGGTGCGTTTAATGTCGTCCCAGAGGTCTCTGAGACTGTCCTCAGTTCTTTTCATTCATTTTTCTTTATTCTGCTCTGCAGTAGTTATTTCCACTATTTTATCTTCCAGGTCACTTATCCGTTCTTCTGCCTCAGTTTTTCTGCTATTGATCCCTTCTAGAGTGTTTTTAATTTCATTTATTGTGTTGTTCATCATTGCTTGTTTCATCTTTAGTTCTTCTAGGTCCTTGTTAAATGTTTCTTGTATTTTCTCTATTCTATTTCCAAGATTTTGGATCATCTTTATTATCATTATTCTGAATTCTTTTTCAGGTAGACTGCCTATTTCCTCTTCATTTGTTAGGTCTGGTGGGTTTTTATCTTGCTCCTTCACCTGCGGTGTGTTTTTCTGTCTTCTCATTTTGCTTATCTTACTGTGTTTGGGGTCTCCTTTTTGCAGGCTGCAGGTTCGTAGTTCCTGTTGTTTTTGGTGTCTGTCCACAGTGGCTAAAGTTGGTTCAGTGGGTTGTGTAGGCTTCCTGGTGGAGGGGACTAGTGCCTGTGTTCTGGTGGATGAGGCTGGATCTTGTCTTTCTGGTGGGCAGGTCCACGTCTGGTGGTGTGTTTTGGGGTGTCTGTGGCCTTATGATGATTTTAGGCAGCCTCTCTGCTAATGGGTGGGGCTGTGTTCCTGTCTTGCTAGTTGTTTGGCATAGGGTGTCCAGCACTGTAGCTTGCTGATCGTTGAGTGAAGCTGGGTGTTGGTGTTGAGATGGAGATCTCTGGGAGATTTTCGCCGTTTGATATTATGTGTAGCTGGGAGGTCTCTTGTGGACCAGTGTCCTGAAGTTGGCTCTTCCACCTCAGAGGCACAGCACTGACTCCTGGCTACAGCACCAAGAGCCTTGTAAAAAAAACAACAACAACAACAAAAAAAAAAAAAAACGGACGGATAGAACCCTAGGCCAAATGGTGAAAGCAAAGCTATACAGACAAAATCTCACACAGAAGCATACACATACACACAAAAAGAGGAAAAGGGGAAAAAATCCTAAATCTTGCTCTCAAAGTCCACCTCCTCAATTTGGGATGATTTGTTGTCTATTCATGTATTCCACAGATGCAGGGTACATCAAGTTGATTGTGGAGCTTTAATCTGCTGCTCCTGAGGCTGCTGGGAGAGATTTCCTTTTCTCTTCTTTGTTTGCACAGCTCCCGGGGTTCAGCTTTGGATTTGGCCCAGTCTCTGCGTGTAGGTCTCCGGAGGGCGTCTGTTCTTCGCTCAGACAGGACGGGGTTAAAGGAGCCGCTGATTCGGGGGCTCTGGCCCACTCAGGCCAGGGGGAGGGAGGGGCACGGAGTGCGGGGCGGGCCTGCGGCGGCAGAGGCCGGCGTGACGTTGCACCAGCCTGAGGCGCGTCGTGCGTTCTCCCGGGGGAGTTGTCCCTGGATCCCGGAACCCTGGCAGTGGCGGGCTGCATAGCCTCCCCGGAAGGGAGGTGTGCTCGCACACAGGTTTCTTGGTGGCGGCAGCAGCAGCCTTAGCGTCTCATGCCTGTCTCTGGGGTCGGCGCTGTTAGCCGCGGCTCGCGCCCGTCTCTGGAGCTCCTTTAAGCAGCGCTCTTAATCCCCTTTCCTCGCGCACCAGGAAACAAAGAGGGAAGAAAAAGTCTCTTGCCTCTTCGGCAGGTCCAGACTTTTCCCCGGACTCCCTCCGGGCTAGCCGTGGTGCACTAAACCCTTCAGGCTGTGTTCATGCCACCAGCCGTCTCCCTGCGCTCTGACCGAAGCCCGGGCCTCAACTCCCCACCCCGCCCGCCCCGGCGGGTGAGCAGACAAGCCTCTCGGGCTGGTGAGTGCCGGTCGGCACCGATCCTCTGTGCGGAAATCTCTCTGCTTTGCCCGCTGCACCCCCGTTGCTGCACTCTTCTCTTTGCTCCGAAGCTTCCCCCCTCTGCCACCCACAGTCTCCGCCCGCGAAGGGGCTTCTAATGTGTGGAAACCTTTCCTCCTTCACGGCTCCCTCCCATTGGTGCAGGTCCCGTCCCTATTCTTTTGTCTCTGTTTATTCTTTTTTCTTTTGCCCTACCCAGGTACGTGGGGGGTTTCTTGCCTTTTGGGAGGTCTGAGGTCTTCTGCCAGCATTCAGTAGGTGTTCTGTAGGAGTTGTTCCACGTGTAGATGTATTTCTGGTGTATCTGTGGGGAGGAAGGTGATCTCTGCGTCTTACTCTTCTGCCATCTTCCCCCTCTCCAACAGTGTGTCTTCTTCTTTACTGAGGTATAATTAATGTAAGATAAATGACACCTATTTAAAGTATAAAATTTCAGCCGTTTTGACATATGTAGAGAAACCATCATCACAAGCAAGATAACGTACATATCCGTCACCTCAACAATTTTCCATACCCCTTCGTAATCCCTTCAGCCACTGCCTCATCCCCAGGCAACCGCTGATCTGCTTTCTGTCACTATAGTTTAGTTGGCATTTTTAAGAATTTTATACAAATGGAATTTTTATATGTGTGTGTTTGTTTATATTTGTGTGTGTATTTATTCCTTGTCTCCAGTTCAGCTTCAGGAAGAGAGAAAGTTAAGTGCACGTGTCCCTGGGAATTTGGTTCGCTGAATTAGAGGTGAGGGTAACATCCCAGGAGTTAAGCTGACTCCTTTGTCTGCTGGTAGTTGGCAGAACTTGCTCAGACTTTTCCTGAGCAGATGGCAGAGTTTAATATTATGAAGCAGATTGGAGGCGGGAGGTTGTCGTTGATTTTCCAGAAATTGTTGGCACAAATGCCTTTAGGGCCTTTGTCCTGTGGGGTTTTACGACGTTGTGGCGTGATTATGATAAGCGTGTGGCAAATTCTATTACAAGAAGGTGTTTCCGTGGCACCAGAGCTGTGGAGGGCGGACCCTGCACTGCCGCTGGAGATCAGAGCACTGCGGGAGCTGTGTGGCCTTGGCTCAGCCCAGAGCTGCAGCCCTTGTTTCGTTTTCCACTTATAAGATATAGGCGCAGTGCTCCCTCTTTCGCTGGGTTGTCGCATAAAGGCATGAAGGTGCATCGAAACAGTCAAGGGTGTACAAGCGGGAGGCGTTGCTGAATCCCCGGTTGACCTGCAGTCACGATGATATGCTGACCTGCAATAATTTTTTTTTGGTGAATAATTCCATACCACAGAGCACTTTGGCCCTTGTTTCTGCCGCCATTCTATAGTGAAAGGGCATATGGGTGGGGCAGAGGGACCCTCCCCTGCAGTGTTGTCTCAGCCTCGCACCTTTCCCCTACACCCTGCGGCAGTTGAATCCCAGCCAGAGGACCACGAAGGGCCAGGCGTGCCTGCCCGCCGTGTCCAATGTGGATATGCATGGTGATGCCAAAATGGTACCCGCTGCCCAGGAGGCACCTCTGCTGCCCGGCAGGTGGCCCGGGAGGTCTCATTTCCTCCTGTAAGTGGGTCTCGAGCTTCTCCCCACATCTCGAAGGAAGGTGACTCCTTCTAACATGAGGGACAGGGCACAGCTAACAAGTCAAGAGACTCGGGTTTCAGGCGTTCGCCCCCTTCAGGATGGCAGGTTCCAGTAGAGAATGTGTTCGCACCGCATTGTCCGGCGCGGGAATGTTCAGACTCCGAGGAGATTAGGAGGGGGTGTTGGGGGCACAGGGGGCAGGTAGCACGTGGCACCTGGCCAGGGTCCTGCAGCGAGGTCCCCGGAGGTTAACCAGGCACCCTCATGCCCGCAGCGGGAGCTCCCACAAAGGCAAGGACGCCCTAGACCGGGTCGCTGCTGAGCACCTGGACCCCAGGGCGTGGCTGAAGGGTGTGTGGCCAGGGCAGAGAGGGCTGGGGACCCCTGGAAGGGGCGAGGGAAAGGGGTGCAAGGATAAGGGGAGCCACGCCTAAGGGCTGCTGGCCTGCTTCCCTTGGGCCTGATTTTCCTATGCCCTCTTTTCTCCCATCCTCCATATCCACCCTCTCTGGATTCTCCCATCTTTGTATCCTGTCCCCCATCCTCACCTTCCAGAGCTTTCTTCTAGGGTTTATTTTGTGTGAAAGTCATCTAGGTTTAACCCTTCCAAAGGCTATGTCAAAGGAGGTTAGGGTTCCGTATCTGGCCACTGGCCACGCGTAGCTGTTGAGGACTTCGAATGTGGCTACTGAAGCTGAGAAACTCCATTTATTTTATTTTATTTTAATACATTTAAAAGCTGATAATTCAGTTATTTGGAAAACTTTGTGTTTGGAGCAACTTGGGTACGTGAATATGCTTTTTCAAAGGTAAATTTTTATGAAATCTAAATATAGATCAAATATTTTCAATGAAAATTTAGGGAGTTGAGTGAAGGGGAAAAGAATTTAAGGTGGAACCTAAAATGGGATTAATAGTCAATGCAGCAAAGTCCTAGAATGTTTATTAAGGAACTAAGTATAGGTTTTTACCATTTGACACTAACGAAATAGAGCAAAGAGACTGAAGACCTCCGTGAGAGGCAAAGAAGCCAGGGCCTTCCCTGTGTCCCTGCCCCAGCCGGGGCCTTGTCTTTGTTACCTTCACCTACCATGCGCCCAGCACAGCACCTGGGCCCTCCCAGGGGTCAGTGGGAAGCAGAGAAGCTTCAGCAGCGCTTTCCTGTAGAGGCAGCCAGTGTCAGGGAATGAGTGAGAACCTGAGGAAAGCTTTTGCAGCTGCAGGGCTGGGTCCTCAGGAGTCCCACACGGAGTAGCGAGGAGGGTGACAGTGTTGATCCTAGGAGCCCTCTCCCTGGCTTTGTTTCGTCTGAGCCAAGAGGGCCGAGAGCCCAGGCTGTGCTGAGGAGGGAGGGGGCAGGAAAACTGTCACTGTTTTCACCTCCCCCATAACTCCCTTTTTATGAACAGCCATTGTGCCAGGTACGATGCTATCTCTGTGCTCTCACAAAATCTGTCCCTAAAGGCTGTAGAGAGCTCTTTGAAAGACAGCCTCACAGCTCTGGAGTGGTTTTTATTGGTTTCTGATTGGCAACTTTGGGACGAGGCCAAGAAAGCATCGTCTGATTCCCACTGCTCAGTCCTGAGGGCTGTCGCTGCTGTCATTTGATCAGCATCAGGCTGGTGTGCTAATGGCAAGGCCGGATGCCACCCCTGGCTCCAGGGCGGTCGGAGGTCTCATGCACACCTGCGCGCGCGCGCGCACACACACACACACACACACACACCCGAGTCTCCACCTGTAACTCCGCCTAGCAAACAAGCTACAAAGACATAGGGCTTGCCATCACTACAAAAAGTTAAGACAGTAGAGAAGAGAGAAGACTTCTCAGAGTCAAGGGAGGAGGAGAGGGAAAAAGGCAATCTAAAGAAACCTATGTTTCAGGAGGACATCTCATGCTGTCAAAATGAGAGTGGGAATCCGAAGGTTCTCTGTGAACTGCAAGGTGTCAGCCAGGAGAGATTGGTGGTGGGGGCCTCCTTCTCAGTCATGGAACTAACTGGTCTCTGCTGGGCTCTTACATCAGAGGGCGGAGAATAAAGGAGTTACGTCATCCCAGAAACTGTCTTTGTCACTTGGAGGGAAGACCATGAAGGATCTCTGTAACATTCCATTATTTCTGGTCCCTGAACACCATGATGCCAGCCCCTGCACAGATAACTTCCTGCTTTCATAGTTTGAAAATATCCTTTAACTCAGCCATGGCTCGACATCTTCTTCCAAGTCAGAGAAGTTGATAGGTCCCAATTCCAGGCTGACAGTAGGGACACAGACCGCAAAGGTGGTAGAGATAAAATTTGGGCAGGAGAGACAAAGCCCTTCAACCATTTTGCTTCTGTTTCCTTTAGACACAAAAGCAGCTTAGGTCATCTCAGAGTTCACGTCTCCTCGAGGAGAGAGAAGGCAACAACACGTTTTCAAGGAATAGCCCAATTATTTATAAAACCCGTAAAGTATGAAACATAACGACACCCCTGACAGGAGCTTGGGTCGAGCTTAATATTCTGTCCTCACACTTAGGGCTTGACAAGCAACTTCTGCTTTCAGTTCTCATTCCAAAGTGAGACTCTTCCAGATCTTACGTGTCTTCTCTCTCTCTGAGGTCCATTCAGTGCGTCTGATTCAATTGTAAAGCAATTATACTCCAATAAAGAAGTTAAACAGACAAAGAAAAAAACAAACAAACAAAGGGCAGGACTTGGAAAATGCCTCTACTATATTACAAAGAATATCTCTTGTTTTCTTTTTGTCTCGGACACCTTGACCCTTCCTGTTACCCCCGTCCCCCCAGCTGTAAGGTCAGACTAAAGGTTTTGTCATAGCAGAAGGAAAGCAGACAACAAGCCCTTCCCTGCGGAAGGAAACGGTCTCAAGAGCAGAGCCTAAGTCTGAGTGCAGAGAGAGTCCGTGTTCTGGTCTGAAAGCATGGACAAAAAGCAGAATTCCCAGGACACTGGAAACCACATTCAAGTGAAGCCCTGGATGAGAGTGTTTTCTAACCATCAACAGCCCACAGCGGGCGACGTGGTTTGTGCTCCCCGAATCCGAACCACTTCATGGTCTCACACTCACGAAGCAGACAGCTCAGACTTCCTACCTCCTACGCAAGCTCTCCCCATCCACGCTCCCACTGGGGGTGGCATGGCATCAGGATGGTGGGGTCCCCCAAGGGTCTGGGGTGCTTGTGGGTGGAACTCCAGAGAACCCTCAGGTATTTCAAGTGTCCAGGGAGCCACAACAGGCTGTGTCCAAAGCCAGGTCCTTCCTTGGACACGCCTGGGCGTGCCAGGGCCTCACACATGGGCCTCAGCGTCCTGCTTGATGGCCGGTTTGTAGATGACTCCTTTGTTGGCAACTTTTTTGCTGCTGGAACAGCAAGGACACATGAGTGTTGTTAGTCAAAGTGGAAAGAGAGGCAAGAGCAGCCCAACTCAGCTATGGAATGAGGCAAGTCAGATTCCTCCCTTGGAGACCTTTCTCCAGTTCTGTTGGTCTTGGGAGGAAACGCCCCCCAATAAAGCATTAACCAAAAGGGAACCTGTTCATTTTTCAACTGTTCTCTTTTAACGCTTGACAATACTTAGACCTGCATTTTGATGAAGGTCTCATTACCACCCTGCTTCAAATCTCTGATTCCTACAGGGTTTCTGACAACCTCTTTTTTTCATAGCAGGAAAAATAAATTAGGTTTTAGGAAAAACTAAACATGACAATAAAAACACAAGCAAAGGGCATCAATGTGAGTAAGAAATCAAAAAATTTCCCTCAGTTTTCTTCTGGGTTCAGGGAAGAAAAACCGGATGTCAAGATCTTAGAAAGAAGACAGCCTTGGTGCTTGTGTGTAGGTAAATGGGACCTCCCTTCCAAATCAAGAGGCTTGTCCAAGGTCTTAGCAGGGGCAGCAAAGCTGGCAGACCCACCTCCAACTCTGAGCTCAATGACTCTTGAACCACCAGCATCCAGTGTCTCACTGGATCAGTGGTGTCTGGGAAATGGCACTCCCAAACCAACCAAGGATAAGTGTTGGTACAGGTGACAGGGCTCTTCGTTCTGCAGGCTGCCTTCCCGAACAGATCAATCCTCATGGACACAAAGCCACCCACTCCCATCTTGGGCCCAAATCAGCTCACCTCTTCTTCCTTCTGAAAAGCCAAATGGATACTGCCAGGACAATACAGATGCCCAGAACGCCAGCCAGGGCCACGAAAAGGACGATACCTGTTGAGGGGAAGTGCACACTCATTACAATCCTCCCTTCCCCTTCATGTCATCCCCATAGCACGTGTGTGCGCAGTCAGGTGACAGCTGCAGAATCATACACAGAAAGGTGTAATTTCCCCATCTCTGTTCTTAGGCTCTGGTCTTTGGCCTAGCAGGATTGGCTGGAGTACTCACAGGGGGCCATTTGCAAATTGTAGCGATTCTCCAGCAGGGGTTCTCAAACTTGCACCAGCATCATCCATCATCTGAAGAGCTTGTGTCTGATGTAGACTATTTTTGAGCCCAACCCTCAGAGACTCTGATTCAATCGAGAGTTAGGCCCAGGAATCCGCATTTTAACCAGACACCTCTAGCTGATGCTGATGTATGTGGTCCACGAACCACACTTTGAGAAACCCTGGGCTACAGAGTAAGAACTTATTCCATTTTTGCTTGCTGGATTTAAGGCCCCTTGAGATGCCTCTTTATCAGCTTTGGCCCCAAGTTCCATTACACAGTCCTAAGCAGTCCAAAACAACCAGGGCCCATTGCCAAGGTCAACTGGCTGGTCACCCAACCTCCATACTGGGCTTAGGCCTAGTTTTTAGGCAATGGCTTCCCATCCTGGCAAACAGAAGGTCTTGGATAGGCTTTTTGAACGTACCCATGCTATAAAGGGATTAGGTCGTTCATTAGGGGAGCATTTGATTGGCAGCTCCTCTTTGAATCAGAGAGTGACTTGAGGGTAAGACACACGGTGACGAGGGGGTCAGGAGTCAGAGCGATAGCACAGAGAAGCAGAGAGGATGGGCTTGAAGAATCACAGGCCCAGATCACACCGAGAACCACAGGGATCACCCAGCTGCAGCATGCATGGCCGGTTGGCCACCTACCCAGACTCGGTCCTGTGTAGGTAGCGTCTGGCCCTTCAAAGGGAGAGGAAAAGACCAGAAATTAACCGAGTCAAACCCTGGCATATTTGACCAGTGTGTTGAGCAAAGCTCTACCTTTTGTTTGGGTGGAGGTACAGGGCTGATGCAGCCCTCCTGGGGACATTCACTCTTGGCTCAGGTGCCTGATGGGGTAGAGGGAATTGCCCACCCAGGGAGTTCGCACCGTGATCCCTCCCTCTGATGCTCCTTTAATCACAACCATCTCTTTGCGTGGCTAAGACTTCAGTTTTTGATACAATATGGCCAACTTGGAAGGTGAGGAAGGGTAAGAATCAGAGTCTACCTTGGTGGGCTGTCATCTGCGTCTCTGGCACCTACCTCTCTTCCTCAGCAAGGAAGCTGCCAGGTTCTAGCTGGCTGGGGCCAGCAGAGCTTGGTTGGAACCTGTCACCAGCCTTGTCCACCCATCCCCATCCAGTACTGTTGTCATGGTTTGGTTCTATTTTTGCTTTGGCCCCGGTGGACAAACTGGAGAAGCCCCTCCACCATACCAGCCTCTCTTCCCTGCTACATGGAGACAGAGGAGCGTGGCTTCTTCAGCAAGTTATTGTTGGAGATGAATGGGGTGAGTTAGTGGGGTCCTCCGTGGGGCTGAAATAGTGCCCAGTGATCTAAGGTGAAATCCCATGGTCAGCCTGCTAGGAACCTCTCTGGAGAGGGCCCTGAGTGAGCCTGTCCTCTCGAGTAACACAGAGGAGCCCAGTCACAGAGCCCCCAGGTTACCCCAGCTGCTTCCATGTTCTCAGAACTACTCCTCATTCTTCCAGTCAGATTCTCCATCTAAAGAAAGTCTCTGTTTACACACACCCGCCTGTCTGGTGGTTTTCTGATCTCAGTAGAAACTTCTAGCTTGTGGTGCGGGGGAGAGGATGGGGGGTTGTTCCAGTTCACACTGGAAGCCAGAGTTGTGCAGATGGTGGCCACCCAGCCAGACACTCAGGAGAGCCTGTGCCCATAGAGCCCACCATGGCGATGGAGACCCTGGGAGAGCCCCGATCAAGTGTGAGATGCAGGCAGAGGGCCAGGGACCACCTCCCCTTGGGGCACTTGATACCCTGGGGAACCAGACCTGAGACTGCAGGGTGAGGTTTTGCTCAGCCCCTTCTCCTGCCATCTGGCCCCAGTCTGGCTGATTCCCCTGGGGCCATCAGCCCCAAGTTCTTTCCCTACTGTCTTTCTTCACAGTCTAATATTGAGCCAGTAGCCTGCCTGGTCCACGGCTGGGCCCTAGTTGTCCCTGGTCTGGCTTCCCGGGTGGCCCCAGCCTGTTGAAAGGATAAGCAGGGCAGGTATGGATAGAAGCCGTCCACAAAGGGTAGGGTGGCCTGTTCTCTTGGCTGTTGCCGGCCACCACTGGCAGCCCACGGCCTCCCAGGTGGCAGAGAGCGTGGCTCCTGTTGCTCGATTCCCTGCCCTGAACACAGGAACCAGTCTGTGGCTTGGGGAGATTCTCAGGACGTGAGTCTCCGCCTGGGAAAAGCATCAAGTGTTTGTACAGCACATGTTCTGTTCCCTGCATGGCCTGTGGCCTCTGCATACTATAATTTATTTTGTTTTGTTTTGTTTTTTAAGGTACCTAGAGGTAACCAAGGCCTCTAGGATCTTAAAAACAACAACCACTGAAGAAAAACCCAACTAGTCGTGATTTCTTTTCCAAGCTTTTTTGATGAAATAAACTTTTTTTTTGTTCCTAAAGCTCCAGATGCTTGTGGTACTAAACTAGTTCTTGCCACATAAGACTGTTACTAGTAAGCCTAACCACTTGGCTAAGCTTCTAAAGTCGTCGCTTTCACAGTCACCTCAAACATCCTGAGAGCCACACAGGCCCCCAGACAACTGACAGCCCCGCTCTGGGGCTGGAGGAGGTGCCCTCAGGCCATGGGCTTAGGGAGCGAGTGAAGGCTTGGAAGCAAGGCCGCAGGCACGAGACTTTTCTCGTGTGCACGTGGCGCAGCTGGGTGGCCGATCTGGAGGGAGAGTCTGGCTTTCCTGTGTCACTGAGCAGTGTCCTTGGCTGTATCAGGCCCTATAAACAACAGCCTAATTTAATCCAGGGCTCTAACGTGGGTTCCTTGCTCCTGGATGACGACTTCTTAGGGCCTAAGTTGCCTCTCCTTGGAAACAATGAAACAAGACCAAGCAGGTATGAAGACAAGGAAGTCCCCAGAGACTGGGACAGATGCTTTACAGACCAGTGTTTGATGCAGCAAAAAACAAAGCAGCTTGACTGAGCAAGCGAAGAGCATAAGCCCCTTGGGAAGAGGAATGGCAGCGAGGGCGGCGCCTCGTGGGAATTCTACCCGCCAGGACCCCAGGGCAGGAAGATGACGTTGGGATGCTATCTCCTGCCAGGTGAGACAGCGCCAAGCATCAAGGAGCAGAGGTCCTCTGCCGAGCTGGATAAAGCGCAGGGCTTGGGTCCCGCTGGAGGCAGATGCCAGAGCATCTGCTAACTAAAGGGAGAGGGGAGGTCACAAAAGGCAGCAGGAGACCTGTTGGGGCGACTAGAGAACTAGTGCCCAGAGAGAGAAGCCGAAGCCTGCATCCCCACAGTGCCTCTGGGCTGTTGCAGAGAACAGGCATCGAAAGATGGTGCAGGGAGGGGCAAAGATTCACTTGCAGATTAAACACAGAAATGGTTTCTGAATTGCAGATGAGACAGGGAGTTCCCACTGAAGCACAGCAGGCCAGACAGGAGAAACGAGACAGGCTGGTTGACAGAGACGGCCCATGAGAGGCACGGGGTGAGAACGCAATGAAGGGGCCCCTGAGCTGGCAGGTACGAGGGCACGTGCCACACAGACGTGGGAGAGCTGCCTGCTCTCCATACAAGGCTCCGGTGCAAGTCAGGGTCAGCAGAAGAAGGGCAGTACGACACACAGAAGGAAATCACACAGATAGAGAAGAACTCCAGTACCACATGCCTCACCCGGGAAGGTACAGGCCCCCGAGAAGATGAGCAGGCTGCTCGCCACGGGGCACTGCTACCTGTCTGGCTGGCTCAGGTGCTGCGTCTTCCACAGGCGTCTTGCTGGACACGAGGATGCTGGTTAACTGTGTCTGAGGTCTTCTGAAGCCTCAGGTGCGCACACAGAAAAGTCCAGCGGGAGGAACAAGCACCTTATTTACACAGCTTGCAGTTCCTGAAAGAAGTCTAGCATTTTCTAGGTCGATTTGCAGTTCTGTTTATTCAAACAGAGTTTTGAAAAAAAGGAATACAATCCTTTTCCTTTCAGTGTATTATTTTAAAGTATGGACTGTTTTAGTAAGTGACATGTTGCACAGTGATTAGATACCTATACATATAGGTGTATGTCTTTAGCAGCCTCCAGTCTTATAAAAGAGGCAGGGAGAGTTTTGGTTTAGCAGGGATCTGAGAGTTTAAATATGTAAAATCCAGTTTCAGATGGTAAAACTCTTGTTATTATGCTTAATACAAGTCATAGATTCAAGTAACTGAAATGCTGGTCCTCTCTTTGGATGATGCTTTGGTAAGAAAAGCAAGGAAGATGCCCTCCGTAACCACAGAGCGTAACTATCTTAAGAGGACATATTTTACTGGAGTTTTTCTTAACACTGTGGAACCCTGTTGAAGAAATAATTTCTACAAATAAGTCTGCCCAAAAGATGCCGCCAGATTACATGTGGGAACTGGTTTTCTATGACCGTGCTAGGGCCTGAGGGCTTTGCCTTCCCGATAGCAGGCATGCAGTCCCAGAAGAGAGAGCCGTGCTGCTCTGAGGGGGCCTAAACCCTGGGACGGTGGGCGAGGGTTATTATGCAGCCCTGGTGCTTCATGCTCTCAGTTCCCTTTGGGGGTCAGGCTGTTTGTGCTGCAGGAATGACAGGTGGTGGGACCGGGGCTCTTACCCCTGTCAGGCCAGATGACAGAAGGCCTGACGGCATCCCTCAGCACCCCCATCCCATCCCAGACCTTTAACACTTGACAGCTATGTTCTGATCTTTACGTTTTCCTCAACAAATAGATTGATTTAAATGCTGTTGGCAAATTGATAACAAAGCAAAATAAAACTTCATAAAACTAAAACTTGACAACCAGTCAGGCTTCTGTTTAGATGGTTCTGCAGAGAAGACACTGGTGGGGAGTGAGGAAGGGAGACGGGTCGGCTCCATTCCTTCAGACTTGTAATGAGCGCCGGGCACGGTGCCAGGCACAAAAGGCTAGTAAGACGCCCACAGCCCCTGCTTTAAGGGGCTCGTGCTGTGTGGGTAATAGAGGCATGTTTTTTTCTTTTTTTTTTTTTCTGCGTGGTAATACATAATTACCCTGTGGTGTGCTAAAAACTATAACACGGATGAACAAGGTCAGCTGCACTGAAGCAGGAGACTGTAAGTCACCCTCGGGGGCATGGGGAAGACTTTGGCAGGATATGGTTGGAGTTGGGTCTTGAAAATTTTTCCTGGTGGAAGAGGTGAGGGGCATCCCAGACAAAGGGACTCCTGTGTGCAAAAGTCAGTAGCATGCACACATGAAAGCACCTGCCATGTCGAAGGAGGCCCCGCAGGGCAGGATGGGAGCAGGGGAGACAGGCTGGAAGGATCAGCTTTCCGCCTGGCCCCTTCTCCCGCTGTCTAGCCCAGAGGCTTATTGCTGGGAGCAAGAGAACATCCCTGGTGGGCTTTTCTGTTCCCCGCAGTGGCTAACGTGGGACGTGCTCAGTAACACGCGGTATGTTGAACTGCATTAGGTGTGACTAGGACTCCACTTCTTAGCACATTTGACGATCATTCCTGACTATTCAGACCCTGTATCCGGGGTAGGCGATTTTAAGGGGAACTCCTCTGGTCTTTCACTTGGACCCTTTGGAAGAATTAATCTGTTTCCATCTAATAGAGTTTATTTATAAATAGGGACTTTTAGAAAGTTGACAAGGTCAATAACCACAAAGCATACATTCTAGTCTCAAAGAATTAGATAATTAGCCATCTTAGCTTTGTAAGGTTTTTTCTCTCTCTTTTTTAAACATTTTATGAAACTACCCAGGTCCCTCAGGGTCAAGCAATTCTAATCAGGCTACTCCACAGCTCTGCTGAGGGGGAAAGCCCTACCCCTCGACTGCCCTGCGTCCTTGTCTAAGTGTCGCCTCAGCTGGCTCCAGGCTCTGAGGCATGTGACGTGCACTCGCTCAGAGCAAGCGCACTGAAGACACGATTATAGAAACTTCTGGGCTTCCTCTTGGCCTTCAAGTTTTCCTTGCCCTGACATGTTGAAAATAGAACTTGATAACATTGGCATTTGGGTTTTATTGGTCTGGCTTTATTACCCTTTTTCATCTGGACCCAGTGTGGGTGTCTTTGGCTGGGAAGAGGTCAACTTTGGGGAACCGAGAATCGGGCCCCTGAACTATATAGATGTGCCTCTACTGTCTTTCTCCTTCCTCACATTGGGCAGCTGACTCTTACGAGATCTGGACTGCTCCCAGGATGTGTTCCTCCTCTCCAAGACCCCACCTGGAGGACGTGAGTCTTGTTTCCTCTCTTCAGCTCAAGACTTCCATTTGTGCCACTTGGAAGAGGCACTTTTTAAGAGCTGAAAAAAAGTGCCTGGCGTGACTTTCATCTCTCCACAAGGACAGGGCATTTTAACCAAAGGCAACAAGAAACAACATACATGAGAGGAAAAAAAAATCATACGAAAGGGAAGGAACAGAATGATGAGGGGATTCTGAAGAAAATCGCTACCTCAGAGGCACCTGGACCCCTGGTGAAGGAATTGGTATGCTTCCTTGAAGGGTGAATAGTTCTCTCTCGTCTGCTTCTCTTAGCCTTGGCCCTACCCAATTATACAAGAAGAGTACCTACTCAAATCCTAAAGGAAGATGGGAAACAGGGATAGAATAGAATAAAGACCAGGGCATGTGATATAAAACGCTAAAATCCTGTCATAGGAGTGGGAAAAAAAAGTTCTGGGCCTAGGAGAGTCATTGTACAATCAGTAGGGCAGCGGTTCTCAATCAGGGGCAACTTTGCCTCTCATCCCCCAGAGACACTTGACAATGTCTAGAGATGTTTTGGCTGTCACAAGGGGGGGATGCTGCTGGCATCTAGAGGGTAGAGTTCAAGGACACTGCTAAACATCCTGCAGTGCAAAGGGCAGCCCTCACAGTGAGAATTATCCAGCCCCACATGTCAGTATTGACGTGCTGATGCCAAGGCTGAGAAACCCTGCCCTAGGGCCGTCATAGACTCTCCACCTCTTAAGGACAGAAACCAAGCTCTGTGTTCCTTTTCTGGCACAGTTGAAGAAAATACAGCTTCCAGTTAAGTGATTCAGTCCCAGTTGTTCCAATTTAGTTAAACCTCAGATCCCCCTCTCAAGGTCCGTGCACTTTCCTTCATAAAGGATTTCCTTAACATTACTTTTTTCCTGGCAGAAAACTCCAGAGTTTTCATTTTCCAGCCCCATAGTTCCTGTTAACTTTCAGAGAAGACCCTGAATTAAACCAGCCCCTAATTACAGACATGCCTCAGTGGAAGAGCCTGCAAACAGTTGAGTCCAAATTGCTCAAGGCTCCCACTGACAAACAAGCTTACCCCATCCATCTGAAAGGACATGTTACAGTCTGAGACCCGCGCCACGTTGGTGTGAGAAGGCCCTTGTGAATTGCAGGCGCCCCTGGGGGGATGAGGTTTGGGGCTTCACTCCTTTGGGGCTGCCTCATCCTTGTTTCTTAGGGGACAGCCCCATTTGCTGCCCGAGTCTTTGGGAAATGAGGGGAAAGGGAGAATTCTGGCCAAGTTTCTATAATCAGCCTTCAAATGAACAGGTTTGCCTTAGACTGCCACAGATTCTTACTCGAGGGAGAAAGCCCAGCCCAGCCTTTGCAAGCAGCAGCTCTGGGTAAGCCATGCTGGAGGGGCAGCGGCAAAGCTGCATTAGGGCTGTGATCTCCACGTCCTGAGCTGGAGCCGGTCTGGGGGGCTTCTGCTTAGAGGCCCCTCAAGCTCCCCCAGCCAGACTGGGAGGGTCTGCTGAAGCGCTCTGTTACCAGCCTGACTGCACTGCCTGCTCTACAGGTGCCAGCTTAGACCTGAACTGGTCTAAGAAGATGGCTAATTATCCCCGAGGCTACAGTTCATTGTACACGTGGGGGTTACTTTTGGATGTCAAGTTCCTGCATGCTTTCTTCTGCTCCTCTGTAACTGCCCTCACACACTGTCCCTGCAACGTAAAGTCAGGATGGACAGTTGTTAGTGTCCACTTAGAATCAGAACATGTTAGCACCGAAAGGACGTTAACTCACCTAGTCCAACCCATCATTTTATGGCTGAGGAAACCAAGGCCAAAGGAGGGACATGATTTGCCTGCGTCATATAGCCAGGAGGAAACAAGGTGAGGCCTTGAACCTGGGTCTGCTGACTGTTGGGGAGTATCTGTCACACCATCCCTGGTGACTTGTAGAGACTTAGCACAGAGAACAGAGCTGACTATTATCCTTGAATCACAAGGAAAATTCTACCTGGTCTATGTGGGCAGAGTCCCTTATCTCCAGGAGGAGTTTTATTTTATTTAAGAGTTGAAGTATTTCCGTTTAACCCTTGACTACTATATACTTCATTTAGAAAAATAGGAAAAGAGAATGTTATATCCAGAATAGAACACCAGGGGATAATTCTATGCATTTGAGGTATTTCCTGGAAAAGGAGTTGGTATAGTTACCATCATGTACATCCTCAATTTTTAGGAGGGGCCATTGTTTATAGATTCAGTTTGCAGACCAAGAAACTGGTGAAAAGAGGGAGATGACCTTAACTAGTGACATCTGGAGAGGAGAATACAAAAGATAAATTCTTGGACAGTTCTTGATTAAGTAACTGACAGAGAAGGACGTAATTCTGACCATATGTGTGGGTCAGTGCAGAAGGGCATGTTTCTAAAGCTTTCTGGCAAGGGCCTTGAAATTCAATCTTCCTGTGGTCCACTAAGCTTAGCAGGTGACAGTTACAATCTCACACACTATGAAAGGAACAACAACAGAACAAGGTGCCCCATGTGAGACGAGGAGAGCTAATTCTCTGACAAGTGGGTTAATGGTCATCCTTAAATATGAACCCTTGGCCCAGCTTGGCCACAAGCGATGTGAGAAAGTGAACTTAGTGATTTGAAGAGTGTGGGCCCCTCACCCCTTTCCCCGGGCCCCCAGCTTTCAGCTGTCTTGATGTAGATACCGTGCGAGTCAAGATGTTAACTGTCCATCTGGGGGGTTATGGTTATGGATTTAAAAGGAAGAACTGAGCTTCCATAGCTCAGGAAGAAACCGAACTATTAAGCTTCATTCCGTATAGATCTCGGATGCCTGTGCAAGCTTCAAGGAGATGAGACAAAAGGCAGTTCTGAAGATACTTTCTTGTCTAACGGGCCCTGCTACAGTAGACCATGAGCTGCTTGTGGCTCGGATGTGGGTTATGCCCATTTTCTAAAACCTTACAAAGGAGCATCCCTGGACCTTGGTGGTGCCAGGAATCACCTGGCAAGGCCAAAGATGGGCCTTGATGCTGAGAAAGCCTGTAAGAAGTTAGAAGGTTTGATCTCATGAAAAGGGCCCTATCATGTATCTTAGGAGAAGGGGTAGGTAGTTCTTCAGGGCAGAGAGGCCCCCAGAACATCCTCTCTTCCCCATCTGTGGGAGACTCCCAGACTTAATGATTGTTGTGGTCCACGCGCCTGGAGGGCCTGGCTCGCGCTTTTCTACCAAGGCTCAGGGAAGTCAGGGTCGGCGGAGGGAGACCTCAGTAAACCCACACACGGTAGCTCCTCACGCATCTGGTTCCCTTGGCAGCCAGGGTGCTCTTAACTCATCTCCTAAGGGTATCAGTGACAGTGCCCAAGAGCAGGGCACCCGATTTCACACAAAACAGACATCTCGGCTCCGCACTTGCCACACACTGCATCTCCTCACCTTCACGTCGGAAGGAGACGTACACCAGCCTCTCATCAAATTTCTGGACCTGCCGGAAGTTGTTGATCATCTCTCTAGGGGACGGGTCCTCCACCCGTGTGCAGTACAGGGCTGTCTCCAAATTCGTCAGCTGCGGGGGAAGAGCAGAAACACCCCCCACGGGCAGAGTGACGCCCCCTTGCCTGACCTCGAGGGAAAGGACCACCAGATCTCACCTCCGAGGCCTGGCGGGAGACCCTTGAGAAAGCAGTGGGGAAGCCAGAAGCTGCCCCTCCCCTGCGCGTGTCTGAGTGATGGGGCTCGGCGAGCCCGTGTGTCTTCCCACTGTCTTCCCACCTCCCGGGGCTGCCGGAAGGGTTCGTGCTGTCAGATCCTGATTGAGCCTGAAATCTGCCCTGCAGGGAGGGAAACCTGGGGTGGTGAGGGGTTCCTCAGCCTCCCACGGAGACTGCATTCCTCTCCTGAGCCTCATTCAGGACCCAGCTCTGAATCAGAGGGGCCTGGGCCTTAGTCTGATGGTCCCATCAAGAGGAACCAAAAGAGGGAGGCAAGAGGCTCACAGGTCATCGGACTTCTAGTTCCATGGTATTTTCATACACCCATATAGATCATGTAACTGTTTCTAAGGCAGTTTCTGGGTTAGGACATATTACTGCCTTTCTGAGCATTTTATCTCTTGATTCATCACGTCTTTATTCCTGTCAGCCTACTTGCTGCCATTTATCGAGGTTACTCAGATCAATAGCTCATAGTAGAAAGGAAGGAGCAGCAGTGAGAGCTGTGCTGGCTCATGAAGCGGGTGGGGGCCGTGAGCCAGTGTGCAGCGGCCCCCTGGCCCCGTCTCCTGGGCAGCCATACTTCCGACTGATGAAACTCAGCTGCAGGGTAGAGACACCGGCAGTGACCTGGAACTCAGCTCTTATCTTTGGGTCTTAGCTCTGTCACTAACCAGCTGGTGATCCCCAAGTTTCCTCAACTCTCTAACCCTTGCTTTCATCACCTAAGAAATGAGAGGGTTAGAGATGATTCCCAAGGACTCCGTCCCCCAGTTTTACACTAGCCTGTGAACTTCTTGAGGGCAGAGATCCTCATTGCTGTAATCCCCATCCCCTCGGCTTTGTTAAACAGTCTAACCTGATCCTGTCTTTATTCTGCCCCTGTAAAGGAGCCATGCTCTTTCCTGCCTGGGAGGTAGACACTATCCGCTGAGGGATATATTAGGAAACGCAGCTTAACAGCTCTTATTTAAAGAACTGTGGAGACAGATTCATTTTCCCCACTTGACTTGATAGCTCCACTTTTGAAGCTCAGCCTGTAATTTCTGAAGTGCTTCCAAGCCCCTGTGATATTTGGAGAGGTTTTGAATAGCTGCCAGTGAAACTCTCAGTGAGGAAATCAAGTCGTTGATTATGATATGGGTGGTGGTAGCGTCCGAGGTACCACGTGCTCTCTGACAAGAAAGAGCACGACAGTTACCTGCTGCTGGGAAATTTCCACAGGGTTCCGGAAAACCGTCCAGAGCACGGTCGGGTAGCAAGGAGGTGTGGTCAGGGACCCTCGGTAGCGGTAGTACTCCTCAGGCCTCTTTGGCAGCAGCTCTTCAATGCTGAAACCCGGAATGGACACTTCTTGGCCTGGAGAGACATGTTGGGGGATGATGTCACCTTGCTCCCCAAGGCAGAGGTGCAGCTGAGCATATGACAGACTAGGAAGGTGAACTAGCCCCATTCTGAGCCATCTGATCCTAGGACTTGGTCACAGACAGTACCCGGCCCCCTGCATGGGTTCTTCTTCAGATCACACAAGGGTGAATACACTCTTCTCCAACAGAGGGTGAATACGCCTCCAAGGACCTCTCACCTTTGTACTTTACATCTTTAAGGTGACTGAAGATCTTCTCATATGATGGATTGAAGGAGCCCACCTGCAACAGAGATGGGGCAGGTTGAACAGGGACAGAATTCAATAGGCTGAGCTTGGCTTGACAATTGTGAATGGAAGGGCTCTGCTGAGGGTGTGTAATCACCACTGCTGAGATCCTCCCCGAAGGATGCACTTTACTAGGACAGTTATGATGCATCACTAGGTTGTTAGGGGGTTGGCGGAATGGTCCTGCCCTCTTGCATCTCAGGACATCCTATTTCCAGCTCAAGGCACTGGGGCTGGGGTGTCCCAGAGCAACAGGTAGAGCTTGTGCTCCTGATTATCTGGCTGTGAGCTTAAAGGCCACAAATAGCATGTTCTCTAACCAGAACTTAAGGGAGCTTGAGTTCATGCAAGCCAAGTCAGGCAAGTAAGTATGTTGAGAAACGACATACGTGCTATCTCCTTAGGGGGGAAAATGCAAGCAAATCAGGAGGTGTTCCCATGTTCTGGGATTAAGGAAAGAACTTATGCTGGGGTTCCTATAAAGGATGGAGCTTGGATGCTGGAAATTGTATCAGGCATGTGATGGGGCAGCAGTGAATGATTCCCCCACCCCCGACAGGCCCTGTCCAACTTGGCAATTCCTTGATTATGCAATAGGGCTGGAGACTAGGACTCATCTTTCCAGTGTCACCTAGGACATGCCCATTCCTGCTGTCCAGCCACAGAAAGGGCTGCCTCCAGGCCAAGAGAGCAGGAACCCTGTGGGGAAATAGCCCCTGCTCTAGAGTCAAGACACAGCCGAAACGGAACAGACGGGTGTGCAAGGAACCAAATGCCAAGTCTGATGTCATCCTGACATCAGATTTCATGTAAAATGCCTCTCAACATCTCTTACCTCTATGAGAACAGCTAGGACCGCGAGGCCTTCTGGCTTGTCACTGGCGATGCTGGCATTGGGGTACAGGTCCGAGTTATAAAAGACCATATGCAGCTGCAGTGGGAGAGGGGAGATGAGTTGCTATCCATCAGGGGATAGGGACCCATGGGAAGCTTTCACTTTTGCAGGAGACTAGAATCCAATGGGAGGGACAGACCACCCCCATCCCTAGCTAGATTCGGCCTCCCAGACCCTTGCCTCATGGCCACCCCAGTGTTCCCTTTTCTCTCAGTCCTCTAGACTGCAAACTCCACCAGGCCAGTCTGTCCATCTTGTTCACTCATGGTATCCCAGGGTCTGATATGGTGCTTGAAAAGTACCAGGTACACAGTAGATATTGAATGAATGAATGAACACATTGGCTTTTATACTAGCTGTGAGAAAGCTTGGATACTTTGGAGCACTTCTCCCTTCTGATTCTTCCTACTTATTCTGGAGCCTAGGGCAAAATGGTCCCATGTGGCTTGCCCAGCCTAAGCCCGGCCACTCTGCATTTGATCTGGGGGCCGGGGCAGTAAACCTCCAACTGTACCTTAATCATACTTGCACCCAGAGCAGGACATGCATTTATCTCTCAGGTGGAGACAGTCACAACATGACTTTTATACAGGTTTTATCAACTGTATTTTAAGAGACCATGAAACAAAAATGCTACTCCATGAATGTAGACCCCAAAATACCATTCTAAACTCATTTTTTTTCAAAGCAGAAGTTACTTATCATTATTAAAGTGAGGAAAAGAGAAGTTTTTGAGAAATGTTGGGTTTAAAAGGTCTAGGTAGGGCTTCCCTGGTGGTGCAGTGGTTGAGAGTCCGCCTGCCGTTGCAGGGGACACGGGTTCGTGCCCCAGTCCGGGAAGATCCCACATACCATGGAGCGGCTGGGCCCGTGAGCCATGGCTGCTGAGCCTGCGCAACTGGAGCCTGTGCTTCGCAACAGGAGAGGCCACAACAGTGAGAGGCCCGCATAGCGCAAAAAAAAAAAAAAAGTCTAGGTAAACTCTGATGAGTGATGTTGATAATGAGGGAGGCTATGCACGTGTGAGGGCAAGGAGTATATGAGAAATCTCTGTATCTTCCTCTGCATTTTGCTGTGAACCTAAAATGCTCTAAAAAAAAAAAAGTCTTAAAAAATTAAAAAGAAACAGTCTAGGTAAGCATTAAGACATTATTATGACAAGCTCTGTCAATGTCTAACCTGATTTTTTTTTTCTTAAGCAAAAAAAATGTTTATTTGGGTCAAAGAATGTGATTTGGGGCACACAGATTTGGGTAGCTTCCCAAACAGTGTCCTGCTAGGGAGTAAAAGGGGCTTTTAAAGGCAAAGAAGGGAGGTTTGCATTACAAAGAATTTTGTAATTTTCAAGTTGGAGGCAGAAGCTAGTCTTGGCTAAACATGGTTGAATACTAGGGCTGTTACTAGAGGGAGGGAAAAGTTCGTTAATGTGACAAGTTGCAGGTGTTCTTGCAGAGTCCATGGAGTATTGGTGGTTTGGCCCAGTTCAGAAGTTCATGGTTCCCGCTGGTGAGGACGCGCGTAAGGTTCACCTCCTTAATGGCCTCCCAGCTCCATTTTAAAACCCCTTGACGTAAGTGACTCCATTTTATTTCACAGTCCTTTCTCCTGATTCTCTTGGAATCTGTCATCCTCCCCCTACATGACAAGGTTAAGTCTGTGATCTGAGACTCCCCACCAATTGGTTAGTAAATATTTCCATTTTCAGCTGCATTGGTGTTTGTTTCAATTGTCATTTTCTTTGTTGTCTCTTCTCTCCAGATGTGGCTTTTGCCTCAGGAAATTCCAGCCTTCAGGAAACAGGTGGATAGATATTTGTAGAGTGAAAGTGTTCCTAAAAATCTCAGATAATCCCTCGTTTCCTGCCAGAGGCTGCTCTAGCCCGTTCTAAAGGGTTATAGCTGGACCTCTTGGCAGTTGGCAAAAGGGGAATAGTTTGTATTACTTGTCATCAGCTTTATCCAGGAAATGAAGTTTGTCTTAGGTCTACCAGCAAGGCAGCTCTGCTCTTTGTCTGTTCTCTCTTACCTTATGTGATGTGTTAAAATACATCCACAAATTCTTTGACTCGTTCTTCAGAAAGTAGAGCCTAATTCCTCTCCCCTCAGGTGTGGCATTGACTAAATGTCTTGCTTCTAATAAGTCATGTAAGGTGGAGGTGATAATATATGACTTCTGAGACCCCATCATAAAAGGCAGTGTGGCTTTTGCCTTGCTCACACTTGGATCACTCACTGTAGAGAAAGCCAGCTGTCATGTCATAAGGGCACCCAAGCAACTCTATGAACAGGTTCATGTAGCAAGGGACTGAGGCCTCCTGCCAATAGCCAGCATCAACTTGTCCACCATATGAGCCATTTTGGAAGCAGATCCTTCAGCCCCAGTCAAGCTTTCAGATAACTGTAGCCCAGCCAATACCATGACAGCAGTCTCATGAGAGACTCTGAACCAGAGCCAGTCCCCTAAGTTGCTCCCAATTTTTTTACCCACAGAAACTGCAAGATAATAAATGTTTGTTGTCTTAAACTGCTAATTTTTAGGGTAATTTGTTATGTAGCAATAGATACCTAACACACTTTCCTTGGTTGAACCCCTATCTGGGCATCTTCACATCTTCACTTACTTCTAAATAACCCCTTCTCACACTTACTCACTCAAGGCGCCTAAGAACATATCTGGTTTTTTCCATCACCTTTGAATACCTCATATTTAAGGTAATATTTGTATCACAAACTCCCTTATGTCATGCCTTGGATTGATTTTTCTATGATCAATGTTATATTTTCTTCAGGTATTAAAGCTTTAAACAGTAAAGCATGTTGTTGGAAATCTTTATCATTCTTCACAGAAAAATTCCTGTAATTTTTGGGTAGTTTAAATATATTATGTCTATTCTACATTCTCCTTCTGGACATTAGGAGCTTATAGACATGACTTCATTCTGATAAAGCCCCTTAGACATGCAGGAGTGTCATCCTCCTACTTTGTTTAACCTGATTTTTAATCCTAAAGGTGGTATCACCTGTCCTCCAAAAAACTGTATTATATATGATCATGTGTATTTTAGTTGATTCTTTGCCTCTTGAGACTATGACACACTGAGATTTTACCTCCCTTTTCCTTTTTCTTCGTTAATCTCTTTTCCCATCTTATGTGATTATAAATAGAATTCAAGCATATTTTAATGAATACAGCTCAATGTTCCCCACTTTTCAAGTGGCCCTTTCTAATTAAAAAAAAATTATATCAAGTTATTTCTTCTTTTTAATGGTCCTGTATTAAGGATTTCTTAGGGGCTCCTCCTTTACCATCTTTCCCCCACAAAGGATGTAGCCTCCACACTGCCCCACACCATCTTGGCCTGGCATTGCTTTGGGAAATAGTGCAGAACTCTATGTGGCTAAAACCCTGAAGGTCCTAGATCCTTATTTCTTAATTTATTTATTTATTGTCTATTTTTGGCTGCGTTGGGTCTTCATTGCTGCGCACAGGCTTTCTCTAGTTGTAGCGAGCGGGGGCTACTCTTCGTTGAGGTGTGCGGGCTTCTCATTGTGGTGGCTTCTCTTGTTGTGGAACACAGGCTCTAGGCGTGTGGGCTTCAGTAGTTGTGGCTCACGGGCTCAGCAGTTGTGGCTCACGGGCTTAGCTGCTCCGCGGCATATGGGATCTTCCCAGACCAGGGCTCGAACCCGTGTCCCCTGCATTAGCAGGCAGATTCTTAACCACTGCGCCACCAGGGAAGTTGCGATCCTTATTTCTTTTTACAGCTGACGTTTGAGCTTGTGTTCTGTTTTAGCACTTTTCTCACTTGTTGAGATGAAATCAAGAGGAGGTGAAGACTAATACAAACAGGAGGGAATTCCCTGCTGAGAGGATTAAGAGAGTCTTCTTATATAGACTCAAGCCAGAAGAACTGCTACACTTTCAAGGACCCTCCATAGAGAATCTGCCACTTTAGGGTCACCTTGATGTTTTTTCTCTGTTATTGACATTTATGGTCCATCTTCACCAGGTTCTTGGTCTGATGATGTGGTTTAATAGCAGAAAATTCAGTAACTATTTTTAAATGCCCAAACCCTCTCAGCCTACACCCTAACTCCTTTACCCGCCGTGGGAAAATAGAAGCCTCCTTATTGCAGTTAGGCTGAAAGAAATGGCAGTCCTGGAGGTTCAGAGAGGGGACTGGTCTGGAATATGTGCACTTCCAGTAGGGCCATCCTATTGGGCCAGAATTATAGCTCCTCCACCTCTTGTAACTCGACCTCTAATTAGCCTAAGACATTAAGCAGTTCGGCCTTTAAGAACAGAGGGGAATGGTCGCATCACTGTTTACCACAGGCTCCGTTAGCTAATCAGTAGCATTTATCCCTTTGTATTTATTGCCCTTTAAACATTCAGAACCACACCCCCAAGTGCAATCCCACGGGAACGCTGAAAAGGAGCAGGTCAATCCCCCAGCCTCCGCTGAACACTTGTAGTGCAGGAGCGAAGCTCTGCTCCTCTTCCTGTTTTCTTTGGCATTTGGGGTAGCACCTCAGGGCAACGTAACGCAACACTGTGATGATGTCCCAGGCTATCCTCAGTGAGTCTCTGATGGCCACAATGCCCTACGCGTTATAATGCCAGTCATCCCTTGATTTGTGGCCAAATAGAAGAGTGACCCTGGACCCGGGTCCCCAGGCTCCAAGCACAACCCATGCCCGAACGGAAAGATGGGATGGGAAAAACTTATGCAAGCAGCATAGCATATGAAGAGAACGGAAAAGCTGGGGGAGCACTTAGCCTTGTATGATATGGCAGTGGGATGTCAGCCACACAAGCTGGTGGGATCTTAATCTGTGCAAACAGAAGGGCGATGTCTAGAAAAGGGGCATGTGTGTCCCACTGTGCCCCCCTGGGAGCACTCACTGCTTTCTGAGCAGCATCACTCAGTAAAAGACATGGAAACAAACTCAGCAAGTTCAGGAGAGGAAGGGAAGCGGGACACCGGGGGTGAGCTGCAGCGTGGCCGGAGTGGCCGTACCTTCCTGTGCTGCCAGCAGGGCTGGGGTGGGTGTGTGGAGTGAGACGGCCCCCTCCACCTCACCCCTTGTGCTCTGATCTTGTCTGCACACCAGCCAAGTGGAAGGGTGCCAGACCACCCACCGCCGGGAATCCTCTGCCAGCCGGGCCGCCCCACTCACCTCGGCAGCAAAGTGCTTCCCGCCCACAGTGTGCTCCGAGCCGTGAGGTTCATTCTCGTCCCCCCAGTGCAGGTGCAGCTGCGAGGCATTGTAGCGGGCCCCAAGGCCCTGGATGTGCATGTCCTTGGGCAGTTTCAGTTTCACTGCAGGGAGAGGAGGGGCAGTCTTCAGAGCCCTGGCCAGCTGAGTACTGCTTGAGAGCAGGTAGGCATCACCTGCCCGGGGCCTAGACAGGGGCGAGTGGATACAGCGAGGTGGGGACCAGAGAGATGCAGCCTGTAGGTCAGAAACCTGGGCTCTTTCTCTGAGAATGTCCCCCTTTCACTAAAGCTATTCCAGTGGCACAAGCACCTTCTTGGTTCCCCTTGGAAAATGATGTCAGGAACTAATTTAGACCAATGGATGAACGTTTGTTTATATATCCATGTATTACACACTTGGCTATGAAGATAGAACCTGTCGTGAAGTATCTGCCAAGCTGTAGAATTATATAACAACAACAACAATAATAATCGCTCTTTATTAAGCACTTCTCTATTCTGGATATTAACGTACATAACCTCTAGTCTTTACAGTACACATCAATATGCCCATTTTCCAGATGAAACCTCAAGGAGTTTAAAATTCTCATCCAGAGTCTCATGACTCATAAGTAGTCAAGCCACGATTCAAATTCGGGTTGGTCTGACTCCAAAGACTGGGCAAGGCCCCCAGTAAACTGTGTGGCCCCTTGAGTTGTTCACGGTGCCCCAGAATTCACTCCCGCACCATATCCAATAGGCCAAGAGGCTCAGGCCTGTCCCCTCTCCCATCCCAAGAGATGTGCCGCTTCTGAGAGATACCACCCCGGCAGAACCAGCCGAGCCCAGGACCTGCAGCATCCCCTGGAGAGAGTGGTCCAAGCATCCCTCAAGGCTCCCCTTTGCCCTCCTTCCTGGGTGCCTCAGTAGAACCCACCCTACCCCCTGCCCCGGCAGACAGAAGAGGCCAGGGAGCTGAGGAAAGCTCAGACACCCCTTCAGGTCTCGGAGGTCGCTCCCTCACCTGAATGGCCATTGTTGGTCAGGACAAATTGCTGGTTGGCAGACTCACTGTAGCCTTGGAAGCCAAGGGGCACAAGGCTGGCGTTGTACTGGAGGATGTCATCCTGCAGGTCTATTGGGGACTGCATCAGGCCCCCACATAATGGGTAGCTCTTGGACCAGCTCGTCTCCCCGTCGGGACCTGGAAGGAGAGATTCAGGTCCATGACTTAATCCGTTTTCCACTAAAGATTTTTCCTCACCTTCTAATTCTGTGTGCAATACAATCACTCCTTTTCTATTCCTTTCTTAATCCCTAGAGGTATACTCTTAAGGCCCAGAGACCCCAGCCTGCAGAACCAGGTCATGCAAATGCCTCCAGACCATTTGCTTCTGAAGTGATGTGAGGAAAGAGGGACCAGAGCAGCCCCGTGGCAGGGACTCTGCAGTATTCTGTCCGTTGTTCATATTTCGACCCGACGCACGTCCATTCCACGCGAAGACCTTGTGACTCTCAGCAACTTAGCATCTGTGCATTGAACGCTTCCTATGAGCAGCAATTGCTCTGGGTCTTGGGGCTGCCCAAGCTTACATTCTAGTGGGGAAGATTTTTTTTTTTTATTTTATAATTTTTTTGTGTTTTTAGAAGCTAAGGACATTTGTTATTGTTGTAGTTTAAAACCTATGGCTCTCTTTCCTTTGGTACTTTTTAAAAATTGAAGTATAGTTGCTGTACAATATTATATGTTACAGGTGTACAATGTAGTGAGTTATTTTAAAATATGGAATGTATTCCCCATGTTGTACAATATATCCTTGTAGCTTATTTTAGACCTAATAGTTTGTACCTCTCACTCCACTACTCCTATATTGCCCCTCCACCCTTCCCTCTCCTAGTGGGGAAGAATTTATTTAATCCACTGGGATGTCCCCCGTTGGAAAAATTGGAGTCTGTCTCCAACTCCAGGTAGGTCTTTGAGGCTGGTGATTTACAGGTATGATCTTCCTGATAGGAAACCCTTGAGGACCTTGACTCTGAATACCCACATCTAGAGCAAGTAAAAACCCCCAACCTGATAGGGAAGCTTGGAAAATATCAAGTAATTATAAGCCCGGAATCACGGAGCTAAATGCAGTGTTTACGCTGGGGAAAAGTATGACAATATTACAAACTAATTATTACAATATAACTGACAAACTAGCAGTGAGGAGGAGCAAACTTATCAAATAAACCCTCCAGGGCTCAGGCTTCTTGCTAACTACCAGGTAATAGTCCTTCCCCTGGAAATGAAAATAAACAATCCAATCCCACGTTCACTTTCTTGCTCCCACAAGGAAAAGTCTTTCAGGGATGTAAGGCTATGTTTAAAAGATTATCTCCCATGGTAATTAAGTGGATTTTCAAGCTGAGGTTTCTCCAGAAAAGTAAATAATTGGCAGGTCACGGCTCGTTAGAGTAGAACCATGGTGCCCTGTGGGCTCTCTAGGAGTTGGGAACCAAGGTTTGCCACCTGGAGTTCATTCATCAGTATTTCAGCACACGGAAAGGTGTCACCTAGAGCAGAAGGGGAAGGAATACCACGTCTTCTGGGCACCCTTGCCATAGACCACGGCACCATTTCACAGGAGCACGTGTGTGTACACCGGCCTCACAGAATCCCCATCCCCTACACCTTGTTCTCTAACTAGGGGACCTCACCTGAGAGTAGGGAGAGTCAGAAGCAAAACTTGGTGCCCACATTCATTTGAAATGCTATGACGAGTTGGTCCTAGGTCTGGACACACACAGGAGAACCCTCTAATATTTCAGGCTGTCAGCCTTCAGGTATACCTTTTCAGAAATGTTGGAGCTGGAAGGGATTTCAGACTCTCCAGCCCAGCCTCTCACTGGACACCAGTTTTCCCAACCCTCACATGTCAGAGTTTCCACTGAACTGTATTGTTTTTCTTTCCACGGCCTCAAAGCCCTGGACTCAAGGCAACTAAACTACACCAAGATGGCGACTGTCGGAGAGGCAGGCTGGAGGACACCGAGGCAGTCACTCCAGGGGGCAGACTGGATTAGGGCAGTTACTCAGCTGGGGGCCAAACCGAATCCCTTAGAGACCACAGGGTTCAGAGATGAAGCAGTCAAGAGGTATCATGCCAGCCCTGAGGGTCAGGAAGCAGCGCAGCTCCTAGGTGGCAGCCCTTCAAGAGTGAGGCTGCCAGCCTTTTCTCTCTCACAACGGCATCTGGGCCCACAGCCAGGGTGGCAGAAGCTGCCAGACAGGCATGAATGGAAAAACTCAGGACATGAAGAGGTGTGGCAAAGAGGTCTCCCCTTGAACACATAGCTAAAGGGAACTGAGTAAGAAGGGCTTTCTTTTCCCAGAGCCAGAGCTCCCCTGAAGGTTTCATGAAGAGGGGACTGGGCCATCCCATTTCATCTCTGTGAACCCATGTCGTGCTTAGGATCACATGCATAACAGGCACTGAGTAAACATCTTCCCCAAAGAATGAAAGACCCCCAAAGAACAGAGAGCTTGGGGAAAGGTTATGAGGAGGAATTTTCCTTTTGCCCTAAATACTTTCGTGGAAGTTGGCCAAATTAGGTATTTGGGAGCAGAAAAGACTAAGGATATAAAAGGCAACAGAGGGCTTCCCTGGTGGCGCAGTGGTTGAGAGTCTGCCTGCCGGCGCAGGGGACACGGGTTCGAGCCCTGGTCCGGGAGGATCCCACATGCTGTGGAGCAGCTGGGCCCGTGAGTCACAACTACTGAGCCTGCGCGTCTGGAGCCTGTGCTCTGCAACAAGAGAGGCCGCAACAGTGAGAGGCCTGCGCACCGCGATGAAGAGTGGCCCCCACTCACCGCAACTAGAGAAAGCCCTCGCACAGAAACGTAGACCCAACACAGCAAAAATAAATACATAAATAAAATTAAAAAAAAAAAAAAAGGCAACAGAGTCAGTGGTGGCAAAACCTTCCTAGGAAAGAGAAGCAGCTGTATTGGACCCGGAGACTCCAGCTTTCCAGCACCAGCTGTCCCCTGCCCTCCACCTCCGTGAGTGACCTCAAGCCAGTCACCTTCCCTGCCTTCGTCTCCTTTGCCCTTTGTACAAATGGGAGGGGTGGACACTATGTTCTGGAAGGTCCCTTCTGACTCTCAAGCTCTGAGATTTCTTAAGATTACTAGGACTAAGCACCTTCACCTCTGTATCAGGTCGGTTGGAACGGGTTGGAGAGAATTGCTCATCCAAAGGCAGTTCCTGGGCATGTGACGAGGTGCCCAGTGGGAACCAGCTGTGGGAACGAGGGCACAGGGCGCTGCTGCTCCTGGGGCTGGCGGGAGAGTGGGCAGTCCTGCCGGTTTGGGCTGCTGACCACTGGAAGCACTCGTCCTGAGTGCCCATCACAGGCCCTTTGGGCAGCAGGATCTAGGAAGCCTCTTCTATCCCTCCTCCTCCTCATGATGGTGATGGTGACGATGGTGATGTTAGTAGTTTTGGTCCTTACACCTCTACAACTCCATGGGGTCAACAAGGCAAGAATTGCCCCATTCTGTAGACGAAAAATTGAGATGAAGTGATTTGCCCAAAGACAGACTTTGGCTTAGTAACAGAGTTACCTTGCCTGGGTCACAGGACCTCCATGCCTTCTATTTCATTATTTATCCAGGAGATTTCGTGCACGCTCGTATCCTCCTTCTCCCATGACCTCCTTGAAGGCAGGGACCATGTCTCATTCACCCCTGCCTTGTCCACAATGCCTGGCATAGAGCAGGCCCTCACATGTTTCCTGAGCTGGATTCTCTTACTAATTTTCTGCTTGTTCCTCTCCAGGGAAGCATGCACCTATATTAAACCCCCTAGTTTCTCTCTATTCCCCCACATAATTTTCTTTTTCCTATAAAAAGTAAAGGAAAATGATGTTACTTGCTCAGGTTCAAAAGTTACCCTCCTAGCTTTCTAGTGTACCTGCGTGAGGTTTTGTTCTGTTTGGGGCCGCTCATTGAAAAAGAAATCCGGTTGCTGGCCGGTAGCCTGGGAGACGATCTGCTGAGTATGGAGTTTCATTGCAGTTCACGGGACTCTCTGCCAGCGTGTGATGGCTGTGTCCCCTGCTTACATGGCTAGAGACGTTGTCAGAGCAGCCTCTGATCTCTGTGGCTTGTGAGTGAGAGAGGGAGGTGCCATGTGGCTGGGCACCAGGACACCCAGTATCAGGCACGTAGGCAGCAGGCTCCCTTCTGCCCTGCAGCCTCTGTGTGAGCAACGTCATTGCTGATCTAACACTGCACTTTCTTTTCGCTGGCAGCTACTGCCCAGGCTGTAATTTTTCAACTTGTTCTCAGCTTTCACACTCATGCCAAGCACTCTGCTGCCAGAAAACCTCTCCTGGGACTGACTCTTCCAAAAGAAGCATTTGTTTCCAGCTACCATCAAAATGTGACTTTTCTCTCGGGCTGTGACTTTGCTTCTTCCGTGGATTAGATTCCTCGCGTGATCATGATAAAGAAGATCATGTGTATCTCCCAGTTTGTTTTTCCAACTAAAATCAAGGCATTATTTCTTTCCAGTTCATGAATTTTTCTGTTTGAGGCAAAACAGAAGTGGACCAAATTTCTGTTTTGAATTGTAACAAGAGATGAACGTGGCACGGCTCAAAATGCCTCTCGTGCTTTCCAGCTGGGCATTATTGAGGCCCAGAGTACAAGACTTGCATTACCCGAGGACCAGAATTTCTTTCAGGGAAAATGTCAAATGCGTGCAACCGTAGAGGGAGGAGCAAAATGAACCCCATATCCCTGAGCTTTGACAACTAACAATCCACAGCCTGTCCACCTTCATCTCTACCACACCTGCTCTCCCCTATCCCTGGATAATTTTGAAACAAATCCAAATATATTTCGTCTGCACATATTTCAGTATGTCTCTAAAACATAAGGGCTCTTAGAAAGAAAGCACAATACCATTACCACACTTAAAAGGTTAACAATTCCTTAATATTATTAAATCCAGTCAGAATTCAAAATTTTCCAATTATCTCATATCTTTTTAAAACATTTCTTTTTACAAACAATAAATGCTGGAGAGGGTGTGGAGAAAAGGGAACCCTCTTGCACTGCTGGTGGGAATGTAAGTTGATACAGCCACTATGGAGAGCAGTATGGAGGTTCCTTAAAAAACTAAAAATAGAACTACCATATGACCCAGCAATCCCACTACTGGGCATATACCCTGAGAAAACCATAATTCAAAAAGAGTCATGTACCACAATGTTCATTGCAGCTCTGTTTACAATAGCCAAGACATGGAAGCAACCTAAGTGTACATCAACAGATGAATGGATAAAGAAGATGTGGCACATATATACAATGGAATATTACTCAGCCATAAAAAGGAATGAAACTGAGTTATTTGTAATGAGGTGGATGGACGTAGAGACTGTCATACAGAGTGAAGTAAGTCAGAAAGAGAAAAACAAATATTATATGCTAACACATATATATGGAATCTAAAAAAAAAAAAAGAAAAAAAAATGGTCAGAAGAACCTAGGGGCAAGATGGGAATAAAGATGCAGACCTACTAGAGAATGGGCTTGAGGACAAGGGAAGGGGGAAGGGTAAGCTGGGATGAAGTGAGAGAGTGGCACGGACATATATACACTACCAAATGTAAAATAGACAGCTAGTGGGAAGCAGCCACATAGCACAGGGAGATCAGCTCGGTGCTTTGTGACCACGTAGAGGGGTGGGATAGGGAGGGTGGGAGGGAGGGAGACGCAAGAGGGGAGAGATATGGGGACATATGTATAACTGACTCACTTTGTTATAAAGCAGAAACTAACACACCATTGTAAAGCAATTATACTCCAATAAAGATGTTAAAAAAATAAAATAAAATAGGAATTTCAGAGTTAAAAAAAACATTTCTTTTATTGAAGTATAGTTGATTTACAATGTTGCATTAATTTCTGCTGTACAGCAAAGTGATTCAGTTATGCACATATCTATACATTCTTTTTCGTATTCTTTTCTGTTACGGTTTATCGCAGGATATTGAATATAGTTCTCTGTGCTTTACAGTAGGACCTTGTTGTTTTCATATCTTTTTAATGGTGGTTTGTAAAATTCAGGATTCGGAGAAGGTCCACATAGTGAAGCTGGTTGATGTGTTATGGCCTAGATCTCAATTTGATGGCGCTAAACCTTGTCAGAGGACAAGTGGCCCCGCTCTTCCAAGGCTCAAAATCTCAGAGCCAGGCTGGCTCAGCCCATCCTTTGCCCTCGGGGTGGGTCATGGCATCCCAAGTTTCCACCATCACCACCACCACCCCGGTTAGGCCCTTACCAGGTCACACTGCAGAGGCTCCACGCGGGGTCCCCGCCCCAGCCTTTGCTGTTGCAGCCAGAACCAGGTGTAGCCCTGCTCCCGTGGTACCACCCATCCGTCCACTCCCTTTCTCCATAGCACGCCCTGCCCTGCCCCCGCCCCCAATAAAACAAAGCAGAACCGCAGCCATACCCACCGCAGTTCGCCCCCATGGTCAGGCCAGCTCCGCCATCCTCAGACCAACCTTCACAAATGTTCTTATGCTAAAAATCTGCTTACAATGCTGCCTCCTTTCCTCTCTACCTTTCCAAATCTTGTCCATCTCCAAAATCCAGCTCAAGTCCTGGGCAAGCTACTCCAGCACTTTCTTCCTGCCTTGAACTCCTAGGCCAGATTACCCAGCTTCCTACAATGGTACAGTGCGTTGAATTGTCATTTAGCCATCTCACCTGTGACTGTTACTCTAAACCCGTTCCAGACTAGAACTCTGTCTGTAAGTTTTGAAGACCTTTGGAAGCCTAGAACTCTGTCACGTCCCTCCCCCGTGTCTGAGCATATAGTGGCATTTCCTAGACACTTAATGAATTGATTTGGAGGGTTTCTTAAGCTCATTTCAGAAATCTAGCCATAAAGGGATGGGAGAAGGGTGTGTGGGGGTGTGTGTGTGTGGTGTTTATAGGAAGATGAGGGTGACGAGAAGCATTTTTTATTTTTTTAATGAAGAGACTTGAGCACACTTCCACGTAGAAGGAAAGGGGACTAGAGAAGGAAGGATGGTTTCAGGAGAAGGAGGGGCTGATTCATGGAGTGTGGCCCTTAGAAGACAGTGGGGGAAGGGTGGACCCAGCCAGCAGAGGTAGAAATCACCTCTGGGCTGAAGGAGGCACTCCATAAGTGTTTGCTGAATGGATCAGACCAGAACACTGAAGCCTTCCTGGAAAGGAAGCCCATAGAGTAAAAACCCAGTCAGAAATCCTAGAACTCAGCAGGCCTGCAGAGGTGATCAGAGAAGAGGATGGCTGTGGGATGACAGACAGTCTCAGTTTCTCACATTCTGAGATGCATGCAGCCCAGGTACACCCATGAGCCTAAAAGAGTCAATGTGATTTTTAAAGTGAACCTGTATTTGGCTATTTTCTTACTGCACCTTACGTCTTGTTTTAAAATTTAATACAATTTCAAAGCAGGTACAACAGTAAAGAGCATAGTAGCATGGCCCCGTGTACCCGTCTCTCCATGACTAATCTAGTTTCATCCATACCCCCGCCCTATCCATTCCCCCTCCACTGGATTCCTTTGAAGAAAATCTATGGATGCATATATATAATTATAGGTAATAACTCTGTAAAAATACCCACAATATCATCTTCACATCTAAAAACTGTTAACAATGATTTTTTTTTAATTTTTTAAAAAATCTTTATTGGAGTATAATTTCTTTACAATGGTGTGTTAGTTTCTGCTTTATAACAGAGTGAATCAGCTATACATATACATATATCCCTATATCTCCTCCCTCTTGTGTCTCCCAGTGGTTTCTTTTTGTTGTTGTTGTTGGGGGTAGGAGTTTATTAATTTATTTTATTTATTTTTGCTGTGTTGGGTCTTCGTTTCTGTGCGAGGGCTTTCTCTAGTTGCGGGGAGCGGGGGCCACTCTTCATCGCGGTGCACGGGCCTCTCACTATCGCGGCCTCTCTTGTTGCGGAGCACAGGCTCCAGACGCGCAGGCTCAGTAGTTGTGGCCCACGGGCCTAGTTGCTCCGTGGCATGTGGGATCTTCCCAGACCAGGGCTCGAACCCGTGTCCCCCACATTAGCAGGCAGATTCTCAACCACTGTGCCACCAGGGAAGCCCCCAATGGTTTCTTAATGTCATCAAATATCCAGTGCAAATTCAAATTTTCCCAATTGTCTCATAAATCTTTTTTGGTTTTTTTCCCTATTTTTTAATTGAAGTATAGTTGATTTACAATGTGTCAGGTATATAGCAAAGTGATTCAGTTATATATATATATATCTATATATCTTTTTCAGATTCTTTTCCATTGTAGGTTATTATAAGATATTGAATGTAGTTCCCTGTGCTATAGTCTCATATATTTATGAAATAGTTTGTTTGGATCAGGGTCCAAATAAGGTCCATGTATCATGACTGGTTAATATGTCCCTTGAGTTTCTTTTAATCTATAGGTCCTCCTTTTATTTTTCTCCATCATGGGTGTATTTGCTCTGTACATACATATGTAGAGACTCACTACTGCCTTGGGCAATAACAATTCATGCAAGTAAATGAAGGGTAATTTTATTATTTTATAATCTGTTTGCACACATGGTATGGGGTAAGTAAAACACTTTATGGGTTGAGCAATTTCTTATATTTATACATTTACGACATATACGTTACAGCATGTATTGTAATAATAAAAGCATATAGGGCTCCTTAGAAGATCAGAACTATGTAATTACTGGTACAGTTTGATTGCTGTTTCTCACTGATTACTCTTTCTCACTGACTGCATCCTATGTGCTTAAGAATAACAAAAATTCTAGTGAAAATAAATATTGTTTGTAACTTGACTATATCCGACAAGTCTGGACAAAAAAAAACCAGTATTCATTATTATCCTATTATGACGTTTACCTTTTGGGGCCTAAGTCTGTCCCTCAGACCTACCTGGCGCCCCTGACATTTGTGGTAGCCACACTCTTGGGGTAGAGCCCTCAGTGTCTATGTGAACGCCTAGGCAGCCCATCCTGGGCCACCATCCCCAGGGCCTGTCTCTTTAGACTGGCTACCGAAATGCAGTCAGATCAAAACTTGCCCCAATGGATAAAACCACAGTGGCAAGGTTTTACACATTCTAGATGTTGACACACCTTTTTTTTAACCAACAGTCAAAGTTTTCGTATAATAAAAGCTTTTGGTCGGGCTTCCCTGGTAGCGCAGTGGTTGAGAGTCCGCCTGCCGATGCAGGGGACACGGGTTCGTGCCCCGGTCCGGGAAGATCCCACATGCCGCGAAGCGGCTGGGCCCGTGAGCCATGCCCGCTGAGCCTGCGTGTCCGGAGCCTGTGCTCCGCAACGGGAGAGGCCACAACAGTGAGAGGCCCGCGTACCGCAAAAAAAAAAAAAAAGAAAAAAGCTTTTGGTCAGTCCCCAAGGTTTGTTTTGTAAGGGGATCTGACTCTAATAAAAATGCCCCCAGTCTGGCCATGTATACTTATATGAAAATGATCACAGATTGTGAATACACGATTTGAATACACGATTAAATAGATTATATTTGCAATTTAAAAATGAATATTCAAATGTTGAATAAAAGAGAAAATTGCTAAATACCCTCCTTGGAGTGCTATTTAGTTTTGAAGTTCATTCATTCATTTCTTCAACAGATGTGCCTTCTGTGGGCCAGGCACTGTATTTAGTATTGAAGATACAGTGGAGAACACAACAGATCTGGTCTCTGTCCTCATGGAACTTACATTCCAGTGGAAAAGCCTGATAATAAATTACGGATAAGAAAACCAATACATAAGTAAAATAATTCCAGTCTGCAGTCAATGCTATGAAGGAAATAAGCAAGGGCTATGATGGAGAAAAATGGGGGGACCACTATGGACCGGGTGGTGCAGGCAGACTTCTCAGAGGAGGCACCATTAAAGTTGAGACTTAAAGGATGGGACTGAGCCCACCATGAGTCAAACCTGGGGAATGGCATTCCAAAGGGAGTGCACAGAGCACTCAGAGACCCTGCTGCAACAGAGAGCTTGTATATTTTATGTGTATGTGATGTAAAGACTCAGAATGAACCCAGGGTTCATCTGGCTTCCCCCTGGCCAGGCTGGGTGCTGCCCTACAACAAGGCTGAGTGGGAGTCATTCAGCACCCGCTCAGGTACACTACTCCGTCTGTTAGAAAGGTCCTCCTTTCAGGGGGCTGGGACCCAGCTCTCTCTGGGGGGTCACCCATCCTTCGTGGTCCTGTGGCTGGAGCCATAGAGAACACAGCTAAGCCACAGGACCCCATTCAGAAGGGAAGGCAGCCTCTGTATCCTCTCTAAATCCATCTCAATGCCACACATTCTGAGGATGTTGTTAGGATGCAGAAGTCACATTGTTAAAATATGTTTTATATATATTTGACAGCTCCTGCAGTTCACTTCTGAAGTTGATTAAAAGACACATGGCTTCCCACAAAAGTCCAGTGGGTTCAGCTGATCAGTAGTGTGGGGTTCCCACAGCATCTGCCTTGGCTGGATTCTTGCCCCCTGAGCCCAGGGCCACGTTGTGCTGACTCTGCCTGTTTCCCTGACAGTCAAGTGGAGAGGCATGGCCATAAAGCCCGAGATCCTGCCCAGAAGGAGAGGAGGCTAGCAGAGGGGTGGGTTGATGATTGACAGGTGATGTCTTATGGTTTTATTATAAACAAACAGGGGTCAAGGAACCAAACTGGCGTTGAAGCCTTTTCTTTGTTAATATTACAAGTGAATCAGAGACAGGGCAGAGCAAGGGCTGGAGAGTCAGTGTTACTTACTATTTACAAAGCTTAAAGCTGGACTGCCATAGCAGGCCCATTCTGCTTCCTTGGTTTTTACTGTTACAGATCAAGAAAAATAGGAATGTTTTCTAAAGATGCTGTTAAGCCATACTTTATATCAAACTTTTCTCTTTATTATTTCAATATTTGTTTGGGTCGACTTGAGAGGGAGGAGACTGGGAAAGGGTAAATTCCTCCCAAGCCACTCTTTGGCATCCTTTCTGCTTTAGCCATGGCAGTGGGGCCCGTAGTGCAGGCTGGGGAGCGAGAAGAGGTGAGCTGCAGGACTGGGGCCGCCAGCTCAGCTCTCTGCTAAACCTTGCGAAGTCCTTCCCCTCCATCTTGCCATACGTAGAGGGCCCCTCCCCCTCCAGTAATCCCCTTCCAATATTGCTGGGGTGGAGAGGAGAGGGGAGGTATGGGTGTAGCTAGAAGAAAAGGCTTTGCGGTCATTTACCCTTTGGCTTCCAGGCATTTGTCAGGTCCTTTCTGGAGGAAAGGCTTTTATAGGGAGGAGAGTGAGGTTTCCAGGATGCCAAAGATAAATGGTGACAACTGTTTGCTTTTGCTCCTGCATCTCTGGCACCCTCTTAGGTCCTGTTGCCTTAGAGAGCGTTCGTTGTGGCGAAGCTCTGCCCACCTCTTTGGACTCCTCTGAGCCTGCTCTCCCCTCCCCTTTTTATTGCAGCAATGCTGAGACACACCAAGCTGCATCCCAGCTCCCAGAAACACCCTCTCCCTGCCCCTCTCACTCCCCCAAAAGGCAGGGCCAAGTGTTTCCCCACCCTCGATGCTCCTGTGGAGCCCTTTACACTTCTCTTTCCTAGAGGCACCTACACTTATCAAAATAACATTTTATACTTTCTACCCAGTAGACCAGTGGTTCTCAAAGCGTGGTCCCTGGACAAGCATCACCACCACCATCATCACCTAGGAGCCTGTTAGAAATGCAGATTCTTGGGCCCCCCCCCCACCCCCAGACACCCTGACCCAGACACTCTGGGGGTGGTGCCCGGCATCTGTCATTTCATTGAACGAGCCCAGTGGGTGACTCAGCGCTCGCTGACGCTGACGGTTGGGAAGCACCTCACTGGGCTCTCAGCTCGTCCCATTCACTCCTGTATCCCTGACTCCTCCCACTGAGCCTGCACATCAACGTGCTCAGCAAAGGGTTCCTGAACAACAACAGGCCACTAATAGGTTAGACAAGTTGCTAAGGTGGTAACGGCCTAACCCCAGTAGGGAAACCAAGCCAGGCCCATCACCTGTCAGTGCTCAGTACATGTTATTCTCTTTGATCTTCTTTGACTTGTTCACAAAGGAATTTTGGTCGATGTAAGCACACGAAGTCCCCAGAAGAACCCGACATCCTGCCCTACCCTCCTAAAAAAAGAATATTAAGAATATTCTTTCTCCAAGCTCAGGCAAAGACCACCTCTGAATAGTACGAACTGCAGACACCATCTTTTTAATGCACTGTTATATGTGTAATTATGGAAACATAATTATGGTGTTTGAGGTCATTTTTCTTCAATGTTGACCATTAGGAACATAACTTCCTTTTCTAAATCTGTTTTCATGGCTCATTTCATGTCTTTAATGTTTTGTGTGTGTGTGTGTGTGTGTGTGTGTGTGCGTGTGTGTGTGTGTGTGTGTGTGGTAAAATATACATAACATAAAATTTACCATTTTTAACCATTTTAAAGTGCATTCGGTGGTGTTAATTACAGTCACACTGTTGTGCAAACATCATCACTAGCCCTTTCCAGAACTCTTTCCATCATCCCAAACGAACATTCCTGGTGGTGCAGCCGCTGTGGAAAACACTTTGGTGATTCCTTAAAAAGTTAAACATAGCATTGTCGTATGACCTGACAATTCTACTCGTAGAGTAGAATTTTGAGGCATATACTCAAAGGAATTGAAAGCAGAGACTCAAACAGATACTTGTACACCAATGTTCATAGCAGAATTACTCGTAATAGCCGAAAGGTGGAAATAACTCATGTGCCCATCAAGACATGAAGGGATAAATAAAATGTGGTATACGCCTACAGTGGAACACTGTTCAGCCATAAAAAAGCTCAGCTCATTTTAACATACAACTTCTTTCCCAGGAATCTAACCAACTAGATGTTTGAGGAGACCTGAGGTGACTTTGTGTATTTTCACATCTATCACAGAAGCAAACTTAGAGTAGACGCTCAGTAAACACTCATTGGTTGAGGAAAAGTCTCTGTATCTTACTTGGTCTAGACTCAGAACAGTTGGTGTCAGACTTTGGTGTGTATCAGAATCCCCTGGAGGACTTGTTAAAACACAAATTTCTTGTTAAAACACTCTCAGGGTTACTAATTCAGAAGGTTTGTGGGCTTCCCTGGTGGCTCAGTGGTTGAGAGTCCGCCTGCCGATGCAGGGGACGCAGGCTCGTGTCCCGGTCCAGGAGGATCCCACATGCAGCAGAGTGTCTGGGCCCGTGAGCCATGGCCGCTGAGCCTGCGCGTCCGGAGCCTGTGCTGCGCAACAGGAGAGGCCACAGCAGTGAGAGGCCCGCGTATGGCAAAAAAAAAAAAAAAAAAAAAAAAAAAAGGTTTGGGGTGCAGTCCCAGAATGTGCCTTTCTAACCAAATTCCCAGGTGATGCTGGTACTGCTGGTCTGGGGACCACACTCTGAGGACCACTGGTCTAGCACAGTATTTCTCATCCCTAACTGCACACTGGAGCTTCCTAGAGCTTCTAAGTTTGCCCCTGGCCCCCACCCCAGAGATCAGGTTTAATGGGTCTTGGGTGGTGTCCAGAGACAGGAGGCTTTAAGAAGCTGCTCAGGTGATTCTGATGTGCGGCCGAAGTTAAGAGCCGCTGATAGAAAGCCTTCATTACATCGACACCGTTGGGGCTGGAGCCAGGGCTTTTTGCTCTCTGGTGTCAAGGTAGGGTTTCTTTTTTCCAAAGTAATTAATTTTTTATTGTGGCAGAATATATATAACATAAATTTACCATTAATTACATTTAGTATATTCACAGTGTTGTACAACTGTCACCACTGTTTAGTTCCGGGACATTTGCATCATCCCAAAGGAAACGCCACACTCACTAAGCAGTCATTTCCCCTCCTCCCCCCAGCCCTTGGCAACCACTAATCTACCTGCTGTCTCTATAGGTTTGTCTCTTCTGGGTATTTCTGATAAATGGAATCACACAATTGGTGTCTGGCTTCTTTCACACAGTATAATGTTTTCAAGGTTCATCTATGATGTAGCATGTATCAGTACTTCATTCCTTTTTTATGGCTGAAGAGTATCCCATTGTATGGATGTATCACACGTGTTTCTTATTTCATAGGATTGCTTTTTGCTGTATTTTAAATATTTGACTGCAGTTAACTTGCTATTCTCTGCTATAAAATAGCTGTTGACTGAAATAAAGCATTCACGTTCCTCTTGTGTGGGTTTTAGAAAGTAAACTGTCAACAGAGCTGGCACGAAAGGAAGCTGGAGATAATACAGCCTGGTTTCCTGGAGACGAGGGTCTGGGGGACAATGAGGCTAGTATTTGTAACAAGCTTCTGAATGAAGAGAGAAAACTTCAAATAATCATGATAATAAAGGCGTGTTCCATGCAAGGTGATGAAGCAATGTTCCCTGGCAGCAAAAGGAAACTGATGGGAGAGCAAATAATGTGAGCAGAGGCTGCCCTAGTGACCCGCTGCTTCCCTGGCAGAGAGAGAGAGAGAGAGAGACTGACTCTGCTGCCAAAAAGCTGCTCTTCTCTCCCTTGCTCCCCCATCCACCTTCTCAGCACTCATCTTTGTGAAACGTGTGAGGCTGTCAGTGAGGACCCGAGACTGGATGGGGTGGCTAGACAACAGGTCAGGGGCCGTCCTGCATATCTAAGTTGGATGCGGCCCTGAACAAGCTATTTAGTTGTGGACTTTGATATCTATTTACTAGGACGAGAACCTCCCCTTCCCTCCTGCTCTGATTCCTCACCCCCTCTTTGCAACCAAACATCGTCCGGTCACTTCTGCATCTCCACTTCCTGCTCAGATCTCACTGCTTCCAGGCCCACATCCCGCTGGATTCAAATAGACTCTTCAGCCCTCATTTGTCTTGCAGCCCTTGGCCCCAGTGCCTCCCCACCTACCCCACCCCATTTCTGAACCTCTCCTCTCTGGTTTCTGGGGGATACTGCTTTGTCTGAGTTATCTTCCCATTTCTCCTGCCCCTTCTCAGCTCTCTGTAGCTACCTGCCCTTAATGTCAGCTCTCCCTGTGGTTTTGTCCTTTTGGCTCTTCTCTTTCTCTCTCATTTACACTCCCCTGGGGTGACCTTATCCCCTCCCGTGGCTTCAGCACCACCTCTGCCCTGGCGGGGTTTCCTCCTGAGCTCCAGACCCATTGCCTACTGGCCACCCCCATTGGATGCTCCATGGGTTCCTGAAATCAGACGTGGCTGGAGGGGGAGGCAGACGAGCAAACAAATAATTTGAAAAATAACCAAACCTACCATCCTTTCCTCTGTCACCCTCCTCCTTCCAAAACCTCCTCCACCTCCTTCGAGGTTCTCTATCTCAGCTGATAGAACCGCCCACCCCCCAAAGGCTGGGAATCACACTCCACTCCTTCCTTTCCTTTGGCCCCATTTTTAGGCACAGAGATGTAACAATTTTACTCTTTTAGGAGTCTTTTTTTTAGGACGATATTTTTTCTTTATTTTTAATCTTTTTTTTAAAAATTGAAGTATAGTTGATTTACAGTGTTGTGTTAGAGTCAGGTGTACAGCAGAATGATTCAGTTATGTATGTGTGTATGTATATATGTATACGTGTGTGTATATATGTATACGTGTGTGTATACATAGACGTGTGTCTGTATATGTAGATGTGGGTGTGTACGGAGACGTGTGTGTGTGTACATAGACGTGGGTGTGTACGGAGACGTGTGTGTGTATACGTATACGTGGCTGTGTATGTGTATATGTGTGGGTGTGTGTATGTATACGTGTATGTATATGTATACGTGTGTGTGTATACATATATATTCTTTTTCAGATTCTTTCCCATTATAGGTTATTACAAGATATTGAGTATAGTTCCCTGTTTTATACAGTAGGACTTTGTTGTTTATTTTATATATAGTAGTGTGTTTCTGTTAATCCCAAATTCCTAATTTATCCCTCCCTCCCCCTTTTTTCCCTTTGGTAACCATAAGTTTGTTTTCTATGTCTCTGAGTCCATTTCTATTTTGTAAATAAGTTCATTTGTATCATTTTTTTGAAGATTCCACATATAAGTGATATCATACGATACATGTCTTTCTGTCTGACTTACTTTATTTAGTATGATAATCTCTAGGTCCATCCATGTTGCTGCAAATGGCATTATTTCATTCTTTTTTATGGCTGAGTAATATTCCATTGTGAATATATGTGTGTATAGAGATATGTGTGTATACATATATAATATATAATAACAGTATATACTTCTGTATATACTGTATTCTTCGCGCCAAAATGGACAACCTGAATCTCATGAGAAACCCTCAGACAAACCCAAATGGAAGGAATGCTATGTGATATCTAGTCTGTATGCTTCAGAAATGTCAAGAGCAGGAAAGGTCTAAAGAGATGCCACAAATAAATTTAGTGAATTATCCGGATTGACTCCCAGTTCAGGAAGAAAAGCTATCAAGGACCAAATTAAGTTTCTTTTAAACTTGGCCTTCATCTGCCCCTACTGGCATAGCCCTGTTCAGATGCATAGCTCCATGTCTGTAGGCCTCACTGGCCTTGCTTCTCCAGCCCTCCACTCCCTACGCTAGATCCAGATCCAGACGTTTCTCTGCTGAAAGTTCTTCAGTGGCTCCTCAGGCCTTCAGGCTTAATCCCAAGGTCTGGAGTGCAGCCCACAAGCCCGTCATGATCCCACCCCCCTCTCTAGGCTTTGCTTCCCCTACTACCGTGTGTCACAAAGTGGGGGTGGGAGTCTTAAGACTTCACCCTGACTAACAAGTTAGCCTGCCACAGTTTCACGGATGCTGGTAAAGACACGAGACTGCTGAGTCAGAGACGGACAGTTTAATACTCACAGGGATAGCAGAGTGACATTTGCAGCTGTTTCTCAAGCCCCAGTTCCATAGGGTGATGTAACCAGGGCCTTGTAACGCCTCCACTTGCAAGCTGCTCTGCATAAGGAGCGTCCCTCTCAGCTTAGGAAACCCCAGCGTGTAAAGGGGGGTGGTTAGCAAACTTGCCCAACCTTTGCCTCCAAGAGAGACATGATTTTACTGGACAGCAAACAGATCTGCTCTCTGCCCTGGAAGGAGACACTGCCTTATCTATACAAGATGACTTGCTACATAAACATCTTTGAAAAGATAGTCTGGAACGAAAGCTGTCGGAGCCTCTGCTCACAGACGCAGGGAGAATCTTTTCCCTACCACTTCTCAGACACTGAGCTGCTGCCATCCTGATTCTCTGATTGCATCCCACACTCTCGTCTGGTTTCGGAGCTCTGCCGCCTGCAGCGGAATGCCATTTTCATCCCTAAAACACACACCACCATGCACGTAAACATACACGCACTCTCCTTGCCCTGCTAACTCCTTTATCTTTCAAGAATCAGCTCTTCAGGGAAGCCTGACAGCCACCGTCACCCCCAAATGTAGGAATTCTGCCCCACCTTTGTGTCCCCAGGGTCAGTGTACGTTATCACAAGACTTAATCTGTTCCGTTGTCATTACCTGTTTACACACCTGCTTGCCGCTCAACCCTCAGTGCATGGAAGGCAGGGGCTGTGTCCTGCTTGTCTCTGATCCCCAGTGACCAGCCCACAAAGGGAATCATTAAGGATTGGTCAAAAGAATAAGTGAATCAGTGAATAGACTGTTATTTTAAAGCTGCTAGCAGTTTCTTCCTGTCACTTGAGGGGGAGTAGAATGTAAAAAACGGACGAGGATGGAAAATCTTCATGTGGGAAGGGGCAGGGCAGCTGGGGAGGTCCATAAGCATTTTCTGCATTCTGGGGGAGGGACCAAAACTTTGTCCCACTCCCCCTGTTGCAGGACAGAGCACTTGGATAAGCCCTCTTAGTGACCCAGACTTGAGGCAGGTAACTACCCAGCGTTTCTGTGAAAGCTCAGCCCCGGCTGTAACAGTCCAAGTGCTGGCGTTTCAGGCTGAGGTGCCAAGCGTTCTGTCTAGTGATCCAGTGATCCAAATAGGGTGCGTCTTTAACTGGTCTGTGCCCTTGCGAAGAGCACTGCCTTTCTAAAATAATGGATTTAGCTGTCCTGGACTGGAAGGTTGTTGCCTCACCTGTGGTGTTATTTCAGACTAAGCCAGTGGTGCTCAGGAGTGATTTTTGTCCCCTCGGGATGTTTGGCAACGTCTGTGGAGACATTTTTGGTGTCATAAGGGGGAATGCTGCTGACATTCAGTGGGTAGATGGCTGGCCAGGGATGCTGCTAAACATCGCACAGGGCACAGGACAGCCCCCAGACAAAGAATTATCCTGCCCCAAATGTCAACAGTGCAGAGGCTGAGAAGCCCTGGACTATTGTGATTGTCTCGGCTGGGCCACGCAGAAGGAAAGAGCAGATCACACATTGCAGAGGGTGTTCTTCTAGAAAGAATGAGGTGCTCTCTCTGTCAGTCATCCTGGGGCAGGAAAGAGGAATGGAGGCCTAACCTCAGGGGAGGGGAAACACAGTCAGGTCTCCAGGCCAGGAGAGCAAGACTGGTGCGTACAACCTGATGGTAGGAAACCCCCAGGGACAGGGACGATCATTGCCTTCGGGGAGTACTGATGACAGAGACATCTGACTTTCCTCTTAGGCTGTAGTTGCCTGCGTCACCCTGGGACCTCAGTCAAATTTTATTAAACTCCAAAGCCTCGTGAGTTGTTGTTTTTCTTAAAGCTACCATTTAATGAGCACTTACTACATGCCAGGCATCGTTCTATATCAAAGGTTGGCTAACATTTTCTACAAAAGGCCAGATAGCAAATATTTTAGGCTTTGTGAGCTGTATGATCTCTGTCACTACTACCCAACTCTGCTTTTGTTTAAAAAAAAAAAAAAAAAGGCAGCCATAGAGAATATGTAAACAGGTGAGTGTAGCCGTGTTCCAAGAAGATTTTATTCACAAAAACAGGTGGTGGACTGGATTTGGCCCATGGGCCATAGTTCACCAACCCCCATTCTATATGCTTAACAGGTATTAATTAATCTGCGTAACAACCCTACGACAGAGGCACTATGTTCTCATTTAGCAGATGAGGTGACTGAGGCACAGATGTTGAGTAATATGCCCAAAGTCGCGCGCCAGTAAGCAGCCAGGCTGCCACTGACCCTGACCCTCACATTCTCCCCAGCAGCAGCCTTTGGAGGGTCCAGAGCCTGGGCGGCAGCAGCAGTTATGAGGTGGTGAGAGGGGACCAGCAGACAAGCCCTGGCAATGGTCCAGAGCTAGAGGGGAGAAGCAGCAATGGAGAGATTTGTGACCTTGTAAACATTCCTGGGGGGTCTGGAAATAACAGAAAGAGGGGATCTGGTAAAAGACGTGAGCTTTCTGCAGCTACCCACGGGGGAACCTGACCTAAGGGAGGCTGGCTAGTCTCTGAACATTGGCCTGCTGTTGATCCCGTCCTTCACTTACCAGCTTTCACAAAGAGGAAGTCCTTTCTGATATCTAACCTATAGCGCTTTTGCTGTTAAAGCTGCTCCCTCAGTTTTCCCTTTTAGGGGGAAAACTTGCTGTTTGATGGTTCTTCTCACACCTGAAAGCCTTCATCCAGTTCATCCAGGCTACTTCTTTTTTTTTAAATTAATTAATTTATTTTTGGCTGTGTTGCGTCTTCGTTGCTGCACATGGGCTTTCTCTAGTTGTGGAGAGCAGGGGCTACTCTTCGTTGCGGTGCGCGGGCTTCTCATTGCGGTGGCTTCTCTTGTTGTGGAGCACGGGCTCTAGGCACGCGGGCTTCAGTAGTTGTGGCACACAGGCTCAGGATTTGTGGCACGTGGGCTCTACAGCGCAGGCTCAGTAGTTGTGGTGCACGGGCTTATTTGCTCCGCGGCCTGTGGGATCTTCGCGGACCAGGGATCGAACCCATGTCCCCTGCATTGGCAGGTGTATTCTTAACCACAGCGCCACCAGGGAAGTCCCCATCCAGGCTACTTCTGTCTCCCTTCCAGAGGGGTGTGAAGTGCAGTGGGAAGGTCAAGGGCTTTGGAGCCATTGGCCAAGCTGCCAGTCACAGCTCCACCACCTACTGGCTGTGTGACCTTGAACATATCTCTTAGATTCCCTGAGCCTCGCTTACAAAATGAAAGTGGCAGTACCCACCCGGCAGGACCCCAGGGCTGTTGGGAGGAATAAACATGGTAGCGTAGTGTCTATTTGTGATGGATTTATAAGACATGCTGGTTCCCAGGCCCTTCTGAATGGAATTGTCTCAATTCCTCCTTTCCGCCGCCCCCCCCCCCCTGCCCTTAGGGGCTGTTTTCCAACATTTTAGAGCAAGTTCTCCTTTTCACCTCTCCGGAAAACAAATCTAGGGCTCCCTGCCTGGTTCCTTTTACTTCTAATGAGATATGCATGGTGATGTGGCATTTCGTTTCAGACTGGTTTCACCTCTGAAATCCTGCCATCCCAGATCAAGTGCCACCTTCTCCCTGGTGCCTTCCCTCACTCTCAGAGCCAAAAGTAAACAGAGAAACAAACCATTCTTTCCTCGTTCCCTCAGCACCTCTCCTGCACTGGGCTCTCTGCCTCTGCCCGAGCAGCCCCTTGGGGGAGGCTGTCACTCCCCACATGGTGTGCATATGTTCTCCTTCTAGGTAACCCCCCTTGGGGCCAGAAGGGGCTCCTGCTCAGTCCCGTACCCCTCGAACACTGCCTTGCTTGCAGCAGGCTCGTGCTCAAAAACCACCAGGGAGGAAAACATTCTCCAGTGATCATTCAGCACATTAGCCTTCGCTGGAGAGTGAGCACTTGGTTATTAACCCCAGAGGATCCTATGCTTCTCAAGGCAGTTAAGTGAAGGAAGAGCATCAAAGTCCTGCCGTTCTCCATTGTTTTCCCCACGGCGTAACAAGGTTTCTGACCGGACATCTTTGCACACCCAGTCTTCCCTGCAGACCTCCCATGCTCAGTTTTACTCAGCGCTGGGGCACTCCCTGTTCCATCCTTGCTGATAGAGACATTTAAGCATTACACCAGAAGGTTCATCAAGAGCTGGGAGGCTCTTGGGAAACTGCCAAAAGGAAGCACTGAGGGGTGGCTGTAAGTTCTCACCCAAGCACCGCTCCAGGCAGTGGGATGTCAACACACATTCCCGTAGCTCAGAAACCGGCGGAGAGGCTCACTCCAAGTTCACAGTGTAGGAGATGGAGGTGTGAGTGTCGGAGGTGTGGACACATCTAAGAATGTAGATACACGTGAACGTGGATGCATGCGAGCACACATATGTGTGCATGTGTAAATGCATGCATACACCTCTCCTGAATCACCAGGACCGAGCACGGGGCAGGCAGCTCTCATTCAGTCTCTGCTGGGGCTCCTGTCTTGCTGCGCTCGCACGGTGTTCCTCACCAGGAGCTACTTCCTGCCCTTCTCCCCACCCCCAGGTCCACCCACTCTCTTTGATCTGCTTTTCTTCTTCACTTACGTGTGTCTATTCCCAGTTCTTCCTTCCAACTCTCATCTTTCTGATTCCAACCACCACACTCCCTCAGCTGTCCATCCTACTCCCAAGAATCCGAAAACAGTGTTGATTCATTACTGTCCCTGTAGGACCTCTGACATCTCTCCCAGCCGTGTGCTGCCTACAGTAACGATGACTTGACTGTATTGATTTTTTTCCCTGGCAACCACACTGGTCTTTGATCTACATTTCCCTTGAGTGTGTCACAAGGAACCATATCAAATGTTTATTTATGTCAACAGGTATTAAGTCTGTTGTGTTTTCTTTAACCACTAAGGCTTTTACTCTGATGTAGGGAAGAAAAGCAAGTTAATTTGGCATAATTTGTTTCTGGCAAGTCTATATTATTTACTTTTTCAAAAAACTCACTGCATTTCCTCAATGGCTTTTGCGCCGTGTTGTGATGCGTCGTGTAGGGTGCACAATGCCTGGCATAAAATGAGCATCCACCAGATGGCTGGGAGAATACACGAGACGGAAATCAGGAGACACAAATTCCAGTCCTGGCTCAGCTTCTCATGCTTGGGCCACTTGACAGCTCTGAGCTTTCCTCGCCTCATCTGTAAATGAGTGTGGGGCTTGGCCACATCAGTGCTCCCCACTAGGGTCCCACCTAGGCAGCAGTGGCAGCCTGGATGCTGATTTGAATACTTCACGAAGCCCAACAGAGATGGGCTCTCATCTACAATCAGGCTGCTCCTGCCAGTTGCAACATTAGATAGCGTACGTTTCTGGCTGAGTTATATCAACAGGTCAGGACCCCCACTGCCCCTCCCGTGGTTCAGACCCCTATCCCCCTCTCCTGCATCTGGCCCCCTTCCTTCCATGTTTCACACTCAATTCACTCTTTACTTTGTAGCCACAGTGATCCTTCTAAAAGGCTTATCTCAGCTTTCTACCTAGAACGCTCCAGCTGTCCCCCTGCTGTCTCCAGAATGAGGTCCCAACTCCTCAGCCAGCTCACGGGCCCCTCACTCTGGCCCTGGTCCATCTCCCCAGCCCCTGCGCTCCTCACTGAGGTCCCTGGTAGTGCCCAGAACCTGCCAACCTAGGTGATCATTGCACAGTCTGTCCCTTAACCCTAAAGGCTCTTTCAACCCCTGCCCTTTGCCTGGCTAGCTCTTACATGTCCTCCAGGTCTCAGCTTAGACATCACCTCCTCCAGGAAGCCTTCTCTAATCCTTTCCCAAGTGAGGGCACTCTTTTCTGTGCTTCATCTCTCTGCTTTGTAAGGCCTAATTCACTGTCTCCTCCCAGATTCTCAGTCTTATTCATGCCTTATTCATCATTTCCTCAGCACCTAGCCTAATACTTGGCACTTTGTTTTTACTCTATAAATGTTTATGGAATAAATGTGAATCCTTATCTTGGGCTAACTAAAAACTTTGATTGGTTTTCAGATCTGTCTTTGATTAATAACAAATGGGAGAACTAACTATTTCATTAATAATTTGTTAAACCTTTTAAACAATGGTATCCATGGAGGAGGGCAGAATAAAAGAGTGATGCATGTGTAGGGTACCATTACTCTCAGGTCCCTTCTAGGTAACAATTCCAGAAATTTATTTGTATAACATTTTGGCTCAGGATCATGAAAAACACCTATAAACTCGAAGGGCACTATCAATGAAGAACCTTTAGATTTGCAGGTCATAGGAGAATAGACAGTTACTCACGTTGGAATCACCAGTTTGCCTCTGGGCTTCCTGGTGGGCAAAGCCAAAAGGGGAAACAGTCATTTGCATGACTGCCTCAGACCCGCTACAAAACCTCTTTGTTCCACAACCTTCACAGTCACCTTTTCTCCTTTCTCCACTTCTCGTGCAGTTCCCAGAAGATGGAGTACCAAGGAGAGGCCTCCCTACAAAAGCAGCAGGCGCCATTTGCCAGTGTCACCATTCCCTGCTATAAGCAAGTCTCACCCTCATCATAACCAAGGAGCCCTTTCTAAGCCAACTGTCCCAAAAGGTGGGGGCAGCATGACCATCTGCCCTGAAGCTAACCACGGGCATCCTTACGAGATCTGCATGGGTCTCCTATTCACCCAGAACTCATACAGCTGATCTAGTCACAAGTTAATGATTACAAACTCATTTAAAAAGTTAAGATGAGCTAAATGAGCCATTTTATTTAGAGTCATGCCAGTTCTTTTTTTTTTATATACTGCAATTTTATTTCAGTCGCACAAATGAAGTTAGCATGTAGGAAATTTAAATGAAACAGTACGGTAAAAATAGCAGAGAACCAAAAACTCTAATAAGGAAGTCCACCTAAAGCATGAGAATTCAACATTCATTAGTGTTTCATCTTCAGTTTTGATTGACACTTGATGCTTGCAAATTTTGAAACAAACTTTGAGATCATGATGACTATTCTGAAGAGATTTCAGCACCAGCACTAGGGTTTGTACATTCAGTTGGTTTGCAATTGACTTGTTAGCCATTTACACAGTGTATAGTACAGATTTGTCACAGGTCAGATCACAGTGTTGAAGGAAAGAAGTACCTTCCTGTAATTAGAAAGGATCCCTTAAACTGCACTCAGCTTAAGACATGCAACGTACAAAAGCACAAAAACCATCAGAATATTGCGGCTCCAAGGAACATAGTTTTGATAAGGAAAGTAACCTAAGCTTCTGCTTCCCGTTTTAATTACTGAAATCTCTAACAATGACAAAACTGTCACATAGGACAGTTACGTCAGTCCTGAGTCAACCTTTATGGACATGAGGAGGTGGCAGCTCGTATTTGTTCCTTCCTGGTTGGCAAAAATTAAATGTTTGCCAGGTCACTGGAAAGCTTGTTCCTTAAAGGAATACTTTTGTGAGTTAAAAAAAAAAGAAAAAGAGCCCGTCTATGGGAATTCCCTGGCGGTCCAGTGGTTAGGCCTTGGTGCTCTCACTGCTGTGGCCCAGTTCAATCCCTGGTCAAGGGAACTAAGATCCCACAAGCCATGTGTCTCAGCCAAAAAAAAAAAAAGCACCTAATTTATTTTGTTTACAAATACTTGTCATACTGGTCCAACACCACTAAAAAGTGTAAGTGAACTGTGGCTTGACTGAAAATTGAAAGAAGTTACAGTTCAAAATCTAATATGATTCCCCATCATTCCTATATGCTGTGTTGGACAGCATGCATACTAGCCATTATTTTTACATTTTCTTGCCCCTACTGTTTCACTATTTAATTGTTGATCAATTAAATCATTTCAGCTCCTTTCTCTGTGCTCTTAGCATCGAACAGGGTGCTTCTTGGTATTTGTGGAACAGCTACCATATTTCATTGCTTCTAGATGCCGTGGATTATAAGATATATCCCACTTACAGAGATGCTAAAATAAAAAAGTTGCATCTGAAACTCAATGAAATACCGTCTTTGTCTACAGCAGGTCCTGGCTCTCTTTTTTTTTTTAACATCTTTATTGGAGTATAATTGCTTTACAATGGTGTGTTAGTTTCTGCTTTATAACAAAGTGAATCAGTTATACATATACGTATGTTCCCATATCTCTTCCCTCTTGTGTCTCCCTCCCTCCCACCCTCCCTATCCCACCCCTCTAGGTGGTCACAAAGCACCGAGTTGATCTCCCTGTGCTATGCGACTGCTTCCCACTAGCTAGCTATTTTATGTTTGGTAGGAGGCAAGAATATACAGTGGAGAAAAGACAGCCTCTTCAATAAGTGGTGCTGAGAAAACTGGACAGCTACATGTAAAAGTATGAAATTAGAACACTCCCTGGCTCTCTTTCTTGGCCATGCGGTGTGACCCTGGGAAGAGTCTGGCTGTGCTCTTGGGCTCCGCAGTCGTGCCTGCACCCTTCACCCCTGTGGCCGCCCCTGCAGAGGAAGACAGTAACAGACCAGGAGAGAGGGCCCCTGCTCCCTTCAAGGAGACGTGGAGCCTGCTGAGACAATCTCTGGTCCATTCTCCGTGGAAAATGAGACCTTCTAGTCTCTGCCCGGGGCGCCTTCACACACCTGCTCTGAATTCAGCCTTTTTGCTTTCAATCTTTCTTCTAAGCTGGTTTACCCCACGGGCTCCTCTCTCTCCCCCTGCTGGGGATGGGCTGCCAAGGGCTTTAACTGGCTTCTGAATGCCTGGGGCTTGAGACCAGCATGAAGCAGAGAGGGCAAGTTTGAGCACAGCCAGAGGCCTGACGGAGCCCCTGGCAGGACCCCCTCCCAGCTCTCGCCAGCCAACTCTCAGCCTGCAGTTCCAAGGCTTGTCTCTGCCCCAGGCGGGTGACAGTCCCTGCACGGGGCTGGACTTACGTAGCTCAGAGCCCTGGTAGCCCAGCTCCAGATTTCTTCCCAGCTCCACTCCTGAACCCTAAATCAAGGCTCAGCCCAGAGGCTCAGGGGGGAGTAGCACCCTGCCCCCGTGGCTGGGCAGGGAGGCAGGGCGTGCTCCAGTGACTTCAGCTGCGTGGCTGAGGTGACCACGGCTATGGAACCAGATATCTGGTGCCAAGATGCCAGGAAAGTTCCCCGGGCGATGAGCTCCAGCTCGACCCCTGGTCTGAAGGATAAGGCTGGGAAGAACTTTCTGGCCTGTGACGCCCGTGGGACAAGGGCTTGGCGCCCTTGGGGTTTTTTTGCTCAATCACTTTTTTTCTCACAAGGGAAACTCCTTTTGTTTGTTCAGAATATAAAAAGAATACCTCCTCACTGTTAAAAACTCAGGCAGTTCAGAAAAGCACGAAGAAGTAGATCCTTTCTAACAAAACTCAGGTTTGTTTGGTATTGTGGAGTTTACCAGGCATTTCCCCATCTATTAGCTAATAGAACTCCACCATAACTCTGTGAAGTAAAGGGAAAGAAGACGATTAGCTACACGTGCTCACTGTTCGCCAGGCACTGCGAGCCTGCTTCTGTGTATTATTTAATCCTCGCCATGACTCTGAAGCAAAGCAGAGTTTCTCAAACTTGAGTGTGTATCAGAATCACCTGATGGGCTTGTTAAAACAGACTGCTGGGCCCAGCCCCAGAGTTTTTGATTTGGAGGTGAATCTGGGCAGGGCCCGAGAATTTGCGTTTCTAACAGAGTCATATATGGTGCTTTTCTTGCTGCTAAAAGAACAGGCGGTGAAGGGTTTGGGTTTTTCCTCCCAGGCTCCTCCCATGAGTTTCACTTGTAGTTCTGAGTGTTTGGGAAGGGCATCCCAAGCCCCAGGTGATGTTGGTGCTGCCCTTCCAGGTGCCACTGAGGTAGATGCTATTACTGCTCCCATTTTGTAGTTGAGAAAACCGAGCTCCAGAGAGGTTGTTACTTTCCTAAGACCATTTATCCAGAAAGTGGCCTAGCTGCTATTTCCAGGAGGTCTGCCTGGTTCTGGGCTTTGTCCACTCTCCACTTCTTCCTCCTGGTTTTCTGTCTCACCCGTCCCTCGCCCCCCATGACACTACACCCGCCTTTAGGAACAAATGCTAGCTTCCCTAGTTTTTCACCCAGCTGGTAAGGCCAGCTGTGAATATGAACATGCAGGCATTTGGGCAGCTACAGGCCAAGATCCTCCAGAACACACAAACCTCAATTCTGCAACTCAGGAAAGATGAGAAATCATGACGCGCGGGTAGACCACACCACATCCAGGCAGACCCTGGATGTCACAACTTCAGTTAGAAGTAACTGGAACCATAGCACAGATTTAATAAATCACAGCGGGTTGGATTGCTAAGCCTCGAGGGAAATCCCCAAGACACAGGGGTTAGGGATTCAGTTCCCTGGTATGAAAAACATGTTTTGGCCTTTTTTGTTCTCTCTCCCTCTTTCCCATAAGAGTCCTTTGTGCCTCTTGTCCTTCATCCTCAGGATGGCAGTGGGAACGGGGGAGAAGTCACTGGGGTATTGTGAGTTGTCCAGGCCTCTACCTTTGGTAAAGACGACAGTTCTCCATAATAAAATCAGCCTATTAATTGCACATGCTCCCTAACTGCTGTTCTAAGTTCTCCCTTTAGCTCTAATTTAATCTGTTTTTTATACTGCCTTTGAGTGTGAAGGTCACACGGTGCCTTTGTCTACTACAAAAGTAAAGCTTCCTAGCTTCCTTGCATGTGTTCCATGTCTTGTTCTAGCTTGGGAAGGATGTCCCGAACCCCAGAGATAGTTTGTTTATAGTAACTTAATATTCCAGCAGATTCTGGACAGAAGGGGGTGGAGGTGGGAGCCTGGAGAACCAATGAGGTTCGCTCCAATGGAGGATCCCTTCCTAATTCCCAAAGGAAATTCTTTAAGACAGAGCGTCTGCTGTCTGGGAGAAAGGAGAGCAGTTAAGGAATGAGGTGGCAGTGCCTGGTCACAGGGAGTCCTGACAGAGCCCGGGACCAAGAAGCTGGGCAGGAGGGCCTACGAGCCCGGTGCCCGGCACCACCAGGCTAAGCTGCCATCTTTCCAGCGTCCCCGATCTGGGATGGAGGGGTGGATGCCTTGCGAGACCCTGACTTGGGGAGAAGTGGGACTCATTCACCTGCCAGGAGGGGGGTTGGCTTCCTCTTCCCCTTACATCTCATCTCCCACGACGGTTTGTCTTATTTCTCCCAAATGATGAACAGTGGTATTTGTCTGTTTCTGAACTAGCTCACACTGGAGGAGCACCAGAGCAGTGTCTGGCATCCTCTGGGATGGAGCCCCATGTCCGTTCTCTGCTCACGTGATGCATTCCTGGGTCGTTAGCTTCAATACAGTCACTCCTTTTGGTTGCTCTGTTATTTTGAACACGCTGAGGGTTTTTTGGTTGTTTCTTGTGGGAGGGCTGAAAAATCTCTTGGGGTAAGGATGACTCTCCCAGCCAGCTGGAATTTTTTCACTCTTTTATTGACTATAATATACATACAGAAAAGTGCACGTATCGTAAGTGAACAGCTTGATGGATTTTCACAAACTGAACACAGCACCCGTGTCAAGGGACAAAACGTGACCAATATGCCCTCCTTCCAGTCACCTCCGCACCCCAAGGGCAACCGCTACCCTGCCTTCTAACAGCAGAGATGCACTTGAGCAGACTGGAGTTCAGCCTTCTCTCACGTGTCAGCCTGACTTGCAGTTGCCCTCCATTTCAGAGTTGGTGGCTCAGCAGGATTGAATTGGGGCTGATTGCAGGGGGTAGGGCTCTGACCCAGCACATCCCAACGCGTACCCAGCTGCTGCTCCAGCCACCCGGGAGGAGCAGTCAGGGGCGGGGCTGGCTCCATCCTGGCTGCCAGACGGTCCTCCTGTCTGCAGGGGGCCATCCGGGAGGTTAGCCTGGTGAGTCAGTGTGGAGAGGGGATGGGGCTCGAGTTCTCTTTCCGTGTGCTTCTAGAAGTCCTATCATGTGTTCCTGGAAGCGAGAGGCCCGCAGAGTAGGATGACTCAGCGGCATCTATGTGAAAAGTAGCTGAGGTCTGCGCCCTGGGAAAACCAGCATGTGGCCTTGGGTTGGACTTGCCCCATTTGATGCAGCCTGTATTGTTTGGAAACCATCCTTCCCTCCCCCGCTACCCCCGGCACCTATGCCAGGCTCTCTGTTTACTTGTGTGACTCCAAGCACAAGTGCCAGCTGCCAGCCTGGACCTGTTTGCCTCCTTCACTGGCCCCCACTGACCTGACTCCACATCACGTGTGCTCATTTCACTAATAAAAAACCAGGTTTGCCTCTGTGCTCGCCCGCATGCATGCCATGCATCTTTAGACTCTGCCCTTTGCTTCCTCAGCAAAGAGCTGCTCTAACTGTACGCAGGAGGGACAGAGGGCTGGCCAGCACTAATGGTCAGGAAGAAGTGCTTCTGGATTGGTCGGTGCGGCTGGGCAGAAAGGCCCTCCCTTGGGGAGCACCATGTCATGCCTAAGTGGCAGTAAGATTTTCCTCCTACACCTTCTTGACACCGTGTCTCTCTGTTCTCCGTAACTTCCTCGCCCTGCTGTCCCGCAGACGAAGGGAGCCCTGGGGAGACGTGACTTGTGTCTCCACTCCACCTGGGAAGCCAGTAGAAGAGGTGTGGGGCAAGTTACCTCTGACTCAGGCTAGAAAGTTCTTGGGAACCATCTGGTCAGAGGTTCTCTAACAGAGTGCCTAAGAATCACCTGAAATAGACAGGTTTTTCAGGTTCCCTCCCTCCCCCAGATCCAGGCTGCGGCTCAGAAATCTGTATATCTGGAAGGCATTCCAGGTGATTCTGATGCAGGTGAGCCCAAGCCATAGCTTGAGGAACACTGATCTGGATAACCCCTTCCCCAGGTCACAGATGGGGAGAAAGCAAGACCCCGAGGGCTCACGTGCTTCCTCCAGACCATATGGAATAAGGTCCAGAACTTGAGTCCCACCTTCGTTCCGTGCCTACACTGCTCCTGTCTCCTCCCACACACTGAACCTGCCCAAGGGGCCCTGATCCCCAGACTGCACGAATTCCTCCTTTGTCAGGTCTCTTGCCCTACCCTTCCCTCTTACTGCCGCCACTGTAAACTGGATGTTAAGATACAGAATGGGGTTTCTTCAAAGGCCAAACATCTTCCGGCCTCCCTCCCATCCTTCCTCTTCCACCACCTACCACCCCCTACTCTCCTTAAAATGCAAATTACCCCCTGCCCCGCCCCTCCATCCATTGGACAAAGTGGGAAGAGCCTGGCCTCCCCCTCCATGCTGCCCCTGATTCTTTTTTTAATTTAGAACAATATTTATTAATGAAATATATTCACCTTAAAGAAGTCCATACAACACTTTCAGTAGAATAGAATACTGTTGACACAATGCAATCGTTATAGCTTTAACAACATGTTACCAAAAGATGGACATACATGAAGCTTTTATTTGTGGTAGTGAGGGAAATAACATTCAACTCCAAAAAATAACGATGAGATACACAGGCGTCGAATTGCCTTCTCATATTAAGAAAACGTGTAGACACAAAACTATTATTATTTTTGAGAGAAGTAAAAATCTATTCCAAGAAAACAATGTATCTTGATAATAATAGTCATAGTCTACTTTTATTGGGTGCTTGCTGTAGAACAAGTATCAATACTGTGCCAGCCCATTTCACATGGATCTCACCATTCGATCCTCACAGTAACCCTGTGGTTGGTACCATTAGTAGAAAGTCTAACATAGGCCTTTAGAACAGCAACAATGCCTTCCTGTTGCACAATGTTAGTGTTTTGGGGGGAAAAAAAAGCCCTGCTGTGTCTCATGTTTTTCTCTCTGTATTTTGGGATAATTTAAAGTATTAGCTAAATGTTGTTGAAAAACATTTTTTTTAGTATTTTGTTTTATTTTGCATGTTTTGGTAAGGCAATCACAGGATAAACATTCAAACTTTACGGACAGTGAAAAGTAACTCTTCCCTCCCAGTGCTGACCCCTAGTCCCTCAGTACTCCTTTCCAGGGGCCGTTACTGTTTCGGTTTCTCCTGAATCCTTCTAGAAAAATTCCGTGCAAACACAAAGTTACAGTGTACACACGTGGTGCCACGTATACACACTATACCTGGCTTTTTTCATTTGACCACCTAGCTTGGAGATGGGAGATGGGCCAGCATCCTTACTTACAGACCTGCTGCAGTCTTTTAATACGTGACCCAACCTATCTTTCTGACCTTAGAGTCCATCCCTCCCCTGTAACGACTTCTCTACATGTTTTCCCTCAAATGCCGTCTTGCTCGTTCTTGCCTCCATTCATGTGATACCATCATCAACTTGGCCAATAGCACTTCCTTCCCATCGTACTGAATCCTCCCCATCCTCCAAGGTCCGGTTGAAAACCCTCTTCCTCCAGGAAGCCTTCCTTGACCATCTAGCCCTAGCACTCTCGTCCTCCTCTGAACCATCAGAGTGCTGAATCGTTTACTTGTTATCTGCTATTATTACCTATTATATTCTGCTTGGAATTGTGAGCTTTAAGTAATTCCCATCTACAGACCACAGCCTATGCTTCTAATTACCCACCCACTTAGCAACGTGCCTTGCCCATAATAAGTACGTAAGGGATGTTAGTAGCAGTGGAGCCATGCAATGCTAGAGCCAAAGAGACCTTGGCCTGGAGGTAGCTGGTTGATTAGCTCAGGGACTTTTCTCTGCCTCTCGGGCTAACAAACATCCAAAGGCTAACTAGCAAATCCAAATCAGATCTTTCTCTGGATTCTGCTTCCTCTGTAGTAATCAACTTCCCTGCCTGTCACCACCCTTCCTGTGCGAGTGAGGCTAGTTCCACCCTCCTGCTCCCCATAACAATGTCTCTTGCACATCCCTCGTTACTCAGTCCCAAACAAGTCATTATTAACATTCCTGCGCTTGCCAGTGGACCCTAGAGCTTGACCCCCATCCCCGCTCCAGCTGATGACCAAATTTCCCATTCATTGCAATACATGAGCTAAGCCGATTTCAAGCTGCTTATCTCGAAACCTCTTTGCACACTTGATGTCCCTGTCTCTCCATTTAAGACAAGCATTCCTCTTTCACTAAGGACTGACCATCACTGCTTGGTCCACTGCTTGCTTACAAACACGGCAACGAGAAGTTAATTCTAGACACACTGGCAGCTTAAGTTCTCGGGCCTGAGCCTACCTTTCAGAAAGGAGCCCTTTATTCTTTGTTTACTGTAGAATGAATGTCCTCCAGAGGAGAAGGGCACTCTCCTGCCTAGGGCCCTTGCAGTCTGAAGGTAACCTGGGCATCCTCACCTGGGTGGTTTGCAGGAATCTGAAAGCCTTACACTGTGACTCGCAGTTCAAATGCACAAAGCAGGCTCAGCTCCTTGGAGAAAGAGCTGTCTGAGACCCGTGTGGAGCAAGTCTTTAGAGAGGACGTTGTGCCCTCTTTTAACAATACCAGAACTGCTCTCCCCAACCCCCCCAAATAACCTCTACAGATCAAGAAGTTTCTGACTTTCTCATTAAATAGTCATCTCCTCAAAAAAGTATTTAAGATCTCTACTTACCTATATAGGTCCACTTGGATCCTGCAAAGAAGAAAAAGAAAAAAAGCGAGTAAGTACAACTGAGCTTGAACAAGTTAGAGAAAACATGGCAGATTTTATTTTTAAATGGGTGAAATTGAAAGGAGGTGGATGCCCAGAACTTCAGACTTTTTCAACATGGAGAAAAGGGAATCCTTATGCACTGCTGGTGGGAATGTAAATTGGTGCAGCCACTATGGAAAACAGTATTGATCTATAGGTTGCTCAAAAAAATTAAGAACAGAACTGCCATATGGTCCAGCAATTCCACTCCTGGATATTTATCCAAAGAAAACAAAACACTAATTAGGAAAGATATATGCACCCCTATGTTGATTGCAGCATTATTTACAATAGTCAAGATATGGAAGCAACCCAAGTGACCATTAATAGGTGAATGGATAAAGAACTGAGATATATATATATATATATATATATATATTCCATAGAGATATATATATGGAATATTACCCCGCCATAAAAAAGAATTAAATCTTGCCATTTGTGACAACCTGGCTGGACCTAGAGAGTATTATGCTAAGTGAAATAAGTAGAGAAAGACAAATACTGTATGATTTCACGTATATGTGGAATCTAAAAATCCAACCAAATGAGCAAACATAACAAAAGAAACAGAGATACAGAGAATAGGTGGTTTCCAGAGGAGAGGTGCATGGAGGGAGGATAGAAATAGGTGATGGAGAGTAAGAGGTACAAGCTTCCAGTTGCAAAATAAATGAGTCACTGATATGAAATGTACAGTGTGGGGAATATAGTCAATAACTAATATCCTTGGATGGTGACATTTTAATTGTATAGAAAAAAATCACTATGTTGTATAATAGGAGCTAACATAGTGTTGTAGGTCAATATACTTCAAAAACAAACAAACTTACTCATAGAAAAAGAGATCTTATTTGTGGCTACCAGAGGCAGTGGGTGAGGGCAGGGGGAGTTGGATGAAGATGACCAAAAGGTACTAACTTCCAGTCATAAATAAGTACTAGGGATGTGATGTACAACATGCTAAATATAATTAACACAGCTGGACGTTACATATGAAAATGTTAAGAGAGTCCTAAGAGGGGCTTCCCTGGTGGCGCAGTGGTTGAGAGTCCGCCTGCTGATGCAGGGGACACGGGTCCGTGCTCCGGTCCGGGAAGATCCCCCATGCCGTGGAGCGGCTGGGCCCGTGAGCCATGGCCGCTGAGCCTGGGCGTCCGGAGCCTGTGCTCCGCAACGGGAGAGGCCACAACAGTGAGAGGCCCGCGTACCACAAAAAAAAAAAAAAGAGAGAGTCCTAAGAGTTCTCATCAGAAGGAAAATTTTTTTTTCTATTTAATTTTGTGCCTATATGAGATGATGGGTGTTCACTAAACTTATTGTGATAATCATTTCATGATATATGTAAGTCACATCATTATACCGTACATATTAAATTTATACAGTGCTGTGTGTCAAGTATATCTCAAACTGTAAGAAAAAAATTCTTTTTAATTAGAAAAAAAAAAAAACCTTTTTCAGAGTCCGTGTCAGAACAACTGCTTCTCAGAGCAGCTGTGCTCCCAGGGGAGACAAAGCACAAGGCAGTGATTTTTTGCAGGGGCCCAGGGGTCAGGGAGGGCGCTTCTTGATCAAAGCCTCCCATATATCTTAGAGAAGCCAAATTTCATCACCTGAATGGGTAATAAAGTCACAAGGCTCAAAACTCAAAAGCCACCAAGAGGTACACAGTGAAAGTGATTCCTGCCACCCGAACTCCCTACTTCATTAGACTTAGTTTCACCAGCTGATGGGAACACTTGCACAGTGTGACTGCACATACAGGTCTCTGTATTCTGTCCCCCCCGCCTTTTTGCATTGCATCTTGCTTTTTCCCACTTAACAACACAGCCTGGAGAAGAGTTCACCTCAGTACATAAAGAGGAGAAAACTAATCCCCAAAAGAAAGTTTTTCTTTGAGGAAGCTGCCACCCTCATCTGAGTTAGAATTCCAGGGGCAGTGGCAATGTGGAGGAGAGGTCCTGCCAGGAATATAATGAAAGTCACCTGTCACTTCCCACTCCACACCCTTCACTCATAAAAGTCCTTTGTGCTGACAGCAAAACATAGTTTTAAAAAGTCATTGCATAGCACACCTGAAACTAACACAACATTGTTTAATCAACTATGCTCCGATATAAAATAAAATTTTTTTTAAAAGTCGTTGCATAAATAACCAACAAGGACCTACTGTATAGCACAGGGAACTATATGCACGGAACTATCTTGTAATAACCTATAAGGGAAAAGAATCTGAAAAAGAATATATAGATATATGTATAACTGAATCACTTTGCTGTATACCTGAAACTGACAATATTGTACATTAACTATACTTCAGTTTTTAAAAAGTCGTTGCAGAGCTGTGCTCTCATTACCCTGCTGGCACACCTCCCTCTTCATCTCCAGGAGGAGCCTGAGACCCCAAACTGAGACTCAGGGTGTCTCGGGACACATCACAACGAGGGGACTGTTCAACTCCTATGTCCCTCTCTCCCAGCTTCTCCCAGTGCCTCTGAGATTCTCGGCCCACCAGGGTACTGATGCAAGAGGAAGACTCACATCTCCTTTCTCTCTTGGGAATGATTTGCAGTAAAACTTACCTGACCAACCATCTGGTAGTCACTTATCACAACTGGGCATTTCCTACTCAAGCCAATGGTGGTTTTGAAAAGCGAAAAGAGGATTTTGTTTGTTTTTTCTTTGTAAGCTGGTTTAATGTCCTATTTTTTTTGTTGTTCTGTTTCATTTCTTTGCCTCGGTCTTTTTAATTTTCAAATTCAATTGGCAATTTTTCAAATTACACGTGTACATGGTTTAAAGAGTCAGATGGTTCTATAAGGCTTTTAATAAAAATATTGGTCCCCCGACATTCCCTAGTCACTTTCCTGCTCCCTATGGCAACCACTGTGAATTCTTTTAAAATGATTCTCTTGGCATTATCTCATCTCTATAAAACATGCCCATGTTGTGCCTTCATGATTTGCTTTGGTTTAGGCATTATTTGTTGACATCCCACTTTGGAAGAGATGGATTGAGGGCTCTTTCACATACCTGCAACCCGACACCTCGTTTTATAGATGAGAAAATGAAAGTCCACAAGGAGAAGCGGAAGATCAGTGCCTGCTAAGAAGCATATCTCCACATTTCCCATCACTTCCCACGAACTTAGAGAATCTTTGAGTCTCCTTCCCAATCTTTGGGGTAGAGGGGGGAGTCCAGACCCCTTAGAGTATTTGATCAGTACTATGGACCTTTCCTCACTAAAAATGCCCACTAACACAACATTGTAAAGCAACCATACGCCAATAAAAATTAATTTTTAAAATGCCCGTAAGCTTGGACACAAAATTTCATGTACAGTTAACTTAAGGAGGTCCATAGAACCATGTTAGGTGTTTTTTGTTTGTTTTGTTTACTGTAAGCTTCTTTGCCATAAACATCTTCGCTGCTGCATAATTAATTGGCATTAAGACAATTTTTCTGTGGAAGATCAAATAACTAGTTGAAAGTTTTGGTTTGACAGTTTGGTTTCCACTGGTTGAAGTGCATTAGCGTTTCTTGCAGTCAGTGCAGTGATGTTATTGATGTCTTTATCCAGCTGACCGATGACGATCATTTGCCCCAAGAGTTGGTTTCTCATTTTGAAACACACTACATTGGAGGAGAAAGAGGCAGAAGGCCTCGAAGGTGCAGAGTTGAGCCAACATTTCCCACAGAACTTTGAAACATCTGTCACTAGAGATGTGACAAGATGCCAAGAATACACCACAGGGTAGAGGCTTTGACAGTGCAACACAAAGCTCAGGTACAAACATGCATCCCTGTATTTGGAAACTGATACCACTCTCAATGAAGGAAGAAATGTTAGCGAGAACGAAAAAGTGCACTGCCGAATGAGGAGATGAATCAACAAACCAAAAAGAAAAAGAAAGAAAGAAAGAAAAAGGTATAAAATACTATGAATGAAAGACTTGGAAGACAAATACTTAGGTACAACCCACAAAATAAAATCAGTTATTTGCACAGTAGTGCCATGAATCTACACACGTTTTAAATGTATTCAAATATTTTGTATTTTGCAATAAAGTCTTTTAAATTGTTAATTATTTATGTTTCACTGTGTCCTTTTTTAAAAAAATTTTTATTGGAGTTTAGTTGATTTACAATGTGTTAGTTTCCGGTGTACAGCAAAGTGAATCAGTTATACATACACATATGCACTCTTTTTTAGATTCTTTTCCCGTATAGTTCATTACAGAGTATTGAATAGAGTTCCCTTTGCTATACAGCAGGTCCTTATTAGTCATCTATTTTATATATAGTAGTGTGTATTATGTTAATCGCAATCTCCCAATTTTTCCCTCCCCTCTCCTTTACCCCCAGTAACCATAAGTTTGTTTTCTACATCTGTGACTCTGTTTCTGTTCATTATGTCCCTCTTGATATCCCTCTTTTACTTTTATTTTATTTTCTACAGCAAAATTGCCTTATGGGTCAATTAGTTACGCAGCGAAAGTGCTTGCGGCAAAGATGCTTACAGGCGAAAGTACACAGGGCCCCACAGACCCCCTGAAACTTGCTATGGACCGGATGGGAGTTAATAGTCCCCAGATTAACCTCCTCTGAATTAGCAATTGGATGAAGACATCCAGAACTGTGGGGAACCCAAACTTGTATGTGACCCCCAAGTTTACTGCCAGCCTTTTACTGAAACAGTAGTGAAAAGGAACAAAACAGCCTGGCTTTGGAACCAAGCTACAGAAGACTTCAAACCTCTTTTCTGAACATTTCCCCTCAGCGTTCTGTTTGAGGGCTTCTGTTAAAATAGAATCATGGATTTCAGAGGCAAAGGAAGCCAGGTGATTGCCACTTAGCCAGGCAGAGCACTTGGAGGCCCAGGTTGTGAAACCCCACAAAGAACGGGGAAGTTTGTCCTCACTGCTTCCCTGAGAGACATAGGCCACTCGGTGATCCTGGAGGCCACCAGGAAAAACATCTGCTACCTCTGAGCAGTCCTGCCTTGGCCAGAAATTTTAATTGCACCTGCACCAAAATCAAATCATGGCCTTAATAACCTGCATCTTCTGCTACTTTCCCCAAAGCTTGCTAAGCTGCGGTTTCCATGTTGTTGCAGCTCTCATCCTCAGATGAGGTATCAGCATAATACTCTGGTAGGCTCAGGGCCCAGTGTGATCGAGTGCATCAGGGAGTGTAAGGGCTCAGGTGGTGACACAGGACTGGGCAGTTGTTCTTAAAAAGCAGCAGCATCAGAGCAATCTTTCCTGCCCTCCTTTCTCTGAGCGAACCTGCTTGGCCCTCAGGACTTGGTGCTTTGGGTATAAAGGGCTGTGCCTGGAGGGGCTCAGAAGCTGGAGTCCGGGGAGGAGAAGCACGGTAAAATGAAGGGGAGGGTGGGCTGAGTCAGGGGTTCTCATTGGATGAAGGTCAGGGCCCAGCCTGGTTCATTCAGTTCAGCCAGAACTGAAAGCAGGAAGATTTTATAAAGGAAGTGTGCCCCTTTGCTTTTTGGAAATGTCCCCTCCTGGTTTCCCACCTTTAGCTTTAGGGGCAAGGGTCTTCACAGAATTAAACTGACCCCACAGGCAGGCCAGGCAAAGGCCCCTGCGGTTATACCTCAGTAGCTTCCCGAGAGCACTGTTCCCTTTCCAAGAAGGTTATCTGTTCCATCCGGAGCCTTGGGAGGCCCGGCTGGATGCCTGTTAGAACCTGCAGACCCAGCTTATACTGGGCAAGGAGAATGTCCTGGGTGCCTTCGGAGAAAACGATGTTTACAGAGATTCGGGTCAGGGGTTCAGGGCCCTGCCTGCTTCCTGTCCTGGGTGCTAGCACCCACGTCCACGCAGCCCAAGGCTGCCCAGCTCTCCACACCAGGCTCAGGCAAAGCAGGCTCTGCAGAGTTCATAGAAATGTTCCCCTCCAGCAGCTGAGAATTCCTAGGTTATGTCTGGAAGATGCAAGGCTTCACCTTATTATGCCCCTTCCCTCCCTAACCCTGATGTTCCCCGGCGCCAACAGCTGGGAGTTTAAGTGCCCCAGGCGGAGGGCGGACCACACTCTCCCCCTGTTGCCCAGCTTAACCCCGCTCCACCCTGAAACCTTGGGTTTAATACTGACACTTTACACCTCAGCGAGTTTTGCTTTGACCTTGTCCCTGGAGACAATTAAAAAGCCAAGAAACCTGCCTGAGGCATAACAATTTTAAAAGCTGTGTTCTTAGAATCAAGGGGTAAGCAGGCTGCCTCCTCGGTGTGGGGTGAAAGTAAATTTTTTACTGAAAACTTTCCCCAGCCCGACTGGGAGAAGGGGGAAGGGAGAAGAGCGCGGGGGAGAGGAGGGTATGGGAGGTCAGAGAAGCAGAGGGGGGAGGATGAGCTGCCCCCAGCGTGAGGGGAGTAACAGGCTTTCAGGAAAGAGGGCCGGTAAAGGGCTTCTCTCTCGTCCTGGAGCAGCTTGGAGCGATTTCAAGTCAATCAAACTTTGGGTCTCAGGGCAGCTTTCTTCAGAGGGGAATCTGTGTCAAAGTTTGCAGTTTTATAAATTAATTTCCACTTTTCTGTAACTACTTTCTTCCACCCACCTTCTGCCCCACCAGATGAGGAAGATACTACCCAGCCTTTCATGCCAGCTGGTGGACTCGAACTGAATTAAGAAGAATGGCAAAGCTGCTGACAGCCAGGCTCCCCCCCCGCCCCGCGCCTCCCCTTGCCCTGCCCCATGGGCACCGTGACCTCTGAGGGGAGGGGGCTCCAGCTTCCATGCCGCTGAGCGGGACCAATTTCCCACTGCCACCACCCAGCCAGGGAGGGTGGATCGTCCGCCATTCTAGTCACTTTGGGCCCTTCTGTAAGTGTTTCAACCAAGCCTGGGTCCACGAATGGTCACAGCTACAGATGTCCGTACAACTTGGGACAAACTGTCAAGGGCAGGAGCCACCACCCGTTACTCGGGAAGTTTCCATAAGTCACCCTCTACTCCCCCAGAAAAGCGCTCACCCAGCTGTGGAGAGGCAGGCAAAAGCCCTGACCTTGGCTGCTCTCTGCAACTCACTGCCCAGACCTAAGCCTACCGATGAGGCCCCTCCATCTCCTTCTGCTACTGGCTGGGCACCACCAGCCTCCAGCCCTTCAGGGTTCAAAGCCCTAATTACACTCAGAAATAAGCTGTGTGTGCTCGTCTGAGGGCACGCACACACACACGGGTACCAGAAGTAGAGCCCTTCTGGAGAAAAATAATGATTAAGGATGGGAGGCATCATTCCTTTGACTTGGAGGTGAAACAGTGGTAAAGAGCCTCTCATCCAAAGAAAAGCACCCACCACTGAGCAAACCCTCCCTGGTAAAGAGGCTGCCCAGAACACCCCGGTCACTCCACCATGTGCACGTGGATCGAGGCACAATATTTGAAATCCCGGTTCTGTTTCTCCTCCCCGGTTAGCAAATTCCCAAACCACCTCTCCAGAGCGGGAGTGCTCCGAGAACACACAAACATATTTTAATGCGAAGACGACGTGCGCCCTGGCAACCGGAGCCGATCCTGCATTCCACAGGAAAACGAAGCATCCTTTGTAAAAATGTGCTATTTTGAGACCATGCAGGTCCTTCCCCGCTCCCCCCAGATGATTTTTATCATTAACGAGCCCCGTGGAAATCCTTCTGCCCAGGTGTGGCTGATCGCTCGGGATTGTTAGGAAAGAAGAAACTTTACCGTTGTGTGGGGTTGGGTTAGAAGGCTGTTCCTTTAAGACCACGAGTAGGAGGACGGCAGCCGCGTGCAGGCTGCGGAGGGGCATCTTCTGGCGGCTGCTCGGGACAGGAGGCGGGCGCGGGCTGCCGGCAGCTGGGCTTCTCTCTCTCTGGCTCCGGCGCTGGGGCCGGCGGGGCGCGCACCGGGAGCTCGTGCGTGCAGCCGGGGCGCCAAGGGCGAGCACGTCAGTTCTTTGGGCTCCCGGCTCCCCGCGGGCTGCTTTTATGGAGAGACTCAGTTCTAAACGCATGATGTCACCGGGTGGAGGGTGGCGGGAGAACGCCCTGCCTACGGGAGGTCTGGCGCCCCAGTTCCAAGGTGAGTTGTAACCCTGACTTCAGCAGCTTTCCGCGGGACAGCGGCTCGGGCGCTCCCCGGAGCCGGGGCTGACCTGGGAACCCACTTCTCCGTGGGAGCCGCGGGCAGGCGTGGGGGAGATCCGCCTGCCTTGGCCCGGTCGGGAGGGGTTGCGTCTAGGGACTCGCTTCAGTGGCCACGCCCTTGGTCTGTCATTGCCCTTACTGAGAAGCCCCCTTAGTACAATGCCATCTGGGCAGGAGCCTCCTCTGGGCCCCAATCGTGTGCCTGCCTGGACTGGGCACACTTTAGGGACTGGACGACACAGGTGGGGTTTGGTGAGGGCTGCATTCAAATTATGAATTTCTGTGGACGGTACAGTGGGTCCTGATAAGGTCTTACCTTTGAAAATTTAGACGCCAAGAAATTAACAGGTAAATAGCACAGTGGGGATACAGTGTGAAATAGAAGCAGATATACAGATAAATAGACTAAACAGCTTTACTAAGCAATTAGACTTTGCTCTCATAACAGGTAAGTAGGCAAGGCTCATACTAGTTCATAATATCAATAGTTCTTTAGGAAGCTGGGAGGGGGGCGTCCCTTCTCTGGGGTAGCGGTGAAAGAAAGGGACTTAACGTTATTTACTGAGGACCTACTCAGTGTAAGGCTCTGTACCAGGTGTTTTGCATCTTGGCTTAGATCGGTGTCTGAGTTCTGTTTTCAGTGCAGATTGTCATCACCTGTTGCTCGTTTCTGCCCACTTTCCTCACGTGTCTGTATTCTTTTAAATATATGCATACATCTAGTCATATACTTGCGGTTCTGACCCTCTTCGTATTTAGTCCATGTTCAGTTGTTAAGTCAAAGGTCTTACTAACTTGCTGCCCCCAATGCTCACTAAACCTTCCTGCTGCTGTTACTGCCGCACGCTGTTCCCACCACTACCCTTGTCATTTGTGCTTCTGGCTTCCCTGGGTCCTCTGAACGTGTCTGCCCTGCTCCCCATGCTGGGCTCTGTCTCCTTCCTGCTCTGTGACCCTGCCTATTCTCTTGGCTCCCTGCTGCCTACAGATATGGCTCAGATCACATGGTCTGCTGAAGGGTGCCCACCCCCAGCCCCGGTATATGACCTTTGGTTTTGTTACCTGGACCAACCTGCCTTCTTCTCTTGACCACAGCGGCCTGACCAGCCCACACCTCTCTGGTCTCTGCTGATCCTCAGCCTAAGTGGACTCTCAGGCTGGCCTCAGTGACCAGAGAAGCTGCTTGTCCGTGGTAGTTTCGGAGGGATAGAGCAGCTTGTCTGCTGAAAGTCTCCAGGAAGCACATGCCACCCACATTTCAAGGGGTGCTACTGTGCTGTCCCTATCCTCTCAGCTATCGTTTGGGTTAATAAAGGGCTTTGAAGTCTTTTTAAGGAAGTAGTTACAAAGACAATCTTGTTACAAGCGCTTTCAGAGGATGGTAGACTTAAGGAGGACCTTTTCTGCCTGTAACTCTTGATCAAGAGCCACACCTCCGGGTGGTGAGTGAGCATTTCACTGTGGTTCTTGAAACATTCACGTCTCTGATTTGTCATCAAGGTCTTTAGAAGATGAAATGTACTAGAGGAACACAGCGGTTGGGGAGGAGCTACTGCAGGTTCAGAAATGCACACCGTGGAGGTGAAATCACTCACCCCACATTTCACCACTGGTTCAAGGGAAACTGGGCTGGGCACACATTCTGTTACTCCCACTCTGTTCTGTCTGGCTAAACAGTAAGTCCAATTTCTCCTCGAGCATGAACCTCTAAGCGTTCCCCAACGATTCCCCAGAGACAGAGAAGTCTAAAAAGGGGATGGATTTATAGAATTTTGTGAACTGGGTTTGATGGAGAGAAAGGAGAGGGTTGGGTTGTTTACTGCATAACTAGATCAAAGACCCGGTTAATTAGTAAAGAATGGATAGCAATCAAAAGAGAATTGAGAATGTAAATGGAGACCCAATTGTCCTAAGTGCTTAAGTTGTTTTCTTCTAGTTTTATTGAGATACGATTGATAACATAGCACTGTATAAGTTTAGGGTGTACAGCATAATGATTTGACTTACACCCCTCATGAAATGATTTCCACAGTAAGTTCAGTGGACACCCATTATCTGGTATACATACAAAATAAAAGGAAAAGAAGAAATTGGTTTTCCCTTGCGATGAGAACTCTTAAGATTTGCTACAGCAACTTTCCTGTATAACTTCCAGCGGTGTTAATCGTATTTATCACGTTGTACGTTACATCCCTAGTATTTATTTGTCTTATAACTGGAAGTTTGTACCTTTTGACCGCCTGCATCCAATTCCCCCACTGCCCCCACCTCTGATAACCAGAAATCTGATCTCTTTTTCTGTGAGTTTGTCTGTTTGAAGTATAATTGACCTACAAGAGTGATTTTTTTTTTTGATCCTAGGGTGTCAGATGGGGGAAAAAATCCCACAGAAATGAATGGAATGACCAAACTTCTAAAACATTGAAGCTGAATACCAAGCCTCCCCGTCCCACTCCCCAGCAAGCAGCACAGACCTCACCCGCTTAAGACCCCAACTCTGGGAACCCTCCCTGCCAGAGGCTTCCTGAGGCCTGTGTAACTGAACATGTTTGGATTTGCCTTGCCATCAGCAGGTGAGCTGTTGTCAGCTAATAAATAGCTCATTACTCAATGGATTAAGGTAGAAAGTGGACCTTCAGCGCTCAAAAGATGGTACCAGGCCAACAAATGACACGCCCAGATGGAAGGCCCCAGGGAGGAGAGCTTCTCTAAAATGTTGCCATCTGGATCAACTGGAGGGTGAGGCTGATGAGTCAAAGGGCAGAGGAGTGTGGAGGAAAGGAACACCGGATGTGGTGTCAGGAGGTCTCAACGGAAGTGCCTGCCCCACCGCTTGCTGGATGGCCTTGACAGTGATGCAGCCTCTCTGAACTTCGGTATCCTCATCGTCTCTAAAATGTAGATTGTCATCCCGGCCGCTGGGGCATTGAGAGAATTGATATATGGCTGGAACGAGATAAGGTGAGTGGAAACTTTTCATTCATTCATTCGCCATCTGTGTGCTAGGAACTGTGCTAGGCATAGAGCTTGCTCTTGGAGAGTGTGTAAACATAAAACAATCTCATACATAACCATGTAATTATGATTGTTATAAGCTTGATGGAAGCTTGATGTATAACCAGAAGGGGCGCACTCTGTCCTGGGGCTTTGAGGGAAGACATCTTCAGTGTAAGGGTTAGATTTTATGACTTCCTAAAACCTTTGAAATGCACACCTAATACCAGGCTCTTCTTTCTCAAAGCTGATGCCGTCTGGCAGTATTTGCCCTTTACACAAGCTAATCGTTGGCCTTTCAGGCATAAGGGTTAGAGTATAGAGATTTTTATTTCTTAAGGTAAGAATTAACTCTTCAGATAGTATCACTCAATTGGAAATGCAGCTTTTTTTTTTGCGGTACGCGGGCCTCTCACTGCTGTGGCCTCTCCCGTTGCGGAGCGCAGGCTCCGGACGTGCAGGCTCAGCGGCCATGGCTCACGGGCCCAGCCGCTCCGCGGCATGTGGGATCCTCCCGGACCGGGGCACGAACTCGTGTCCCCTGCATGGGCAGGCGGACTCCCAACCACTGCACCACCAGGGAAGCCCGGGAATGCAGCTTTTGATGGGGCAAAGGAAAGGGCTGGCGGGAAGAGAACTAACATGTATTGAGTGCCTGCTATTTGCCAGACACTGAACTTGGCACTTTATTCTTACAACAACCTGTGGGGATGAGTGTTACATTTGCCACTTTACGGATGAGGCACCTGAGGCTTGGAAAAGAGAAATACCTTCCTTGCACAGGTTCACGAGGCTGAGTAGCAGAGACTGAATTGTCAACTAGATAATTCTCTGTCTCCAAGACCCAGGCAAGCTCTTTCCATGGCCACCCTAACAAATGCCTCAAACGGGGACGTTGTGTTTCCGGAGCCCTCTGAGATGTGGATTCTCCAGTTTTCCAGATGCTGTGATTGTTTTTGTTGATCCGGGGCACAGTGTACCACTTCTGGCAATCACATAATGCTCCACGTGGGACATGACTGTGTCCTTCTCCCAGAGCGCCACGGGGAGGGGGTGCTGAGGGCCCCTGCACTCCGCTCACTGCGCAGAGCATCTGCCCAAATGGGATACGAAGAACCTGACACCACAGAGCTTTGATTTGATATGTTCTCCAGCAAAGGAGAATATGAGCCCAACCACGGAGTTCTTTGTTATATTAATGAGCTCTGCTTTGACTGGTGTGGGGTGGAGGGTGGCGTATGGAGGGAAGGTGGGGGAGAGGGAAGGAAGAAGGAAGGAAAAGACCAAGGGGTTTCCTATGCCTGGGCGGTGACTGAGGGAACCCCTAGGCCAAGACGTGCATGGACCCCTTGATCCCTGTGTGAAAGTCTAGGTCTTTGAAAAAATACAGTCACTTTTGTCTCTTTCTTCACATCTGCTTCTTCACTTCTGCAGCTGTGGCTCAGAGTCATAACCTCTGTGTGAACCCTAGCTACCGTGCTCAATTTCAGACAGGATCAGGTGGAGGGCAATGTGACCCACAGGAAAGAAGGCCAGACTTGTGGCTCTGCCAGGAACCAGCTCTGGGCCCTTAGCAAGTCTCTGGCCCAGTGTATGCATCAGTTTTCTGATCTGTACGTTGAAATAAGAATGTCTAACCCCACCCGGGGTTGTGAGTGTAGGATGAGACTGTATATGGGAAAGTACTTTGGAAAACAAAAGCACTTGACATACACAAGATGCTCCTGAGAGAGGGCTTGAAACAAAAGAAAGATGTCTTGATCTCAGTCTTGGTTTACTAACTCAAGAAAATGAAATCTGGATTCCAACCAGGGACCGTAAGTTTTTACCCAGCCCCTGCTACCAGTTTCCATGGTAACTTGTGACTCTGGTCTAATTACTTGTCCACGGACTCCAACTGCTTCTTCTGTCGAGTAGGGAATGATGGCTTGTCACCGGGACTTTTATAAAGCCCTCTTCATGATTGATTAAAAATGACAATAAATCAAAATCCTATGCACAGGGAAAGTTAGCATTTTAAGTGAAAATAAACCTGGGTGCCATTATGTGTTATCTCTTTCCAGGTAAATTATTCTGAAAACCATGGTTAGCTGACACCAAGACTGCTTAGGAGATATCATTAGACTATAATAGCTTAAGGTTTCTCATATCCATCTATCCTTTCACACCTGCTGGTTGGATCTACTCTCCTCTAACCTCAGAGGTTTGGTCCAGATCCTGTTCTCCTTGTTCTCAGTCTGAAGCACTGTCCTCTCTCAACCCTGTGTTTTAAACCATAGTGCGGTCACAGACCACATTGCAGCAAGCTCACAGGTGCCAACCTAAAGCAAATAGTCTTCATATCGATTCTGACAACTTCCACCAATGGTTAGGGAGGCCAAATAGTAGAGGGGAAAGAGCTTTGGCATCATATGAAACTGGACTTCGCAACTCAGCTCCACCACTCACTTCCTGTGTGACCTTGAGCAAGTCACCTAACCTCTCTGAGTCTCAGTTTCCTACTTTGTAAAGAGATGAAAGCCATAGAGTAAGTATACTGCAAAGAGGAGAGGGGAGGAATAAATGTAATGAGCTAGGCATGTGAAGAGCTTAGCGCAGTGGCTCATAATAAGCACTATGTAAATGTAGTTCTCTGCTGTAGAAAGGTCTTGATTGGCTGAAGGGGGACTGTTTCACCCCATAGTTCCTAGTTCGGGCAACCCCACCAGCCTCCCTGGTTTGAGCAATCACACCAAATTCCCTGAACCCTAAGAAAAGAATGAGTGATTTCCAAGTAACACTGTCCCCCGCAATTCTACACATTGGCCTCTCAAAGAATGTAGTTTTTGTCATAACAAGCCAAACTCCCTACTGAAGCAATGATGCTTTCTCAATCAGTAGACTCAGAACCACTCTGCCACAGGAAATGCCCAATCACTAGACTCTTGGGGCTGGGAGGTATTCTGAGCTCAGAGATGCCACGTACTATTGGAATAAGCTGGCAATTTCCCCTTGCTTGGATGCTCTAGTTCCGTGCAATTGCAGGAATGTATGAGCTTATCCCTCCTTTCAGTTCCTTTCAAAAAAAAAAAAAACTAGCAAACAACCCCCAGATGCTTGCATTTCAGTTTGCATTGGTCTCCCCTGGTCTCTTATCCTTGAAATAAGAGTTTGGGGCTCACTTTGCAGTGGAATAAATTATAACTAGGTTACTTCTGTCTGCATCCTAGTTTTTTAACACAGATATGCAAAACTTCTCTTTGATATTACATATCTGTTTTCTCGTCTCGACAGGGTTTTGTGGCAGTTAGAAATGATGACAAGATACAGAGAGAGTCCTTAAAGGGTGTTCAAAGAATCAGAAAATGAAAACTCAGAAACTTGGGCTCGCTCTTCAAATTCGGTTTCCTCTGGGGGAAATGGGAAGGGAAAATCCCTCCAATACCTCAGTCATTCCATTTTTATCATAGAGACTTGATGATAAAATGAAGTGGTACTTAATTCCAATGAGAATTTGTAAAATTCTTTTGAGATGTTTAGAAGAACACTAAACTCCAAGATTATAAAGTGTACTTTGCCTGTAACTGTTGAGTTGGCTGTTTGTTTTTAGTGCAGGCAACAGATGTGTCTGTTATAAGAAGGATCCCTGGGCTTATTCTACCCTCTGAGAGAACAAACAAGTTGACACAGGCCCACTCCATAGGAAAGAAATCAATTCAGAGATGGTGAATAAGAGAAATCCCATCATACTAGGTCTCATGTAACTAGCTGTCAGCAGAAGAGAAGTGGTAAGAAGTGGGGAAGAGAGCAGAGAAAAGTTATAGAAGGAAGAGTTCTAACTCGTAGCCATTGTCCAGACAAAAGGGGAGATGCAGGGAAGTGAAAGAAGGTGCATGGGCTTCCACCGGGGGCTGGGCAACAGGGTGGTCTTGTGAAGACTCAATACAGTCTGATGCTGCACAAAGCATGCCAGGCAAGACTGGAAATGGAACATCTTTTTTTAATTGAAGTATTGAGTTACAATATTATATTAGTTTCAGGTGTATAACAGAGTAATTCAGCACTCCATTTAAATTTGTTATAAAATACTGGCAGTATTCCCTGTGCTGTACAGTATATCCTTGTAGCTTATTTATTTTATGCATTACTACGTTTGTGCCTCTTAATTCCCTACCCCTGTCTTGCCCCTCCTCCCTTCCCTTTAAAGTTCCTGGAAACGGAACTTTAAATGTTGAACTAGAACCTGGAAACATCTCAGCCAAGTGATTTTTATATACAAAGCTATTTAGGGGGAATTCGTAAAGGAAAAGTATTGCCCACTATTCCATCCGACCTGACAATAACTTCATTCTTGTACGTTCCATTTTTGTTCTCGTCCGTGTCAACAAAAAATATTTACCAAGTTACTACCAAGCAAATATACTGTATTTTGTATACTACATTTTTGGAAACTAACAGTGGGTCATAAGGATTTTTCCACAGTCCTGCATAGTCTTAAAATTTTTTTTAACATCAACAACATCTTGAGGCTTATGAGGAGAACAAGGAGGCCAGGCGGAGGGAATGTTCCAGATGGACGAGAGCTGGAAAAGAAGGGACCAAGAGGAGCAAGGGGAGAGCAGTGAAGAGGCACTGTGGAAAACACTTTGGATTTTTTTTTTTTTTTTTTTTTTTTTGTGGTACATGGGCCTCTCACTGCTGTGGCCTCTCCCGTTGCGGAGCACAGGCTCCAGACGCACAGGCTCAGCAGCCATGGCTCACGGGCCAGCCACTCCGCGACATGTGGGATCTTCCCAAACCGGGGCACGAACCCGTGTCCCCTGCATCGGCAGGCGGACTCTCAACCACTGCGCCACCAGGGAAGCCCAACACTTTGGATTTTTGAAAACTTTTTATTATGGCAAACTTACAAATATATATAAAAGTAGAGAGGGACTTCCCTGGTGGTGCAGTGGTTAAGACTCCGCACTCCCCATGCAGGGGGCCAGGGTTCAATCCCTGGTCAGGGAACTAGATCCCACATGCATGCCGCAACTAACGAGCCCTCGAGCCGCAACTAAAGACCCAGTGCAACCAAATAAGTAAATAATTTTTTTTTAAAAAAGAGTTAAAAAAAAGTGTAGTTATAATGAGTCCCCACGTAGCTATCACCCAGCTCCAACGATGATCAACTCATGACCCACTTTGTTTCATCTCTACCCCCACCAACCCATCACCCCCTTCCCCGGGTTATTTTGAGACAAATTCAAGACATCACATTATTTAAGTGGTTGTCAAACTTGAGCGAGCATCAGAGTCCCCTGGGGGACTTGTTAAAACAGATTGCTGAGCCCCACCCCCAGAGTTTCTGATTCAGCAGTTCTAGGGTGGGGTTGAGAATTTGTATTTCCAACAAGTTTCCAGGTGATACTGATGCTGCAGATCCAGGGACCGCACTTCGAGAACAATGGTATTATTTTACCTGTATGTATTTTGCTTTTAAAAAGGACTTCTTTTTTTAAAATAATTTTTAAATTTTTCAGCAGCTTTATTGAGATATACTTGACATACAGTAAACAATACCTATTTAAAATATCTTAATTTGGAGTTTTGACATATGTGTATATCCATGAAACCATCATCACAGTCAAGATAAAGAACATTTCTGATAGCCCCAAAGATTTCTTGTGCCCCTTTCTAATCCCTCAGGCTGTAGTACCAACCCACTCCAAACACCCCAAGAACCAGTGAGCTGTTTTCTGTCACTATAGATTTTTAAACTTTTTTAGGATTTTATCTACGGAGTCATACGATATGTATCTTTCATGTGTGGTGGCTTAGCCTAATCCTCTTGAGATTTATCCATGTTGTGTGTGCATACACCCCCCTCCCCCAGGACTCCCTTCTTTAAAACGTAATCATGATGTTACCATCACTCACAAAAATCAATAATAGTTTCTCAGTATCACATTTTTCTTATTGTCTTCTTGGTAGTTTTACTATCCGTTTGTTTGAAATGGGCTCCAAACAAGGTCCATACACTGCAATAGGTTAAGACATCTCTTTAGATTCTTTTGATCGATAGGTATAATTTGAATTGGTAGCCTGAAGAATCATTTGAGCAGTAGCAGAGATGTGCAGGTGTGTATTGTGAAAAGAGCACAGACTTTGGGTCTGCGTCGCACTCCACCACTTACTAGCTAAGAGAGGTTGGACCTGTCATCTAAGTGCTCTGAGCCTCACTTTCCACATTTGTAAGAAGATAATATGCCTATCTCATGGAGAAAACTTGTGAGAATTATATGAAAATGAAGCCTGTGGCATGGTGTCTAATACATAGTAGGGCTACGGAATCAGAAGATTTGAGTTTGTAGAAGCTTTGTGACCTTGGGCAAGAACGTAACTTCTCTAAGCTTCAGTTTCCTAATCAATAAAATGGAGCATAATAGTCTCTTTCATAGAGTTGTGAATGAGCTAATGGGTATAAACATCTTAAGCATAGTATCCAATATGCAATAAGCACTCACATTTTTTGTTGTTCTGAAAACACCAATTATTATTTTAAATTTATTCATTTATTTTTGGCTGCATTGGGTCTTTTTTGCTGCACACGGGCTTTCTCTAGTTGTGGCGAGCGGGGGCTACTCTTCCTTGCGGTGTGTGGGCTTCTCATTGCGGTGGCTTCTCTTGTTGTGTAGCATGGGCTCTAGGTGTGTGGGCTTCAGTAGTTGTGGCACGTGGGCTCAGTACTTGTGGCTCGTGGGCTCTAGAGCGCAGGCTCAGTAGTTGTGGCGCACGGGCTTAGTTGCTCCACGGCATGTGGGATCTTACCAGAGCAGGGCTCAAACTCATGTTCCCTGCATTGGCATGTGGATTCTTAACCACTGCGCCACCAGGGAAGTCCTCTTTCTATTGTTTTAATTTTCGTTTATCTGTTAGCTAGTGAGATTGAGCATTTATCTAATAACTAGTGGGGTTGAGCAAAGCTAGTGGATTTTCTTGTGTGAGTCACATATTCATAGCCTTTGCCCATTTTTCTACTGGGTTCTCTGTCTTTTTCTGATTGACTGTAGAACTTTCTTATATGTTCTAGGTGAGAATCCCTTGCTGGTTTTAGAAGTGTCAATTTTTTTCCCAGTTTTTCACCCGTCAGTTGATTTTGATAATGATACCCATCCTTATCATTATCATTAATTTTTTTTTACACGTACACATGCTTTTATTTTTACAAATAATAATGTGTATACATATGCAAAGATACTGTAATCTATATAATATCCCACATATCAATATTATTTCACATGAAAAGTTAGAAAATATTAGGGAGAATTTAATAAAGATACTATGGTATATGATATCTGAACATACTAAATACAAAAATAAATTATGTTAGCTATAGATAATAAATCTATGAAAGGAGAAAAAGCTATGTTTGGTGGTTTTTTCTTTTGAATTTTATTTTATTTATTTTTTTATACAGCAGGCTTTTATTAGTCATCCATTTTATACACATCAGTGTATACATGTCAATCCCAATCTCCCAATTCATCACACCACCAACCCCACCCGTCGCTGCTTTCCCCCCTTGGTGTCCATACGTTTGTTCTCTACATCTGTGTCTCACTTTCTGCCCTGCAAACTGGTTCATCTGTACCAGTTTTCTAGGTTTCACATATATGCTATCATTAATTTTAAAATAGTCAAATCCCTCAATTTTTTCTTTGGCCTATGGTTGTACTTTTTAGGTCTTGTTTTTTTTTTTAAAAAATCCTTCCCCACTTTAAAGATCATAAATATATTCTCCTATAAATATTTCTATTTGGGCTTCCCTGGTGGCGCAGTGGTTGAGAGTCCGCCTGCCGATGCAGGGGACACGGGTTCGTGCCCTGGTCCGGGAAGATCCCATATGTCACGGAGGGGCTGGGCCCGTGAGCCATGGCCGCTGAGCCTGCATGTCCGGAGCCTGTGCTCCGCAACGGGAGAGGCTACAGCAGTGACAAGCCCGCGTACCGCAAAAAAAATATATATATATATTTCTATTTATTTGTTTTGTAGGGTTGCCTTTCACATTCATATCTTTAATGCCTCTGAAATTCGCCTTTCTTTATGGTGTTAGGGATTCAGCTTAATTCTTCTCCATCTAGTGAACCAGTTTCCCCTGCACTATCTACTAAGCAACATATCCTGACCCCACTGATTTGTGGTGTGTTCTTTTCCATACATCAGGTGCACTCACAGCCAAATGCATAAACACACACGTATACATTTCTGAGCACTTTCTGGTCCTTGGTCTATTTGCATGTTTTTGCACCAGGACCATAGCATTTTGTTATATGGCATTGGAGCAGAGTGGGACAAGTCCTTTCTCTTTGCTGTTTTCTCAATATAGACTCAACTAATTGTGGACTTTGGTTTTATTCTTCCACATAAATTTTGGAATATGCTTTTTCATTCCCTCAAAATATTTGTTGGAAGTGTATTGAAATTGCCTTGAATTTTTATATAAACTTTGGGAAAATTGGTATCTTTACATGTTAAGGGGTCTTGCCCACCACCGTGGCACCACCTCTTTGCTTATTCAAGTCTTATATTATGTCCTTTAATAGTTTTATATTTCTCTCTAAAAATTTATTTTGAGCCTTTTAAGTTAATTTTTAGGTACTTTGTAGTTTTATTAAATTTTTATTTTGTATTGGAGTATAGTTGATTTACGATGTTGTGTTAGCTTCAGGTATACAGCAAAGTGATTCAGTTATACATATACATATTTTTTCAGATTCTTTTCCCATGTAGGTTATTGCGGAGTATTGAGTAGAGTTCCCTGTGCTATACAGTAGGTCCTTGTTGTTTATTTTACATATAGTAGTGTGTATATGTTAATCCCAACCTTCTAATTTATCCCTGCCCCCACCACCTTTCCCCTTTGGTAACCAGAAGTTTGTTTCCTAAGTCTGTGTCTGTTTCTGTTTTATAAATAAGTTCATTTGTGTCATTTTTTAGATTACACATGTAAGTGATATCATATGATATTTGTCTTTCTCTGATTTACTTCACTTAGTATGATAATCTCTAGATCCATCCATGTTGTGGCAAATGGCATTATTTCATTCTTTTTTATGGCTGAGTAATATTCCATTGTATGTATGTACCACATCTTCTTTATCCATTCATCTGTTGATGGGCATTTAGGTTGCTTCCGTGTCTTGGCTGTTGTACAGAGTGCTGCAATGAACATAGGGGCACATGTGTCTTTTTGAAGTATGGTTTTCTCCAGATATAGTACATTTTTAGGTACTTTATAGGTTCGTTGCTCTTGTGAAAGGTGTCTTATTTTCTATTATATTTTCTGGTTGAGTATTGCTGATGTAGAAGAATGCTGCTGATTTTTGTAAGGAGATCTTGTTCCTGACATCCTTGCAGACAATAAGTAGTAGTTCTAAAAGTTTTTCTATTAATTCTGTGAGGTTTTCCACATAGGTAATCAGATAAGCTATAAATAATGACAGTTTTATCACTTCCTTTCAAATCCTTACACATATCGCTTCTTCTTCATGTCTTATCACATTGGCCAAGACCTCCAGTACTCTGTTGAGTTGTAGCAGCTCCTGTTCTTAGAGGGAACATGGGGCTGTCTGCACTATTATCTCCTCCCTATCCCCATGGGTTAAGCCTGCCCTAAGGTAGCCACAGGCTCCATCTTCTGTTGGCACACAGGACTAATCATTCTGTTTTGTCTTGTAGTGGAATTGGGGTAGACAACAATCTGCCCATGAAAATATGAGGGGAAAAAAAGATCGCAAAATAAAAGCTTCCCCACCTGTGGCATCTTTCCCCTTCCTCTGTAAACTACTGTCACAGACACACATATTGGAACCCAACTATTTGCTGTCCTTCTAGAGGCTTCTCACAGTTATTGCATTAGACACTCAGATCCAACAACTGCCCCATTTCTGAGGTACTCCGTAGCTGGGTTGAAGGAAATAGCCAGTAGCCTAAAATGGGTTGCCATTTGTCAGGATCCAGAAGCCAGAGTGATACTTCTAAAATAACTATGATCATGAGAATGCTTTAATCAGAAGCCGTTGAAGACCCTCACCATAAGCTCTTTAATAAGCGCATTCAAAGGTCTTGACAAGCTGGCCTTACCTCCTTTTCCACTTACACAACTTATCCCACATTCAAACCACTCTGGGTGATCTCTTTTTCCTGAACAGGTGTACTTTAAACCCAATCTGTTTACCATACATAGAGTTTTCTTATCCTTTCTCCACGTTGAGAAATCCTACTCATTGATCAAGGCTCATCATTCTTATGAAGCCTTCTCAAGTTCCCCATGGGGGTGCATCATTTCTTCCCTAGTGCCCCCATAGCACTTCTGTGTCAGACTTGCCTTATAGTTTGTTGTTAGTTATCTAACTGTCCCATTAGATAGTGACCTCCAGGAGGGCAAGGACTGTGTTTTATTCATCCCTATCTCTGCAGCAGTTCTTCACACGTAGTAGATGCTCAATAAATTTTTATTCATCAAATTAAATTATAGAGGCCACAAATTATAGGAAAAAGAAGTCATTTGTAAGGGTGAAGTAATGCTCTTGCCCAGTCTTGGCACCAGTAGGATTCAATGTGAATTTGCAAAGGTGTTGTTACCTTCAGTAATACTCAGCAACATGCAAATGGGAATGAGAACAGACACCGTAAACTCTTAGTCATTCTCTAATGACTTATTTATTACCTAATAAATCATTTGAGTGCTATACTAACAGGTGTTCAACCTGTGCAGCGCTGAGCAACTATTTAGAATAAAATGTACCTGCAAAGTCTAACATATAGGGGCAATTGTGGAAGTTAGCGTGAGGACAGACATTCCTGGGTCTCTGTTCCTGAATAATACTCCTACTTACACTGTTAGGTAGGTATCCTTACACACAGCCCTTGAAATGTACCTATTTACAGGTGAAGGTTATGACACAAATGGAAATTTATTTTTAAAATAGTACCTTTAATTTCAATAGGAATTTCCAATAAGTGGGATAGATTAGTCATGTTATAGAGGAGACATGAGAAAGGTAAATGAAGAAACTGAAGTAAAATTAATAATGTTTATATTGTTCCTTTTCTTTGAATGATATATAGCAGTTTCTTTTGTGTGTTTATTCCTTTTGCATCCCTGGACAATGGGTAAAGGAGGTATTATTATCATTTTGGTGAAAACTGAGATAAAGAGAAATTAAATTAATTTTCTTCAGTAGATTTTTGCAGCCCTGGCCCTCAATTTGTTCATGCCTCCCTGGATCCACCCTCTTGAGTCACACCTTTCCCACTGACTCAGGCTTGGCCATGTAACTTGCTTTGGCCAATGAAACAAGAGCAAATATGACACAAGCAGAAAATTTTAAGTGCTTGCATATTGGAGTTTGCCCTCTCTTACTGCCCTTGGGTACGCTGAGACCACCATGGTGAGACCACCATGTGAAGCCTGGGTTAGCCTGCTGGAGGATGAGCGATCATACAGAGCAGAGTTGGGTCATCCCAGCTGACTCCCCCTTGACCAACCAGCCTGTCAATCTCCTGATATGTGAGTGAGGCCAGCCAACTCCAGATAAGCCACCTACAGACCTCAGAGATCCACCACACCAACGCAGATCAGATTAACTGTCCAAATGGTTTATGGAATCATGAGAAATAATAAGTGTTTGCTATTTTAAGCCACTTAGGTTCCAGGTGGTTTGTGACACAGCAAAACCTAAGCGGCCTGTTTCCCAAGAACGCCTGCCTAATCAGGCTAGATCTCGAGGTCCTGGTCCCTAGGTTCATGTTCAGCTGCTGCCACCCCTCTTCTAGTCAAAGGTCAGGTTGAGATATACAGATCTTAAGGATGTTATTTTGTATCTTAGGTGTGATCAAACCTCTTCTTGAATTTCTCAAGGGCAAAGGCCATGCCTTGATTTTCCCAGTACATTTCTTCAGTCGTAAAATATGCTCTGTGAGGGGTATAACTTTTCTGAAAAGGAATGAAAGTTTAGTTTTTATAAGGCTGGAAGATAAAGAGCTATATGTGGTATGTTTAACTCTCAAAATGTATATGGGGCACAGATACTTCTAGTTACAAAGAAGATTTTAGACTAACATTCTTTCCTAAGAGAGAAGACAGAGAGGAAGGGAACAGCATGGACCATCCTTTTGTCCCCGAACCCAGACCAAAGTCTTGCAGAGCCTCTGGGCTGAACTCTTCAGGCAATCACATTGACATCTATGTGAGCAGCGCCCCACCAGAGTTGTGCAGTATACAACTTACGCAGCTGTACGTGAGACCCCCTACTTGGCACGTAGCTGGAAAGAAAATATATATATATATAACAAATTAGAATGAGTATCCCTCTTTAGTGGGCTCCCAGAGCACAAACCATTTTGCTTTTGGTGTGACAGAGTGAGAAAATAGCCAAATACATTGTGTAGATCAGATACAGATTCAAAGAAGAAACTTCCACCAAATTTTGCAGGGCAAAAAAATAAAAACTCATTTTGGTTAATGGTGACACCTAGTGGTGTATCAAAACTGTGGGTTTTCCTTGGAGTAAAGTATTTTATTTTACAAGTTAGGGTGAAGGAGCCCTTGGACCCCTGCACCCTTCACAGATTAGGTAGTTGAGGCCCCCAGGCCTCCCAAGGTCAGTGCGAGTAGGATGTTGCTGCAGAATTTAACTCTCTGCAGGCCGTTCCAGCGGTGCTGTTGCAGAGACCTCAGAATAAATGCCAGAGAGGTGGTGGTAGCAGGGGGGTCCTTCCAGTAGTACAGGGTTACTTATTGTCACTTAAGACAGTTGTTCTGAGCTGTCTACCTTTCCATGACATCTTACTCTTTTTTCCATCTTCCCCTGCTTCTTCTACTTGTCCTTTTCTTTTTTGCTCTTCCCTTTCCCTTCCTTCTTTTCTCGTCTGCTTTTACTTTCCCCTCCTTTATTCTCTACCTCTTTTTCATTCTCTTTTCTCTGTGTACATTTGATGCCTCCCAAGGATGTTGCACTGTCTACTCTGGTGACCACTAACCCATGTGGCTATTTAAATTCAAATGAACTAAATGAAATGAAAAATCCAATCTCCCAGTCATGCTAGTCACATTTCAAGTGCTCAGTAGTACCAGTGGCTGCCCTATTGGACATTGCAGAACACGATCATGTCCAGCATTGCAGAAAATCCTCTAGGAAAGCGCTGGCCCAGGGCTTGGCTGACCTACCTCTACAGTCTCTCGTCTCTTTTCCTTCTCAGCACCTCTTCTCTAGGTAGAACAGTCTGCGTTCTTCTCCTCTCCCTTCCTTCCTGCTCACTCCACTTTATTTGGTGACTTTCTGTTTTCTGTATATTATTATATAAACTTGTCGAGGTAACCTTGCCAAGTAAACACAAACTTATATAATCACATTGGACAGTTTATTTGGGGCAGTGAGTGAGTCACAGCATCTTGTTTTCCATGCGTTGGGACACATCAAAATATTTTTAAACGCAACACATCAACACAGTATTTAAAACAATTATACCTCAGACCTTTTTTTCTTCTTTTTTAATCCACAGGTGTCTACCTTTCTGCCTTGTCTTGAGTTCAAGTAGCTTTCAAAGTAAAAAGTACAATTTTTTAATGCCTGAAACAATATACTTTTAAATATAAAATGGCTTTGAAATACACAGGAATCTAGTTACAGATTGGCGTTTGGCTGGGATGGAATGGACATTTACTTTTTGTTGAATGCCCTTGTATAGTATTTGATTTTTTTACAAGATTTGTAAGTGTGTGTTCAGAACTTATTAAATTGAATTCTAAATTACTTTTGAAATTAAAAATAATGTCTGAAAATGTCACGACACCAAGAGGATCAAACCAAAATAGTCCCGGAAAATGAGATCTCAGAGAAGGTAGTTTCTGAATGAGCCTTCAGGGTTTGGGTGGTGACGTGTCTCTTTAAAGAGATAATGCAGCGGGCAGAGCCCTGTGTTAACTTTAGATTTATGTCCAGTGATAATTTGCCAAGAATCAGAACGCCCTGACAAGTGTCCCCTCCTGACCGTTGATGGAGATTTATATCAGAAAGAGAGCCATCTTTTTCCTTCCCACCCATCACTGAGAGCCTGTCCCTTTGGTGCCCACCTCCAAAGGGATGGAAGACGCTAACAGCCTTTGAGCCTCCTTTCCAGGGTCCACTCGCCCACCTCTCTTCAATAAGGTCTTGATGAACAAAATGAAAGTTACCCTTTCTCTTCCTTTTCCTTGGCTTTCCCGGGCTAATCATGGTCGCACGACCTCCTTTGCACCAAGGGATCTTCAAGGAAGAAAAGAGGGTGGAGCCTGAGATCTTGCCTGACTTGAAAATTGGTTTCAGCCCAAAGGTACTTCAAAACTTGGATTTATGTAGCATTTACAGTGGAGACTCGGGGTTCTTTGGAAAGGGATTTGAGGACGAGGATAGAACGATCATACCTACAAGATAAGTGATAGCTGTGCTGCCAATTTGAGAAAAAGGGAAATTGAGGCAGGGCACATTGGTGCGAGCTGGGATTCACAGCATTCTTGACTTCCCGTAAGACCACATGTCATCCAAACCATATAATCATATGCCTAGACCGAACTGTAGCATCTCTGTGTGCATTCGTCTAAATAAAGCGCCGCCCAGACCATGCCACCCAGGGGAGTTGGTTTGTGGTTCTTTCCCACTGTGGACTTCTATGGTGCCAGCCTGACCTTGGGCGGAATCATGGTTCCCCTAAAAGAACAAAGGTTTACGCTTTAGCTCTGTGGGGCCTGCAGGAGTCAGTTTCTAATGAAAGGCTCTCTGGGGCTCTATGTTGGGAAGACAAAGTTGGTGTTGGATTCTCCTTCTCACCCTGCAGCAGGGTCGACTGGCTTCTTTATATGACAGTCTCAGGACAGAATTCCAAGTGACAAAGGCAGAAGCTGCAAGTCCTCTTAAGTTCCTTGCCCCTGAACTCACAGGATGCCAGTTCAGCCAGCTGTTATTGGTCAGAACAAGTCATAAGTCCAGCCTAGATTCAAAGGGTAGGAAAATAGATTCCGCTTCTTGGTGGGAGGAAGTGCAAAGAGTCTGTGGCCAGATTTCATCCACCACACGCATATATTAAGATATTCATTTAATATTGAAATATACATAATATACAGCAAACCTAGAAAACATAGCCTAACTTTCCACAATTTCCCTTAACTGGTTGAAAGAAAAAGCATCTATCACTAAACTGTTCTTCCAAATGCAGACTTTTCACTCTTTTTAAACCTAGATAATGCTCTTTTTCAAATGCAAGAATAAAAGGGGAAAACCTGACTGTCTTTTAGAGAGAATGATAAAACACAGTCCTGGAAATTGAGTCTCCAGCAGGGAACATCTGTTACCACTTAATGTTTAACCGTCTCAGCCCCAGACGACGAGAATGGGTGAGATTCTGTAGTTTGGGACTTACTAAGTACCATCTATTTCTCAATTAATTTTTAGTTGATGTGGAATTTTGTGTTTTAGGAAGACAATTTGAAGGGCACAAAATAAGCCTAAGAAGAATAGAAGTGAGCAAAACAGGAGGCAGTTCTAACAGGAAAGCAGGTGGAGGGGGTTCTGCCTCTGCCCGAGGTTAGCTGGATATTACATCAGATGTTACTGTTACTCGCATTAAGAGAGACTGAAAAAAAAAAAAGGCAGTTTTGCACCACAAACAAAATGCATGGAAGAAAAAGAGGAAAGGGAACACAGTGAGAGTAGGAGGATAGTAAATGCTAAGAAGTGCAATTTGTGAAAAAGCTTTACTTCCAAGAAAAAAGAATATTCATATAATTTTGGAAGAAACTGTCCTGGAACAACTGCTGTTTTAATCCCCAAACCCTGTCCTCAATATGTGAGACTGCAGTCGGCTAAAGTAACATGTCCCAGAAACGATTTATACACTCAGGCATCAGGAGAGTCACTGATAACAGGTAGTATGTGATTTTCTTAAGGAGAAAATGACTGATGACCACCACAATTCAAAGAGCATGGAGTAAAATCAAGGGCTCAATGAGTCAGGATGAAAACGAGAAAAAATGTAAGCGAGGTAAAAATAGTCTGATTTGCAGGCTGCAAGAAAGGGAGATATCTGTAAGATATCTACCCACTGTGCAAGAATCTACCCACTCCCTCCTCACCACAATCCTGGAAACTGGCCTTCTAAAAATGAGAAAAAAAAGAAAAGAAAAAGGAAAACCCTGAGCCTTCACTGACCTGGACAAACAGCCAAAATGGGGCTGTTCACAAAGGAAACCATAAAAAAGATGAAGAGACAACCCTCAGAATGGGAGAAAATATTTGCAAATGAAGCAACTGACAAAGGATTTATCTCCAAAATTTACAAGCAGCTCATGCAGCTCAATATCAAAAAAAGAAACAACCCAATCCAAAAATGGGCAGAAGACCTAAATAGACATTTCTCCAAAGAAGATATACAGATTGCCAACAAACACATGAAAGGATGCTCAACATCACTAATCATTAGAGAAATGCAAATCAAAACTACAATGAGATATCATCTCACACCAGTCAGAATGGCCATCATCAAAAAATCTACAAATAACAAATGCTGGAGAGGGTGTGGAGAAAAGGGAACCCTCTTGCACTGTTGGTGGGAATGTAAATTGATACAGCTGCTATGGAGAACAGTATGGAGGTTCATTAAAAAACTAAAACTAGAATTACCATATGATCCAGCAATCCCACTACTGGACATATACCCTGAGAAAACCATGATTCAAAAGGAGTCATGTACCACAATGTTCATTGCAGCTCTATTTACAATAGCCAGGACATGGAAGCAACCTAAGTATCCATCATCGGATGAATGGATAAAGAAGATGTGGCACATATATACTAAGGAATATTACTCAGCCATAAAAAGAAACGAAATTGAGTTATTTGTAGTGAGGTGGATGGACCTAGAGTCTGTCATACAGAGTGAAGTAAGAAAGAAAAACAAATACCATATGCTAACACATATATATGGAATCTAAAAAAAAAATGGTTCTGAAGAACCTAGGGGCAGGACAGGAATAAAGACACAGACGTAGAGAATGGACTTGAGGACACAGGGAAGGGGAAGGGTAAGCTGGGACGAAGCGAGAGAGTGGCATGGACATATATACACTACCAAATGTAAAATAGATAGCTAGTGGGAAGCAGCCGCATAGCACAGGGAGATCAGCTCAGTGCTTTGTGACCACGTAGAGGGGTGGGTTAGGGAGGGTGGGAGGGAGGGAGACGCAAGAGATATGAAAACATATGTGTATGTATAACCGATTCACTTTGTTATAAAGCAGAAAGTAACACACCATTGTAAAGCAATTATATTCCAATAGAGATGTTAAAAAAAAATTAAACACACAGACACACACAAAAATGGGGCTGTTCAGAGTGAGTTGCAAGGCATGCTGGGTAGGGAAGGTTAAGAGCCTGTGGCTGCTTTGGGGTCTTGCCCTCACTAGCTGTTTGACCTTGGATGAGTCAAATAATGTCTCTGAACTTCAAGTTTTTATCTGTAAAATGGGAGCCTAAGGTATTGCATGCAGCATGCCTGGCACTCAATAAAGCCTGGGTACTTATAAAAATACTTCCTCAGTAAATTCCTGTTATTCTCTTTGGGAGGGATAAGCTCCGGCTAGTTTGTCCCATTTCCTGTCTCCTGGCCAGTCCTAACATTTAAGCTCATATGAGACTGGACCTGATTTAAGCACAGCAACTTTGGGGCTCCCAGCGGGAGTGGTGAATCGTCCTCCTGGCCAGGATCCACCTGGCCCCAAGTGGCAAACCTCAATATGGCTTCAATTTTTAAACATCTTGTTGCCTTAAGAGCCTCAGTAGATTTTCAAGTGTTGCCTCTATTGCTGCATCTATGTTTCACTCCAAATATAAAATGCTAACTTTTCAAATGTGCATTTTCCTTCCCAGGAAGCCTTTAAAAATAATATAGATATCTATTCATCTGAGTGTTTTTTGCCAGGAGACAAGAGAGTGGAGGAATGATCTGCTGCATTTTAATTTTAAACAAATATAATCTTTAGCAGTGGTTGAATTCACTTAATATTTATTGAACGTTGAGTACATGCCAGGCAAATACAAGTGCTCAGGTGAGACAAAAAAGTAAATCATAGTCCTTGCCCCTTAAGAGTTTATGGTCCAAAGGGGGCTAAAACTAGTACACTGTAATAATTACATTCAGGGTATAATGTAGTAAGGATCACAAACCAGGTAGGGACAAGGTGAATCAGGGATTTTGAAGGAAGGGTAGCATTTTCTTTCTCTTTTTTTTTTTAAACATCACACTCTTTGTTTTCCATAAATTTATTTTTTAAAATTTCTTTTTGACTGCATTAGGTCTTCATTGCTGCGTGCGGGCTTTCTCTAGTTGTAGCGAGCGAGGGCTACTCTTCCTTGCGGTGCACAGGCTTCTCATTGCGGTGGCTTCTCTTGTCGTGGAGCACGGGCTCTAGGTGTGTGGGCTTCAGTAGTTGTGGTGCGCGGGCTCAGTAGTTGTGGCTTGCGAGCTCTAGAGCACAGGCTCAGTAGTTGTGGTGCACGGGCTTAGTTGCTCTGCAGCATGTGGGATCTTCTGGGACTAGGGCTCGAACCCGTGTTCCCTGCATTGGCAGGTGGATTCTTAACCACTGTGCCACCAGGGAAGTCCCAGCATTTTCTATAGGAGATTTTTATTACATCAACAACATTCCAATACAAATAATACTCTAATGAGTAGTGATTTTCCTTTCTCTGTGTTCCTTTACACATCCTTATTCATACCTTTATGTGATTTTTATAGTGTCTTCACAGTACAATTTTGTGCTCTCATAAGCATTATGTGATAAGCATTTCCTTTTGCTAATAGTTTTCATCATACTTTCCATCTGGTGGTGAATGTAATTTCCTTTACAGTCCCCTGGTGTGGGATAGTTGTGCTCTCTCTCCAGTTTCTTCACAGTTAACAGTTACGGTGTAAGGGGAATTTTTATTATGCACGTAGCTTTCTTTCTTTTTTGGTATCCTTTTCTTTAGTTTAGCTCTGCAAGGTAGGATTGATGGGGGTAAACGGGCATGAACATTTCTATCTCCTTTGAAATATATCGCTCCATTGTTCTCCCCCCAAAAAAAGGTTGGACCCATTTACACCGTCACCAGCAGTAGATGTACTTGTTTCATCAAAAGCGTGACAATGTTGGGTGATTTCTCGTTTTGTTTTGTTTTTGTTTTTTGTAATCTGCTAATGTCATAACTATGCCATGATGCCTCGTAATAATTTTTTTTTTGATGTTGGGGGTAGGAGTTTATTAATTTATTTATTCATTTTTGCTGTGTTGGGTCTTTGTTTCTGTGCGAGGACTTTCTCTAGTTGTGGCAAGCGGGGGCCACTCTTCATCACCGTGCACGAGCCTCTCACTATCGCAGCCGCTCTTGTTGCGGAGCACAGGCTCCTGACGCGCAGGCTTAGTAGTTGTGGCTCACGGGCTTAGTTGCTCCGCGGCATGTGGGATCTTCCCAGACCGGGGCTCGAACCTGTGTCCCCTGCATTGGCAGGCAGATTCTCAACCACTGCGCCACCAGGGATGCCCCTCGTAATAAATTTCAATTCTCATTTCTCTGTTAACTATGTTTCCCTATCCTTCCTGGCTGTAACTCTTACATGACTTGCCTGTTCAGGTGAGATGATCAGGAGTTCTACAGGCAGAGCACTGGTGAGCAGGCACTTTGAGGGCAGCAAACGGCTTACTCAGGTGTTGAGGTAGGAGAGAGCCTCATGCCAAGGAACACAGACTTTTTGAGGCATAGGGTGGACCAAAAAGAGAACTGGTGGAGGTGAGGCCAGAAAGGAAAGTGGAGGCCAGCGTGTGCAAAAGCTTGTTTTGAGTCCTATAGGATTTTTAGTTTAACTTGGACAATGTGCCTCATAGGAGCGAACAGTTGGGACAGGCTGTCTCTCTCCTTTACCTCTGATGAGTCCACAGGCCCAGCAACCAGAACTACCAGCTCCACGTGCCCCTGTCGCCTCTAAGTCTTGCCCCCTCGCTTCTTGTCCACCTGGCGCCTGCTGGTTCCCACGGCTCCTGCCCACCTGCCTCCCCTCCACCTTCTGTTTCACACTCCCGGAACCGGGGCCCCTCCCCTCCTCAGGTGCCATCCGACCCTCGCTGTCGGCACGGCTCAGCCTACTTCCGATTTGCCCTCTGTTCTTCTGAACCAGCCCAGGACCCAGCATCAGCCCCGGGCACTGGACCCCCAGTTCTGCACTCCCCACCTTGGCCCGCTCGGGGATGTGTTGTCCCAGAGGGTTAAAAACCACAGGACTGGGAGGGAGGCATCCACAGCGTCTTTCCTCCTCTACCAGGAAAAAGCGAGGCAGCCCACAGTAGAACTATAGAGGAGATGGATGTGGTCCTTTGGGAAAACCCCTAGGCCTTGCTTCCCGAGAGCTGCGAAGTCCCAGGGGAGTGTTTCTGCCCCACAGAGCTGATAGGCCTTTCCAAGAATCATATTTCTCCTGGCACATCCCCAGCTAGAGTCCCATGTGCTGCTGAAAGAGGCAAAAGCTGACAGCACCAGGCCCTTCGCCAGGCTCAGTCTTGGTAACCACAGGGAAGGTTCCAGAAGATGTGGAGAAGGCCCTGGACCAGGAGCCCCAGACTGGAAGTAAGCCACGCCAGGTTAGGCTGTGATGCAGGACAGTTGCCTCAAAGTGAGTTCAGTGGAATCTTAAGTGATATTGCTTGGAAGTATGAAAGTCTCCGATGGGAAAATAAGTTTCCCTAGACAACGCCCTGGGAGCACCCTGGACCCAAGTGCTGCACTTCTGACTTTCCATAAGCAGACTTTTTGACAGAAAGCTCTTGGTTCCACCACTTTTAGCTGCATAACTTGGGGAGATTTCTTCACCCCACTAAGCCTCATATTCCTTATCTGTGAAATGGGAATAATGAAACCAATGCAAGGTGTTCCGAGGATGAAATGAGATAATGTATATGGAGTGATTAGCGCGTGGAGGCCCTCCATAAATGGTAGTGTGATCTTTTGGATTACTTTGGCCAGCTGCCTGCCTTTGCACCTCTTCTGAGTGCATCAGCCTGAACACCCATGAGGTTGTAGAGCATCTGGCCCCAAGCCCTGAGAGGTACCACACGTCCGGGACCATTTCCTCCTTCTAGATCTGCAGCCCCGTGCTCTCTTTCAGACATCTGTGGCTCAAAACATGGGTCTCCAGATGCCCACATGTGTTAGGAACGTCTGTTCCTCCAGGGCAGGCAGAGGAGAGACAAAACCCCATATCCATGGGCACAAGCGCAATAGCTTCCCCGTTACCTAGGCCTTGATGGGAGGGGCTGCACTCAGGGGTCCAGGGTTTCCCCGGAGGCATCGTGACTTCTCCACTGCTTAGGGGTCTTGCAGAGAATGACACAGCTGAATCCCAGCAGCATCTGATGGGCACTTACCGAGCACTGTCCTCTGTCCAGCCCCGGTAGCCGGCGTCATTGTCTCCAAATGCTCTCCCAATGGGAGTTTGGGGAATGCCGAGGGTTCCATCCCTGGGTGCTCTGTGTGGCGAGCACCACTCTGTCTCCATACGAGGATGATGGGAAATCCTGTCTACCGCAACCCTGTGGAAACCACGAAATGCTACACGAGTGTAAGGCGTGATAACTGATTTCTGGCATGAGTCACATCCCCTAAACCTCACCAGCCTTTGAAGACTCTCCACGGGTGGCGTGGTTTGATATTTTAGCGGATTGCGTGGCTCCCCAGCATGGGTTTCAGCTCTTCCTTTCTTTTCAGACAAGACAAGTTAAATCACACCCTCGTCAAGCGGGAGAGATGCCCCCAGCTGGTGTCTGGCATGAGCTGTGATGATGAGATCATTCAGTTTCTAAGGTTGTCCGCACACTCACCTGGTAGAGTGAAGTCTCAGGAATTCTGGCTGCTCTGAAAAGTAGAAAATCAATTGCTTTTGATCCTGGAATACAGTTTGCTCTCATATTGTGGGCAAGCAATTACTATCTTGGCTAACTTGACGTTTAAAAACATCTTAGTGTCTGTTTTTTATTAACTGTATTTGACCAGACAGTATAAGCCAAATGAAGGAAAAGGTAAAGCTTTGAACATTATCTTAGGGACTAGCTGGAGGAAAATAGAAACAGAACAATCGTATCAGCATGTGCTAAGTGCTTCCTGCCACTAGACACTGCCTGCCTTCTCATCTGATTCTCACACTAACATAGGGACCTATTTTTGCCATTTTTTTCAACAAATGAATCTCAGTTATTGGAATAATTTATTTTTTTCTGACTTTTTTTTTAATGTCTTCTATTTATTTATTTATTTATTTTTGGCTGCGTTGGGTCTTCGTTGCTGCGTGCGGGCTTTCTCTAGTTGCGGCGAGCGGGGGGCTACTCTTCATTGCAGTGCGTGGGCTTCTCATTGCGGTGGCTTCTCTTGTTGTGGAGCACGGGCTCCAGGCGCACAGGCTTCAGAAGCTGTGGCACACGGGCTCGGTAGTTGTGGCTCACGGCATGTGGGATCTTCCTGGACCAGGGCTCAAACCCGGGTCCCCTGCATTGGCAGGCGGATTCTTAATGACTGTGCCACCAGGAAAGTCCCTTTTCTGACTTTTAACATGAAAAATAAATTAAGCTTTAAGTCCAGGTTTATCAGTGCAGTGACTTTGGGGACGCTTTTCTCTCTACACCAAAACAGGAGTTCTAGTAAATATGTAGGTTTCATGATTCTTAGACTTTCTCTGGTTGTTTCCCATCCGTTCTTCTTTGGGCAGGCCCACCACTAACATTTGCAGAGACCAAGGCAAGAACTTAAATGAGGGCTCCCTGGCCCACAGTTCATAATGCTTCTCTCCACACCTCTGGTTCTGTTCCTCATGACAGAGGGCCTTGCGGACATGGGTGCAAACAACCCTGTCCAAGTTTCATTGGCATGCCCCCACCAGAGCCCCCTTGGCCATCTGTTGGGCCCACCTTTGGAAGGATGGGTCTGGGGAAGAGTTCATTAATGGCCCTAGAAGAGGGCTTGGGGTCATTTCAGCAGAGAATTCCAGGGCCCAGGTATCCAGAGCTGACCTGGCAGGTCCTCCTTGTCCTTGGCTCCGCCTGGCTCCTTATTCTCACTCCGTGGGGAGGGGCCCAGCCACAGGAAGGCCTGAGCAGATGGTCGTAAAAGCAGAAGGTATAGGACAGGCACCCTGACTGCCCAGATCTAGGGGTAATACTGCCTTTGTATTTAGTGCTGGGTGCCAGTGCCAGCCATGTCAACTGGGAAGCCAAGAAGCTGTGGCTGCCCTGGGCCCAGAGGACCAAAAAGCATATCCCTGGACCCAATGACAGGCCTCAAAGTGGAACTCAGAGGGACTGGATGCCCTCTCCACCTAAAAATTCTTCCTCTGTTGCCAAAACTTTGTTCTACGTTTTGTTTTCAAAATGATTTTTTTTTGCCAAAATAATTTTTTATTGAAGTATGTTTGATTTATTTACAATGTTGTGTTAATTTCTGCTGTATAGCAAAGTGATTCAGTTATACATATATATATATAAACATTCTTTTTTTTCTGTTTTCTTTTCTATCATGGTTTATCACAGGATATTGAATATGGTTCCCTGTGCTATACAGTAGGACCTTGTTGTTTATCCGTCCTATATATAAAAGTTTACATCCGCTAACCCCAACCTCCCACTCCATCCCTCCCCCAACGCCCTCCCCCTTGGCCACCCCAAGCCTGTTCTCTGTGTCTGCGGGTCTGTTTCTGTTTCGTAGATAAGTTCATTTGTGTCATAGTTTAGATTCCACATATAAGTGATATCATATGGTATTTGTCTTTCTCTTTCTGACTTACTTCACTTAGTATTGATATGGTAATCTCTAGTTGCATTCATGTTGCTGCAAATGACATTATTTCGTTCTTTTTTGGGGGGCGTGGCTTAACCTTTATTTCTCACAGTTCTGGAGATTGGAATTCTAAGATCAAGGTGCGACAGATTCTGTTCTTGGTGACGGACTACTTCCTTGCTTGCAGGCAACCACCATCTCACTGTACGCTTACACAACTTCTTCTTTGTGTGCATATGTGGAAAGAGAGACACCTCTGTCTTCTTCCTCTTTTTTTAAAAATTGGAGTGTAGTTGATTTATACTGCTGGGTCAGTTTCTGCTGTACAGCGAAGTGTTTATTTCATTCTTTTTATGGCTGAGTAATACTCCATTGTATATATGTACCACATCATCTTTATCCATTCATCTGTTGATGAACATTTAGGTTGTTTCCATGTCTTGGCTATTGTGAATAGTTCTGCTACAAACATAGGGGTGCGTGTATCTTTTTGAATTATAGTTTTGTTTGGATGTATGCCCAGGAGTGGGATTGCTGGATCATATGGTAATTCTATTTTTAGTTTTCTGAGGAGCCGCCATACTGTTTTCCACAGTGGCTGCACCAACTTACATTCCCACCAACAGTGTAGGAGGGTTCCCTTTCAGAATGATTTTTTATGTCCGAAATTCCATGGCTCTTGCTTTACATTCACAAGGCAATTAAGTTGGAAAATCTCAAAGCAACTAGGAACAATTTCATAAATAGACAAATCAGTTACAAGAGAGGCTCTCCAAGTTCAGAGGTTGGGGAGAGGGACAAGTAGCCGTGAGGCTAGATGTCCTTCTTTTCAGCCTCTGATGATGAGGCCTCACTCCCTGGGAAAGGTTGAACAGTAACTTCGGTGTGTAGGTGCATGGTGAGCTCTGTGTCTGGAATACCTAAGACCTCAATGAACAAAGCAGATCTGGGGTGTATAAGGACCGGAATTTCCAAGAGAAAATAAGCCCTTACTCTTTTAAGGAGAACCCGTGTGTGGACATGGCAGCAAGCTAGAGTTTTCCAAGTGGAGAAGCCTCAAGCTTCACATCAATTGGGGAAAATGAGGATGGGGTTTCAAAAAGAGGGTGAGAACTCATTTAAATTGGCCACAGGCAACCATGTTTGACACTAGATATGCACTTTCTAAGAAGTCTGGGCATCCATGCTAAATCAGAAAAAAGCACTGAATTCAGAGCTTCTCAGTGTTTTCTTCTGACAGAATATTTTCTCTAATGACAGAAGCCAGTGGCCTTGTACCCAGGAACCGGAGACCATGGCCCAAAGCTACTTGGGGCAAATGCAAATTTTCTTCCAAGCTTTATGCTTTTGAAATGTGTTAAAATGGTACATTCACTTCCATTAAAATCCTGATTCATTTAATGGAAAGCTCTAAGGATTTTCAGTTCTTCAGGGCTGCAGGTGTGAGGCTTCTGCTTCTGAAAGGAGATCAGAAACAGGCAAGTGATCCAAATCCAAGTGTTCCTGACCTAATGTTGAGACTGATTAATAACAGAAAAGACTGACTTCAGCCAAGGCACACGGGACCAGTGATGGCTGATGTAAGCTTTCCGTTTCTGAGCTGCGTTTCTCTTGTTGGCCTCAAGCCTCAGCCAGGTCTAGTACACCCGCTGGCCTTGTCTGAGTGGTACCTTGGCATCAAGAGAGAGGCCTGACTCCACCCTTGTGGACCAGGGGAGCATCCCAGAGAAGGAGTTCCAAGGCAGCCAGTGGTGACCAATGGAGAGACAGCAAGCCATCACCTGGCAAACAAGCTAAACATCACCTGGCAAGCAAAAACTGTCCCCAGGACCTTGAGAAGTACTGGAGAGGAAGACAGCTCCTGGGGCCAGATTAGAAGGGAGGGAGAGTGTTTCAAGGCTGTCGTGAGCATGTATGGTACCTTCATGCCAACTACAAACCAAGGGCCCCTCTGAGCAATGAATTCTAGAAAGGCTGGTACCAACCCCACTTGTCACCTTGCTTAGGTGCCTTTGTGCATTACACAGCCTGCACTTAGAGAATGGCACTGGCTGGATGTTCAAGAGAAGGTGACCCTAGAAATAGGGGACCGTATAAGCACCTGGGTAGCAAAAATAACATTTCCCCCACATCTTCCAGCAAAATTGGTGCTCTAGATTAGGAGTCAGCAAGCCATGGGCCGCGGCTGCTTTTGTAAATAAATTTTTATTGGAATACAGCCACGCTCATTCAATTAGAGATTGTCAGGCTGCTTTCATGTTCCAACAGCAAAGTTGAGTGGCTGCTACAGAAACCACATAGCCCACAAAGCCTATTTACTATCTGGCCTTTTACAGAAAATGTTGGCTGAACCCTGCTCTAGAGAGAGATGCCATGTATCTCCTGTGGCTTTTGCTCACCTGTTGGCTCACTGCTGAGTACCTTTAAAAATTAACTAGCCCTGTTTGAAAAGCTGGGAATCTATCATTGAATCTCAGAGTCAATAACAGAAACACTGAATGTTTCCTATTAGGACTCCCTCTCTCGAATAAAGGACTGATGACTAGAGAAAGAGTAAAGGAAAGGGTTTGCTGCAGTGGGTTTTGCTAGAAACCATTAACTTCCAGTCTTTTCCCGCTCACTCCCGGCCCCTCCCCCCACCCAAATGTTACCAAGCCTTGAAACGTCTTCCGCATCCACCCGGTTCATTCTGTTCCACTTCACCAGCCGGTTCAGGCCTTAGCACGCTCCTCCCTGGACCATCTCCACAGCCCTCAAACTAGTTCCCTTGCCTACAATCTTATTCCTCTCCGTCCCACAATTGCCAAATTAATGTTCCTAACATGGTGGTGTTGCTTTCTTCCTTCCATGCCAGGCTCACTGCCTACAGCAAGAATTTCAACCCTCTGAGGCATCTGAATGACGTGCAGTTTTCATTCAAAGGCACATCACCAACCCGCATAGAATCTGATTCTGTAGAACTGACCTTGGACCCAGGCTATGTGTTTTTAAAAACTTACAGATAGTTCAGAGGCACAGTCAAGGTTAACAACTACTTGCCTACAGGATATGTTTCAAACTCCTTAACCTGGCCTCAACCTACTCCTCCCAACTTGTTCCTAGCACTTTTCTAACCTGTATATACAAAATCTTTTCAATCTATCTTAGACAGCAGAGTGTATACACACACACATTGTGTATATACAAATATATATATATTTGTATGTATGTATATATGAGACTTTTGTGTGTGTATGTATGAGGTATATATATATTTGCATATATGTATATATGATATATGTATATTTGTGTGTGTGTATATACGAGGTATACTTAGATCAGTGAGAGATAAATGATTATATATATATATTATATGATCATCTTCTATATGCTCCTATAAATATGCTTGTAAATGCATAATTTAATTTGGAAAGAACACATAAAAAACTGGTAATAACAACAAAGTTGTTATTTGTTTGTGTTTAACCAGGAGGCAAAATGGAAGCTCAAGATAGTGTTTAGAGTTAAATTACAGAAAACGAAAATTAAATTTTCTTGTTTAGATACCCAAGGTTGTAACCTGGGAAATGTAATACCCACACATGTGTTACCTGGTTTAGTCCTCTCAACCACCTCTGCAAGGTTAGTATCATTCCCATTTTACAGAGGGAAAAACCAAGCCTTAGAGAAGTTAAATGACTTAATCAACATTATACGACTTCTCAGGGTTAGAGCTGGGATCTGAACGTAGAGTCCAAAGTTGATGCCTCTTCAGGACTCCAAATTCCCTTTTAAGTGGGGCTTGTCTCAGCACTTCTAAGAGAGGTTCACACATCTGCCAACTAAGAGGGTGGTTGGCTTTTAAGGACCAAATTATGCTCTTGGGTTGAGGGTAGGAGAGACAGAAACGGGATGAATGGGAGAAAATAAAGGGAAAAATGTGTACCCCCCACTCCCACCCATCTCTCTTTCCCTTCTTGGAGAAGGGCCTCTTGTCTGATTGGTTCCCTCTCCCTTCAACACAATTCGATCCAGGTGTGTCTCCCACTCTACCCTAATTCCTGGCAAACCAGTGTTTGGGAACCTGATTTGGGAAGGCTTGAGTTGACAGGATAGGCCATGGTTTCATGCAACAGGATGTCTGTTATTGCCACAGTGTACTCCCAAGGGACGGTGACGATCTGGGTGTGCCTTGGTGGTAATTTCCCCCGAAGGCAAATGAGCTATGAGGTCTCAGTTACTTCTGAATAGGACCAAGGAACCACAGGTGAAGCTGCCACCCAACCCAGGATGTGACTACTTATTGTATGAGTGAGTGAGTGAGTGGGTGGATGGATAGATGGATGAAGGATAAATGGTAGATGAGTGGAAAAATAGAAGGATGATGGATTGATAGATGGATGGATGGATGGACAAGATGAGGGATTGTTCTCAGGAGCTCTGCCCGTTCTTCACTGTCCTCTAGATATGGTGGCTTACATCACTTCCTTCTACGCTTGGGGTCACTCAGAGGTGCATCTAGGACTGGATTAAAAAGCAGGTCTCCACTCTGTCATAGACTGTTCTCTCCGTTTGACTTCATACAATTCAAAGGATTCTACTCCAGACTGGTTCTGTGTGATTAAAGAGCAACAATGTTCCCTGTGGCAAAAACTTACAGATTGTTTATACAATAATAAAAAGGATGCCTGAGATTATGGAAACTGGAGGTCTTCTGACCTAATTATGATTAGTAATAGGAGAGCTTCATGTTTACCCAACACTTCTTTTCCCTTGATGCCAGAGTTACTGAGTCCGTCTTCCCTGTTTTCATGTTTTTTCCTGTTATCCTCCCTCCAGGGTAGTTAACTAATTTCCCCCTCACTCCTTTCCTGCACCTTCCATTCTGGCTGAACTAAACCACTTGGGTCTGATTTTTCTACTTCATCTCTGAAAGACAGGTTTTAAAATTTCAAACAATAGTTGTGGATTTCTCTATAACTCCTTGCAGTTCTATCAGTTTTTGCTTCATGTATTTTGAAGCTCTATTATGAGGTATACACATGGTTAAGATTATTATGTCCTCTTGATGAATTGACCCCTTTGTCATTATGAAATTACCCTCTTTATCTCTGCTAATATTGTTTCTCTGAAATCTACTTTGTCTGGCGTTAATATAACCACTCCAGTTTTCTTTTGACTAGTGTCAGCATGGTATATTATTTTCTATCCTTTTACGTTTGACCTACTTGTGTTTTTGTATTTAAAGTGGATTTCTCATAGATAGCATATAGTTGGGTCTTGGCTTTTTTGTCCAATATGACTATCTCTATTTCAATTTGGATGTTTAGCCCATTTAAATTTGTTGTGATTTTTATATGGTTAGCTTTACTTCTACCACCTTGCTGTTTGTTTTCTGTCTTTCCCTTCTATTTTTTTGTTCATTTTTCCATCTTGTTCTGACTGTTTTTGGATTAATTGGATATTTTTCATGATTCCATTTTTATCTCCGTTGTTGACGTGTTAGCTATAACTCTTTGTTGTGCTACTTTAGTGGTTGCTTTAAGGTTTATGGTATACATCTTTAAGTTATCATGGTTTGCCTTCAAGAGATATTATTACCACTTCATGTAAAATATGAGAACCTGGGCTTCCCTGGTGGCGCAGTGGTTGAGAGTCCGCCTGCCGATGCAGGGGACACGGGTTCGTTCCCTGGTCCGGGAAGATCCCACGTGCCGCGGAGCGGCTGGGCCCGTGAGCCATGGCCGCTGAGACTGCACATCCGGAGCCTGTGCTCTGCAACGGGAGAGGCCACAACAGTGAGAGGCCCGCGTACCACAAAAAAAAAAAAAAAAAAGTGAACCTATGAGAACCTTATAACAGCTATTTCTATTTCTCCCCTCCCAGCCTTTGTGTTATTGTCGTCATACATTTACTTCTACGTAATGGCACTGTTATTATTTTTGTTTTGAATAGTCAATTATCTAAGAAGAAAAAGGTCTTTAAATTGCCTATGCAGGGAATTCCCTGGCAGTCCAGTGGTTAGGACTCAGTGCTTCCATTGCAGGGGGGCACAGGTTCGATCCCTGGTCGGGGAACTAAGATCCTGCAAGCTGCCAAAAAAAGAAAAAAAAAATTACCTGTGTAGTGTCATTTGTGATGCTCTTTATTCCTTTATGTAGATCCAGATTCCCCTCTGCTATCATTTTCCCTCTGCTTGTCAGACTTCCAATAATATTCCTTATAAAAATAAGTCTGCTGGTGGTGAATTCTTTCAGTTTTTGTATATCTGAAAAAATATTTCCCCTAACTTTCTTTTTTCCTCTTTTTTTTTTAATATCTATTTATTTATTTGGTTGCACCGGGTCTTGGCTGCGGCAGGCAGGCTCCTTAGTTGTGGCATGCGGGCTCCTTAGTTATGGCATGCGAACTCTTAGCTGCGGCGTGCACGTGGGATCTAGTTCCCTGACCAGGGATCGAACCCGGGCCCCTTGAATTAGGAGCTCGGAGTCTTATCCAGTGCGCCACCAGGGAAGTCCCTCTTTTTTCCTCTTATAATTCTTTTTTTAAAAAGATATTGGTTTTTTGGAGCCATTTTATGTTCACATCAAAATTGAGAGGAAGGTACAGAGATTTCCCATATACTCCTTGCCTCCACACATGCATAGCCTCCCCCATTATCAACACCCCTGATTAAATGGTACATTTGTGGCAATTGATGAACCTACACTGACACATCATAATCACCCAAAGCCCACAGTTTACCTTAGGATTCACTCATGGAGTTGTACATTGTATGGTTTTGGATAAATGCACGATGACATGTAACCACCATTATAGTATCATACAAAGTATCTTCACTCTTCTAAAAACCCTCTATGCTCTGCCTATTCATCCTTTTCCCCTTTCCCCACCCTCTGGCAACCACTGATCTCTTTACCATCTCCATAGTTTTGCCTTTTCCAGGGTGTCATGGTTGGAATCATACAGTACATAGCCTCTTCAGACTGGCTTCTTTCACTCAGTAATATTCACGGGTTTTTTTTATGGCTCAATAGCTCGTTCTTTTTAGCACTGAATAATAGAACATTGTCTACATGTACCACAGTTTATTCATTTACCTTTTGAAGGGCGTCTTGATTGCTTCCAAGTTCTGACAATTATGAATAAAGCTGCTATAAACATCCATGTGCAAGGTTTTCTGGACATAAGTTTTCAGCTCCTTTGGGTAAATACCAAGAAATAATGATCGCTGGATCATATGGTAAGACTATGTTCAATTTTGTGAGAAACCATCACACTGTCTTCCAAAGTGCTGCACCGTTTTTACATTCCCACTGGAATGAGAGTTCCACACCCTCACTAACATTTGGTGTCATCAGCATTGCAGATTTTGGCCATAGTAATAGGTACATAGAGGTATCTCATTGTTTTAATTTGCATTTCCCTGTTGACATGTAATGTGGAGCATCTTTTCAAATGCTTATTTGCCATCTGTATATCTTCTTTGGTGAGGTGTCTGTTAAGATCTTTGGCCCACTTTTTAAATTGGGTTGTTTGTTTGCATATTGTTCAGTTTTAAGGGGTTTTTGTGTGTGTGTGTGTATTTTGGATAACAGTCTTTTATCAGTTTTGTCTTTTGCAAATATTTTCTCCCTGTCTGTGGCTTGTCTTCTTATTCTCCTGATCATCTTCATTTTTGAAAGATACTTTCATTGGGTATGGAAGTCTAGTTTGACAGTTGGTTTCTTTTTCTTTTTAGTACTTTAAAGATGTCATTCTACTGTCTTCTAGCTTACTTTGTTTCTAACAAGAAGTCTGTCATCTTTATTTTTGTTTCTCTGGAATAATATGTCTTTTTTCTCAGCTGCCTTTGATTTTCTGTTTATCGCTGGCTTGAAGCAATTTGATTACGATATGCCTTAGTGACGTTTTCTTCATGTTTTTGTGCTTGGGGTTTATTGAGCTTCATTGGGTCTGTCAGTTTATAGTTTTCATCAAATTTAGAACTTTTTTGGCTATTACTTCCTCAAATATTTTTGGCTCCCTGCCCATCCCACGCCCCATTTCAGGGACTCCAGTCACTAAATTACATGTCTGTCAGGGCACTTAAAGTTATCCCACAGTTCACTGATGCCCCAATTTTTTTTTTTTTAGTCATTTTTCTAAGTTTAATCTTGAATTGTTTCTATTGCTCTATCTTCACATTCACTGTTGTTTTCTTCTGCAATGTATAATCTGCTATTAATATTAGCAAGTGAATTTTTCGTCTTGGACATCACAGTTTTCATCTCTAAAAGTTCAGTTTGGGTTTATTTTATATCTTTCATGTCTCTACTTATCATATTCAGTCTTTCCTCTAGCTTCTTGAAATATGGAGTATAGTCATAATAACTTTAAAAAAATATTATTGTAGGGCTTCCCTGGCGGCGCAGTGGTTGAGAGTCTGCCTGCCGATGCAGGGGACACGGGTTCGTGCCCCGGTCCAGGAAGATCCCACGTGCCGCGGAGCGGCTGGGCCCGTGAGCCATGGCCGCTGAGCCTGCGCGTCCGGAGCCTGTGCTCCGCAGCGGGAGAGGCCATAACAGTGAGAGGCCTGCGTACCGCCAAAAAAAAAAAAAAATATATATATATATATATATATATATATATATATATAAAATTGTATATGAATTCTATCATTTGTATTCTTTCTGAGTCAGCTTTGATGGATTGATTTTTCTCTTCATTCTGGATTAATTTTCCTGCATTTTTGCATGCCTGGTACTTTTTGTTGGGATGCCAAACATTGTGAATTTTACCTTCTTGGATGTTGAGTATTTTTGTATTCATGTAAATATTCTTGAGCTTTGTTCTGGAATGCAGTTAAGTTACTTGGAAACAGTACTGTAGGGGAGCAAAACTTGCCACCCCTAAATGTCTCTTTGGCATGCGGACTGTTTTGAACAAAAACAGTCAAGGCCCAAAAGACTCAGGAAGAAATTTTGACCCCTCCCTAAAAAATTTTTACATAAAGGGTCTGCTTCTGGAATAGAGCTATCACCAGAGATCTCTGCAAAGATATGGGCTAGGATGGTGGGGGAAACTCTAGACAGGGCCTAAAGATCAGAGTTCCATTGTCTCCGCATGGCTTTTCCAAACAGTTGCTTTTCCATCTTCATGTCGATTGCTTTCCTCGCCTTTGAAGTCCCAAACCACTACTCCCAACATCCTCTTTTGTCTTTAGCTGAAGATGGTATTTAAGGTGAGGGCTTAGACCATTTTGCTGAGTTACTCAGCTTTCCTGGGTCTCTCCCATATATACATGTTACTAAACTTCTGTTTAATTTTTCTCCTCTTAATCTGTCTCATGTCAATTTAATTCTTAGACCAGCCAAAAGAACTAGAAGGATAGAGGAAGATTTCTTCCTCCCCAACAGTTTGATAATTTCATGTCTTATTTTTCACTTTTGTTAGGCTGGGCAGGTCAGAGATGCATTTAATTTACTTTTTTAAAAAATATATATATTGGTTGCACTGGGTCTTAGTTGCTAGTTGCAGCTCACAGGCTCCTTAGTTGTGGCTTACCATCTCCTTAGTTGTGGCATGTGAACTCTTAGTTGCAGCATGCATGTGGGATTTAGTTCCCTGACCAGGGATTGCACCTGCATTGGGAGCATGGTGTCTTAACCGCTGAGCCACGGGGGAAGTCCCTGCATTTAATTTAGAGTTAATTTTTTTCCCCAAGGCAAGACCCTCCTTGGTACTCTGATCAGTGCCTCCTGAATTATGAGATTTTCCACTCTGGCTGCTGGGAGCAGGCATTGTTCTTGGCCCTATGAGCTCTGAGCCCTGTTCCCTCAAATCCTTTTGGGTGGTTCTTTCCCTGGTTTCAGCAGGAGTCTTCACATGCCTTGGCTGGCCAGTACTCAAATGAATACTCAAGGGAGACCCTCTGCATATCTTCATATTTCTGTCTGTGTGCAGCTCTCTTCTCTGCTACTCCGCCCCGTGAGGTCTAGCTGCCATAGCTGCCCTGCAGCCCATCTCTGTTCACTAAACACAGGGAGACTCCCAGGCTCTGCCTGGGTTCCCCTCCATATGTCACAGATAAAAAATTTCTTCAGACAATGAGCTAGGTAACTGTAGGGCTCACCTCACGTGTTGCCATTGTTTCAAATATTTTATCCAATTTTTTAGTTGTTTTGCATGGGAAGATAAATTCAATCGTTGTTATTCCATTGTGAATAGAAACAGAAGTCCTGTTTAAATGATGTTAAACATCAGTTAAACAGGACTGATGGGAATGAACAGAGGACCTTTGCACTGATGGGAATAAACAGAGGACCTTTGCACTGATGGGAATAAACAGAGGACCTTCCCATATAGTGGTCCATGGCTGTGAATCCTTAAAGCGGCCCAGCAGGTCTATCCCTTTGGGCACTCAAGTGCAAACCCACCTGACCTGGGTACTTTTTAGAGGCAAATGTTATATAGCACCCTCAAATTGACAGCCAAACATTGTGCCTGAAACAACAAAAAAAAAAAGGGGTGAAAATCAGTTGATATTTAACAAGACAGACCTACTCCTGTAAGACCATACTGGTCTATATCCTTCCCCAAGACAAAAGTGAGGTGTAACCTGGAATTGACAGTACCCGAAAAAGCTATCAGTGGTGAATCCCTAGACCCTTAGTAGAATAATATCCCACACTGTCGTATCTTAATGGTTTAGCCCACAGTCTATTCCCCTTTGTTAGGCCATCTCTTTTTTTTTTTTTGTGGTACGCGGGCCTCTCACTGCTGTGGCCTCTCCCGATGCAGAGCACAGGCTCCAGACGCACAGGCTCAGCGGCCATGGCTCACGGGCCCAGCCCCTGCGCGGCATGTGGAATCTTCCCGGACCGGGTCACGAACCTGTGTCCCCTGCATCGGCAGGCGGACTCAACCACTGCGCCACCAGGGAAGCCCAATAAAGCTGTATTTTAAGTGTCTTGTTTTTCTACTGGGTAGTAGGTACACATATGACCATTACTTTATATTCTAAAATTTTTATATTTCTGAAAATTTTTCAAATTAAAAAATGTTAATAACCAAAGTTAAATTTAATTAAAAGAATCCAAGTGATCTGAAAGAAAGAGGTACTAGCTATTGTGAAGGAAAGGACTTTTTTTGCTTGGTTTATAACTAAAAATAGCATTAAGGATCTTTTTAAATTTAAAAATGCATCTATGAAATGAGCACAAGAAAATGTAATAGGTGGGACTTCCCTGGTGGCGCAGTGGTTAAGAATCCACCTGCCAGTGTCGGGGACACGGGTTCAAGCCCTGGTCCAGGAAGATCCCACATGCCGCGGAGCAGCTAAGCCCGTGCGCCACAACTACTGAAGCCTGAGCTCTAGAGCCCACGAGCCACAACTACTGAGGCTGTGTTCCACAACTTGTGAAGCCCATTCACCTAGAGCCCATGCTCCGCAACAAAGAGAAGCCACCGCAATGAGAAGCCTGCGCACCACAATGAAGAGTAGCTCCCGCTCGCCGCAACTAGAGAAAGCCCGCACGCAGAAACGAAGACCCAGTGCAGCCAAATATATAAATATAATTAATTAATTAATTTTTTAAAAAAGAAAATGTAATAAGAACTACCTTTGGAGAATAGAAATACTTTCAACTTCACACGTTCTTTATTGCTTGAACTTTTTTTTTAAACATGAGCAGAAATTGCTTTAAAAAAAATAAAAGGACCTATGATTCTACCAGTGTAACAACACTATTTTCATTTTCATTAATTCCTTTTCAGACTTTGCCCACACACATATATACTGTGCTTAGTCGCAATTATATTGCACATATATTTTATAGTCTACTATTTTCACTTAATCATGTGCGATAATATCCGTAAATGTTTCTCCATTTCTGTATAGACTAAATAGTCATCATTTTAACGGCTGCATAATGTTCAGTTGTGTTGATGCATAGTGGCCCATAGCAGTTCCTTATTTTGGACATTGATGTTGCTTCTAAATTTTAGATATTGAAATAACTTCATGATAAATATACTCGTGGAGGTTTTTGTTTATGTTAAATATAACCTTAGCAGAATACCAGGGGTGCAATTACTAAGTCAGGGGGCGTGACCATCCGCGTGGCCTTTGCCATGTAACCCGTAGAGCTTTCCCTTTGTCAATAGCTATTTACTTAAAGCCCTGGGTCCTCCCAAACGCCTAGGAATCTTCATTTTAGAAATAATCTATTTTGGGCTTGTTTTTGTTTTACTGGGTTGTGGGGAGGCTAAAGAAGACAGCTGGGAGGAGATGGGCCAACCCCAGTTTGCCCAAAGAAATGTCTATTTTCTAAGTGGCATGAAGAATTTAGGAGTAAGACAGACAACTCATTTCTTTCTTTTTAAAAAAGAATATTTATTTATTTATTTCGTTGCACCGGGTGTTAGCAGGCTGGCTCCTTAGTTTCGACAGGCAGGCTCTGTAGCACGTGGGCTTCTTAGTTGTGGCATGCGAACTTTTAGTTGTGACATGCATGGGGGATCTGACCAGGGATTGAACCCGGGCCCCCTACATAAGGAGCGCGACATCTTATCCACTGCGCCACCAGGGAAGTTCCTAAGGCAGACCTCATTTCTAATCTTGACTGCTAGTGGCATGGTGTGTGACCTTAGCAAAGTGGCTGGCCCTCTGTAAGACTCAGTTTCTTCTCTGAAATAGAGATATCAACTGTATCTACCTCTCAGGTCTGCTCTGAGGATGAGGTGAGAAAACGCATCTCAGTGCTGGACATAGTCCTTGGCCCATAGTGAGTGCTCCAAGGATATGAGCTGATTTTAAGATCAGCAAAAGATGTTCCTCCCAAGACCGCGCCTCAAGGGCACAGAGCCCAGCCCTGATGAGGCAAAGGCTGCCGAAGCTGGACCCACAGAGCTTCCTGGTAGCAAAGTAGATTCCTGGATGAGGGGCTGATATTTTCAATGGCTCTGATGCTGGTGAAAATTAAGTGATTGAAGGAAGCCAGGGGGCAGGGGTAGAATGCAAACAATCTTCTCTGGACTTGTGAGTCTGTATTATCTGTTTTAGCCCAAAATGAGAAGAAAGCGGTGTGCATTGAGCAACTATTACGTCCCAGGTGTTTTACATGCACTTTCTCCCCCAGGTCTCCCTGCAGTGATGAGGAGAACTTAGAGTCTTCTAGGTGGCCTGGGCTTGATCCTAGCCCTGACCCACGAGCTGGGGAACAGCACCGAACTATATGTAATGTTTCCTAATGTGTAAAATGGGGGATGGGAAGACACCATTTCTGTAAAGCGCCTGGCACATAGGCACACAGTGGTAGCTATAATCGGAAACTTGCCCCTGGTCGCACAGCTAGGAAGTGGCAGTGCTGGCATTGGGGCTGGGTCTCCCGCCTCCAAAGCCCACAGTCTGTCACCACATCACATTTTATCTCTTTGCAAATACTGTGTGATACAAAATACTCGAGAAATACTTTTACGGTGATTCAAATGAAGGATTCTTCTGGGCGTTTTGTATTCTGTTCAGAGTGTTCTATAATCATGAAATTCATCTCTCCAGTCACTTCTGAAAGTTTCCTTTCTTATACAAGAGCTTAAAAAGAATGGAGGCCCCAAAATGTAGGAAGACTTCCTTGAGATCAGAGCAGCCAGCCAGGAACAGAAATGCAGTCACCTGGAACTCTCCCCGCCTCTTCCTGGAATTACAAGACATTCACAAGAGGGGAAGCAAGTTCAGAGAAAAGGGAAACCTCATTTTAGAGGCTTGGGGATGTTCACTACACCTTGTTGAACCTGTTTGGCTAATAGATAAGGAAACTGAGGCCCAGTCAGTCACGTTGGTCATAACTGCTCCATGCTTTCGTGTCTGAAACAAAATTACTAACCACCCTTGGGTTTCTGGTAAACAGTGTTTAAGGTTTAGCATCAATATGAGCGATTGTATATGAGAACGTCTCTTGGTTGTGCAGTTAAATTACCACCGTCCTAAAGTAATCCTTGCCTGGACTACATTGTGGCTGGAGCAGTCCATTGCGCGTGAAATGCCCATGGGCTCCACAGGCGTGCAGAGGTCTGAATTAGGGGAAAGATGTGCCACTTGTCAAGATGCAAGGAAACTTCATGTATTTCATCCTTCTGGTACCAGACTCAATACAGGGTCAAAGAACTCCTCTTTGCAGTGGTCCCCATGTGAGGGGCTTGATTCATCATACTAGGTTTCTTTTTAGCCTGTTGGACCAGAGTAGGGGCTGCTTAGGAGAGGAAGTCTAGGCTTAAAGAACTGGCTCTGCCCACAGTAGGCACCTGATCTAGAAGATGGGTGTAGTAATATCTACATCCAGTCCTATGGCTTTTGTACAGTCTATAGGCTGATGCCTCCCAAATTTGAATCTCCAATCCCAGCTTCTCCCCTGAGCTCCAGATTCGTTTATATGACTGTCTCCTGGACCTCTGCTCTTGGACGTCCAATAATCAACAGACTTCAAACAGAACTTTCCATTCCCCGCCCCTCCAAGCCTGCTCCCCCCGCCCACCCCATCTGCCTCTTCTCTGTAACACCATCAGTTTTAACCCACCTGCTCAGGCCAAAGACCCAGGAGTGCTGACTTCTCTTCCTTTCCATTCCACACTTAATCCATCAGCTAATTCTGCCAGCTTTCCCTGCAAACTACATGTAGAACCTGACCATTTCTCACCACGTCTACTATTTCCACCTTGTCCCAGCATCTTTTTTTGCCAGAACCTATGAATCCCTGTATCCAAATAATGTTTTTAAATACCTAAAATAAAATACTGAGGATTACAAAGGAAACCAATCATATTGAAATACAGTTATCAAAATATTGTAAAGAATAAACTTGTGATATATTAATAGATGTGCTTTATTAGTACCACATGAAATGAAAAGATCTAGTGGCAAGTCTAATAACTATTATAATTCCAAGGTAGTGTTGAAGATAGACAATGTTTCTAGACCTGCAGTAACTGTATATAATGTGATATAAAAACATCTGTGATTTCTAGTGGTGTCAAAGTCACAGGCAATGCTTGTATTGTGATTTGTTGCCTACATTGATCATTGAAGGAAAGGATAAATTTAGTTAGAGGGTAATGAAAATAAAGATATATATATATATATATATACACATATATATATGTGTGTATATATATACATATACACACACATATATATATGTATATATATATACTATCCCCCCTCTTCCCCGCTCCCATCTAAGTGCATGAACTCCCTGAATTCCGGATGGGAATATCTGATCAAGTCTACACTGCCAGCGTCTCTGGCTTGGAGTTTTGCAGGAGCCTCCAGGCTCCAACGTGGCCACCCTCTGTCCCCTGCAGTCTACACAGCAGTCCCAGGGATCCCCTCCCTGTGTGTCATGTTAGATCACTGCCCAGCTTCAAACACTCCGACAATGTCCTGTCACCAAAAATAAAACCCGAAGTTCTCACCACAGCCAGCGCGGCCCTATGTGATCCAGGCCCTGGCTATCTCTCTTCTCCAAGAACAGGGCACCAGGCCGGAGGAAGGCCTGTGGGTGCCGAGCCCACCTCCTTGGAAGGCATCAACGAATCTGCTCTCACAGCACACTCCCGGGGCTCAGCTCCCACCCCAGACTGAGGACCCCCCTCCCACGGCCCACAGTGCTCCCCACGAGAGGCGTGTTGGGAAACGCCTTTCCAGAAGGGTACTAGCTTAGTCCATTTGGGCAGCTATAACAGGATACCACAGCCTGGGTGGCTTCTAAACTACAGAATCTTATTTCTCAGAAGTTCTGGAGCCTGGAAGTCCAAGATCAAGGTGCCAGCATGGTCGTGACCTGGTGAGGGCCCTCCTCCTGTTCATGGCCAGCAGTTTCTCACGTGTCCTCGCATGGAGGAAGGGGCAAGCAAGATCTCTGGGGCATAAGCTCCACCGCGAGGGCTCTACCCTCATGACCTAATGACCTCCCAAAGGCCCCACCCCCTAATACCATAACCTTAGGGGTTGGAACATCAACATGTGAATTTTAGGGAGATGTAAACATTCAGACCATAGCAGGTACTACTGCCCGTAAGCAGCAGTGTTCTGCTGTTGCTCCAGTAACTGACTCTGGAATGGGCTTAGAAGGCCGTTCTGGTCTTGGCCCGGTTCTGGGCCTTGTTCTCTCCCCGTCTGACTCACCTGATCTCTCAACTTTAAGTCTCTGCAGAGCCCTGACCACCTCCAACTCCCTCCACCCGTCATGCTGCCTGTGCCCAGGTCTCCTAGGGAGCCGCCTTGAAGGGCCAGCCTGTCGGCCACAGGAGAAACCAGCCCCCCCCCCCCTTTAATGGCCTCCTACAACTTGAAGCAAATAAAGGCAATGATCTAGCCCAAGTCCCAGCCTGATTCACCAGGTTCGGTTCCCAGTTGTTGAAATTTCCCTTCCGGGGTTCTCAGGAAGCAGGGCTGTATGGAGCGGTTGGATGGGGCTGGCCCTGGGCCGTGTGGAGTCATAGATCAGGATCTGGGTGAAGCTGGGCATCTTCAAACAGGGCCGGGCTGAGAGGTAGTTACTAGGCCAAACAACAGGCCTGCCCCAGCTCAGGCCACCTTAACATAAAAAGGTGAGAGTACTGACAGAGGCCACAGACCATATACCTCAGCATTTGAAAGTGATAAATCAAGCTAACGAAACGTGAATTAAAATATGTTCTGTCCTCCTACCTTGACAAATATACCTTCACAACACGAAGGAAAGCCAGGCTCAGATTTAGGATGTTTACCCTCCTCAAAGTTTGAAGTCCACATAGGGCAGCACGGCCCCCAACCCCCAACCTGTAGGTCTCCCTGCCCTGTTTTCCTTCCACTCCCAGCTCTGTCTCACACCATGCAGGGCCTTAGAGGAATGCACCTCCACACCCCGCCCTGCACACACACAGCACCCTCACCCCCGCCAACACAAGCCGCTGCCCTCAGCCCCCTCCCAGCCAGAGGTAAGCACAGCAGCTGTGCAATCTGAAAAACAGGTCATGCAGGCCCTGCAGTTGCACTTGGAGACCTTGGGCAGGGAATTTGGGAGTTCCTGGTACCCTGAGGATGGTCTAGGAGGGAGGCTCAGGTTCCGGGCGGGCATAGCCACTTGGCCCCATGAACTTCTCAGCCCACGGGAAAGGGGAGGACCAGAGCAGTCCCATGAAGTGTAAGGCCCAGGATGAGTGCCCTCTTCCCCAGGTCTAAGGGCAGTCCGTCCCTGAGCCCACAGCTGAGCAGGCAGACCTGGGAGGGTACTGGAGAATGGAGCCTAGAGAGCTTGCCCCGGGCAGGGAAAGGGACGTGAAAATCTGTTCAGAGGGTGCTAGGGACAGAGCTGCTAAAGCTTCAGAGGCAAATCCAGCTCATTTTTGGCTGTTTCCAAAAACCTGCCCTTAAAGATTTTGCTCTCATTGAGGATCTAAAAAAGAATCCCCTGCAAATATTGGATTGGCCAAAAAGTTCTTACAGAAAAACCCAAACGGGATGTATGTATATGTATATAGCTGATTCACTTTGTTATACAGCAGAAACTAACCACACCATTGTAAAGCAATTATACTCCAATAAAGATGATTTTGAAAAAAAAAAAAAACCCAAACAAATTTTTGGGCCAACCTAATAGTTTCAGAACATTCTATTGTAAAAATACTAGTATGTTGGTGAAAAATAAGTTTTGTTGCTTGATGATTTCACCTTTCATAAAATATTCTATCCATCCAATTTAAAAATCAGAGCAGGGTATTTAAAACTCTTTCAATAAACACAGGCAAGAACAGTGAACCTCGAATTGTTGTTGTTAATCTTTTTTTAAATTGAAGTATTGTTGGTTTACAACGTTCCAGGTGTACAGCAAAGTGATTCAGTTATATATATATATATATATATATAATTTTTCATTATGGTTTATTACAGGATATTGAATATAGTTCCCTATGCCATACAGTAGGTCCTTGTTGTTTATCTATTTTATATGTAGTAGTGTATAGCTGTTAACCCCACATTCCTAATTTATCCCTCCCCGCCCTTTCCCCTTTCGTAAGCATAAGTTCGTTTTCTATGTCTGTGAGTCTATTTCAGCATTGATGTTTACCTTGTTTTTAAATTATGACCAGTTCAAGGGAGCAATACCAAGGGAAATGGGAATAAAAAGTTAAAGTAATTTTGAAAAAATAAGTGAAGTGGGGTAAATATAGGAAGAAACAGAGATGTATGCATAGACTATGAGAAAAAGAAGCACAAAAGACCTATATACACAAATGAATATTCTTACACTGGTGCCTTTTAAGACACTGTTGCTAAAGATTTTAAAACAATGTTGCATTTTTACAACCAGAGGCACCAATAGCCATATCATCCCTCATCTCTTAAGTACTTGCCCTGCGAGTTGTATGAACTTGTGTGACAGGTTTCTGGCTTCTCAACCCTTTCTAGAACTGTCTGGGCATGAACCTCTAGCCCCAGATCACGGAGGTGGTTCATCTTATTTCATAGTCACATAAAAGCATTAAGCAGGTGTTAGGAGTTAGGCATCTAAATCAGCAGGACTCTCTTTTGCCCCTATAACAATCTGTCATCCATAGTAACTAATTTTTAGATAGGACTGGATCTTTTTTTTTAATAAGTTTATTTATTTATTTATTTTTGGCTGCGTCAGGTCTTCGTTGCTGCGCTCGGGCTTTCCCTAGTTGTGGAGAGCGGGGGCTACTCTTCGTTGCAGTGCGTGGGCCTCTCGTTGCGGTGTCTTCTCTTGTTGCGGAGCATGGGCAATAGGCACACGGGCTTCAGTAGTTGTGGCACGAGGGCTCAGTAGTTGTGGCTCGCGGGCTGTCGAGCGCAGGCTCAGTAGTTGTGGTGCACGGGCTTAGTTGCTCTGCGGCATGTGGGATCTTCTTGGACCAGGGCTCAAACCTGTGTCCCCTGCATTGGCAGGCGGATTCCTAACCACTGCGCCACCAGGGAAGTCCCTGGACTGGAACTTTTTAATACGTGACATCATACCCTCTCTATTAGTCCTCCCTATAGCCCTATAGCTAAGGGCAATTTCCCATCCTTGAGATACAGATAAACAGAAGAAGAGAACAGTGAAGCTGCTTGCCTGGGGTCTGAGAGCAAGTTAGTTACTGGCAGAGCCAGGACAGGAACCAGGAAGCTCCCAGGTCTCTGCCTCCTGGTGCTGTGGGCTTGCGCCTTTGCCTGACACCCTCCTTCCCATCCTCCACGTTCCCCTCCTGCTGTCAGTGGAGAAGAGCTCAGGGTATCCGAGAGCCACGTGACTTGGGTGTGGATGCCCAACAGTGACAACAGGGAGACATGATTCTGGGCTCTTCTGATGAGGGGGTGTGAGTGTAACCAGCTGTATGTGGCAGGGGAGGACCTAAGAGGCAGCTCTGGGAGGACCTGTTTCCAAGAAGCAGAGAAAAAACAGGTCCAAAGGTGCTTTGAAATTAAACACATGACATCCAGATGGGCTGAATATGGAAACAAAATAATAGCCATGCTTTAAGAAATCACCATCCTCGCCATGTCTGAAGACACTGGCCCAGATTCAAAGGGAAAGAGGGAGGGAAGGGGCAAACCAAGGAGGCCAAACTACTGCTTTGAGCCAGGATTGCCCCTGAGGAGAGGGAGCAGGCCACCGTTCTTAGCTGCAGCTAACTGTGCCTGCTGCACGAGCCACAAGTAACTCAAGAGGAGGCCTTGAGAGTCAGAGCTTAATAAACGCGTGTCAGGTGGGAGAATGACTGCTGGGCGGCCTGATGGGTGGCGGGAGGGACCAGAATGAAGTCAGTGCTTTGCCATCAGGGTTTCCACAGGCAGAGGGATCTGGCTGCACTTGCTCATCTGTGTCTCTGGAACTGCGTTTTCAGGTTGGGATATTGGATTCTGCCTTTAACCAATTTTTTTTTTTTTTTTTTGGCGGTACGTGGCCCTCTCACTGCTGTGGCCTCTCCCGTCGCGGAGCACAGGCTCCGGACGCGCAGGCTCAGCGGCCATGGCTCACGGGCCCAGCCGCTCCATGGCATGTGGCATCTTCCCAGACCGGGGCACAAACCCGTGTCCCCTGCATCGGCAGGCGGACTCTCAACCAGTGTGCCACCAGGGAAGACCAGACCAAGTGTTTTAATTTTAATTTTTAAGTTGAAGTGGGAATTGAATAAGAGCAGCTGAAATCCGGTGAAGAAACTCCCTCAGTACAGCTGGGTGAATGAAGTCATCTGACCTCTCATCTCTCTCCAAACCCTCCTATCCCCCAGCAGCCCAGAAAGAGTACAGACTGTTCTCACGAGTCCTCTTCGGGGAAAATTTATCCTCCCTCTGAGGTCATATTTACAGAACCTTAGGCACCTGGCAGGTCATACCTGCCTTGGCAGCTCTGAAAAGCTACAGACATTAGGGTGGGGAACCCCCCACTCCAAAGCCACATCTAAAAAAAGAAAAAGCCACATCTAAACCTTTGTTTGATTTTATCTAGCCCTTGACAAGAAGTTACAAAAACATTGATCCCTGACTTGGGTGTCATAGGCCTTTGTTGTTTAGCTTTAAGGGTACTTTTGTCCATGTGGCAGTAGAAGAGGACTGGTCTTGGAGTCAGAAAACCTGGGCTCTGTTCCCAGGTGAGACATTTCATCCATTTGAATCTGAGTTTCCTTATTCATGAAATGATATGATTCTCTAAACAGGTAACGCACCTGAGCATTCTCTTCAGATGCTGACTACTAGTTATGATAAGACTTATTAAATGCCTTCTAGACGCTAGGCACTGTTCCAAGAGCTTTACATGAACCAACTCATTTCATCTTCGTAACATCACTGTGAAGGGGTGGGGCATCGTCATTACCCTAATTTCTAGATAAGGGAACCGGGATGCCAGCCCAAGGCCACTCACCCAGGGAGTGGAAGCCTTCAGATGCAAGCCAAATAATCTGTCTGCGGAGCCTGCCCTGCACGTACTATACACGTGCTTATGAGTATCACTGCCATCACTGTCTGACTGTAACTTAGTCAAGCCTGTTGGTATTGGAGGGGGTAGCTGGGTGGCATTAGCACTGACATCACCACCAAAGGCTGATTTCAAAACTTGTACAAAGTCCACCATTATTGCTTGTATCTGTGTTTGCTGCAACCATTGATAGAGATGTTTTTGTAGATTGGTGGCCCATGAGGTTGTCACAGAAAAGGAAACTGAGGTTCAAAGAGGTGAAGAGCCTTAGACCATGGTCACCCAGCCAGAGAACAGCACTGGTGGGATTCCAACCAAGTCCCCAGAACCCCTGCATCTGCCCTCACATCAGGCCACCTCTTCTTGTCTGTGCATTCCCACTTAGATCCTGAGCTCAGGCAGGCTGGACACTGGGACAAAGTGAGGAACACGCTTTTCTCCTGTTACTGGGGTTCTACGTGAATAAAAAGCAATACACTAACAAATGTAAGGTAGATAGCTAGTGGGAAGCAGCCGCATGGCAAAGGGATATCGGCTTGTGACCGCCTGGAGGGGTGGGATAGGGAGAGTGGGAGGGAGGGAGACGCAAGAGGGAAGAGATATGGGAACATATGTATATGTATAACTGATTCACTTTTTTATAAAGCAGAAACTAACACACCATTGTAAAGCAATTATACCCCAATAAAGATGTTAAAAAAAAGAAATAGCAAAAAAAAGCAATAGTTTAATGAGATGGGTGTGGTGAGGCAGAGATCATTTTGGAGCACAGGGTACTGTCTGGGAAAGGAAGACAGGGACAGGACTCAACAATGGGGTCAGGGTAGGGGGCTGTGCAGTGATCAGAGGGCAGCACAGGACACCAGAGGCAAACCTGCCCCACTCCGCAGGCTTCCCTCAGGCCAGCCCGGTGTTGAGAAGAGGTTTGAAATGAATGTGTTTACCCCACCATGGCCCTGCCACGTGGCTCGTCTCCCCAAGGGAGTGTGTTCCTGGTACACATAGCACAAGTGGTTCCTCAGGTGGGATCTGGTCTCTGGGCTCACCTTGGTATGTCTGCAAGTTCCATCTTCTCTGCTTTAGAAAGCTAGAAACACACTTTTCTTTGAATGGGCAAGTCCCACCCACACTATTTAAAAATAAGAGTGAGCAAAAACAGCAAGCTGGGCTCCCAGACACCAGTGTTTTTCATCCTGGCCCCAAAATCCAGGGGGGTGATTGCCAAAGGCTCTTTCAGTTGCCTAAACGTGATGTCCACCTCAGACCATCCAAAGACGTTGTTCAGAATAGCCCCAGACAGGAGCCCAGGGCGTTTTGAGCAACTCAGGAGCTCAACTGAGTCACAGCTTTGACTGTGGTCAAGACTGTTTTTTTTTTAGGCCAAGACTGTTCATCTAAATAAGGCACAAGAAGAGCTGGTGTTTTAAGCCATTGGAACAAGATGAAAATAGCTCCCCAGCCTCCCTCTCCCTCACTTTTCCACCTCCAACACCTGACACAGAAGTCACCGGGCCCGCCTCCAGGGCTCCATAATCCAAACTGTGGTGAAGGGGAAACCCTCCACAAGGGCGGGCCTTGGACCGCTGGGCCTTCAGATCCAAACGTCTAAGATGTGAAAGACAGCACGTGTAGGGCTCTGATCACCCCCTATGAGGGCGCCAGCTGACCAAGCTGAATGACGTCCCATCAGCCATGGGCTATGTCTGGCTGATGAGCCAAAGTAGCTGCCTTTTCTGGAGCATAGGCGCAGTAGAGATTTACATTAGACACTCGCTGCTAACATCAGGTTGGAAAGAGCAGAGGAGCAAATTGGAGACAGACAGTGACTGTACTCATCAAACTCCATTCAACTGTGGGCTCCATGAGGACAGTGCCACATCTACCCCATTCACTGTCCTTCCCAACACTCAGTGCCTGGCCCATAGCAGTAAATGGTAAGTAGAAGCTGTAAATAGTTACTGAGTGGACGCAGTCTCTCCTCTTGTAGCTACTGGAATCAGTGTGCTTTCTTGGAAATATCAGACATTTCAGGCCCAGCTCTGTTGAATACCTTTAGTCCACAGTTTCTTTATCTGTAAAATGAGTATAAGGCTCCCCTGCCTTTCTTCCAAGGTTACTGCATTGAATATGGGAAGTGCTTTGAAAACTAAAGCAGGGACTTCCCTGGCGGTCCAGTGGTTAAGACTCCACACTTCTGCTGCAGGGGGCGCGGGTTTGATTGCTGGTTGGCGAACTAAGATCCCACATGTCGCACAGCATGGCCAAAATGAAAGAAAAAATGGTACAGAAAACTAAAGCATCTTATACAGTTTAGGGATTATGACTATTGTTGATGGGGGATCTCTTCCCCTGAGCTCTACTGTGCCCGACTTTGAAAGCAGTCAGAACCTGAAAGTATGTCAAAGATGTGAGTTTCGGGCTTCCCTGGTAGCGCAGTGGTTAAGAATCCACCTGCCAATGCAGGGGCATGGGTTCGAGCCCTCATCCGGGAAGATCCCACATGCCATGGAGCAACTAAGCCCATGCGCCACAACTACTGAGCCTGCGCTCTTGAGCTCGTGTGCCACAACTACTGAGCCCTCGTGCCACAACTACTGAAGCCCGTGTGCCTAGAGCCCGTGCTCTGCAACAAGAGAAGCCACCGCAATGAGGAACCCATGCACTGCAATGAAGAGTAGCCCCCGCTTGCTGTAACTAAAGAAAGCCCGTGTAGCAACGAAGACCCAACACAGCCATAAATAAATAAATAAATAAATACAAAGTTCCCTTTAAAAAAAAAAAAGATGTGAGTTTCTTTGGATCATGAAAGATGTTATCTTAATAGATTTTTACGCTTTCCGCTTTCTGTTATGGTACTGAGATGTGGCCATCTCTGCGAGTGTAATGTTGAATCAACATCCACCAGAGAAACATTAGCATCATAAGTGGCTAACTGTGAGCTGGGTACTCGCATCTGAGCAGTTGAATGAAGACGTGGAAATTCTTCACCTTTCCTATGCACATTAAAATAGAACTGACCCATAAAGTATCCTCTTTAAAAACAAACTTTTTGAGTCTTTTGTATTATCATGCCAATCAGTGAATACAAACATTAGCTATTCAGTGAGTGGCTTTTCCAGGGGCGGGCACTGGGCCAGGAGTTTGACCAACATAATTTCATTTACTCCTTTCTTCAGTGCTATGAGGTCAGTATTATTCCCATTTTACAGATAGGAATAATACCCACTTATCTGCTGGTAATCTTGGGAAAATTGTTTATTGTCTCTGGGCTTCAAAGCCATTTTCCCAAGACCACCAGCAGACATCTGGATTTCTCCAGCAGTAACAAAGAAGAGGCGAAGAGAGTAATGCTTGGGACCAACCAATGGAATGACAGCAAGACCCTTCTGTTTTGTTACAGGCCGCTTCTCTCCTCCTTTTCCACCTCAAAGCCATGTAGCAGGCTATAGCTATCTACAAGCTACCATCCAGGACTGTTCAACCACGGTGCTGGGTCTGGCTGCACCTGAATCACATCAGATCAGTGACATGTACCCAGGTGTGCCCCACTGTCGGGAGTTAACCGGACCAACAAGGTGCTTAAGGATAGTTTGGAGCAATCACGTGGGAACTTAGCTCTCCAAACCACTGCTGCCCTTTGCAAAGGATGCCACGGGAGACTCCACTAATTCCACCAAGGGGTCGCAACTGGCCATGTTGGAACCACCTGGGGAGATCTAAAGTACTGATGCCGGTGGACCTCCAGAGGTTCTTACTGAATTATGCAGGCAGGGCCAGGGAAGGGGGAGGTTTTCAAATTTACCAGGTGGTTCTAACAAGCAGGGGGTTGAGAATCACTGCTCCAAGGCTTTTGGGAGCTCTTCCTGTAGAAATGCCTTCAAAGTCTGCGGCACTTCCCTTGAATCTTGTCAACAGTAACCAATCTTCTTACTCTAAAGATAGACTGGATTTTTTTAAATAGATTTATTCCTTTATTTATTTTTGGCTGCACTGGGTCTTCGTTGCTGCGCATGGGCTTTCTTTTTAGTTGTGGCGAGCGGGGGCCACTCTTCATTGCGGTGTGCGGGCTTCTTGTTGCGGTGGCTTCTCTTGTTGCAGATCACAGGCTCTAGGCGTGTGGGCTTCAGTAGTTGTGGCACGAGGGCTTCAGTTGTTGTGGCTCCCAGGCTCTAGAGCACAGGCTCAGTAGTTGTGGCGCACGGGCTTCGTTGCTCCGCGGCATGTGGGATCTTCCCGGACCAGGGCTCGCACCTGTGTCCCCTGTATTGGCAGGCGGATTCTTAACCACTGTGCTACCAGGGAAGCCCTGATAGACTGGATTTTTTAAAAAACTGCTAAAGTCGTTCAGAGCTGAATCTGTGGAATAAGAGTGAAATACTGCTCTCTGCCCCCAACTGGAGGAGAAACCTCAGAAACGCACCTGGGTTCCTCATGTGGCTCCCCAGGTGGTTTCAAAGGTATAATTCACTGAGCACACACCAGGGGCTGTGCTGGGGCCAGAGCTCTCAAGGAGATCAGAGCTGGTTCTCCAGGCAACTGGGGACCAGGACCCAGGTCTGGGATTCCCCTGCCACTGGAGCTTCCTCACAATGGCATCTATTTGAGGGGCTTTGCTAAATGCCCTGTCCCCCTCCTGCCACGTGGAATTGTGCCCTCAAAATGTTCCTGGTTTCTGAGGCAAAAGTGTTCTGTGACTAGCATCTCTCCAGGCTGCATTTGATCCCAAGCTGTGGCCTGGGTTTGAAAGTGAGTGACCTCCTGTCCCCTTTGTCTTGCCCACCCACTTGTCCTGCCTACTTTGCCTCATCTCTTGGTGGAGGAAGTCCCAGAAGTAAGTTCTGGAAAAGCAATCGAAGTGTCAGAGAGGAGCAAAACTCTGGGATAGACTGACAAGGGGAAAGGGATCATGTGACTTAATTTCTCATGGTAGTACTGTGCTCTGACCACTGATTTCACATCGTAACCTTAGCGGGTGTCTAAGACCTCAGTTTCCCTGACTGTAAATAAAGGAAACATAAAGGATAACCTTTTTTTTCCTTTTTTTGTTTTGTCTTTGTTCTGTTTTGTTTTTTATTTTGAAGTATAGCTGATTTATAATGTTGTGTTAGTTTCAGGTGTACAACAAAGTGATTGTTGTACGTATACATATATATATATTCTTTTTCAGATTCTTTTCTATTGTAGGTTATTATAAGATACTGAATATAGTTCCCTGTGCTGTACGGTAGGTCCTTGTTGGTTATCTATTTTATACTTAGTAGTGTGTATATGTTAATCCCAAACTCCTAACTTATCCCTTCCCCTTCCCTTTCCCCGTAGGTAACCGTAAGTTTGTTTTCCACATCTGTGAGTCTGTTTCTGTTTTGTAAATAAGTTCATTTGCATCATTTTTTTACATTCCACATAGAAGCAGTATCATGATATTTGTCTTTGTCTGACTTCTTACTTCACTTCGTGTGATAATCTCCAGGTACATCCATGTTGCTGCAAATGGCAGTATTTCATTCTTTTTATGGCTAAGTAATATTCCATTGTATAGATATACCACATCTTCTTTATCCATTCATCTGTCAGTGGACATTTAGGTTGCTTCCATGTCTTGGCTATTGTAAATAATGCTGCTGTGAACACTGGGGTGCATGTATCTTTTCTAATTAGAGTTTTTGTATTTTCTGGATACGTGCACAGGAGTGGGATTGCTGGATCATATGGTAGTTCTATTTTTAGTTTTTTAAGGAACCTCCACACTGTTCTCCATAGTGGCTGCGCCAATTTACATTCCCATCGACAGTGTAAGAGGGTTCCCTTTTCTCCACACTCTCTGCAGCATTTATTATTTGCAGACTTTTTGACGATGGCCATTCTGACTGGTGTGAGGTGATACCTTGTTGTAGTTTTGAGTTGCATTTCTCTAATAATTAGTGATATGGAGCATCCTTTCATGTGCCTGTTGGCCATCTGTATGTCTTCTTTGGAGAAATGTCTAGGTCTTCTGCTCATTTTTTGATTGGGTTGTTTGGGTTTTTTTTTATTATTGAGATATATGAGCTGTTTGTATATTTTGGGAATTACGCCCTTGTTGGTCATGTCATTTATAAATATTTTCTCCCATTTCTGTAGGTTGTCTTTTCATTTTGTTTATGGTTTCCTTTGCTGTGCAAAAGCTTGTAAGTTTGATTAGGTCCCATTTGTTTATTTTTGCTTTTATCTATTTTGCCTTGGGAGACTGATCTAAGAAAGTATTGCCGCAATTTATGTCAGAAAATGTTTTGCCTATGTTCTCTTCTAGGAGTGTTATGGTGTCATGTCTTATATTTAAGTCTTTAAGCTATTTGGAGTTTATTTTTGTGTGTAGTGTGAGGGTGTGTTCTAACTTCACCGAGCAAACGCAGCTGTCCAGCTTTCCGAGTACCACTTGCTGAAGAGACTGTCTTTTCTCCACTGCATATTCTTGCCTCCTTTGTCAAAGATTAATTGACCGTAGGTGTGGGGGTTTATTTCTGGCTCTCTATTCCATCTAAATGGGTAATCTTTAGCATCCTTTCCAGCTTTAAAATTCTGTGCCTGTAAGATCCTATGAGCCTGAATTTTTAAAATCAAGACTAGATTTTAAGTTCAACTCATTACAAGTCTGGCCTCTGCTGACCAGGGGGACCAAAAATGGATGGACACAAAAGCAGAACGTCCATATAGAGCGTGAAGGCCAGAGATGAGCCTTGCCGGCCTGTGGTGTGTTCTAGATGTGTCCACACAATGAGTTTCCAGAGAAGGCTGGGAACAGTGCCCTGAGGCCAGTGTGAACGAAATGCTTTCCTTGCTGTCTGTTATGTCATTGTCATGTCTGCTGGTGGTGGTCATAGAGGTAAGAGGAAATCATTCTGGAAGGAGGGCAGGACGTCTACAAGTACCACCTCTCAGCTTGATGGTTTTGGGGAGAGGCAAGGCTTGCTCGTGAATCCTCACATTTCTGTAGGCCAGGGGAGGTGGTGGAGGCAGTAACTTGGACCTCCTGGAATAGTGTAGTTTAATGTTGAGAGTGGAGTCTGTCAGTCAGCCCTGGTTTCCAATCTTGGTCTTGCCATTTACTAGCTGTGTAACTTTGGGCAACTTATTTCACCTCTCGGGGCCTTGGTTTTATCATTGGAGAATAAGTAGGGATAATATCCACCTTGCAGGGTGTAGGGCCGTTGGGATACAACAAACAGTGCACACAAAGCACTGGGCACATGGTAGGCGATCAGCGCACAGTAGCTAAAAGAGCACTACAGCCTCCAGGTGTTCTGTCACCTCGACAGTTCAAGAACCACCTGCACTACTTACTGCGTGATCTACCCAGCTGGCCTCACTGCAGGTGGAACTAGGCATTTACCTGAGGAATGGAAAGATCTGCAGAAAGCAAAGACATCTGCTCAAGGGCGGAGAGAGGGACCCTAGTAGCTAAGACCCCTGGATCTTTTTCTGGCCCTTCCTGCCACCCCTTTGACAAAACAAGGAGACGCTACCCCCCCATCTTTGGGGGTAGAGACACTAAATGATAGCCGCTCCAAAAAACGTGCTAGCAAGAACATAACATAAACACAGATCTTCACTGTAATCCCCAAACCCAAATTATTCAAATGTGGGCCAGGGACCAGCCCAGCATGGGAGGGTGTGACGGGGGGGCACCCATGTGGTCTCCTGGAAACCTCTGCCTGACAGGATGGCATGCGATCAAGATGACCAGTCTCTGGCTAACTCCAGGTTGCATGCATAATGTGCTTATTATACATTTAAGTATATTGTTGATGTTTCGAACAGGCAGCTTCAACATCATTTCGGTATATCACTATTATTAAGGAGAGTTTTTTGTTTGTTTGTTTTGCGGTATGCGGGCCTCTCACTGTTGTGGCCTCTCCCATTGCGGAGCACAGGCTCCGGACACGCAGGCTCAGCGGGCATGGCTCACGGGCCCAGCCACTCCACTGCATGTGGGATCCTCCCAGACCGGGGCACAAACCCATGTCCCCTGCATCGGCAGGCGGACTCTCAACCACTGCGCCACCAGGGAAGCCCAAGGAGTGTTTTTAAACATAAGATCCTTTGTACTTGGGGAGGGGTGGTGAGGGAGGAAGGTATCAACATTGTGCTGCAAACAGACCTTTTTAGCTTTCAAATGATGTCACTTAACAAGTTCCACCGAAATACACTCAGGAAACAGCCCCAATGCACGGCTGCTTGTGTCCGAGGGGATCTGAAAAGCTTGCCCATTCTGAAATGCCTTCCTCACCACCTTGCCCCAGACCTAGTGTTGCCACCGTTAGCTACTCTTTTGGGTCACAGTCCCAAAGGAAGAGAAGAGAAGGGACAGCAGGAGTTAGGTTTATTAGCTCACTTAACATTGGAATCACGTGGGGAGCTTTAAAGATTAGGGATGCCTGGTCTCACCGCCCAGAGATTCTGATATAACTGGCCTGGGGTGCATCCTGGGCACTGGGACTTTTTAAAAGCTCCCCACGTTATTCTAATGTACAGCCATGATTGAGAATCACTCTCCCACGCCCTCTCGCCCCAACACTCCACCCTCACTCCCTCCCAGAAAGCAAAGACATCTGCTACTACTCCAGCCCTGGTCAGTACAGCAAGCCCTGTGGCTCAGAAGACACCCAGCAACAAACTACAAGGTAGGTATTTGTTATTCCCATTTTACAGATGAAGAAATCGAGACCCAGAGAGGCTAAGTTTTCCACAAGGCCATACAACTAATTAATGGCAGACTGGATGTCTCTGGCTTCAGAGGGGTTCCCAGTTCTTCAGGCTGCCTTGAGAACTTGGGAGCATTAACTCATGAAGCTATTAATACATCAGAGGATTCGTTTATATTAATAACAGCCCCTCACATTTTTATGAAGATATTATGGATCACAAAGCACTTTCATTTTTTTTGAATTTTATTTTATTTATTTTATACAGCAGTCATCAATTTTTTTATACAATTAGTCATCAATTTCATACACATCAGTGTATACATGTCAATCCCAATCTCCCAATTCATCACACCACCACCACCACCCCCTGCCACTTTACCCCCTTGGTGTCCATACGTTTGTTCTCTACATCTGTGTCTCAACTTCTGCCCTGCAAACTGGTTCATCTGTAGCATCTTTCTAGGTTCCACATATATGCGTTAATATACAATATTTGTTTTTCTCGTTCTGACTTACTTCACTCTGTATGACACTCTCTAGATCCATCCACGTCTCTACAAATGACCCAATTTCATTCCTTTTTGTGGCTGAGTAATATTCCATTGTATATACGTACAACATCTTCTTTATCCATTCGTCTGTTGATGGGCATTTAGGTTGCTTCCATGACCTGGCTATTGTAAACAGTGCTGCAATGAACATTGGGGTGCATGTGTCTTTTTGAATTATGGTTTTCTCTGGGTATATGCCCAGTAGTGGGATTGCTGGATCATATGGTAATTCTATTTTTAGTTTTTTAAGAAACCTCCATACTGTTCTCCATAGTGTTGTATCAATTTACATTCCCACCAGCAGTGCAAGAGGGTTTGCTTTTCTCCACATCCTCTCCAGCATTTATTGTTTTTAGATTTTCTGATGATGCCCATTCTAACTGGTGTGAGGTGATACCTCATTGTAGTTTTGATTTGCATTTCTCTAATAATTAGTGATGCTGAGCAGCTTTTCATGTGCTTCTTGGCCATCTGCATGTCTTCTTTGGAGAAAAGTCTATTTAGCTCTTCTGCCCATTTTTGGATTGGGTTGTTTGTTTTTCTAATATTGAGCTGCATGAGCTGTTTATATATTTGGGAGATTAATCCTTTGTCCATTGATTTGTTTGCAAATATTTTCTCCCATTCTGAGGGTTGTCTTTTCATCTTGTTTATGGCTTCCTTTGCTTTGCAAAAGCTTTGAAGTTTCATTAGGTCCCATTTGTTTATTTTGTTTTTATTTCCATTTGTCTAGGAGGTGGATTAAAAAAGACCTTGCTGTGATTTATGTCAAATAGTGTTCCTTCTGTGTTTTCATCTAAGAGTTTTATAGGTCCGGTCTTACATTTAGGTCTCTAATCCATTTTAAGTTTATTTTTATGTATGGTGTTACGGAGTGTTCTAATTTCATTCTTTTACTTGTAGCTGTCCAGTTTTTCCAGCACCACTTATTGAAGAGACTGTCTTTTCTCCATTGTGTATCCTTGCCTCCTTTGTCATAGATTAGTTGACCATAGGTGTGTGGGTTTATCTCTGGGCTTTCTATCTTGTTGCTTTGATCTATGTTTCTGTTTTTGTGCCAGTACCCTATTGTCTTGATTACTGTAGCTTTGTAGTATAGTCTGAAGTCAGGGAGTCTGATTCCTCCAGCTCCATTTTTTCCCTCAAGACTGCTTTGGCTGTTCGGGGTCTTTTGTGTCTCCATACAAATTTTAAGATTTTTTTGTTCTAGTTCCATAAAAAATGCCACTGGTAATTTGATAGGGATGCAATCTGTAGATTGCTTTGGGTAGTATAGTCATTTTCACAATATTGATTCTTCCAATCCAAGAACATGGTATATCTCTCCATCTGTTGGTATCATCTTTAATTTCTTTCATCAGTGTCTTATAGTTTTCCGCATACAGGTCTTTTGTCTCCCTAGGTAGGTTTATTCCTAGGTATTTTATTCTTTTTGTTGCAGTGGTAAATGGGAGTGTTTCCTTAATTTCTCTTTCAGATTTTTCATCATTAGTGTATAGGAATGCCAGAGATTTCTGTGCATTAATTTTGTATCCTGCAACTTTACCAGATTCACTGATTAGCTCTAGTAGTTTCTGGTGGCATCTTTAGGATTCTCTATGTATAGTATCATGTCATCTGCAAACAGTGACAGTTTTACTTCTTCTTTTCCAATTTGTACTCCTTTTATTTCTTTTTCTTCTCTGATTGCCATGGCTAGGACTTCCAAAACTATGTTGAATAATAGTGGTGAGAGTGGACATCCTTGTCTCGTTCCTGATCTTAGAGGAAATGCTTTCAGCTTTTCACCATTGAGAATGATGTTTGCTGTGGGTTTGTCATATATGGCCTTTATTATGTTGAGGTAGGCTCTGTCTATGCCCACTTTCTGGAGAGTTTTTATCATAAATGGGTGTTGAATTTTGTCAAAAGCTTTTTCTGCATGTGTTGAGATGATCATATGGTTTTTATTCTTCAATTTGTTAATATCGTATATCACATTGATTGATTTACGTATATTGAAGAATCCTGCATCCCTGGGATAAATCCCACTTGATCATGGTGTATGATCCTTTTAATGTGTTGTTGGATTCTGTTTGCTAGTATTTTGTTGAGGATTTTTGCATCTATATTCATCAGTGATATTGGTCTGTAATTTTCTTTTTTTGTAGTATCATTGTCTGGTTTTGGTATCAGGGTGATGGTGGCCTCATAAAATGAGTTTGGGAGAGTTCCTTCCTCTGCAAGTTTTTGGAAGAGTTTGAGAAATATGGGTGTTAGCTCTTCTCTAAATGTTTGATAGAATTCACCTGTGAAGCCATCTGGTCCTGGACTTTTGTTTGTTGGAAAATATTTTGTGTGTGTGTGGTACGCAGGCCTCTTACTGTTGTGGCCTCTCCCGATGCGGAGCACAGGCTCCGGATGCGCAGGCTCAGCGGCCAGGGCTCACGGGCCCAGCCGCTCCGCGGCATGTGGGATCTTTCCAGACCGGGGCACGAACCTGTGTACCCTGCATCGGCAGGCGGACTCTCAACCACTGCGCCACCAGGGTATCCCTGTTGGAAGATTTTTAATCACAGTTTCAACTTTATTACTTGTGATTGGTCTGTTCATATCTTCTGTTTCTTCCTGGTTCAGTCTTAGAAGGTTATACCTTGCTAAGAATTTGTCCATTTCTTCCAGGTTGTCCATTTTATTGGCATAGAGTTGCTTGTAGTAGTCTCTCAGGTTCAAAGCACTTTCATTTTAATTTATTATATTAAAGATGATTCCTGCATTTTAAGGATGAGGAAACTGAGGCCCAGAGATATTAACTTGCTCGTGGGCACACAGGTAGAGGAACCAGAGTTTGAGTCCAGATCCTCTTCTTCTCATTCCAAAGAATGGAGCACGCTGGAAAATGGTGGGGTTGGGATGAATTTTTTGGATATAGGGAAGGTTGGAAAGGTTCAGAGCAGGACAAGCTCGCAGGTTCACCAAAGGTGGGAAACTAGGAGGCAGTAAAAGAGGGTAGGAGGCCACAAAGAATGCTCCATCGTTTCTGTGGTTGGGCATCTCTCATCCAGCCCCTCTCAGGGAAGCAAGAGTGGTGAGTGAAAGGTATTAATGCCGGAGGCCCTGCCCAGTAAAGAAAAGAAGGAAGGGAGAAGGCGTTTTGTCCCTGTGTGACTGCCGCCACACAACCTGCTGAGTTTCATTTGATTTTTCTAAAATACATTCTCTACCACACCCAGTACCCAAATCTTGGTTTCGAAAAACCATTCTCCACTACAAGGAACAAGCACTCCTCGGAGAAACAGTTGATTCCAGGTCTAGGGCAAGAAAATACTAGGTGAGGCGGGAATGTCTTGTGGGGCCAGAAAATGAGGAAGTTTTAACGTTTTTTATTTCATGGAAAATACCTCAGTCAATTAAAAAAAAAAAAACACAAACCCACAGGAGCCACTGTTAAAGGGTTATTACTGGAAAAACTGGGGACGATTTGGGCATCAAGGTAAATAATAACTGTAAAAGATTATAACATATCCCATTCAAAGAATCTATTAGCCCATACTGATACTTATAAAGACAAACGTGTAGACAAATAGATAAGTAATTACGGGATAGGAACTAGTATGGGGAAGGAAAGCTTATCTTCATATCAGGTAAGTGTAGAAGAAATGATAGGTAAGAAAATCACTATTTTGAAACTACTATAATAAAGGATTTGGGCAAAAAAAAAAATCCCCAATGGATGCTAAAATCATCAGGTGATAATTTGTTGGGAAGCCCAATATTTACAGAGTCTCAAGTCTTTCTCCATGAATTATTCATTAACTACAAAGGGAAGAGTGTCCCTTGGCAGTTGAGAGATCTGGAAACACAACCTTAACCAAATGACCAGAGTTAGCATCAGTAATGAGACAGCCGACATCAGGTGCCTCCTGGTATGATGTAGTGCAAAGGACACACTGTTTCTGTAGTATTTATGCCCTGAAGTCATCAGCTGGGTCTAATAATGAGGGGACAGTCAGACATTGAGGGACACGCTACAAAACATCTTGCCCCATAAACTTAAAAAACGTTAATGCCATGAAAAACAAAAAAGAATAAGGAACACTTCCAGATTAAAGGGAATTAAAGTGAATGAAAAGTACATAATATGTGTGATCTTGAATTGGATACTGGATTGGGGGAAAAAACATGCTTTAAAGATATTATTGGAATAATTGCAGTTTGATTAAAGAATGTGCATTACTGTATTAGTGTTAAATTTCCTGAATTTGATAACTGTATTGTGATTATATAAAAGAATATCCTTGTACTTATAAGTTACATGCTGAAGTATTTAGGGGTGAAGAGTTATATCTGCAACTTACTCTCATATGGTTCAGAAGCAAAAAGGGAAACACCAGTGAGGCTGGGTTGTATTTGTGTGTATGTATATATGTGTGTGTGCATACGAATACAGAAAGAGAAAGTGGTAAAATGTTAACAGGAGGTGAATTGCATTGAAAGGTATACAAGCATTTGTTAATATCTTTGCAACTTCCCTATAGATTTGATTTTTTTTCTCTTCTTTTTTTTTAGATTTGAATGTTTTAAAAAGTAAAAAGAAGAAAGGGGAGAAAGTATAGGTAGTTTTCTCTTCTTTTTTTTTTAGATTCGAATTTCTTAAATAAAAAGTAAAAATAAGAAAGGGGAGAAAGTATAGGTAGTTTTAGAAATAGCCACACAGCATTCAAGGTGAGCTGTGAAGGGTCAGGGAAAATACTTTTATTCTGAAACTCGGCTACTATTTCTAAAAGCATGGAAGTTACTGAATTAGTTGCCTGTATCACTGCAGAGGTGGGAAAATACTGTGTGCCCAGGAAGCCCAGGTGCAGTAGTTACTGGGTAAAGCTCTTCCCCTCCCCAAAGTTATTTTTTTAATTGAAAATGAAAATTAAAAGGAAGGAAAAGGGGGGGAAAATGAAAATAAAAATAGTAAGCATTATTCTATAGACCTGGCAGATCTGCTCAGACTGCACAATTATTTAGCAGGGCTTATGATTCAAGAGAAATGAAAATATATACTATGTTACTATATTAAAATAGCTGCCCATAGAATGTATCTACTTTTAATTGGTTATATAAATAAAACCCCATGGGAATTTTTGTTCTGGGATGTTGATGTGCACCCTATGACTTTAAAAACATGTTAGAAGTGGAAACTTTTAAAATATACAATTCATTGTAACAGTCTTTATCATAATGAGAAAATATACAAAAAAGTTAAACACATCCTGTGATGTTAGTCTCCTACTTAAAGACCCAGTAAGCCAACAGAAGCCCATGCTCCTTACCTAGGCACTTATGCCCTCACAACAGGCCGCAACCCACTTTCCAGAATCATCTCCTTCCCCAGACCCAGACACTCCACAGACCAGCCAGGCGGGCACTCCTGACTCTTTCCTGAACAGGCCCTGCCTTTCAGGCCAGACTCTTCGCTCACATTCTTCCCCGATTGGAAATCTCGTCCCCTCTCTCTAGCAGGTGCCTTCCTTCTTCAAGGCCCAGCCCAACCTCAGCCCCATCCCACTCCCACCCCTGCCAAGGAGAGGTGGCCCTGCCCCCTTCCTGCTGTAAATGTCCCTGGTATAGCACCTGCCGCACTATACTTTAACAATGTATCATGATAGGGGTATCTTTCCTTTTTTCCAGAATTGCCTCTGAGAGTCCACAGCTGGAAACTTCTCACATTTTTAGAGCAACTCCACCTGTGGGCCCACCTCACCCCTGTAAAAACTTTCTGAAAGGCAAAACGTCATTTCTGCAGCACCAGCACCCCATTTCTCCCATCTGAACCCCATCACTCCATCCCCAGTCTCTGCAAGATGCATTGGGGTGGGATTGATGATGAACTTTGGGAGGGTGCCCTTTATGTAAGTGAGATCATTTTTTGCCATCTCCTCCCATTGCGAGGGGTCACTAGATGGGTCACACGACTTAAAGCCAATAGTGGGAGAACCACAAGACAATCTCTTGTAGAGCTGCAAAGCTGGCTGGCCTGACCAGAGCTGGGAGGAAGGAGAGGGGAGGCTTGGGCCTTAGGATGAGAATGGTCAAGGCCACCTCCTTCTGTCATAGTCCTTGAAAAGTACAACTGGGCTGAGGGCTCCAGAGCTGGGGACCTCAAAGGTAAAGAGACTGGTATAGCATGGGGGGAGTGGAGTGCTGCCCACTGGGGATGGAATAAGGTAGCTGAAAAGATAGGGTCAGATCCCTCATGGGCCAGCCAACGTCAAGGGAAGTGCTCAAGTCCTGCCCCTCTGGGGCCTGACGGGGCTTCCACCCATCCATTCAGAACCTTCTGACAATGAGATAGCTCAGGGGCCACAGTCCCTGGGTCACCCTGGAGATCAGCAACTAGAGCAACGAGGAGGGCCTGCCACAGTCAGTCGTGGTACAAGACCATTTCCCTCTCACATCTCCAAGCCCAGAAGAGCAGAAGCAGGAAGTGTAGAGGGGCCAGGAATGGGCACACCCCCGGGGAATCAACCGTAGGCATTGTGGAGCTGGGGGAGGGTGACCAGAGCCTATGAGAGAGAAAATGTGAGTTGACTGCAAAATTGCACATTTGTAGATGTTTATATTATTTTAAAAACAATTTAAAGCCCGTGAATTTCCAGCTTTAAGGTAGCCTGCATATATTTTGATTGGCTTTATTGTGTGAAACACATCAGTGCAATGCACAAATTCTTTTTTTTTTTTTGAAGGGCTCATCTGCTCCAGAAGAAGGTATCTAAACTTATTTTAATTTTTAAAAATTTATTTTATTGAAGTATAGCTGATTTACAATGTTGTGTTAATTTCTGCTGTATAGGGAAGTGATTCATATATATATATATATATAGAGAGAGAGAGAGAGAGAGAGAGAGGGGGAGAGAGGGAGAGAGAGAGAGTGAGTCTTTTTCACATTCTTTTCCATTATGGTTTATCACAGGATATTGAATATAGTTCCCTGTGCTATACAGTAGGACCTTGTTGTTTATCCATTCTGTATATAATAGTTTGCATCTGCTAATCCCAAACTCCCACTCCATCCCTCCACCCCCCTTGGCAACCACAAGTCTGGTCTCTGTGTCTGTGAGTCTGTTTCTGTTTTGTAGATAGGTTCATTTGTGTCATTTAGATTCCACGTATAAGTGATATCATATAATATTTGTCTTTCTCTTTCTGACTTCACTTAGTATGATAATCTCTAGGTCCATCCATGTTGCTGCAAATGGCATTATTTTATTCTTTCTTATGGCTGAGTAATATTCCATTGTATATATGTACCACATCTTCTTTATCCATTCAACTGTTAATGGACGTTTAGCTTGTTTCCACATCTTGGCTATTGTGAATAGTGCTGCTATGAACATGGGGGTGCGTGTATTTTTTGAATTATAGATTTGTCCAGATATATGCCCAGTAGTGGGATTGCTGGATCATAGGGCAACTCTGTTTTTAGTTTTTTAAGGAACCTCCGCATTGTTCTCCATAATGACTGCACCAATTTACATTCCCATTTACCAACAGTGTAGGAGGGTTACCTTTTCTCCATACCCTCTCCAGCATTTATTTGTAGACTTTTTAATGATGGCCGTTCTGACCAGTGTGAGGTGGTACCTCATTGCAGTTTTTTTTTTTAAATTTTAGGTATTTTAGTATCCTTTTTTTTTAATTTATTTATTATTTTTGGCTGCGTTGGGTCTTCGTTGCTGCACACAGGCTTTCTCTAGTTGCGGCGAGTGGGGGCTACTCTTTGTTGCGGTGCGCAGGCTTCTCATTGCAGTGGCTTCTTGTTGCAGAGCACGGGCTCTAGGCGTGTGGGCTTCTGTAATTGTGGTGTGAGGGCTCAGTAGTTGTGGCATGCGAGCTTCAGTAGTTGTGGCTTGTGGGCTCTAGAGCGCAGGCTCAGTAGTTGTGGCGCATGAGCTTAGTTGCTCCGTGACATGTGGGATCTTCCTGGACCAGGGCTCGAACCCGTGTCCCCTGCATTGGCAGGCAGATTCTTAACCACTGAGCCACCAGGGAAGCCCCCTCATTGTAGTTTTGATTTGCATTTTTATTTGCATTTCTGTAATAATTAATGCACAGATTCGCTTGCTCACCAGCCCAATGCCTTGTGACTTTTTTAGAAAATCAATTATTTATAGTTTCTACTTAATATGAAAGTATGTACTTTGAAAATGTTTCATCCCTCCAGAGAAAACAAAAGGAGAAAAATCCCTCTTTTGCTATAAGAAAAGTCAGCTGTGTGAGCAGGTGTGTCCACGTAGTAACATGCTGATACAGTATAAATGGACTAATTTTTACCTCTCAGGGAAAAAAAAGAAGATCAGTCCACCACACTGAATACACATACACATTCAGAAGTAAACTACAAATGCAGTTGCATTTTTATAAAGGTCCTTAATATCTTAGCCCAAAGACACAGCTAAGCAGTGGGAATCTGAGTTACTGTGGCAGACCCAAAGGAGGACAGTGGTTAACAAGGGGACCTGAAGCACAGACAACCTCAGACCTGAACCTGGATGCACCTGGACCTGGGACCCTTCTCTGGAGTTTACCAGCTCTGCAATCCAGGGCAAGTTATTTGCCTCCTTAGGCCGCAATTTACTCTTACCTATAACACCGGAGTGTGTCAGTGAGGATGCTTCAGCTTCAAAGAACAGAAAACCCAACTGGAAGCAGCTGAAACTATGTCTCATTATAACATAATGAGTAGGGGGAGGGAAGACCGTCAGGCTTGGCTTTATTGGCTCAATGCAGTTGTCAAGGGCCCAGGTTCCTTCTATCTTTGTGCTCTTCCTGTCTCTGCTCCGCCCCCAGACCTTGTACTCAGACGCGGCACAGTCCAGCAGCAAAAGAGCAGGACAGCCGCTCTACAAAGAGCAAGGGAGAGCATACCTCAAAGTCCCTCAACAGCACTGCTCCTGCATTGCATCAGTTAGAATCATGCCAAGGGCCTAAAGTGGCGATTAGCAAAGACAGAGGCCCACCATGGTGGGCTTGGACCAACCATGATTCACTCCCGGAGCTGGGAATGGGGCCGCCTTCTCTGAGTCTCGGAAAAGGCGGAGAGGAGCAGAGAGCAGCGTTGCAATCGTCACCAGCAAGAAGAGGCGGATGGGGAGTTACTGGAGTAACTGGTGAGTGGGCATCCAACTGTGTCTGCTGCCTGGGGTGAAAAATAACACCTCTCCTAAAGTCTCGAGGCAAAGGTTAAATAATATATGTGTAGGGCTTCCCTGGCGCAGTGGTTGGGAGTCCGCCTGCCAGTGCAGGGGACGCGGGTTCGTGCCCCGGTCTGGGAGGATCCCGCGTGCCGCGGAGCGGCTGGGCCCGTGAGCCATGGCCGCTGAGCCTGCGCGTCTGGCCTGTGCTCCACATCGGGAGAGGCCACAACAGTGAGAGGCCCGCGTACCGCAAAATAAATAAATAATAATATATGTGTAAACCATTTGTAAACTTTAAAACATTGGATATATGTTAATTACTGAAAAGCCAAAGCGCTAAGCACACGAGAGGGTGTAATTTTTGCTTATCTGTGCACTAAATCATTATTAGCTGAGAAGCAGAACTTTCCTTTCTCCCTTTCCCCTCTTCCCTTCTTCCTTCTTTCCTTCCTCTCTCCTTCCTTCCCTCTCTCGCTTCCTTCCCACCTTCCACAAACAGTACCGGGAACTATGCTAAGTAATTGAAATAAAGCACACATCTCCTAGTTGCTCCCAGTCTGCTGGGGACCACTTAGAATTTGTCTTACAACATAAGCACTATAAGGTGGGAAAGAAAAAGCACCAGAGGGCACAGAGCCCAACTGTGCCTGGGCAGTAACAAGTGAGTAAGGTTGCCAGATAAAATACAGTGTGCTTAAACTTGAATTTTTTACTTTAAAATATTTCAAACTTATTTCAAATTTAAATTTGAATATAGCATGGGACATATACTAAAATGATTGCTCAATGATCTAAAATTCAAATTTAACTGGGCATCCCGAATGCTTGTTGTTATTAAATGTCAACTCTATGAGTAAAGAGATGTTAGAAGAATTGAACTGTATCGAATCAACTTGCTTGGACCAGTTTGGAAAGCCGTGGGGATTTGGGGAAGGGTGGAGTGGGGGGGATTGAATTGGGTTAACTTAAATAGAAAGGAGTGTAATTTTTTTTTGATTTTTAAAATTTTTTTTGAAGTATAATTGATTTACAATGTTGTGTTAATTTCTGCTGTACAGTGTTCATTTCCGCTGTACAGTAAAGTGATTCAGTTATACATATATATTCTTTTCCATTATGGTTTATCACAGGATATTGAATGTAATTCCCTGTGCTATACAGTAGGACCTTGTTGTTTATCCATCCTATACATAATAGTTTGCATCTGCTAATCCCAAACTCCCAATCCTTCCCTCCCCCTCCCTCTCCACCACACCCCATGCCTCCCCGCCCCTTGGCAAGTCTGTTCTCTATCAGAAAGGAATGAAGTTTAATTGGTTGGGGGGAATAAAATACAGTGAGGTTGGCTGAGTTAAGAGTTGGGTTATAGACCCAAGTCCTGCTCCTAATGAACATTTATTGAGTACCTAAAGTGTGCCAGGCACTGGGTGAAGCACTGGGCATGCATTATCTCCTTGCACCCCCTCAGATCAAGGGCTAAGGTGAGGCAAGCGAGGTGCCCAGGATGCAAAACTTAAGGAGACACTCGTGTTCAGGGTCATGGAAGTGTGTCCTCTTCCCAGCCCTGCATCCCTTCAACAACCCATAGCCCCATTTCACAGCTAAGGAACCTGAGGCTTAGGACAGCTCAGCAGTATGTTCTGATTTGCTAAATTAGTTAACAGTGGAGCCGGGATGCAAGGCCAGAAGGTCTGTGCCCATAACCTTCCTTCACGTACCGCCTCTCTGACAGCAAGTGGTAGGGACAAGAAATTCACCAGCCTCCTTCCAGACCATATGTCATACACACGACTTGATTTGTGTGGCGTGGCATTCACACATTTTAAATTCAGGGTGAGCGAAACCTCTAGGACAGAGTGGATAGAACTCACCTGTGGAGGTAGGGTAGGGGGACCTCTTCAAGTCCTTGACCTTAATGTGGCAGTTTGCAACCCTGGCTATTCATGAGAATGCCTGGAATACTTAAAAAATCCTAGCCCACCACAGATCTCTAGGGGTGGGGCCCAGCATCAATATTTTTAAACTTCCCCAACTTGAAACCTTCAAGGTTAAAAATCACACACACCCTTATATTCTTGAATGCCTAAGTGATGAATTAAAGGACATACGCTCCAAATACAAAGAGATGGTTTCTGCCTTCCCACCATACCCCACACCCACCCCCCCTACTCCTCCAAAGACCTGAGAGTTTTCAGGGGACAAATCAGGCCGAGAGATGTTGGGTGAAGGGAGCCTGGGGACGTGCTGAAGGCTGGCAACCTGCAGCCTTCCTGCTGTCCTGTAAACAACAAGGGCAAGAAGATAGCAAGATGGGTGTTTGAATCCCAAACACACTTGTTTTAGTGTAGGCAAGACTGTGACATTTTTTAGTCTTGGATTGTGGGGTGGTACCAAAGAGAAGGGTAGAGATGTGACTAGCTCTGTTAGCTTGCACCTCTGAGGATACCCTTTGGTAGGGGTTCTCTAGCTTGATTCCTTATCCCTGAAGCTGCCTTGTTTGTACACCCAGGACCAGAGGGAAGATCTGAAGTTGCAGAGAATCCTCTGTCATGTCATGATAAGCAGGAGGGCACAGAAACCACATGCAGAGAGGAGCCGTTTCCCTTGGGCCAGGCTCAGCCAGGGACAAGGCAAGTGGCCTTAACAGATCGCTTAAACTGCCTGAGCCTCAGTTTTGTCATCTACCAACAGAGGACAGTTATTCCTGCTCTGCCTCCCTCCTAGACTTGGTCTAGGCAGATTAAAGGAGATACTAGATGCAAGCCGTGCTTAGACAATGTTGACACTCGATGCAACTTGTAACTTTTATGGTTCAAATGAGAATTTCATATGTCAACTCTGGACCCTCGTGGAAAGCTGTAAATATTTCTGTGAAGACCTGAAAGGCCTTTTAAAAATCTTTGATAATATTTCAGACTCTGTCATTTTTGTTATGAAACCCATATTCATTTATTTTATCTCTTATCTACTTTAGATATGCAGAGTTTGCTACTTGAGGAAGTTTCTAGAAATCATTCTAGTTTAACGTTTCCAGTGACTTTGTACCACTATGAAGGTATTTTCAAGGCCCAGAAACAACAGCATGGGAGATTTAGAAATGTAGAATCTCAAACTCCACCCCAGACCCATGACTCAAAGACTCAGAATCTACATTTTACAAGATCCCCAAGTGATCTGATGTGAAAGCCTTGTCCTAGTCACGAACCTGTGGGGTTTGAGAAAATCAGTGGGAAAGAAATAAGTCCTATGCCTGTTACAGTTTGAGAAGCACCCACTCAGAAAAGCTCCCCGATCCTTGTGTTAAGAGGTCTTCTCGAATCTCCTGGGGGGTGCCAGTGCCCCCCAGTATTTCAAGAGTGACTCCTGATATTAGAGATGAGAGGGGAAAACCAGGGGCAACTAAAAGGTTGAGTGTGAGGCATTGTGCATGCAATTACCTGCAAGACAGGCTATTATCCCATTTTACAGATGAAGAAACTGAGGTGGATTAAGGATGAGTAACTTGACTAAGGTCTTGTATCTAGTTAGTGGAGTCCCTGGAATTCTAATTAGTACCTGAGTAGCTAATTTACGGCATGACCTATTCCACCACTCCACTCCACCTTTCAGAGTAGAAGACCTTCTAAATGCTGCTTTAGGCACAGGCATGTAGCTTAAATGTAGGTCTTTATACCACAATACTGTTTTCATTGGCTTTCCTCCAATATCTAATTCCAGTACATTTTCATCTCTCAGTAAAGAAACCCATATCCATTAGCAGTCACTTCCCATTCTCCTCACCCCAAAGCCTCTTGAAACCATTCATCTACTGTCTGTCTCTGAGGATTTACCTATTCTGGACGTCTCATGTGAATGGAATCATATACCATGTGGTCTTTGGTGGCTGGCTTCTCTCACTTAGCGTATATTTTAAAGGTTCATCCATGTTTAGCATTTAACAGTACTTCATTCCTTTTTATTACCATGTAACATGCCACTGTATGGATATAGCACATTTAAAAAATTGTTATTGAAGTATAGTTTCTGTACAATGTTCTATAAGTTACAGGTGTACAATATAGTGATTCACAATTTTTTTTTTTTGGCTGCACTGCACGTCATGTGGGATCTTAGTTCCCCGACCAGGGATCAAACCCATGCCCCCTGCAGTGGGAGTGCGGATTCTTTTTTTTTTTTTTTTTTTTTTTTGGGGTACGTGGGCCTCTCACTGCTGTGGCCTCTCTCGTTGCGGAACACAGGCTCCGGACGCGCAGGCTCAGCGGCCATGGCTCACGGGCCCAGCTGCTCCGTGGCATGTGGGATCTTCCCGGACCGGGGCACGAACCCGTGTCCCCTGCACCGGCAGGCGGACTCTCAACCACTGCATCACCAGGGAAGCCCGGGAGTGCAGATTCTTAACCTCTGGACCGCCAGGGAAGTCCCCACAATTTTTAAAGCTTATACTCCATATATAGTTATTATGAAAGGTTGGCTATATTCCCCATGTTGTACAATATATCCTTGTAGCTTATTTTATACCTAATAGTTTGTACCTTTTGCTCCCCCACCCCAGTCTTGCTCCTCCTCACTGGTAACCACTGGTTTGTTCTCAGTATCTGGAGCACATTTTGTTTATCCACTTACCAGTTGATGGACATTTAGGTTGTTTCTAGTTTTTGGTTATTACGGATAATGCTGCTATAGACATTGGTATACAAGTTTTGTGTGGACACAGGCTTTCACTTCTCTTGGATTCATGCCTAGGAGTGGAATTTGCTGGGTAACGCTGTGTGTAACTTTTTGAGGAACTGCCTGACTGTTTTCAAAGAATATTTTCACCATTTTGATACAGTATGAGATTTAAACGAGATCAGAATTTAGTCGAAGAAACCCAGGGAGCGTGGAACGAAACAGACAAGAATAGAAGTCATTCTGTGAACTTTAACCCAAACTACATCTGACTGTGTAGTTACTCAAGAGTAGACAGAAAACAAATTTGAACAGAACCTGGGAAAGACAGTTGTCTAAGAGCCTGTGACTGTTGATAACAGAGCCCACGACCCGCAGCCCTGGGCCCAAGTCTCTCCTTGCCGCTAATTCACTGTGTGACCTTGGGCAAGAGCCTTCTTTCTGGCCTGTTTTCTCAACTATAAAATGAGAATTTGCATCTGAATGTGCTCTAGCTGCCTACAGTTCGGTGTCAGTCCTCGCGCATGCTCAGGGAGGTCCTGTGCCTTTCCTGGGGCCCGAAAAACCTCGGGGAATTGCTGGAATTACAGGTGCACCCAAGGACCTTTCGGGAATGATGACAAGTGAGAGGCTTTCCCAGTCACGTGCTCAGTGACAGGCAGTCTGACACCACCGGGACAGAGGTTGCTCAGCTACTGTAAACTGAATCACGTGGGCGCCCAGTTCCTGGATACTGTGAAAGTGAGAATGCAGTTCACCTGCTTAGAAAGAATAAGATAGTAGCAATGGCAACCACCGCACCAAACTCCACTTTTAAGCTTTGCTTTTGAAAAATAACATTTATTATGTGTTCATTATAAAAGTAACGTGCTCATTATAGAAAAAGTTAAAACATAGAAAAAAGTAATGATGAAAATAAAAATCAAGTATAATACTACCATCCAAAAATAACCACAGTTTACACTTTGATGTTGGTTTTTCTATTCTTATCTTCATATTTGTAGTTACTAAATTGGTATTATACTCTATACATGTTTTGTTTCCACTTATTCCGTGTCATTAAAGAGTCTTCAGAAACTTGATATTAATAATTACAGACTATTCCATTATGTAGATATACTATTGTTTATTTAACTACTCATTTATTATTAGATATTTATAGAGGGAGGGGTTCCCTAAGGTTTGTCTCTAAAAATAAATGAGGGTCATGTTTGTTTCAGGAATCCCAGACCCCCTGGCATTCAAAGCCCTTCACAATTTAACTCCATGCTGTCTTTCCATCCTCAGCTGCCTGAGACTCCAGTGCAGGGCAGACGTTTAGCCTGTGTGCACGGATGGAGCTGTCCTGTTTGTAAAAATACTAAAATACTTCAGCAGAGGGTTAAATTGCAAGGAAGCCATCTCTGACTGCTGTTCTGAGCACGCCACCACAACCTAAGCATCCCTCCTCCACCCCAGTGCCTCTGCAGGGACCTCCCCTCAAACCCAGCAACTGAGACTACTTGGCCAGTAAGCATTAGGACTGCTTAGTGCCTGGTCTTTACCAGTGTTAACTCTGGACTTCCACACCTTCTCCAGGTGGCCCTTTGTTTACACTGCTTCCTCCACCTAGAAAACAGTTCTCATTCCTTGATATCTTGCCAATCCTTCAAAACCTAATTCAAGTCCCACCTTCTCCATGAAAATTTATCCAGCAACTCCGGCTCAGTCTGATCTCTTGGTCCTATGAATTCTTCCAGTCTTGGTTTGTTATGTTATAGTTATTTCTGCCTTCAAAATACTATTGACACAGCATTTGCATTTCTTTTTTTGTTGTGTTTTGTTGAATTTTATTTTATTTATTTTTTTATACAGCAAGTTCTTATTGGTCATCAATTTCATACACATCAGTGTATACATATCAATCCCAATCTCCCAATTCATCCCGCCACCACCCCCACCCCCAGCCGCTTTACCCCTTTGGTGTCCATACGTTTGTTCTCTACATCTCAACTTCAGCCCTGCAAACCTGTTCATCTGTACCATTTTTCTAGGTTCCACAGATATGCGTTAATATACGATATTTGTTTTTCTCTTTCTGACTTACTTCACTCTGTATGACAGTCTCTAGATCCACCCATGTCTCTACAAATGACCCAATTTCGTTCCTTTTTATGGCTGAGTAATACTCCATTGTATATACGTACAACATCTTCTTTATCCATTTGTCTGTCTACAGGCATTTAGGTTGCTTCCATTACCTGGCTATTGTAAATAGTGCTGCAGTGAACACTGGGGTGCATGTGTCTTTTTGAATTATGGTTTTCTCTGGGTATATGCCCAGTAGTGAGATTGCTGGATCATATGATAATTCTATTTTTAGTTTTTTAAGGAACCTCCATACTGTTCTCCATAGTGGCTGTATCAATTTACATTCCCACCAACAGTGCAAGAGGGTTCTCCACACCCTCTCTAGCATTTGTTGTTTGTAGATGTTCTGATGATGGCCATTCTAACTGGTGTGAGGTGATACCTCGTAGTTTTGATTTGCATTTCTCCAATAATTAGTGATGCTGAGCAGCTTTTCATGTGCTTCTTGGCCATCTGTATGTCTTCTTTGGAGAAATGTCTATTTAGGTCTTCTGCCCATTTTTGGACTGGGTTGTTTGTTTTTCTAATATTGAGCTGCATGAGCTGTTTATATATTTTGGAGATTAATCCTTTGTCCATTGATTTGTTTGCAAATATTTTCTCCCATTCTGAGGGTTGTCTTTTCATCTTGTTTATGGTTTCCTTTGCTGTGCAAAAGCTGGAAGTCTCATTAGGTCCCGTTTGCTTATTTTTGTTTTTATTTCCATTACTCTAGGAGGTGGGTCACAAAGGATCTTGCTGTGATTTATGTCAAATAGTGTTCTTCCTGTGTTTTCCTCTAAGAGTTTTATAGTGTCCGGTCTTACATTAAGGTCTCTAATCCTTTTGAGTTTATTTTTGTGTATGGTGTTAGGGAGTGTTCTAATTTCATTCTTTTACATGTAGCTGTTCAGTTTTTCCAGCACCACTTATTGAAGAGACTGTCTTTTCTCCATTGTGTATCCTTGCCTCCTTTGTCATAGATTAGTTGACCATAGGTGTGTGGGTTTATCTCTGGGCTTTCTACCTTGTTCTATTGATCTATGTTTCTGTTTTTGTGCCAGTACCATATTGCCTTGATTACTGTAGCTTTGTAGTATAGTCTGAAGTCAGGGAGTCTGATTCCTCCAGCTCCGTTTTTTCCCTCAAGACTGCTTTGGCTATTTGGGGTCTTTTGTGTCTCCATACAAATTTTATGATTTTTTGTTCTAGTCCGTAAAAAATGCCATTGGTAATTTGATAGGGATTGCATGGAATCTGTAGATTCCTTGGGTAGTAGAGTCATTTTCACAATATTGATTCTTCCAATCCAAGAACATGGTATATCTCTCCATCTGTTGGTATCATCTTTAATTTCTTTCATCAGTGTCTTATAGTTTTCCGCATACAGGTCTTTTGTCTCCCTAGGTAGGTTTATTCCTAGGTATTTTATTCTTTCTGTTGCAGTGGTAAATGGGAGTGTTTCCTTAATTTCTCTTTCAGATTTTTCATCATTAGTGTATAGGAATGCCAGAGATTTCTGTGCATTAATTTTGTATCCTGCAACTTTACCAAATTCATTGATTAGCCCTAGTAGTTTTAAGGTGGCATCTTGAGGATTCTCTATGTATACTGTCATGTCGTCTGCAAACAGTGACAGTTTTCCTTCTTCTTTTCCAATTTGTATTGCTTTTATTTCTTTTTCTTCTCTGATTGCTGTGGCTAGGACTTGCAAAACTGTGTTTAATAATAGTGGTGAGAGTGGACATCCTTGTCTCGTTCCTGAACTTAGAGGAAATGCTTTCAGTTTTTCACCATTGAGAATGATGTTTGCTGTTGGTTTGTCATATATGGCCTTAATTATGTTGAGGTAGGTTCCCTCTATGCCCACTTTCTGGAGAGTTTTTATCATAAATGGGTGTTGAATTTTGTCAAAAGCTTTTTCTGCATCTATTGAGATGATCATATGGTTTTTATTCTTCAATTTGTTAATATGGTATATCACATTGATTGATTTATGTATATTGAAGAATCCTGCATCCCTGGGATAAATCCCACTTGATCATGGTGTATGATCTTTTTAATGTGTTGTTGGATTCTGTTTGCTAGTATTTTGTTGAGAATTTTTGCATCTATATTCATCAGTGATATTGGTCTGTAATTTTCTTTTTTTGTAGTATCTTTGTCTGGTTTTGGGTCATGGTGGCCTCATAGAATGAGTTTGGGAGTGTTCCTTCCTCCACAATATTTTGGAAGCATTTGAGAAGGATGGGTGTTGGCTCTTCTCTAAATGTTTGATAGGATTCACCTGTGAACCCATGTGGTCCTGGACTTTTGTTTGTTAGAATATTTTTAATCACAGTTTCAGTTTCATTACTTGTGATTGGTCTGTTCATATTTTGTATTTCTTCCTCGTTCAGTCTTGGAAGGTTATACTTTTCTAAGAATTTGTCCATTTCTTCCAGGTTGTCCGTTTTATTAGCAAAGAGTTGCTTGTAGTAGTTTCTTAGGATGCTTTGTATTTCTGTGGTGTCTGTTGTAACTTCTCGTTTTTCATTTCTAATTTTATTGATTTGAGTCCTCTCCCTTTTGATGAGTCTGGCTAATGGTTTATCAATTTTGTTTGTCTTCTCAAAGAACCAGCTTTTAGTTTTATTGATCTTTGCTATTGTTTTCTTTGTTTCTATTTCATTTATTTCTGCTCTGAACTTTATGATTTATTTCCTTTTACTAACTTTGGGTTTTGTTTGTTCTTCTTTCTCTAGATCCTTTAAGTGTAAGGTTAGATTGTTTGAGATTTTTCTTGTTTCTTGAGGTAGGCTTGTATAGCTATAAACTTCCCTCTTAGAAGTGATTTTGCTTCATCCCATAGGTTTTGGATCGTTGTGTTTCATTGTCATTTGTCTCTAGGTATTTTTTGATTTCCTCTTTGATTTCTTCAGTGATCTCTTGGTTATTTAGTAACGTATGGTTTAGCCACCATGTGTTTGTGTATTTTACGTTTTTTTCCCGTAATTCATTTCTAATCTCATAGCTTTGTGGTCAGAGAAGATGCTTGATATGATTTCAATCTTCTTAAATTTACTGTGGCTTGATTTGTGCCCCAAGATGTGATCTATCCTGGAGAATGTTCTGTGCACACTTGAGAAGAAAGTGTAATCTGCTGGTTTTGGATGGCATGTCCTATAAATATCAATTAAATCTATCTGCTAAATCTATCTGGTCTATTGTGTGATTTAAAGCTTCTGTTTCCTTATTTATTTTCATTTTGGATGATCTGTTCATTGGTGTAAGTGAGGTGTTAAAGTCCCCCACTCTTATTGTGTTACTGTCGATTTCCTCTTTTATAGCTGTTAGCAGTTGCCTTATGTTTAGATGTGCTCCTATGTTGGGTGCATATATATTTATGATTGTTATGTCTTCTTCTTGGATTGATCCCTTGACCCTTATGTGGTGTCCTTCCTTGTCTCTTGTAACAGTCTTTATTTTAAAGTATATATTATCTGATATGAGTATTGCTACTCCATCTTTCTTTTGATTTCCATTTGCATGGAATATCTTTTTCCATCCCCTCACTTTCAGTCTGTACGTGTCCCTAGGTCTGAAGTGGGTCTCTTGTAGAAGGCATATTGATGAGTCTTGTTTTTGTACCCATTCAGCAAGCCTGTGTCTTTTGGTTGGAGCATTTAATCCATTCACGTTTAAGGTACTTATTGATATGTATGTTCCTGTGACCATTTTCTTGTTTTAGGTTTGTTTTTGTAAGTCCTTTTCTTCTCTTGTGTTTCCCACTTAGAGTAGTTCCTTTAGCATTTGTTGTAGAGCTGGTTTGGTAGTGCTGAATTCTCTTAGCTTTTGCTTGTCTGTAAAGCTTTTGCTTTCTCCATCGAATCTGAATGAGTTCCTTGCTGGGTGGAGTAATCTTGGTTGTATGTTCTTCCCTTTCATCACTTTAAATATATCATGCCACTCCCTTATGGCTTGTAAAGTTTCTGCTGAGAAATCATCTGTTAACCTTATGGGAGTTCCCTTGTACGTTATTTGTTGTTTTTCTCTTGCTGCTTTCAATAATTTTTCTTTGTCTTTAATTTTTGCCAGTTTGATTACCGTGTGTCTCGGCGTGTTTCTCTTTGGGTTTATTCTGTATGGGTCTCTCTGTGCTTCCTGGACTTGGGTGGCTATTTCCTTTCCCATGTTAGGGAAGTTTTTGACTATAATCTCTAAATATTTTCTCGGGTCTTTTCTCTCTCTCTTCTCCTTCTGGGACCCCTATAATGTGAATGTTGTTGCGTTTAATGTTGTCCCAGAGGTCTCTTAGGCTGTCTTCATTTCTTTTCATTCTTTTTTCTTTATTCTGTTCCACAGCAGTGCATTCCACCATTCTGTCTTCCAGGTCACTGATCCATTCTTCTTCCTCAGTTATTCTGCTATTGATTCCTTCTAGTGTAGTTTTCATTTCAGTTATTGTATTGTTCATCTCTTGTTTGTTTGTTCTTTAATTCTTCTAGGTGTTTGTTCTTTAGTTCTCCTAGGTCTTTGTTAAACCTTTCTTACATCTTCTCGATCTTTGCCTCCATTCTTTTTCTGAGGTCCTGGATCATCTTCACTATCATTATTCTGAATTCTTTTTCTGGAAGGTTGCCTATCTGCACTTCATTTAGTTGTTTTTCTGGGGTTTTATCTTGTCCCTTCATCTGGTACATAGCCCTCTGCATTTTCATCTTGTCTGTCTTTCTGTGAATGTGGTTTTTGTTCCACAGGCTGCAGGATTGTAGCTCTTCTTGCTTCTGCTGTCTACCCTCTGGTGGATTAGGCTACCTGAGAGGCTTGTGCTAGTTTTCTGATGGGAGGGACTGGTGGTGGGTAGAGCTGACTGTTGCTCTGGTGGGCAGAGCTCAGTAAAACTTTAGTTGGCTTGACTGTTGATGCATGGGGCTGGGTTCCCTCCCTGTTGGTTGTTTTGCCGGAGGCAACCCAACACTGGAGCCTACCTGGGCTCTTTGGTGGGGCTGATGGCAAACTCTGGGAGAGCTCACCTTAAGGAGTACTTCCCATAGCTTCTGCTGCCAATGTCCTTGTCCTTGTGGTGAGCCACAGCTGCCCCCCGCCTCTGCAGGAGACCCTCCAACACTAGCAGCTAGGTCTGGTTCAGTCTCCTATGGGGTCACTGCTCCTTCCCCTGGGTCCCGATGCACACACTTCTTTGTGTGCACCCTCCAAGAGTGGAGTCTCTGTTTCCCGCAGTCCTGTCAAAGTCCTGCAGTCAAATCCCACTAGCCTTCAAAGTCTGATTCTCTAGAAATTCCTCCTCCCATTGCTGGACCCCCAGGTTGGGAAGCCTGATGTGGGTCTCAGAACCTTCACTCCAGTGGGTGGACTTTTGTGATATAAGTGTTCTCCAGTTTGTGAGTCACCCACCCACCAGTTACGGAATTTGATTTTATTGTGATTGCGCCCCTCATACCGTCTCATTATGGCTTCTTCTTTGGATGCGGGGTATCTTTTTGCTGAGTTCCAGTCTCTTCCTGTCGATTATTGTTCAGCAGTTAGTTGTTATTCCGGTTCTCTCGCAAGAGGGAGTGAGCGCACGTCCTTCTACTCCACCATCTTGACCCAGTCTGTCTGGATCGGGTTGTTTGTTTTTTTAATATTGAGCTGCATGAGCTGCTTGTATGTTTTGGAGATTAATCCTTTGTCACTTGCTTCATTTGCAAATATTTTCTCCCATTCTGAGGGTTGTCTTTTTGTCTCGTTTATGGTTTCCTTTGCTGTGCAAAAGCTTTAAGTTTCATTAGGTCCCATTTGTTTATTTTTGTTTTTATTTCCATTTCTCTAGGAGGTGGGTCACAAAGGATCTTGCTGTGATTTATGTCAAGGAGTATTCTGCCTGTGTTTTCCTCTAAGAGTTTTATAGTGTCTGGCCTTACATTTAGGTCTTTAATCCATTTTGAGTTTATTTTTGTGTATGGTGTTAGGGAGTGTTCTAATTTCATTCTTTTACATGTAGTTGTCCAGTTTTCCCAGCACCACTTATTGAAGAGGCTGTCTTTTCTCCATTGTATATTCTTGCCTCCTTTATCAAAAATAAGGTGACCATATGTGTGTGGGTTTATCTCTGGGCTTTCTATCCTGTTCCATTGATCTATATTTCTGTTTTTATGCCAGTACCATACTGTCTTGATTACTGTAGCTTTGTAGTATAGTCTGAATTCAGGGAGCCTGATTCCTCCAGCTCCGTTTTTCGTTCTCAAGATTGCTTTGGCTATTCGGGGTCTTTTGTGTTTCCATACAAATTGTGAAATTTTTTGTTGTAGTTCTGTGAAAAATGCCATTGGTAGTTTGATAGGGATTGCATTGAATCTGTAGATTGCAGTAAAGCTATTTCTTAAAAGCAAGAGAATGATGAACAGGAAATGAGGACAGTAGAGTGAAGAGAATGCAGCAGCAAAGGATAAGTGGGAGCATTGCAGGTGACATTTTTCCTTAAGCTTTGTATGCGATTTGTTTTATTATTCTTTAAATTGTACTTACATGTTATATATATATTCTTGTATGAGTGAACTTTTTGCCAAAAAAAAAAAAACCTCTCTTTTAAGAACAAGACCTGGGTTTTTTAAAGGGCAGTCAGACCACTATCAGAATGTATTTTCTATGTAGCTGAAATTCATACTAGCTGGGCTGCAGGTACAATAAGATCAGGGGACATTAACACAGGGGGCTTTCCCCATTCCAGGATTTACTGCACAAATGCTGCCAATAAAATATAGCAAAGAACAAACTGAGGGGCTGAAATTGTGCATGACAATGAATTAGAACTTACTGCTATACCCTAGTAGCCCCTCTGTGAATTTTTCACAGTGTTTCACAATTTATAAAAACTTTAATATAAGTTAACTCTGTCAGTTCCCATAATGCCCCTGAGAGGTAGCCAGAGAAGGTTATTTTTATGCCTATTGTGAAGAGAAAGAAACCATGTCACAGAGAGGTAATGTGACTTGCCTGAAGACACACAGCCAGGATTGTGTCTAAGAACTCCTGGTCAAGTGCTCCTCTTACCTCAGCTGCTGCCTCTCTGTTGAGTGTGGTAGACAGAGATTCTGCCCCACATCCTGCACCACACCTCCCTCCCACCACATCTTTCCTGGGAATGGGTCAGCCTGCCCTGGGCCCTGGCCCCTTGCACCCCCCTTCGAAGACTACTCTCTTCTCTGGTCCTGAGTTATATTCCCCTGTGTCCCAATCAGTAGGAGTCTTCTATTTCTTCTTCTCTAAGGAATTGTTCCAGACACTCATTTTCCTTGTCTTTGTTACAGCCCCTCTACATGGATTTCTATCTCCCGCCTACTACAGTTGACCCTCAGTATCTGCAGGGGATTGGTTCTAGAACCACCATCCCCCCCTCCGCCAGAATACCAAAATCTGCGGATCCTCAGGTCCCTCATATAAAATTGCAAAGTACAGCCAGCCCTCTGTATTGGCGGATGCGGGACCCACAGTGGCAGAGTGCTGACTACAATACGTCATCAGTTTGTTGACACCTGTCCAGGCTTGAACATCTGTGGGATGGCGCCCTGGGCACACAAATCCTACAGATGGCCCTATAGGGTGCAGTTGTTCTCAATGGGAAACATATATGAGTAGTTTGAAAAAGCTCCCAGGTGATTCTGATTGGCCGTTCCATTCCTCATTGAGAATCAGTGAGACAGTGACATCTTCGCTTTGGGAGCTGGTCGAATTAGTTACTTAACCTCTCTGAGCCTCCTTTCCAAATCTGTTACTCCATAGGTGTTTTTAAGAAATTAAATGAGGTAGTGCCTACTACAGGGTATGTGTTAATGAAATGTTATTTCCCGTCATCTAATCATCCCAGAAAAAAGTAGTGATAGGTTAAACCAAAAAGCCTTACCGACAGTCAGAATAGCTCACCCTCACACAGGTCCCATTTCTAACATTTGCTGTCTTCTTTCAGAAGAAGGACTTGTGCTCTGGAAAAGTATTTTAGCTACTGCTCAGAACCCTGCATGGTGCAATACTTTGAGTTAGAGAGGAAAGGCCCGGAGTTCTTGTTGGAAGCTATGTAGAAAAAGGAAACTAACTCCCAGCACAGAAAGCATTCCCAGAGCTGTGCTCCAGAAATCATCCAGGCTGGGAGGTGGCCAATTTCCATGCAGGGGATAGGGGAGGGTCAGGAAGGAGGGAATCACAGGTTCATTTACATTCAGGACACAGGAAAGATGCAAGGGGAGTCAGTAGCTGGGGGTCTAGTTTGCTGTGTGAGTTTAGGCAAGCCACTTCACTTCTCCAGGCCAGGGGTTTGGACCATGGACCCTTCCAACCTCAAGGACACTCTGTATTTCTTCAGAGTCACTAGGAAACAAATTAACTCTCCAGTCACATAATTTTCATTTGCATTATTGTAACCTAGGCTGATGTCCAACTCTTTTTCATAAACAGTGGGAAATCATGTCATTTCCACTACCAAGTCAAGCACAGCCAAGGGTTACAGAATCTCTTTTCTCACTTTGTAGCTCTGGGCAGCAGAAGAGACTTGCACTTTAGATTCTGAAACAGCTGAGCTTTCTTAGGAAGACCCCATTAGGAGTTATTAACCCAGTTATTAAAGCAGTAAGTACCTTTCTCACATCCTGGGCTGCAATACTACAATCTTCTATTGCTGTTCTCTAGGAAAAGACATCAAACAAGATACTCATTCAAAATTTTAACCACAATATGAACAGACATTTCACATGAGCAATTAATAAATAGTCACGTGCAAAAAAGAACCTGCCTACTGGTATCCAGAGAAATGCAGATTAAAAGAAATTTGGGACCCCATTTAAAAATGTAATTCTCGGGCTTCCTTGGTGGTGCAGTGGTTGGGAGTCCGCCTGCTGATGCAGGGGACGCGGGTTCGTGCCCCGGTCCGGGAAGATCCCACATGCCGCGGAGCGGCTGGGCCCATGAGCCATGGCCGCTGAACCTGCGCGTCTGGAGCCTGTGCTCCACAACGAGAGGCCACAACAGTGAGAGGCCTGCGTACCGCAAAAAAAAAAAAAAAATGTAATTCTCAAAAATGTGTAAAAGCAACAGTATTCAATGTACCTGATGTTGCAGCAAAAGTGACTCACGGATATAATATTGGAGGCATTGTATTGTAAATTAGTAACAGCTCTTTTGGGAAGCAATATGGCAACACATAGGATGAACCATATTCATGATCATTGAGAAGGAATGCAATAAAAATCTGCATGAAGAAGTTAATGTCAGCAATATCTATTATAGCAAGAAAAGAAAGAAAAAAATTATGAGTCTAAGCTTAGGGGACTTGCTACATAGATTATGATACAGGTACACACTTGTCTCTTATAGAGCTATAAGGATAATTATGAAGATCGAGTAGCAACATAGAGAAGTGTTTATTGGGAGTGAAACGTGTCTAACTTCAGAATACCAGGTGTTATGATTATAGCTCTGTAAAAATGTGCACACAAGTGTACAAGGGCTGGAAGGTGTTGAAATAAAAATAGCTACAGTGTTTGGAAGGTGAAATACTGTGTTTTAAGTTTTTCAGCTTAGATGTCATTTTGTCTTCAATTAAATAAGTAGAAGAAAGTATATCAGTTAAAAAAGAATCTTATTCCTAAACTTCCCCACTAGACAAGGAGAGCAGGGACCCTGCCTGTCTTGTTCAAGGTTGTTTATCAAAGCACATGTCTGGCACGTGGTAGGTGCCCTGTAAGTATTTGTGGGCTGATTGACCACTGCTGTCAGCCTTTCTAAACAGGGTTTAATAAATCACTGATAAAGGCCTCCTGCTTTTGCCAAGATGCCTTACCAGCACCTTCACAGTCTCCAAAAGTAAAAACAGCTTCCTTTACAGGCAGCTTTTCAAAACCCCGCATCATCTCTCCCCCAGAGTTGCACTGGCAGAAGGAGGACCTCACTTTAAAGCCACCACCGACACCAGGGCCAGTCTAGGTGGGAAGAACCTTCCTTTTCTTTGGCAGCTTCACCCTTGGGGCAGATCCTCACAGGGACACAAGGGGGAGCAGCTTGATCCCCAAAGTCATCTGGACACTAACTCTTTACACCAGGAGGTGGCAGCCTACGCGCTTCCTTACGGCGAAGGGCCCTTTGACAGTTCATCGTTCAGAGTCCGCCCATGGTGAGGGCGTGACAAGGGTGGCCAGGCCTCGGGCCAAAGTCAGGAACAGATGGAGGCAATCAGTGCCTGCTGTGCCTGGTGCTGTGAGAGATGGCATCTCCCCCATTTTACACTTGGGGAAACCAAGGCCCAGACAAGCTAAGAGACTGCCAAGTCCCCAACCCCTAGTAGAGTAACATTGCCCAGAGCTGAGCCCAGCTCTCCTTACTCCAGTGCCCACCCTCTTTCCATTACACCATGTGCCTTCCGGTCCCCTGGCAACAGTAGTCTGAAAAAGTAGGCAAGGATGTTTCTAAACCTTTGGTTAAATGCTATTTATTCATTCATTCATTTATTGTTGTTGTTGAAAGTCTGCTTATTTCCCAATTTTAATTCTAATCAATTGCAAGAACTTCTTAACCAGAAATATAGTTCCTGCGCTAAGGAAGGGAATTTCTGCATAATGATGCCTAATTATTAATTTCCACCATTTATACTTGTCAGGAGTAACCAACAAATAGGCTTTCATTTTTTGAAGTTTAGTGAACAAGTCTACCGTACAATTTCTGCTAAGTTAAATGCTTTTTGTTTATTTATTTTTGGCTGTGTTGGGTCTTCGTTGCTGCACACGGGCCTTCTCTAGTTGCAGCAAGCGGGGGCTACTCTTCGTTGTGGTGCGCGGGCTTCTCATTTTGGTGGCTTCTCTTGTTGCAGAGCACGGGCTCTATGCACGCAGGCTTCAGTAGTTGTGGCACATGAACTCCGTAGCTGTGGCGCACGGGCTTAGTTGCTCCGTGGCATGTGGGATCTTCCCGGACCAGGGCTCGAACCCATGTCTCCTGCAGTGGCAGGCGGATTCTTAACCACTGTGCCACCAGGGAAGTCCCTTAAATGCTTTTCAAATCACCATGCAAATTATCAAATTGATCCTATCCTTTGACCTTGAAATACCACTTTGGGAAATGTGTTCCAAGGAAACAAAAATATGCAATATATATTTATAAATATATACATTTTATGTATTTTGAAATATAAAAGAAAAAAACAAAGGTGCATACAGAGATGTTTAGACCTGAGCTTCATATTGCATTTAAAACTGGAAGTGGGGCTTCCCTGGTGGCGCAGTGGTTGGGAGTCCGCCTGCCGATGCGATGGACGCGGGTTCGTGCCCCGGTCCGGGAAGATCCCACATGTCGCAGAGCGGCTGGGCCCGTGAGCCATGGCCGCTGAGCCTGCGCGTCCGGAGCCTGTGCTCCGCCACGGGAGAGGCCACAACAGTGAGAGGCCCGCGTACCGCAAAAAAAAAAAAAAAAAAAAAAAAAAACTGGAAGTGGCCCAAATGCCTGACCACGGGCAGAAGCTGGGAGGATCTTGCTGTAGTCATTACACTGACACTGAGAATGGTCATTGTGAAGATTGGAGCCGATGTCCAGCACATCACACGGGCACTATCATACTGGACATTAAAATATTAAAATAGAAAAAGTAATAAAAGCAAAAATAAACAAGTGGGACTGTATCAAACTAAAATGCTTCTGCACAGCAAAGGAAACAGTCAACAAAATGAAAAGGCAACCTACTGAATGGCAGACAATATTTGCAAATCACATATCTGGTAAGGGGTTAGTATCCAGAATATTTAAAGAACTCATACAACTTAATAGAAAAATGCAAACAAACTGATTTTAAAATGGGCAGAGATGAGTAGACATTTTTCCAAAGAAGACATACGGGTGGCCAATGAAAAGATGCTTCACATCACTAATCATTGGGGAACTGAAAATCAAAATCAGAATGAGATATCACCTCACACCTATCAGAATGGCTGTTATTAAAAAGACAAGAAATAAGTATTGGTGAGGATGTGGAAAAAAGGGAGCTCTTGTGGACTGTTGGTGGGAATGTAAATTGATACACCCTCTACGGAGAACAGTATGGAGGTTCCTTAAAAAACTAAAAATAGAACTACCATATGATCCAACAATTCCACTTCTGTGTATATATCCAAGGAAAATGAAAACACTAAGTTGATAAGATATTTGCACCTCCATGTTTATTGCATTACTTATAGTAGTCAGGACATGGAAATAACCCAAATATCCATTGACGGATGAATGAATAAAGAAGATGCAATATATATATATATATAAAATGGACTGTTATTCAGCCATAGAAAATGAAATCTTGGCATTTAGGACAACATGGATGTAGGACAACATGGATGGACCTTGAGGACATTACGCTAAGTGAAATAAATCAGACAAAGACAAATACCACGTGATCTCATATGTGGAATCTAAGGAACAAAAACAAATAACCCAAGCTTATAGACACAGAGAACAGATTGGTGGTTGCCAGAGGTGGGAGTTGGGGGCGGTGGGCAAAATGAGTGCAGGGGGTCAAAGGGTACAAACTTCCAGCTATAAAATAAGTCACCAGGATGTAACACATGGCATGGTGACTGTAGTTGCTAACACTATCTTGCATACTTGAAAGTTGCTAAGAGAGTAGATCTTAAAAGTTCTCATCACAAGGCAAAAAAAAAAAGATAAAACTAGTAACTAAGTAAGGTAACACATGTTAACTAGACTTATTATGGTGATCATTTCACAATGTATACAAATATCGAATCATATTGTACACATAAAACTAATGTTGTAGATCAATTATACCTCAATAAAAAATAAATTTTAAAAAATTCTTAAGTAATTCCATATCAGTTGGCAAATAGTAGGGACTGAGTGTCCCCCCCAGCCTCCCTGACCCCTCCACTAGGGTCTTCCTAGATCTCCCCATCCATCAACTAAATGTGAAATTGCCTGGTGCAGAAGGACCCTCCAGGACCGTACACTGTGCAGTGGTCAGTACACATCCTAGAACCAGTTATTAAATATTTTTAAACCTCCCCTGGCTAAGATTCTGTACCTTTACAAAAAGGGACCTTATTTTGGAATGAGACAAGAGATACAGGGATAGATAAAGAGAGACATTATATGACTTAATAAGGAAAATGAAGTAGAACTTGATATAATGAATACAGTTGGCCCTCCCTGTCTGTGGGTTCCAAAGTCAATTCATTTTATGTAAGAGACTTGAGCATCCTCGAATTTTGCTATCCACGGGGATGCTGGAACCAATAACCCGTGTGTCATGAGGGAGGATTCTATAAGGAATAGCAATGACACAAACTTGTATTTGCATAAACAAGACAAGAGTCTGTAAATATTCTGTAAATGAGGGAAACACCCTTTCCCCCTCTTTGCTTCTTTGAAGAAAATTGCAGGGTTTTTTTCACTCTCCTCCTACTCTTCTGACAACGAAGTAGTTTGGGGAAGGCTGAACCTGGAGGTGATCTGGATGGTAGCAGAGCAAATCTAGATTCCCTGAGCCAGACATGGCAGCTTATCCCTCTGGCCAAGGAGTGGATCTGCATCAGCTGGCGATGTAGTTCAGGCCGGGGAGGTGGAAGGGAAGTTGGCTGGGAAGATTATAGCAAGCCTTTCTTTTCCCATCTAAAGGGACCATGACAGGAACATCCCCTTTGTTTCCTTTGAGGATATCTTGCTTAAAACTAAAGGCAAGGGCTTCCCTGGTGGCACAGTGGTTGAGAATCTGCCTGCTAATGCAGGGGGACACAGGTTCGAGCCCTGGTCTGGGAGGATCCCACCTGCCACGGAGCAACTGGGCCTGTGAGCCACGACTGCTGAGCCTGCGTGTCTGGAGCCTGTGCTCCGCAACAAGAGAGGAGGCGACAGTGAGGGGCCCGCGCACCGTGATGAAAAATGGCCCCCGCTCGCCTCAACTAGAGAAAGCCCTCACACAGAAACGAAGACCCAACACAGCCAAAAGCAAATAAATAAATTTATTTAAAAAAAAAAACTAAAGGCAAACATCTTGCATCCCCAAAGGGAAAGCTAAGGGAATTTCAGGGAATAAAAATCTTAGCCATGACATCTTTGAACTGCTGAATGAATCACCCCTGAAGGTGCTCTACTACTAGCCTTCTTGTTATTGTTCAAGCACTTTAGCTGGATTTGCTGGTATTTGCAGAGTCCCACTAGAATGTAGGCTATTTGTTTACTACTGTATCTGTATGATCTATGACACTGCCTGGTACGTAGCAGACCCACCATAAATATTTGTTGAAGGGATAAATGAATAAAAAGCATCCTCATTGATGTAGGAGGGTATTCAGTTTTCCAATGGTCTTGGTGTTAGATTTTTCTGTTTTAAGTTTAAAAAATATCCAGTCATGTTGTTGACCATCTGTTGTCTCCAGTGCCTAGATGTTATGGGAAGAGGAAGACCTGGATTTGAATCTGGATCTGCTAGTTACCAGTCAAGTGTCCCCAGGCAAATTCTTCATCTTCTCTGAACACAACTGTAAAATGAGCACAACTACTAAATTATAGGGTTGCTGTGAGGCTTAGATGAGAAGTGGCCACAGAGCTGGGCACATGGGAGGGGATCAGTTGGTGTGTGCTTCTCACTTCCCTATATCTCCATATCCTCAGGTACCAGCTGCCACGAAGGCTGAGTTCCTCCTTGACCTTGAGAAGGGCCTCATGGGCCAGGGGAGGAGTCAGACATATCAACAAATCAACCAACTGACCGATGTTAACATCACCAGAAATGGGACAAAGTGACATCATACAGCTCCTGATATGATACCCTGAGATGAACCCAGCATCACCTCTGGCTACCCTGGCCAAGTCTGCACAGCATGAACCCAAGGTAAGGAAATATCAGACAAACCTAAAATGAGGTACTTTCCACAAAATAACTGGCCTAGATACTTCAAAAATGTCGATTGTCATGAAAGAGCAAAAAAAAAGAACAGGGAACTGTTGCAGATTAAAGAATACTAAAGAGACATAACAACTACATGCAATGATGATCTGGGAATTTTCTTTACTATTAAGGACATTATTGGGATAATTTGTGAAATCTGAATAAGATCTGTATATTAGATAATAATTAGTATCAAAGTTAATTTCCTAACTTTGATCATTATTCTCTAATTACGTAAGAGAATTTCCTTGGTTTTAGAAAATATACACATTGAAGCAGTAGAGGGGTATAATGTCTGAAAATAACTCATAAACTGTTCAGAAAAAAATAAAATTATACACCCGGGGGGGAGAGTGAGAGAGAATGAGGAGAAGGTTAAAGCAAATGTGGGAAAATATTAATATTTAGGGAATCTGGGTGAAAGATGTACAAGAATTCTTTGTCCTATGCTTGCAACTTTGCTTTAAGTTTGAAACTATGTCCAAAAAAAAAAAAATTAAAAAAATTTTTAAAGCAACACTAGAGCCATGTCCTACAGGACACTAGGAATTTGTGGGTTGGAAAAGGAGACTTCCAGGCTGAGTAAAGACCTAGGAAAGTATTCAGGAAGCCGCTAGGTGCTGGCGGGTCCATTTCATAGAAAACTGCATTTAAACAGGTTCTGGAAAGAGGTGTCAGAGTCCTCCAAGCAGACAACAGGAGGAAAGGCCCTTCACTCAGTGGCCAGACGTATGAGAGAGCAGGGCACTAGCAGGCAGAAGTTAGGTGTGGCCGAGGGCGGTAAAGCTGGACATTCAGGTTGGGGACAAATTGCAAAGGATGAGTGCCCTGCCAGGCGTTGGGACTGTATTCTGCAAGCAGGGAGTGGAAGATAAGATCTATGTTGGAGACAGAGGGGAGGATAAATGGAGAAGAGCAGGACGGCAGCCAGGCCACAGGTGACTTGTGCAGTGTCTGGGGAGTGAAAGAAGATGCCAAAGGCCCAAATGATAGCCCTTTGGCCAAAACGAGAAGGGTGATATGTACGTTCCCCCCACCCCCCAACCCATGGGGAAGCAAACTGGCACACCAGTTTTGGTGCTCTGATTGCTGTTTGCTCTGCATTGCAGAGGCCACAGGACATTTGACTCTCCAGCATGGGCAAGCCCCCAGCAGGCTTATGGGGTGGAGCAGACACTGACGCGTACAGCAGGGGATGGAGGGCCACTAGCCATCTCATAGTGGAAGGCCTTCGCTAAATTCAGAAAACCACCTCCGTTCCCTGTCCTGGCCAACGTGGTCTCTTCCCGTCCCTTCAGTGCCCGATTTCCCAAGATTCCATTGGGCTACCCAAGGGACTGTTATGGCCGGTTCTGCCATGTTTCCACCCCAGGAGGCTAAAGGCCTGGCCACAAATTCAGTTCCTTTTATTGCACAACAGTTGGGCATTTTCGAATCAAATTGAGCCAATCCATTCATTCAACATTCAACAAATATTTGCCGGGTGCTACTGTGTGCTTAAGGGACTTATCTAAGTGGAAAGGGGAAGTGGGTAGGGCGGGAACATGGCTGGGTTATATTGTAACGAGAGTGGTTTTCCCCTTGGCGTTTCATTTGGTATATCCGAATTAGATATTTGTTTCTCATCAAATTTGAAAGGAATTGTTGTCTTTAAGTCACTCCTAGCCTAATGAGGATGCAGCCCAGCAACAAGTGGCACTAAGGGGCATTCTGAGCAGCGTAGTAAACACTCACGGAGCCAGATGATCCCCGTGTGGCCTGACTCGTGCCAGGGCCTCTTCGTAGTCAGGGTGGTTCTGATGACAGTGATGATGATGAGCAGCTCCTGTGTGCCAGGCACTCTGCTAAATGCTTTCTGCACGTTCTCTCCAAACCTAACCACTTAATCCTGAGAGGTAGATATTTTATGCTTGAGGAAACTGGTTCAGAGAGATCGATGGATTTGTCCAAGGCCACACAGCCACTTGGGGGCAGAGTCTGGATCTGAACTCAGACCTTCTTGTCTCTAAAGGTTACGACCATTCCGGTGTTGTGCCCCTTCCCACCGCTTCGAAATGGGAAGGAAGTTTCAGGTAAATGACTAAAAGCATCCCCCAAGGCGACGGTTCTCAAACCTTAGCAAGAATCAGCGACACCCAGACGGCTTATTAGAACACAGATGGCTGAGTCCGTGTTGAGGTGTCTGAGGTGGGGTCTGCTGATCTGTATCGCTAACAAACCCAGGTGATGCCCACGCCGCTGGTGCTGGGATTGCTCTCAGGACCACTGCCCGTAGGGAGAGCAGCGAGTTGACTCTACTGGTCCCCCACTCCTCCCCCACCCCTCTGTTAAGTTCGGCGTCTGCACAATCTTGCCATTTCCCCCGTCTGAAGAGGAGGCCGAGGCTACTGCTGCCTCCCTTCTGCTGTCTCCCTGGGAGCCTGTGTTGGGCGGCAGGAGCGCAGAGCGTCCCTGGCTGAGCCCTCTGCTCCCAGCTGCGCACAGACTCATCTGCTCTCGGGTCACTGCCCTCTCTCTCTGAGCTCCACCGTCGTTCCCAGGCTTCCTGAGCTTTCGTTCACTTGTTGATTCTCTGCCAACTGACCCTGCTCTCCTCTCCTCGGCCAGGTGTGGTGTGTGAGCTCTGATCTCCTACAGCCCCTCCTGAGCTGCAGGGAACATGGGACGCAGAGGTCGTCTCTGTCACCCGAGATCCTTGTTCCTCTGGGAAGATAAACTTTCTAGCAGCTTGGTAAACTTCCCAAGTTATAGTTTAACATGGGAACATGTGTTTCAAAGGCTCATGGACTTTTAGACTTGGAAAAGCCTTAGCTGAAAGGAGGAGAAGAAGGAAACGAACACTTACTGAGAATCTGCCATGTGTCAGCACAAGGCCAGAGGCTTAGTGTGTGTCACAGTATTTACTCTTCACAGTGATCCTGTGAGTTCTGGGTGTGTGTGTGTGTGTATGTGTATGTGTATGTGTATGTGTATGTTTTAATCTCCATGAATAGTAGAGAAAACTGAGATTCTAAGAAGTTCAGCAGCTGGTCCTGACCACACAGCTAGTTAGCAGCTGAGCCAGGATGCAACCCCAGGTCTGCCCCTGCTCTTTCCACCACCACTGACCCATCAGTTCACGTCATTGGTGTTCTCTCTAACTCTGAGATAAATTTACTGGGTTTTGAGCCACACATGAGGCCCAAAGGCTGGCCTTCTAAGACAAACCCTGGGTCAGTCACGCAGTGGTCAGTGCTGGGGATGCTGCCAGGGGGTGGGAGGAGGAGGTGAGGAGAGAGGCCACGATCAAGCGCTGGGTGAGCAGGGGGAAGCTGCCAGGAGTCTGGGGGAGTTGGTAGCAACTCTCCGCCTGGGAGCAGGCAAAGGCAAACGGGATTGCAGGAGTCTCCAAAGAAGCAGCAGCAGCCAGACCCTCAGCTCAGGCCAAGCTAATGGCTGTGCTGCTCTGAAGAGCCAGGTGCCAGCCTTCCTGGTCAGGCTGTGGGCCTGTGTAAAGGCAGCTTCTGTCCGGCACATCTGTCAAGTGCCTACTTTTGTGCCCAGCATGGTGAGGTGTTGAGGCTACACTTAAAAAAATAAACAAATAAAGCATCCTTGTCATCAGAGAGCTCACAGTTTGGGAACAGGTGCAAGCAGCTAATAAGACCCAGCCAGATAAATATGGTTTTTAACATGGTGCTTTGTAGCTTAGAACACCTGTTCGCATATACATAGGCTGTCCAGGGACCCTCACAGGGACACTGCCGCAGGGGAGAGAGGAAGGGCACTGTGCCGATCGTTCGGCCCTTCCACATCCGATGCTTCGTGGACCCTCGGCACACCCCACGGGGCCCACAGAAGAGGGAGTCCTGACTGCCCCTTGGTGTGTGGGTGAGGCTCCCCAGAAGGATAGTGTTCAGCTGGGCTTGGAGAGATAGATAGGAGTCCTTTATGCAGAAAAGAGAAAGAGGAGGTTACTGTACTGCCAGTTCTTATACTGTGATTTTGGTGCCGTAGGCACTTTCAGCTGCCAGGAGCAGGGCTTGAGCTGGGCCTCTCAGCCTCTTCCATTATGATCTGAAAAGCCCTAACTCTTTGGTCCGTCTTCCTGTGGCAGCTCCCTTCAGGAGAGCCAGAAGGTCTAAGGTGCTGGCCAGCAAGCATCTCAGAGGCTGGTGGGTGTGCTTACAGCTGATGAGGGCTGGCTTGGGAACAAAAGTTAAGACTGACTTTTCTCTCTCTCTCTGCCATCCATTTTTCTTCAATGACTGTCTTCCTAGAGTCTGTCATGTAATGACTGTGACAGGACCAGGGACAAACGAGGGAGGAGCCGTCAACCATGCCTTTCATCTGTCCTCATTAAGTCCCCGAAAGAAAACGTTAGTTGTGAATCAGTGAAAAATCGAGCACGAAGCCAGTGGGGAGGAGATTTAAATGTGTCTCTTAACTAGTGGCGAGTGAGAAAACAAGTTCTGGATTAGAATTCGGCAGAGTGGCTTCACCGTGGGTAGCTGGGGGGCCAGGAGCTAGGAGGACACAGGGAAGGACTCTCAAGAGGATGCTGGGGCTTCCCTGGTGGCGCAGTGGTTGAGAGTCCGCCTGCCAATGCAGGGGACACGGGTTCGTGCCCAGGTCCGGGAAGATCCCACATGTCGCGGAGCGGCTGGGCCCATGAGCCATGGCCGCTGAGCCTGCGCGTCCGGAGCCTGTGCTCCGTAGCGGAAGAGGCCAAAACAGTGAGAGGCCCGCATACTGCAAAAAATAAAAAAAAAAATTAAAAAATTAAAAAAAAAAAAGAGGATGCTGGACATTAGTTGGGTGGTTGGGAGGGGGAGGGGAGAGCCTCAGGCTGCCAAGTGGTCACCCAGCCAAGCTGGCACTGAGAAGAGCTTTGGAATGAGGGACAACCAATCCTCCACCTCCAACAGACCTGGCTGCTCTCTGGGGTCCTCTGTGGTGCGGCCGGGGTGAATGTTGCCCAAGGAGACCTCATACAGCGCCTGCAGGGCGACCAGCTCTTCAGTGCGGCGCTGACAGAAGCAGGTGGAGAGCCTTGCCCCCCCAACTCCCGGCAGCAGCCAGATGAGGCCGTGGCCAGGAGCCAGATGGTGATGGCTCGGGCTAGGGGAGTCCCGGCAAAGTTACTGCGAACCAGTTATGCAACCTCCCGCTGTAATCAACCACCGTTTGTCTCCTGGCAAGCCCTCACGCTGCCTAGGCTGGCACAGACACCCTCTGTGTGGAGAAGGAATGACACTGAAGTTATAAACTGCACCGTGACTGAGATTTTAATAACCAGATTGAACTATAAGCCTGGAAAACCTTAAGGGAACCCAAATAAGTTGCTGGCTCTGAGACCGTGGAGGAATCTGGGCCAAGAAGGGTTAATGTAATTATGGGAAGAAAGCTAGTTTCATGTTGGCCCACATAAGGGTGACTATAAAAACTAACCCACCAGACTCAATCTTCACAACAACTCTTGGGGTTATTTTCTTTTTTGCCTTTTAATTGAGGTGACATGCACATGACATGGAATGAAGTATTATAATTGTGTATACTTCGGCGGCATTTAGTACATTCAGAAGATTGTGCAGCCATCACCTTTAGCAAGTTCCAAAGCATTTTCATCACTCCTTGGGGTGGTTTTTTTTTTTTTTTTTTTTTTTTTTTTTTTGGGGTACGCGGGCCCCTCACTGCTGTGGTCTCTCCCGCTGCGGAGCACAGGCTCCGGACGCGCAGGCTCAGCGGCCATGGCTCACGGGCCCAGCCGCTCCGCGGCATGTGGGATCTTCCCGGACCGGGGCACGAACCCGTGTCCCCTGCATCGGCAGGCGGACTCTCAACCACTGCGCCACCAGGGAAGCCCTCCTTGGGGTGCTTTTATCCCCTTGTTATGGGTGGAATATTGAGGCCCAGGAAAGTTAAGTGAGTGATCCAAGTTCATCGATGGTAGAAACCAGATTTGAACCCGATCCACTAACTCCCCTGGAAGGAGGGAACAGTGTCTTCAGACTTTAGCCTCTGAACTGACTTCCTGTCCTCTAGTCTCCGCTGTCTCCAGTTGCCTTAAACATAATTAGTAGATGCATCTCCTACAGCCAGGCTCTGACAGCATCTTTCCCCATCTCAGCCTCCCAGTGGGTCCTCAGTAGCATCGAAATAAAGGCTGAGCTCCTTTATCCACTGTAAACTTTATGTTGATGCAGTCACCAAGCAACTTGTTTCTTTCCAGTGTGTGGTCCGTGGGAAACGCTCTTGCATCCTCACCTGGCAACTCTGGGATCAGAGGCTGATCCCAGCACAGTCCTTCTCCTTTATCTTGTCTATCAGCTGCTAGCCACCCTACATTCGTCCTTTAGGCTCTTAGGCAGGATCTGACGCCAACGCTGGCTCCCAAAACTAAGAAACACGTATCAGGTTCTCTGAATGTTGCCATTGGAGCCCCCCCTCACTTGACTCAAGGGGAAGGACAGGAACCCCCATCTCTCCACCTTATTATTATTAGCTAAATTATTTTAAAGTCAAATAGTGGATGCAATGCAGATATTAAATATGTTGATGCCAATATATACGTGTTAGTTGAAAAGATATTCACGGTGTATTGTGAGATGCCAAAAGGTAAAATCCTATATATGGTGTATAATTCTGTCTTAGAAAAATATCTATCTATATATAGACAGAACACATATATATGTTTTGAACCCATGCATATATTTGCATAAGAAAAAGGTCTGAAAAGGTATACTCCAAAATGTTAATGATAGTCCTTTCTGGGTGGTATAATATAGAATGACTCTAATTTTTTCCTTTTGCTTATTATTTGCTAAGTGTTTTTTCTGTAAAAACATGGCCTGTAGAAGGAAAAGAATACCAAAGAGGAAAAGGGTTCCTGTAGTGCTTTGTTCACGCACCTCCATGTGGCTTCTATTACAGCTAATTGTGTACATGCGTCTGCTTTCCCCTCACCTTGGGGACATGGATGTCATCTCATTCATTTTCTCTTCTCCATGACATCTCCATGACAAACTCAAGAGTTATTAGCCAGCTAATGAGTGGACTCAGCCCCTTCTCTCTCTAACCCCTCCTGAATGATAGGGCTGGTGTAAGTCTCTGATCTAAGCCCCTCAGGCACCCTCCAGGGAGTTACCCTGATACTTGCAGTGCTGGGTTCCTGAAGTTTCCCCTAGGCAATGGTGCCAATGAGTAAAAGACATACACACAACTACCTCACCTGTTTCCTACCTTTACTAGGCCAAAGTCAGAGGGAGAAACAGCAAGTCTGTAGACCCAGAAATTCTCCTGTGCTGGTGGGTTTCTTCTCAATATGATTTCATTACTGTAAGGCGACGTCTCATTGCCTGGGCGACCAGGAGGGGGATCTGCACAGAGCAGCCTCCACCTCGACCTTAACTCTATTTTGTTAAACTCCCACTGGCTTCTGAGCTCACTTCACGATTGTGGTTGCAAAATGTAAACATTCTTCAGTTCTGCTGGGGTTTTTTTCTTCATCTTGCTTTGTCTCTCTTCCTAAGGAATGGCTGACATGTATAGTTTCTCTTGCATTTTACCAACTAACCTTGATATCTTTCACTCTTCCCATACTGTCTTGTGATCAATATTGTTCAGTCAAAAGAGATGAGTATGGGGACTTCCCTGGTGGCGCAGTGGTTAGGAATCCGCCTGCCAATTCAGGGGACACGGGTTCGATCCCTGGTCCAGGAAGATCCCACGTGCCATGGGGCAACTAAGCCCGTGTGCCACAACTACTGAGCCCGCGTGCCACAACTACTGAAGCCTGCACGCCTAGAGCCCGTGCTCCGCAACAAGAGAAGCCACCAAAATGAGAAGCCCGCACACTGCAACAAAGAGTAGACCCCGCTCGCCGCAGCTAGAGAAAGTCTGCACACAGCAAAGATACAATGCAGATAAAAAAAAAAAAAAACATAGATGAGTATGTATTTTCAAGGTGTGAACCAGAATGTCAGAATTGGACATTTCCAGTTGAGAGAATGTTGGTGGGGACAGCTTTAACTATGTTTGTTTTTCCCCCTTGATTTACATTTTTTCCCTTGGTTTTCCTTTTCCAGCTCCATAGAGGCACAAACACACGTTTCTAAACTACACTGTAGGAACAACTCTCTGTGGCATTGGAACTGAGCAGGACCTTGCAGGGCCCTCCCGGGTACAAAAGCCCCTCCATGTCCCCCGTTTCTTGCTTGTAAGAAAAGGTTTTAGTCTCCTAGGGCTTCCCTGAGTTTCAAAGAGCAGACTCAAGCAGTTACGAATTAGGGAAGAGAGGGAATGCAGAAAGAAAAGAAATGCAGTTAAGCAAGAAAAGTAATGATAATAGTTCAGCAATAGAAGAGTCCTAGCTCCTCCTCAAGGGCTATAGATAATCTGGTACACATCTTTGAGTTGTTCTGTAGGAACTAAGACACCCCTCACCCCAACCCACGTGGGGGGTGGCGACTACACACTGAGCACAAGCACGTAGACCCCAGACTGGTTAGAACCAAAAGGCTGATGATTGAGATTCCTGAAATATAACCCTGTTACCCTCTCACCACCAACCAATCAGAAGAAAATCATGCACCCTGCAGCCCTCACCCCAAATATCACCTTTAAATACCCTTCCCTGAAAGCCATTGGGGAGTTTGGGTCTTTTGAGCATGAGCTGCCCATGCTCTTTGCTTGGTGCCTGCAGTAAACACTGTACTTTCCTTCACGACAACCTGGTGTCGGTAACTTGGCTTTGATGTGTGAGGGGTGAGCGGACCCAAGTTCGGTTCTATAGCAGCACGGCCTGCTGCTATAGAACCGAACTTTTGCTGTGTGAGGGGTGAGACGTGAACGAATTATTCCTCTCCCTGGTAAGGCTCAGAGGTCTTATTACTGAACTGAACTTAGGTCAAGGCAAGGCATACAGGCAGCTCATGCTCAAAAGACCCAAACTTCCCGATAGCTTTCAGGGAAGGGTTTTTAAAGGCAACATTTGGGGTGAGGGCTGCAGGGTGCATGACTTTCTTCTGATTGGTTGGTGGTGAGGTAGCAGGGCGACGCTTCAGGAATCTCAATCATCAGCCTTCTGGTTCCAACCAGTCTGGGGTCTACGTGCTTGTGTTCAGTGTGTAGTAGTTGCCATCCACTTGGGTTGGTGACTGGGGGAAGGAGGGGTCTTGGTTCCTGCAGAGCAACTCAAAGATAGGTATCAGATTGTTATGTATTTCCCTCGTGGAAGAACTGGGACAAGGAACTAAGATAATAGTTTCATTGCAGAGCTATTATCATTACTTCTTCTTGTTTAACTGCTTTTCCTTTGTTTCTGCATCCCTTCTCTTCCCTAATTAGTCATTTGAGTCTGCTCTTTGGAACTCAGGGAAGGCCTAGGAAATTAAAGTCTTTTTCTCCAAACAATAAATGGGGGCATTAAGGGGTTTTTGTACCCAGGAGGGTCCCATAGGGTCCTACTTGATTTCAGTCCCCCTTTTCATTGATACTCCTCAATCCTGAGAGGACCAAATGTGGGACAAGAAAGGGAATAAGTTTTTGGATAGAGAGGTTAATCATAAACTCGACAGGGGGACTCAGTCTCAGTATGACGGGCAGAGAACTGGACTCCTCAATAATAAAACTCACATAGCCTCCGATTCCCTCTCATTCCATCTCTTGTCCTAGTTAAAATATCTGTGAATTAGGCTCCATTTCTGGAATTACGTCCCTAACACAGTTGTTCTGTGGGGAGCCGAGCTTCTGCAGGCTGAACACACCAGCCTTGCCCAGCATCTGGCACTTAACTGTTGAAAGGAATTAAATCTAATTAAATAGAATCAAACCAAAACAAACAGGTAGATGACGAACCAGCCTTTCAAATAAGAGCCACTGGCCCTTTAAATGCAGCTCAGTTGAAGCCACAGTGTCTAAGAGGAGGCAGGCGCAGTGCTAGGGCCCCTTCGATAGTTCGATAGTTCGTGGGGTGGGGGTTCTCTTAGCTCATTGCTCTGTGAGTCCACTGTGGTTTCTCGTAGTCACTGCCTGTGGTGAATAACTGGCTTTGAATCAAGTCAAAAATGAGAGTCTCTGCTGAGAGCCGTGGTATGAGCTGGGCCTGGGTGTGAATCAGCATGAATAGAGGAGGGAGGCTGGGAGGGAGAGAGGAAGGTGGGCGCCCCCTAAGGTCAGTGAGGCAAACGCTGTAACTATCAGAAACATGAGAGCATTAATGATGTGAAATGAGCCGTGTAACTCATGGCCCAGCCCTCTCTGGATAGGTTCCTGTCCTGAAAGTAGCTGAGAATAGCCAAACCCAGAGAGGTGTAGATGAGCAATCTCAGGGTATGGCCTGACCCTGCACCTGGGGCTTGAAGGGCAGGGAAGGAGGAGAGTCAGCCACTGTGCTCCGTTATGCAGTTAGTCTTCATGACGAATCTGGGACATAGAAGTTATTCCCATTTTATAGAAGGGGAAACTGAGGCCCAGAAGGGTGACGCACTATAATGGAAAGGGTATCACCTTGAGAGACAGACAGAATTGGGTTCTAGCATCCCAGGCACCATCCCCTACCACCTGCATGACTTTGGGTAACCCCTTACCCTCCCTGCCCCTCAAACTCCTCATCTGTGAATGGGAGGTATTAGTGCCCACCTCACAGAGTTGTTGTGAGGATTAAACACAAAGAAAATGGTGCGCAGAAAACAAAACCCTGATACACAGGAGGGAGGGGTTTTTTGGTTTTTTCGTTTTTGTTTGTTTTGTTCTTTGCGGTATGCGGGCCTCTTACTGTTGTGGCCTCTCCTGTTGCGGAGCACAGGCTCCGGACACACAGGCTCAGCGGCCATGGCTCACGGGCCCAACTGCTCCGCGGCATGTGGTATCTTCCCGGACCGGGGCACAAACCCGTGTCCCCTGCATCGGCAGGTGGACTCTCAACCACTGCGCCACCAGGGAAGCCCTAGCCTGTATTTTGAGCATAACATTGGCCTCTATTTCTTGTTTTCAGTTTTAGCAAATATGTATGCATTTCTGAGCTATATATACTTTAATTTTGTTGTGTTTTGGGGTGCTTCTATATAAATAATATCAAATAAAATTTAATGTTTAGTGATTATGAGATATATCGTTTAAAGCTGGATATGCACCTACCCCGCAACTCATTCATTCCACTCCTAGGTCTATACCGTAGGGCAGTGGTTCTCAAACTTTTTGGTTTCAGGACTCTCTTATCCTCTTAAAAATTATTGGAGATCCCATACCAAAGAACTTTTGTTTATGTGGGTTACATCTATTGATATTTACTATATTAGAAATTGACACATTTAAAAATATTTATTAACTAATTTTAAAATAAACCCAGTACATGTTTTTTTTAATTGAAGTATAGTTGATTTACAATATTGTGTTAAATTCCGCTGTACAGCAAAGTGATTCAGTTATACATATATATACATTTTTTAATAGTTTTTCATTATAGTTTACCATAGGATACTGAATATAGTTCTCTGTGCTATACAGTAGGACCTTGTTGTTTATGCATTCTATATATAATAGCTTACATTTGCTAGCCCCAACCTCTCCATCGCTCTCCCAACCCTCTCCCCCTTGGCAACCACAAGTCTGTTCTCTATGTCCATGAGTCTGTTGCTGTTTCGTAGATAGGCTCATTTGTGTCATTTTTTTAGATTCCACATATGAATGATATCATACGGTATTTGTCTTTCTCTTTCTGACTAACTTCACTTAGTGTGATAATCTCTAGTTGCATTCACGTTGCTGTAAATGGCATTATTTCATTCTTTTTTATGGCTGAGTAGTATTCCATTGTGTATCTTCTTTATCCATTCATCTGTTGATGGACATTTAGGCTGTTTCCACGTCTTGGCTCTTGTGAACAGTGCTACTATGAACATAGGGGTGCATGTATCTTTTTGGATTAGAGTTTTGTCTGGATATATGCGCAGGAGTGGGATTGCTGGATCACATGGTAATTCTATTTTTAGTTTTCTGAGGAACCGCCATACTGTTCTCCATAGTGGCTGCACCAACTTACATTCCCACCAACAGTGTAAGAGGGTTCCCTTTTCTCCACATCCTCTCCAGCATTTGTTATTTGCAGAGTTTTCAATGATGGCCATTCTGACGGGTGTGAGGTGGTACCTCATGGTAGTTTTGATTCGCATTTCTCTAATAATGTTAGCAATGTTGAGCATCTTTGCATGTGCCTATTGGCTGTTTGTATTTCTTCTTTGGAGAAAGGTCTATTTAGGTCTTTTGCCCATTTTTCGATTGAAACCCAGTACATGTTAACACAACATATTTTATGAAAAAGAAGTATATATACTTGAAAATTTAGGGAGATGAGCGGCATTGTTTACATTTTGCAAATCTCTTTACTGTCTGGCTTTAACAGAAGACAGCCTCATATAGATACATAATTGGAAATGGTGGGAGTATTTTAATGACCTTTTCTGATAATTAGGTACATATCATGCAGCCTCTGGAAAACTCCTCTGCCTATGCCTGACAGAATGAAAGTGAAAATTATTATGAAAATAGTTTTGACCTCACGGACCCCCTAAAAGGACTTCACGGACCCCTGTGGGTACTTGGATCACAGTTTGAGAACTGTTGCCTGAGCGAAACTTGCACATGTGTGCAAGGGATGTGCTAGGAGGGAGGGATGTGCTAGGTTGTTCACTGCAGCATTGCTTGTAATAGAAAAATCTGGAAACAACCCAAACATCATTCATCAGCAAGAGAATTAGTAAATGAATTACGGTTCATTCACACAATGGTGTATTTTACAGCAGTGAAAATAAGGCCTCTTTTCCTATCTTTGTACATAGGAAGTCTATGTATTAACAGAGTTCTTGCATTTTGACTGAGTAGCTCATTTGATTGGTGTAGACCAGAGTATAAATGAGGCCATGCACAAAATAGGTATGTAAGAAGTGGGCAAACAATGAACAAACCCAAAGACTGAATGAAGAGGCAAAGCCAGAGTCACCTACCTTCCTGTTGTGACTTTTGTCATGTTAAATTCTCAGGCTTGAAGCCTTTTTTCTGAAGCACTTGACTTCAGCCTAATGATTAAAAGCTAACTTCCTGTTTTAAAATGATGTGTATGTCATGGCAAAGTAGTTTGCAAACAGTGGGACTTAATAAACACAAGCTCACAGAGAATTCAGCAAATTTATAAAAGACCTTCTTTTTGGAAGTTTGAGAGCACAGGGCTAATACAAGTGCATTTTGTGTTTAAAACTGAGCCTTCTTGCTGGAATAAAAACATTTCAAAGCAAAATCTTCCCACACATCTGATCCCCAGTTAAAGGGAAAAAGGAACAATTGTGAGCTTTATAGAGGCCAAACAGGCCACTGAAACGATACTCATCAGCACAAAATCCTAAAGGTTGTAAGGAAGTAGACCCAGGATTCCTATGAATGGAATTGTTTCCCAAAGGGCTCCCCCCTCCACCACCACCATCCTATCCCCTCAACACACACACACACACACGGGCTCTGTACAGTGTACTCTTTCATATTAGAGGTGCAAGTGTTAGCCTTACGGTGGCCAGAGACGACCGAACTAAGAGGGGTTCATAAAGGATACACGTTGTATTTGTCTTTCAAACATACACTTATATTAGCAGTTATTAAAACAGGGACACCTCGTATATCCAGAGGTCCTTACCCAGCAAACTTACTGGTCTTTTTTTTTTTTTTTAATATTTATTTATTTTATTTTTGGCTGCGTTGGGTCTTAATTCCAGCACGTGGGTTCTCTAGTTGTGGCACGTGGGCTCAGTAGTTGTGGTGTGGGCTTAGTTGCCCCATGGCACGTGGGATCTTAGTTCCCTGACCAGGGATCAAACCCGCATCTTCTGCACTGGAAGGTGGACTCTTAACCGCTGGACCACCTGGGAAGTCCCCCAAACTTACTGGTCTTGAACATAGGGGTTTTTTTCCCCCAAAAGATTTTCCCATTTTGTAGTATCCCTGTATTGCCCACCAGTTTTTTCCCTAGCTTAACTCCCAGGGAGCAGGCAGCCAGATATGGACCCACCAGACAGGAGACTGGAGATTTCTTCTCAGGTGAAACTTGCCCAAGGGAAATGGCTTAAGAGATTGACAGTTGAAGGTCACCTAAATAAACAGTGGGGTCTCTGCCTAGTTATCCTGCCTGAAGCCTTTTAATCAATAATCCTCTTCTCTCTCTCTCACTCACACACACAGATTTTCCAATTAGCTTTTTCATGCTTCACTCTTAAATAAGGCTAATATTAAAATAATATTAAATAAGGCAAAATTCAAATAATTGAGGAAAAGTCTCTAAAAGATAGCAGCTAATACACACAAAACAATGAACTCAAAGAAAATAGAGAAATACAGAAAAGAAGAGGAAAAAAGATATATTCTATGGTTAATCTTCAGGAAGAGAAAATAATGTATCCATGAAAAAAGAACAGGATGCTAAAAAAAAATTTGTAAAACAATAAAGAGTCCTTGGGATTAAAAATGTGACAGCTCAGTAAAAGAGTTAGAAGATAAAATTTAGGAAATCTCTCAGAAAGTAAATAAACAAGACCCCCCCATAACTTTTGGTTGAAATCTGGCATTTAAATGCACTTACTTTATCAATCAAAAATTATTTAGGAAGCCTTGGTTTAGGAGATCAATTTTTCAGTATTTCCTCCTCAGTCAACATCTCTGGCTTCTCAGACATGAAGAGACTCCACCCTCCCTTTCTTGTGTTTTGACTTCCAAGAGTTACTTACTTCAAGTGTAGAGTTATTTTTATGGATGAGTCCATAAAGTCAAATGCTGGTTTCTGGCTAATAAGTAAAGTATAACTGACTAAGAAATAGATAACCCAATAAAAAAGTCCAGAAACAGACCCAAGGATATATTTGAATGTAATACCTGATAAAATTAGCATTTCAAATCAAAGGAGAAAGGAAGGGCTATTCAATAAATGGTACTGAGACAATTGACTAAACACCATTTTCCATTTGGGACAGCCATTTAAATTATATTGCTACCTCACTCCTTACTCCAAAGTAAGTTCCAGATGAATAAAAAACTCAATATAAAACATGAAACCATAAAAGTATAGAAAGAAAATATAGGTGACTATGTTTATCATCTTAGAATGAGGAAGGCCTATCTAAGCATGTCATGAAATATAGAAACTGTAAAGGCAAATACTGATAAATTTGAGTACATAAAATTTTTAAATTTCTATAAAAGAATAAACATAGTTAAAAGGCAAAATAAACTAATAAAAATAATTTCAACATGTATGATAGATAATTGGTTAATTTCCTTAATGTACAAAATGTTCACACAAATGAATAAGAAAAAAAAAACCCACCCAAATGTATCAGTCAGGATCCAGTCAGAAAAACAGAAACCATGCTAGGTAATTCAAACAGGGAAAATTAATGCATCTGGTTACACGAATGTTGGAGGGTCAAAAGACAATTGGGTAATAGATTCAAAATTAATACCATAGAGGGCTCATAATGTTAATTTATAAAGAACACCTACAAGTCAAAAGGAAAAAGACAAACAACTTCACATAAAAATGGGCAAAGTATATGAAAAGAAAAGTCATAGTTAAGAAAATACAAATGGGGGACTTCCTTGGTAGTCCAGTGGTTAAGAATCTGCCTTCCAATGCAGGGGACTCGAGTTTGATCCCTGGTCGGGGAACTAAGATCCCACATGTGGCGAGGAAACTAAGCCTGCGTGCCATAACTACTGAGCCCATGTGCTCTACAGCCCACGCGCCACACCTAAAGAGAAGCCCACACGCTGCAGTGAAAGATCCCGTGTGCCTCAACTAAGACCTGATGCAGCCAAATAAATTAATTAGGGAGGTGTGCGACGCTCCCGCAGCTGAACTTTGGGGGCAAATAAGTGGGGCCTGCTGGGAACAGGACTTCTAAAACGACAAATATGTCTGGAAGGCTGTGGTCCAAGGCCATTTTTGCTGGCTATAAGCGGGGTCTATGGAACCAGAGGGAGCACACAGCTCTCCTGAAAATTGAAGGTGTATATGCTCGAGATGAAACTGAATTCTGTCTAGGCAAGAGATGTGCTTATGTGTACAAAGCAAAGAACAACAGAGTAACTCCTGGTGGAAAACCTAACAAAACCAGAGTAATCCGGGGAAAGATAACTCATGCTCTTCGAAACAGTGGCATGGTTTATGCCAAATTCCGAAGCAACCTTCCTGCTAAGGGCATTGGATATGGAATCCATGTGATGCTGTACCCTTCAAGGATTTAAACTTACTGAAAAGTAAATAAATAAAAGTGTGGATTTGTTCCCTTGTATTTTTGTTTAATTAATTAAAAAGAAAATACAAATGGGTTTTAACACATGAAAAGATGCTCATTCAAAAGAAAATAAAAATTAAAACTATAATGAGATGATATTCTTCATTTATCATTTTGGAAAGATCAAAAGCCATTAAAAACAACAAGTACCGACTCAGAACCATCGAAAATAATTGAAGTGGAAAAAGCAAGTTGCAGAATGGTGTGACAATTTGTGTCCCAAAAAAGGGAGAATAAGAATATATATTTGCAATACATACAAGCACATATATAATAAACACTATATATGCACACAGTATATATATACACACACACATACATACATACAATAATAATCTCTGGAAGAGTAGAGAAGGAAAAGTGCTAACTTGTTTTTGTCTGCAGGAAGGGGACCTGGAGAAAGGGGAATATACTTTTTACAGAATACCCTTTATTTATTTGTATTGTGGTCAAATACATGTAACATAAAATGTACCATTTTAAATATTTTAGAGTGTACAATTCAGCAACATTTAGTACATTCACAATGTTGTGCAGCCATCGCCACTATCTAGTTACAGAACATTTTCATCACCCCAACACGAGACCCCATACTCATTAGCAGTCACTTCCCATTCGCCCTTTCCCCCAGACCCTGGCAAGCACTAACCTGCAGATAAGAAAATCTCTATGGATTTGCCTCTTCTGGATATTTCATATAAATGGAATAATATAATATGTGGCCTTTTGTGTCTGGCTTCTTTCAGGTAGCATAATGTTTCAAGGTCCATCCAAATAGTAGCATGTATCAGTACTTCATTCCTTTTTATGGCTGAATAATGTTCCACTGTATGAATATACCACATTTTGTTTATCTAGTGTCAGTTGATGACATTTGGGTTGTTTCCACTTTGTGGCTATTGAGAATAGCGCTGCTATGAACATTCGTGTATAAGTTTTTATTTGAACACCTGTTTTCAGTTTGCGGAGGTATAGACCCAGGAGTGGAATTTCTGGGTCATGTGATAATTACTGAAAACTCTGTAGTGACTTTTTTTTTAAATTAATTAATTTATTTATATTTTGGCTGCATTGGGTCTTCATTGCTGCACGCATGCTTTCTCTAGTTGCAGCAAGCGGGGGCTGCTCTTCATTGTGGTGCGCGGGCTTCTCATTGTGGTGGCTTCTCTTGTTGCAGAGCACGGGCTCTAGGCACGCAGGCTTCAGTAGTTGTGGCACGTAGGCTCAGTAGCTGTGGCTCATGGGCTCTGGAGTGCAGGCTTAGTAGTTGTGGCGCACGGGCTTAGTTGCTCCGCGGCATGTGGGATCTTCCCGGACCAGGGCTTGAACCACACTGGCAGGCAGATTCTTAACCACTGCGCCACCAGGGAAGTCCCTGTAGTGACTTTTGAATGTTGTACCACATGCATATATTACCTAATCAAAACTTGACTATTGTAATAAAAATAACTAAGTAGAGACAAATGTATTGTTTTATAATCACATTTCGGCAGCTCTGCAAAATCAGCATTGGATCAGTAAAGGGCCTCACAGTCCTAAAAGAAACTGAGGTGTAGAAAGTTAAAATATAATCTAATTTTTAAATATGACTCATAGAACCAGTAGGTCTTCAGGCTACAAATGTTCCCCATCATTAAATGTTTCAGCAGCATCGCCCTGGTGAGCGTGGGAAGGGCTGTGAGAATGTTTTCTAAATGCATTTAAAAAAAGGTAAAGCGGTAATTAAAGTTGGCTTCAACCCTGTGATTGCTGCCTGGACTCTCAGTGGGAGCCTCGGCTCCTGCAACACCACCGATGTCCTCTAGGGGGCGATCCCCGGAGAGACTGGAGTTCCTGGCGTTGCTCTGCGCTGGTGACCGGGGTGTGTTCCTCCCGCAGAGCTTTCACAAAGACAAGGAGAGGGAACACTGTGACAAAGAACCAGCGCTGGAAGGACACTTGGAAAACATTTCTCAAGCCCTTTATTTTTAAACAAGGAGACTGAGACTCAGAATGGCCGCTGATAGTCACACAGACTTTAAACACCAAGTCTGGAAACTTCTGCTATGTTGCTTTGTAAAGTGCGGGGAGAGTGGGTTTCCAGGTCTGATAGAGCTAAGTTTGGATCCCTCCTCCTTCCCTCTCTCTACTCCCCAGTCCACCCAACTCCCACCACTTAACTTAAATGTGTGACCTAGGGCCAGTTAACTTTTCTGAGCCTGCTTCATTACCTGTATAATGGGGATAATATCATGAAGAAAGAAATGATGAAGGAAGGGAAAAATGATATCATGTATGTATAGGACCTTGTTTACACTTGGTGCCTATTGGTTCTCGATAAATATTTGTCATGTGAATGAACATGTCCCTCCTCTAGCCCTCTAGAGGCAGTGCTTCCGCTGCCCAAATAAATTTTTATTGATGACACTTTAGGCAGTATCCTTATGGGCTTTCTCACATCTAGAAAGCTGACCTTGGGAGGGAAAGGAAAGGAGAGTTTGGGGTGGTAGCGCCGCTCCTGTTGGGGGTGAAAAGCTCCTTCGTGAAGCCTGAGCAGTCCCAGTTACTGCCCTGCTCTGCTGCCAGCACTTAGACGCCTGCACATCTGTCAGCCAGAGGTCCCTAGAGCTCCCAGGTCCTGACAGACTCTGCTGGAAAAGTGGGGTCCCTAGTGAGGGCAACAGAGTCAAATCCCCCTCGGCCCAGTTTCTGCCTCCCCTTCCCCAGTGCTCAGACAAAAGACCCAATTTGGCTATTTCAAGTAATACTAATCAAAATGTTTTATGGGAGCTGTTGTTTATGCCTGGCTATAAATGATCATGCATATCAGCAAACACATCAGAATAATGTGGTGATAAATTATAGTTGTTTGCATTATAAAATTCAGGTCATGTTTTCTCAGTCTTCGTAATTTATATGGTACAAACAATTTTTTTCAATTAGGTAATATGTTGTAATGTAAGTCTCACAGTTTGGGTCAGGGGGAGGGAACAGGGGGGATGGGCTAAAATATATTTTTTCATTATAAAAAATGTTGCTGCAATATACAAAATGGGGGAAATAGAGAAAAGAAAGTCTCCCGTAATTCCATCATTCAACCACTGTTAGTGTTTTTCAGTAGATTTTTAAAAGATTTTTTAAATGCACTTTTTACAGAGTTGTAACCAGGCTAACATTTCTTTCCTTTGGCAGTGAAAGTGCAGAGTCCTAACCACTGGACCGCCAGGGAATTCCCCAGGCTAACATTTCTCATTAGAAAACTTTGGCTTCCTCAGTGCCTCACAATGATATTCATTCATTCATTCATCAAACATTTCCTAAATGCCTACTATGTGCCCAGCACTGGGGTGCAAAGATGAATTAGACAGGGTCCTTGCTAGGATATCGTTCCTTCTCCTGTCACAGCTTTTTCAGTTTGTTTATGTATCTGCTAAATGGTGCTGTTCATTGGGGGGAAGCCCTCAAAAGAAGAGGACACTGATGTATTAAAGGCAAGGTAGGGGAGTGTGTCTGGTGAGGGCAAGGAACAGCAAAGAGCCTGGCATAGCCAGAAAAATAGGAAGTGCTCAGTGAGTACTTGCTGAGTGAATGAATTATCCCAGCATGCAGTGCAAACACTTTGGTTTAGTGCTTAGAGTGCCAAAGTAGCTCTCAAATTGTATCTCTCTCTGCCTCCTTTCTTTCAGGTTTTCAAAAATGTTATCTGTGCAGATGTTATCCTCTTGAAATCTCTGGCCAACCTTTTAAGATCTCATTCCTCCCACTATCCTCCTCTAACCTCACTTTCCATTTAACTGAGAATTTGTCCATGACTTTGAGTTTTCCTCTTCTGGGTCACTTGCTTGGGTCTCTGTATCCTTCTTGGTCTAATGTGCCCAGTGCATAGAACTATAACTGGTTAAATTGAGTGATCAGTTAAATATTTCTTAAATGAGTCAATGCATTTACCCTTGTGAGTTTCATCAATCCTTTTGACATCCCCCTTTCTTTAGGCTTAATTTACTTGTGCTTTTTTTAAATTAATTTTTATTTGAGTATAGTTGCTTTATGATGTGTTAGTTTCTTCTGTACAGCAAAGTGAATCAGTTATACATATAGATATATCCCCTCTTTTTTGGATTTCCTTCCCATTTAGATCACCACAGAGAATTGAGTAGAATTTCCTGTGCTATACAGTAAGTTCTCATTAGTTACCTATTTCATACATAGTAGTGTATGTATGTCAATCCCAATTTCCCAGTTCATCCCCACCCCCCCTTCCCCTCTTGGCATCCATAAGTTTGTTCTCTACATCTGTGTCTCTATTGCTGCTTTGCAAATAAGTTCATCTGTACCATTTTTCTAGGTTCATCTGTACCATTTTTCTAGAATCCCCATATAAGCGATATTATACGATATTTGTTTTTCTCTTTCTGACTTACTTCACTCTGTATGACAGTCTCTAGGTCTATCATGTCTCTACAAATGACCCAATTTTGTTCCTTTTTATGGCTGAGTAATATTCCATTGTATATATGTATCACATCTTTTTTTTTTTTACCATCGTTACTGGAGTATAATTGCTTTACTATGGTGTGTTAGTTTCTGCTTTATAACAAAGTGAATCAACTATACATATACATATATCCCCATATCTCTTCCCTCTTGCATCTCTCTCCCTCCCACCCTCCTTATCCCAACCCTCTAGGTGGTCACAAAGCACCGAGCTGATCTCCCTGTGCTATGCGGCTACTTCCCACTAGCTATCTATTTTACATTTGGTAGTGTATATAAGTCCATGCCACTCTCTCACTTTGTTCCAGCTTACCCTTCCCCCTCCCCATGTCCTCAAGTCCATTCTCTAGTAGGTCTGCCTCTTTATTCCTGTCCTGCCCCTAGGTTCTTCATGACCATTTTATTTTTTTAGATTCCATATATATGTGTTAGCATACGGTATTTGTTTTTCTCTTTCTGACTTACTTCACTCCGTATGACAGACTCTAGGTTCATCCACCTCACTGCAAATAACTCAATTTCATTTCTTTTTATGGCTGAGTAATAGTCCATTGTATATATGTGCCACATCTTCTTTATCCATTCATCTGTGAATGGACAGATGCTTCCATGTCCTGGCTATTGTAAATAGTGCAGCAATAAACATTGTGGTACATGACTCTTTTTGAATTATGGTTTTCTCAGGGTATATGCCCAGGAGTGGGATTGCTGTGTCATATGGTAGCTCTATTTTTAGTTTTTTAAGGAACCTCCATACTGTTCTCCATAGTGGCTGTATCAATTTACATTCCCACCAACAGTTCAAGAGGGTTCCCTTTTCTCCACACCCTATCCAGCATTTGTTGTTTGTAGATTTTCTGATGATGCCAATTCTAACTGGTGTGAGGTGATATACCTCATTGTAGTTTTGATTTGCATTTCTCTAATAATTAGTGATGTTGAGCAGCTTTTCATGTGCCTCTTGGCCATCTGTATGTCTTCTTTGGAGAAATGTCTATTTAGGTCATCTGCTCATTTTTTGATTGGGTTGTTTGGTTTTTTGATATCGAGCTGCATGAGCTGTTTGTAAATTTTGGAGATGAATCCCTTGTCAGTTGCTCATCTGCAAATAATTTCTCTGATTCTGAGGGTTGTCTTTTTGTTTTGTTTATGGTTTCCTTTGCTGTGCAAAAGCTTTGACGTTTAATTAGGTCCCATTTGTTTATTTTTGTTTTTATTTTCATTGCTCTAGGAGGTGGGTCAAAAAAGATCTTGCTGCGATTTATGTCTAAGAATGTTCTGCCTACGTTTTCCTCTAAGAGTTTTATAGTGTCCAGCCTCACATTTAGGTCTTTAATCCATTTTGAGTTTATTTTTGTGTATGGTGTTAGGGAGCGTTCTGATTTCATTCTTTTACATGTAGCTGTCCAGTTTTGCCAGCACCACTTATTGAAGAGACTGTCTTTTCTCCATTGTATATTCTTGCCTCCTTTGTCATAGATTAGGTGACCATAGGTCTGTGGGTTTATCTCTGAGCTTTCTATCCTGTTCCATTGATCTACTTCTGCTTATTTAGGACTCACGTGAGTTACTGTCCGTTTTTCACTCAGTCTGTTCCTTTCCCCGGGAGAGGGGCCACGTGCTACCTCCCAGGGGTGTCTCCTTGCATACCAGCCTCTTTTGGACTTAAAGAGGATGGAGATCTTTTAGGGAAGGGAAGAGAGAGTGCCTGCCTGCCTGCCACCCAGCGCTCAAAAGAGCAGGCCGATCAAGTCCAAACTCTCATGCCTTGGATCTTCCCCAACTCCAGCCCAAGAGTCTATCAGAGTGTGAATCTAGAAACCATTTACACGAGCTCCCCGTGGGAACAAGAAGCTACAAGAAGGCAGGCAAGGAGTAAGGGCTCTAATTTAAGGTTAGAACACGTAAGATTCACATGTTCTAGTCAAATCCATATTTATAAAAATAAATCCAGATTTATCATTTTCAACCATGTGATGATGCCTGTTTCACACCACACCAAAACGTCTTTATGGGGCTATCATAGAGAAACAGGATAGGAACCCTGGGCTGGGGACGAGGAGACCTGGTTCTCTTCCTGGTTTGGCTTCTTTTTTATTAATTTTAATTTATTTTTTCAGCTTTATTAAGGTATAATTGACAAACATATAAAACATATAAAGTGTCCATGGTGGTGATTTGATATGCGTATACATTGTGAACTGGTTTGGCCTCTGTAGGTGTCAGTTTCCTCATCGGTAATAGGGTGACTGGACTACGTGACCTCCAAAAGTCATTCAAGTGCCAAGATCCTAACCCAGGATCCTGTCTCCAAGGGAAAGACTGCCACCTGGCATTCAGATCTTCCCACCACGACAACTGTGCAAACTAGTATCACCCTCACCCACAGACACACAACACTGTCCTATCACAGGGAACTCAGTTTTGGACAGGCTGCTGGTGCACAGAAGGAAGTAGGAGGTCAGCGTATTCAAGGGAACTCAGCCCTGAGAAGAGCTTATGGCCCTGCCCAAAGTCTCAGGAGGCTGAAATGTATCAAAACTCCCATTTAATAATGTGCACTGAGAACCACAGGTGCCACGTGAAGGACATTGCTGTTCCCATCCCACCCTTCTCCACCCCACTCTAAATCCTGTCCCCTTCACCCATTTCCAGGATGGCTGCCCCTGGAAACCAAGGTACAATCCAAAGGCTGTTTGGCAAGTGTGAGTGTCTCTGTGACAGGCGGGGCTCCCTGGTCCTCTAGAGTTCTGCCCTCCTAGGCCCCTGTCCCCCCCCCACCCTCAGTGCCAGAGACACAGTGGCCAAGTTCCTTTGCAAATGCCCTTTCTCCATGCTCCTGGCTGCTTTTCCTATTTCTGATTACTCAGGTTCCCATTAAATGTGGGGATGGCTTTGGGGAAATTCTCTAGTAGATGCTAATTTAGCATAAATGAGATTGGAGGAGCTGATTTCCTGGGAAGTGTCTGACTTTATTAGTTGGGAAGGGTGTAGCCCACCTCCTCCAGGGCCTGGGGCTGCCCCCTTTTGCCAACCCTCCCCCCCTACTCTTTCCTCAGAATCCTTTCAGTCTTCGCCAACCCCTCTGACCTCCTTGCAACCAGGCCCAGGTTGCAAGGAGGTCATTTTTGTCTCCCAGTGGGAATATTCTAGTAGGCTTCTCCCCAGATATCCACACTAGGGCGTCCAAGGCAAAAGAGCGAGCTTCAAAAATGTATATAGGGTAAAGTTGGTGACCCATGTTTATAGGAACCTGCTTTATGAATGGCAAGAGTTACACGTTCTACACATATTATCTCAACCATTCTTTACCACTCTGTGGGGTAGGCACTATTGTAACCCCCGTTTTACAGGTTTGGGACCTAAGCGGTTCAGAGAGAGTACATCGCTTATCCAAGATCACACAGTTATTAAGAGGTGGAGGGGCGCTCAAACTCAGTTCTGTCCATTGCCAAAACCAAGTCTCTGTCCATCAAGTCACTGTCTTCAAAGGCCAAACATTTGTTGAGAACCTACTATGTGTAAAACCCTGGGGCCAGTACTGTGATAAATAGCCAGATGAATGAGGATGGGCAGCTCTTGCATTCCAGGGAGACAGTTTCTAACTGGGCGGTAGTATAAATGTAAGGAATTCTGTTCCAAAGCAGATTGCAATAAGTGCTGTCTCTAAGGACAAGCAGAGTCCCATGGGAACGTGAATAAAGGAGGGAGATTAATCCATGCTGTGTGTTTGTGAGAGAGGGAGAGAGAGAGAGAGGAGGAGGAAAGAGGAGAGGAAGAGGAGAAGGAGGGAGTGGGAAAGAGAGAGAAAATATGAATGAGGTGGGTGCTGGGCAGAATTTTTCTAAACATGGGCTTGGTGTTGCGCCCTCGGTGGGTTGGAGGGCTTCCACAGGCTGGAGTGAAAGAGGCCGAACAAAGAGCTTGAGCAAGAAGCCAGGGCGAGAGCACTGAGAATCTGGTCAGCAGTCAGGCCCGTGTGGTAGGTGGAGAAGCAAGGCTGGCAGGTCAGTCAGGACCAAATTAGGGGAAACTTGATGCCATGGAAGGGTCTAGGCTTGCTTCTGGGAGCAGTGGGCAGCTGCTGACAGCTTCTAATAGAGCACAGGCAGGAAGTGATGATGCAAGTTTGCAGTGAGATCTGGCAGTGAGAGGTGGGGATGTGGCCTTTGCGTGGTTCCTCCCTTCTTTGGCCAACACCCACTGCCAGGCTGGCCACTCACGAAGAGAACTGGTTCCAGCCGTGCAAGCTCCCAGTCTTAGCACAGGCTGAGCGCAAGGCCCCTTCAAGGCCTATGGGAGGGGTTCAAAGAAGGGAGTGTCCTGATGTTTTTTTTGGCTGTCGGGGAAGGTGTGGTCCAGTAGGAAACATTGAGGGTCCTGGGGTAGGAGATGGCGGGTATGGGCAGGGGAAATGGAAAGGAAATGTATTCTGAGACATGGTGAAGTCTTTTCAACTCAGCCAAAGCAGAATAAGTGCCCTCGCCCCTTACAAATTCAGGCTAATTTCTGACTTTGAAAATCTTTTTTAAGGAAGTACAGATGAATTTGTCTTTCAAGTGCTGTAAAAACTCAATGAAATCCAGAAACCAGTTGCCAGGCCATTCAATTCACCAGAATTATTTTTTTGATTCAGTTATAAGAAAAAGTGGTAAATAACTATAGCCAAGTTAATATCAGCACGTTGGGCTTCCCTGGTGGCGCAGTGGTTAAGAATCTGCCTGCCAGTGAAGGGGACACGGGTTCGAGCCCTGGTCTGGGAAGATCCCACATGCCGCAGAGCAACTAAGCCCGTGCACCACAACTAGTGAGCCTGCACTCTAGAGCCCGCGAGCCACAGTTACTGAAACCCACATGCCACAACTACTGAAGCCCACGTGCCTAGAGCCCGTGCTCCGCAACAAGAGAAGCCACTGCAATGAGAGGCACGTGCGCTGTGACGAAGAGTAGCCCCCGCTCGCTGCAACTAGAGAAAGCCTGCTTGCATGGCAACAAAGACCCAATGCAGCCAAAAATAAACAAATTAATTAATTAAAAGAAAAAGAAATCAGGATGCAGTTAATAAGCAAAATGGGAAAATAATTTGAAAAAGAATAAATACCTGTGTATGTATAACTGAATCACTATGCTGTACACCTGACACTAACACAACATTGTAAATCAACTATACTCCAATATAAAATAAAAGATTAAAAAAAAATCAGGATGCATTTTCTACAAGATTAACGAAGAGTAGCCCGTGCTTGCCGCAACTAGAAAAAGCCCGGGAGCAGCAATGAAGACCCAGTGCAGCCAAAAATTTTAAAAAAAAAGCAGCTAGTTTAGCTCACAACTCAAAAAAGTGCTTTAAGAAAAAAAATCAGGATGTCAACCATAAAACTACCCACTGTGGATGACCACAGGCAGAATCAGCGGTGCACGTAGAAGGTGACAGTCTAGGACCCATTCGAGGGGTATGGGGGAGGCAAGCCTGCCTCTGTAGCCATCTTTCTCCAGGAGAACCAGCTCATGCATCCTGCACACAGGAAGGGCCGAACGAGAGCATGAAAAAATCCTTTTGCAGCTTCGCTTTGCACAGACTCTGGCAAGCGAGGAGCGCTCTGATGTCAAGAGCTGCCCAGAGGACTCTGTGTTGCTGGACAAATGTGTCACCTCTCTAGCACCAGTTTCCTCCTCTCTGAAACTTCTGGCCCTTCCAGTTCTCTCATCATTCTTCCCTAAGGGCTCTCAGGGTAATCTTCCACGAAGCCTTGCTGATTCTGAGCTCCATTTCCAGCCTGAAAGCACCAGCCTCTCCACAGGTAGCTGAGAAAGGCCAAAAGGGCTCTAAAGCCCTTTCCTTACTTTTCCACTATTGTTCTTCAGATGGTAATAATGTGGAATACCTTTTTTCTCCTGCTGCTGCCAATTTATAACTGGGTCAACCACAGCAGAGCTTTCTAGATGATGGAATTATAAAATATGCTTATAACCTTTGGTGTGATTACATAAATGCATAAATTATGGGTGTTGGCAACTTCAGAAAATGGTTCTGATCATGACATGTGGATCCCTGTTCTCCCTTTCCAAACATTAAGTATTTGGCTAAGGGAGACAGAGCAGGGGAATCTCCATTTTGGAAGCAGCTAATATTATTCCTATTTCATAGACACAGGCTCCAGAGAGGTCAGGCTGCTGGCCAAAGGTCATACAGCAGGCCAGTGGCAGAAGCAGGACACCAGCCTGATTGGACCCAAAGCCTTGCTTCTTTACAGTGCATCAGACACCTCATGGAAGGGTCTGGGTCTATGAAAATCTATGTTCTGGTTGGGTGAGAAATTCATTTTCTGGTTAGCTGGATATTCCTGATAGCTGAATTGTCAGGTTAGGTTAGGTTAGGAGGAGTGGGGGAAGGCAGAGATGGAGGTTCTCTAAAGCCTAGGATTCTTTTCCCCACCAAAATCCTACTTCTTAAAGTGTATGAGGCTCTCCCTCTCAGTGGTTTGCAAGCTCCTCATGGACACAGTCTCAGAGGTCTGGTCATGATTATGGTGTGGGGCAGTCACCTCTGCATTCAAATCTCTCCTATTTGGTTCTTCTTCTTTTTTTAAAAAATATTTATTTATTTATTTGGCTGCACTGGGTCTTAGTTGCGGCCAGCGGGATCTTCGTTGCAGCCTGTGGGCTCTTAGTTGTGGCATGCAGGATCTAGTTCCCCAACCAGGGATCAAACCCGGCCCGCTGCACTGGGAGCATGGAGTCTTAACCACTGGACCACCAGGGAAGTCCCTCTCCTATCTGGTTCCACCTAGGTGTGTGCTGTGGTTTTCATTTGCATTTCCCAGATGACTAATGCAGTTGAACATCTTATAGATGTTAATAATTGTTAGTGGTACCCTTTTTTCCTCTGTCTTATCTCTCATCTTTCTGCGTCTTTGCACCCTTATCCTCTCTCCCAGGACCTGGCAAAATGCAACCCTGAAAGAGTCCCGAGTCCTGGGAACCCAGATTTCTCTATGATGGCAGTTCTCTGCTCCAGAGCGTCAGCTGCCCTTTAATGTCTTTCTGCCCTCCTTGCCAGCCTCACCTCTCAGCTTTCTACCTCCTTGCACATGACTCTCCAGCCAGACTGGCAGTCTCAGACCCTCTCTGAGTCTCTGAGCATTTGAAGGTACGGTTCCCTCTGCCTGGGATGCTATGACCCCCCTCCCCCACTCTACCTGGTTAACTTCTTTTTTAATTTTTTATTTATTTTTTAGTATTTCAATAAATTTAACCAGAACAAACGTAACATAGGGGTAAAAAAAAGATTACAAAAACTTAAACTACATCTTGACAAAGACCTGTAGGAAATAATGTGCAAACCAGCGCTGGTCCCCAGAAACACTTTGCGTTAACTTTTTTTTTTTTCACACACACACCCTGTATTTTATTTTTACAAGAGATAAATAAACTCACACCAAGCATTGTAAATGGATGACCACAACAAAAGCAACAACGATTGCAATTACCAAACACGAAACACACTCATACTATGTCATAATATTGACCTTCAGTCCAGTAATCCTCCACTGTAACAGGGACCTGGTTAACTTCTGTATACCATTCAAGTCTCACATCATATGTCACTTCCTCCAGGAAGTCTTGCCTGATGCTTCCCCCACCCTCACCCACCAGCCTGGGTTAGTTGCCCCTTGTTTGTGGCTAAGTAACATCCTGTACTTCCCTTCATAACACTTATCACGCTGGGTTGCACTTGCCTCTTTGCTGATCTGTTTCTCTTGCTCCCTTCCTCATCCCTTTGAGGATGAGACTTTGTGTTGTTTCACTTTTATACCCCGTGAGCCTTGGGCATCAGTAATATTTCTTGAATGAACAATCTGGCCTGGATCCCTTTAAAAAGGATAAAAATCTGCCCTTCTGGCCAGCTATCCTAGAATCAATGATTTCAGGCCATCATCCTTCATCCCCCACATCAACCCTCCTATTTGACAAGGTCTCAAGGAAATGGACACTTATTGAGGGTCTACTGTATACCAAGCACCAAGCCAGGCCCTTTCTGTGTGAAGTCATTTTCACAATTTAAAGGCTTAAGACTCCATGTCTAGATGGCACTTTGAAATTCAGAGGCTCTGATGTCCAGTCAGTCAATGAACAAAGGGGAAAGGAGTGATATTACACTTTCCATCTTGACAGTGGCAAAGAGATATCAACAGAGGAGGCACCCATGTAGTGCAGAGCTCTAAGTCCCTGTACCTTCAGTGCCTGGCACGTGGCAGGAGTGCATACAGTATTTGTTGGGTAAATGAACAAATGGTTGAAGAGGAAGCACAGAAAGAAAGAGCAGACTGGAAGCTTAGAAGACCCAACATTTCTTTCTGGACCTGACCTAATATATTTCCCCCACGTGTTGATAAACAAAACTAGACACTGAAGTATTTTTGTCATGGGCAGCTGTCCACAGTGCCAGCCAAGGCTGATCCTTGTGATTTCTGCTCACTCTATTGACTAAAAATGACTGCACCCAGCTGTAAAGGGAGCTGAGAAATTTCTTTTCTGAAACCAGGAGGAAAAGAAAACAGATTTGGGGTGAACAGTTAGCAGTCTCTGCTGCGGGATACAAGGACGGTCTTGCCTCTGCCAGTGTCACTGGGTGGCCCTGAGCTATCACAGGATAAATGGATGTTCACTCTAGAACGGCCCTTGGGGATCATCCAGATTCAACTCCCTGATTTTACAAATGGGAGACTGGGGCCCAGAGAGAAAAGTGACTCTTTGACTTGTCAAAGAGTTGTTTGGTGCTAGAGCCATTTGGTTTTGCTTAATTGGTCAGTGCTTTAGCTGCAAAGTGGGTCTTTAAACAAGAAAACCTTCTCATCTCCTTCATAAAAGTGCTGTGAAGTTCACATTTCAATGATAAAGAAGAAAGCATTAAAAGCAATAGAAAAAAGCAATACAAATGAAGATGTTGATGATACAATGATTGTTACAATGGTACTGAATATAAATGATCCTTTCTTTAGTTACTTAAAAGGCTCTTCTGTGTCCTGTGGTCTTTAAGAGTCTTCTTCCTTATTAGGAACTTCAGCTACCCCCATAAAATACGGCAAAATTATTTAGCTGGCCATGTGTGTGAGGGGTGAAAACCACTTTTGATAAAAGAGCAATTACTAATTGTGTAAATTTATGCAATTGTTTATACCTTCTTTGAGCTTTAGTTCTTTCATCAGTAAAAAGGAAATGATAATACCTCCAACTAAGATTTGTTGTGGGGATTAAAGAAGAAATGAAAACCACTTGATATAGTATCTTGCACCCAGTTGGGACCCACTTAATGTAAATTTCTTTTCTTGCAGAGTTAGGGTCCTTTCTGTGAATACCTAGGGGAACATTACACACAATGATTGATGTAATTGCTCTTGAAAGGGGCACTTCCAACAACATTTAATCAATAAATATAATCTTTTCCCAATATCTTCAATCGCTGAACTCATTGCCTAGGATCTACAGTTGAAAAGAAAAGCATCTGCTCCCAAAGGAGACTGAAATGTAAACAGAAAAGCCCAGCACCATGTGACAAGATGCAGGAACAGAAAGAGTGATGGTGTGAGGGGAGGGCATAGAAGTCTGCTTGGTTGAGTGATGGAGGGCTTCCCTAAGGAGGCTGTATGCTTCATGGGGGAGGAGTTACAGCTGGGCAGGTAAAAGGGAATGGAGGGGGGAGGACACAGAGGTGTGAGGAAGCACATTGTCTATAATGAGGGAGCTATTTTAGATACTGCTGGAACCGTTTTTTTTTTTTTTTTAAAGCTTTAACAAAAGAGAAGGGACAGGTGACTGTGACAGCAGTGGGTTTCCAATTTTATCTTGCCACACGTAGGGAGCCACTGAAGAATTTGGGGCAGGAAGATAATGCAAAAGGGGTGAATGAAAAGAACTGGGAGAATGACAGCCAGTGAGGGCTGCCTGGCTGAAGCCCACACCCAGCCCCATCATTCATTTAATCATTCAACAAATAGTTCCTGAGGACCTGCCATGCACCAGGCTGAATTCCAGAAGCTGGAAATCAGGCAATGAACAGGACTAGCAAGGTCTCTGTTCTCATGGAGGAGACTGACAATAGATAAACAAGTAAACAAGGAAGTATCAGATAAGTGCCTCTTGGAAATTAAACAAGGTGATAAAAGAGTCCCTGAGCGGCTTCTCCTCACCCTCTCCCCCTCCTTCGGAATACTCACCAAGCCTCCTCTTGAGTTTTCCAAGGAGGTTTTGCTCCTAGAAAAATCTCTAAGGTAAATAATTAACCTAGCTCTCTCGGTGCTTCCAATAAGGCTTCTTCCCCTGGGCCTGGTCAGCTTGCAATCCTCGCTTCCGGACCACCAATTCTGCCAGAAGTCTCAAATCTAAAAGTTAGGGGATGGTCATAACAACCTTGAGACCGGTCCTGATCATGGTTCCCTCCGCAACCTGTAACCCCCCACTTCGCCACCCCCGCTCCTGGCTCAACCCTCCCTCCTCCCTTTATATAGATATAGCCTTTAGAAGAAAAACATTTGATAGTGTGATTGAAATTGTGCATTCCTCTCCTCTGAAAAATGCAAACTTTTAAAACTCGTCCTCCTCTGCTGGCGAGAGCCGCCCTCCTCCCGCATCCCTACCCCCTGGGACTCCCGAGGGCTGGGCGGGGACTCTCGGAGGCGGCGCGTTCCCGGCACCCGGCACCCGCGCTGGAGGCTGGCTCTGCACCACCAGGGCTCACCCTTGTGTAAGTCAGAGCTCCTCAGCGCCGAAGGGATGTGGGCCGAGAACCAAAAAGAAAACGTAGTAATAAATGTAGCCGAAGAAACGAGGGACTAAAAAAGCAGATTTCCCAGTGTGCCCCGTGGTCTTCCCCCGTTTGACACATTTACTCACCACGAGTTTTTTTTTTTCCAAAGAAAAAAAAATTTTAATTATGAAAACTTTCAGAGACGCAGGAAACTTTTAGGTAAACCTAGCAAAAGTCCCAGGAGGGACTTCTGATTTTGCCCAGCTTCTCTGAACTGCCTGATAGTCATAGTTCGCCCTCTGCGGTCTATACCAGTCAGGGGGGGACTAGGTTAGGGGCCCTGCTCGGAGGGGTTTTTATTCTACTTAGAGCGAGAAGACTTTAATAAAAACTATTCTTCCTTTCTTTTTCTTTTTTCTCCCCTGGCAGATTACACCTCACAAGGTGTTTTCACATTCCTGATGCCGTTAAAATCATAAACTCAGAGCTGAAGGGAAATTTACAAATCAAGTGGGGGAGAAGGGGATGACTACCTGGCATATATTGGGCCACTTCCTAACCCCCTGCCCATGATAGACATTGCTAATCGATCACTCATTCATGATTGAACACATTTATTGGATGCCCTCCATGTTCCACATGTTATGTTAGGAATACAGCAGGAAACCAGACAGACTTCTTTTGCTACCCTTATGGACCTCCAAGGGGAAGACAGACATTAAACAAATAATTACGTGCCTGAAGAGTGTTTTAAAAAGGCAGAATATAGGGGCAGACAAGGGCATCACACACCTGGAGGTAACCTGGAGTTGGGGCAGGGGCAGGAAAGGCCTCCCTGAGGAAGTGATGTTTAAGCTGAGGTCTAGATGATAAGGAAACTGAGTCTTTGCGAGGGTGAAAAAGGAACCGTTACATGCTAGGATAAAAGACTGGCGTGAGTTCAGGGCATGTTTCATGGCTAAATGAGGGGGCATGGATCGTAAATGGGGGGTAGGTTTCTGGAAGGAAACAGAGGTTGATACAACCAGGCCTTGAAAAAGAATCGGTTGATAGGAGGAGAGGGTTGGGACAGCCTGGGCAGAGGTCACATTTATTGTTTATCCTCCCCCTTCCTAGGAATTATCCTCTCACCTGCTGTCATTAAAAAGAAAAAAGAAAAAAGCTATAAATTATTGACTATCTACTACGGGGTGGCAATTCTCACGAATTCTCGCATCTTCCTTGAGAGATAAGTATTATTTTCCCAGTTTTACGGATAAAAAAGGCTTGGGAGGACTAGAGACACTTGCTAAAGTTGGTCACCAAGTAGGCAGCAGGGCTAGGATTTGAGCAGCTGCACTTTTCTACAACTCGTCACTGCCATAAAACCTCAAGATGGCTTGCTCTAAAGCAGTCAAGTAAAACTTGGGGAGCAATCAAAGAGCATTGACAGAGGAACTGGAAATACTCCGGGAGTTGGTGAAGGGGGGGCGGGGGGGGGGGGAGGAAAGTGTGGGCAGAGAGGCCGCAGGTGAGTGGACAGCGTTAGGCAGAGGAGTGCGCGGCCGAAACCGAGAGGTGGCGGGTGGTGGGGAAGATGGCCAGGCGTCCTAGGTGACTGAGAGGGCATCCCTGGACTGCTCCAGGACTGCACTGCGGGGAGGTGCCTGCTCTAACCACTACCCGGCCCGGCCCAGTTAATCATTTCCTGACCTTCCTTCCTCCTCTCGCCCAGCCCGCAGGATTGCCACATCAGCCTCCCCCTCCCCCTACTCGCCTCCTGGCCCTGTTGCTCCTTCGCCGGGTTTTACAAGGAGCCTCAACTTTGAGGCAATGTTCGTAATAGCCCGGGACGTCCTCAAGGCCGTGCCCCGGAGAGATAGCAGGCTCGCCAGGGTGTAACGCTTGCCCTACCGGCCGCTGGAGGCTTGCCCTATCCTCTTTTCTACGAAGGGGTCAGAGAGGCGGGGATCCAATCCCGGCACGGATTAACCAATTACAGACTCGGTTTCCCCTGCGGTAAAAAGGAGGATGGTTAGAGCAGCTGGCGGTGTGGTGCGAGGTTTAAATGAGGTACTGTGTGTTAAGTGCCTGGTTAGGAGACAGCAGCAGGTGTTTAACAAATGTTAGATCCCTTCCCTTTTTATCACCTGGTAACCGGGACCGCCCCGCTCAGCACACCCAGGTTAGTTACCTCATTTAAACTTACACTGGAGGGTGAGGCATGAATGTCCGACCACGTGCTCGAGGTAATGCAGCTGGTGAGTCACAGTGACCGGGTTTGAACCCAGATTCACGATCGTCCCCGCACTCAGCACCCAGGTGGCCACGTGTTCAGAACCTAGAACCCAGTCAGTATCGTACCTGCCGCAGGGAGCAGACCACTAAACCAGTACTGCTCTGGGACCTATGCATCCCGCTGGGCCACCGGGGGCCAGGCCCTTAACCTCTCTGAGCTTGTGCCTTCGTGTGTAAAATGGGGGCTGTCTGTCTGCCCGGGTGGTTTTTATTTTCTTCTTCACACTTTCTTGTGTGGCCAGATTTTCTACCGCAGCGTAGTCCGGCCACCACACACTACGCAGGGTCAGTCTTCTCTGACTGTGAGCGCTCGCCGGGCCGGGGTAAAAGCCGCGGACCGGCCCGGCGTGCCCCGGCTTGGCGCCCCACCCTACCCGGGGCCGGGGGAAGCCGCGGCTGCCGGGGACAGCGGAGTTGGGAAAGTCACTTCCGAGCGCTGTCCGACGCTGGGCTACCAGCCTGCGAGCGCGGGGACCCCACCCCGCGGGAGAGGACGGGGGCGGGGCCGGGCCTGTAGGCGGGGCCTGCCCAGGGGAGGGGAGGGGCCGGCCTGGGAAGACGGAAGCCTCCAGCCTAGGGGTGGCGGCAGAACCCGGATGCCGGAGCACCACGTTTTCCGGAGCCGGGCTTCGGGAGACGGCGGGCGGGAAAACCCGGCGCCCGGAAGCTTTTGCTTTCTTTGACGCAAGGGCTCGGGACGCAGCCGCCGTCGGCCGAGCGCCCGGCGAGGAGCGACCCCAGGCAGAACCTTCGGAGTCCCTCCTCCGCCCCCTCCCACCCCCCCCCCCCCCCCCGCCTGGTCTCGGAGCCTCAGTCCTCCTCGCCGCCCTCCTCGTGGCCATGGAGTGTCCGCACCTGAGCTCCAGCGTCTGCATTGCCCCGGACTCAGCCAAGTTCCCCAACGGCTCCCCGTCGTCCTGGTGCTGCAGCGGTGAGTGCGGCCCCAGGCGGCCCTGCAGCGCACCCGAGGCCCCGGCTCTGCCGGGCCTGCCGTCTAGGGGCCGCGGGCAGTCGGCGCGCGGACTCGGGGAGCGGTGCGGGCTAGCCGGGCCCGGCGGCTGGGGAGGGGTACGCGGCGAGGCGGGCGGAGCGGCGGCGGCGGCTCCTTTGTTTCCCGCGGCCCGACGGTCCGGCCGGCGAAGGAGAGGCCCGTGAGGGATAGAGACCGCGGGGACCACGAGCTCGTGGGGACGGCGGCGAGCGGGGACCCTGGCCTGCGGCTTGCGCCCCCGCGCCGCCCTGCAGTGCCCGGGGGTTGTGCTGGCCTGTGTCGCCGGGTCGGGGGCCGCGGGGGGGGTGTCCGGCCCCCACAAGGCGGCCGCACGTGTGGCGGGGCCCGAGTTGCGTCCCCTCCTAGACCGGACGGGAAAAGCGCCGCTCAGGGGCGCAGCTTTGTCTGGGCTGCAGGGCGCGCTGGGGCCCTTCGCTACCTGCTCCGGACCCGCTTCCTTTCGCTTCCCCCCATGCTCCGGCGACTAGATCCACGCCGGGCGAGCGGGCGCCGGGAGTTCGAGAGGTGCTCAGAACTCGGGCGGCCGAGGTCGGAGTCTTTCATCAGCCCGGGAAGGTGAAGTTTGAAAACAGGCTGCGGGCTGAAAAAGCTCAGAAGGCTGATCGAGCAGCTGCTTTGGAGGGGCGGCTCGCGTTGCCTTTCAGATATTTTTGTTTGTTTGAAATTGCTTTGGGATTTCCGAGTCCATGTGCTGTAGGACAGTTATTAGGTTTATGTAATGCTTTTGCATTGCTTAAGCATCTTATCTCCTTCTGCCGGGCCCCTCGGAAGCCCCAGTGCCCTCTTATTGTCTGCTCTAGCGACTTAAGATCGCACCGGCCACACTGCTTTGATTACTTCCTGGTAGGGCCCTGGTGCCGCCGATAGAGTCTTTGTTTATAAGCTTTGAGATGATCAGTGGTAGTTTGCGTTGTAGTGTAAAATTTGAATTGTGCATTTCAAAAATCTTAAGTTCATTTGAAGAAATAAAAGGAGGAAAAGAGCAATGGTACGATTTAGCTGTGTGACATTTCTCATTGTGGGCCGGAGCTGGGAGGATAGTTTAGAGAATGCCTTGACACTTTTGACAGGTTACTTAAATGTTGATTATGTCCTTGGAGAAAAATCCAGGTAAGGCCACAAAGAAAAATGTACCCTGGGATAAGGAATGGAGATAACTGCGGTTTCCTTGAGGTCTCAGAGGTTTGATGCTTTGCTTGCCTTTGTAAAGTCAGATTGTCTTTTTCTGCATAAAGCCCATGAAGATTAACCGGTTAATTGGTTTTATGGTGCAGTATTGCAGTTCTTTTATGAGGGTGTAGAAACTTACCTACGAATGTTTCTTCTACAGTGAATGTTGAGTATGAAACAACAAATAAGGTGTGTCAAATTGCTTTACAAATTAGTTGGTGTTGTATTATCTATAATTGTAGGTAGAGCTGTGGTGCTGTAACTGTAACCCCCGCCCCAGGGATTGAAAAAAAAATGACCAAAGTAAACACTAGGAAAAGCATACCTCATGAGGAATGATGAAATTACTTCTCCTAATCTGTGGTGAACTACAGGGATAGATACAAAGCAGACAGCACACTTCTGGCTGTTTCTAGGTAAAATCACATCAAATTTTAAAATGGCCTCATTGGTCACATGCATCTAAAAAGGAAAAGAGTTTATGCAAGTGGCAGATATCCTGTTGTGAGTCAGTCTTGCCTTTGTCAGTCAGGGCGTCCACTTGAGTGTGGAAAAGAGATGCAGAAAATTGAGCATCTCTTGAACTTAAGTTAAATTGGAGCATAACTAAGAGGCTTGTGCTGATAAAAAGAACAATCTAGTATGTGTAGTCTTCAGGGAGGGGTGATTTTTTTTTTTTTACATCTTTTTTGGAGTATAATTGCTTTACAATGGCGTGTGAGTTTCTGCTTCATAACAGAGTGAATCAGTTATACATATACATATGTTTCCATATCTCTTCCCTCTTGCGTCTCCCTCCCTCCCACCCTCCCTATCCCACCCCTCTGGGCGGTCACAAAGCACCGAGCTGATCAGGGAGGGGTGATTTCTATCCAAGGGCTAGGATGTCATCTTTGCATCTTGCAACGAAGTTTGTCTCTGACATTGCTTTGGGAGGGTGATTTTAGTCATGTGCGTGGATTTGTAGAACCAATAAAGCTAGTTTTGCAACTTTATGTGGGTTTTTTCCTTCTCATGTTCTACGAGTTGAACCCATTTCATGTGGGCCTTCCGCTTTAACTTCTTGGCATCCATTCATTGATATAGTCTCCTGTTTTTGTATTGAGTTTGATCCTGTTCTTGCCTGCCTGTTGTTTCAGTGATTAAATGATTATTAAAGCTGTGAGGGCTTCCCTGGTGGCACGGTGGTTGAGAGTCTGCCTGCTAGTGCAGCTTGTACACGGGTTCGAGCCCTGGTCTGGGAGGATCCCACATGCCACGGAGCAGCTGGGCCCGTGAGCCACAACTGCTGAGCCTGCGCGTCTGGAGCCTGTGCTCCTCAACAGGAGAGGCCGCGGTAGCGGGAGGCCCGCGCACCGCGATGAGGGGTGGCCCCCTCTTGCCGCAACTGGAGAAGGCCCTTGCACAGAGGCGAAGACCCAACACAGCCAAAAATAAATAAATAAACAAATGTGGGGTTAAAAAAAAAAAAGCTGTGAGTCCTTGACTAATTCATCCTCTTGGAGGGTTATGTATTCTGGCATTTATTCTCCAGCACTCTGGAATTTCTTCCTTCGTTTCTTTCTTTCTTTTTCTTTCTTTTTGGGTAGCCAGTGTGTGGAATAATGCGGTGACCAAGTATTGAGTCTGATTACATTCTTATTAGGGAGGGAAAAATCTCTGTTTTGGCACTGGGACACTAAAATTAATGCCCTTGCCTTGTTTTCTTTGGGAGCTTGCAGTTACACCACAGTGAAACAGCCTTAACGCAGCCAAGCAAATTGCAAAAGACCAGCATCCTAGGCTCTCCTAGGTAGCAGTACATCCTTGGAAGGTAGTTCTGTTTCCTTGGAGCATCGGTTTCATTATGTCATCTGTTAAAAAACAAAGCGGGGGTGGGAGTAATACTTCACATCTACTTCACAGGTTGTTGTTAGGATGAACAAGGTAATTTTGGTGAAAACTTTGAGAAACTCCAAACACTGTTCAAGTAATAGGTGGTATTATAGGTCAGAACATCTTTATAAAGAGGACTCTCGATAAATATCTAAAGCCCCTTAGATAGGGCCTGGGATGGACTGGCTTTATGCTGAATTATGCTTTTCAAGGAGATATATTATTCAACAAGATTAGAGGTGTAAGAAGTAATTATACTTCACAATTAACTTGAGCTTCTTATCTATGGGAAGCCCTTGGTATATATTATTGTATATGTTTTATAATTGTGTACCACAGTGGTTCTCAAGCTTTTTGTCTTCAGGACCCCTTTACCTCTTAAAATTATTAAGAACCCAAAGAGCCTTTGTTTGTACAGCTTATATCTATTGATATTTGCTGTACTAGGAATTAAAACAAAAAAAATTTAATATATATTTATTAAATCATTTACAATTAGCAATAATAATTCCATTACCTGTTAACATAATAGTTTGTATAAAATAACTATACTTTTCAAAGCAAAAAAATTGGTGAGAAGATTGGCATTATTTTAATTTTTGCAACTCTCTTGTCTGGCTTAATAGAAGACAGCTGGATTTTCATATCTGCTTTTGCATTCAGTCTCTTGAGATATCACACATCATGTAGCTTCTGGAAAACTCCACTGCATTGCTGGTGAGAGAATGAGGGCAAAGAATAAAAGTAACATCAGTGTTATTTATGAAAATAGTTTGAACTCATGTACCCCATGCAGGGGTTTTGGAAACTCTCAGGGCCTCAGGATCACACTTTGAGAACCCACTTGTATACAATGATAGTAACAGTTAAGGACACCTGCTCTGATCAAAATAGCTTTAAAATATTAAAGAATTCCTTAAGGCCTTAAAACTAGCAACATTTATGTCTGTGTGGAGACTTACAGAGTTTATAAAATGTATTAGCTGGGACCATGGGGTCCAGTAGTCAGTCCCTTGCTCTCAAAAAAGTTACAGTCTAATCTAGTTGGGGAGAGATAGGAAACTAACTGGTTAGAAGATTAATCCATGTTGTGGTTTACGGTAAATGTTGAAAATAGCAGTCTCCTAATGAGGTAAAAGTTGATTTATGTCTAATTTTGCTAAAGGCATTCTCATATTTATTTATTTATTTATGGCTACGTTGGGTCTTCGTTGCTGCACGCAGGCTTTCTCTAGTTGCAGTGAGCGGGGGCTTCTCTTGTTGCGGAGCATGGACTCTAGGCGCGTGGGCTTCAGTAGTTGTGGCGTGTGGGCTCAGTAGTTGTGGCTCATAGGCTTTAGAGCGCAGGCTCAGTAGTTGTGGCACACAGGCTTAGTTGCTCCGCAGCATGTGGGATCTTCCCAGACCAGGGATTGAACCTGTGTCCCCTGCATTGGCAGGCGGAATGTTTTTTCATTTTTTGTTTTTTGGTTTTTTTTTTTTGCGGTACGCGGGCCTCTCACTGTTGTGGGCTCTCCCGTTGCGGAGCACAGGCTCCTGATGCACAGGCTCAGCGGCCATAGCTCACGGGCCTAGCTGCTCCGCGGCATGTGGGATCTTCCCGGACCGGGGCATGAACCCGTGTCCCCTGCATCGGCAGGCGGACTCTCAACCACTGCGCCACCAGGAAAGTCCCTAGGCATTCTCATTTTAAATGAAAAAGTTTTAAATAAAAGAAACTAGGACATTCTCTCAAGGTTTTTGTTAAGTGCACATATCAGAAGTTATTTTCAGAAGCTGGAGGCTTGGGCATTTCATATTTATGTGGGTAAAAGAGTTAAACCAGTGGCAAAATACTGAGGAGAAAACCCAAATTGTTTAAAAGGATGCCCTAAACACAACTGTTTTAATAACTAAGGAAAGCCAAAGACTTCAAGCGTTTGGGTTAAGTAGCCGGTTAAATTGGAGATATTTTAATAGCATAGGCATGAGAATTTTTCCGTGATTAATTCTTCAAAGAGTTGAGAAGGCCTCTCTTTTTAAAAATAATTAATTAATTAATTAATTTTTGGCTGCATTTGGTCTTCGTTGCTGCATGCGGGCTTTCTCTAGTTTCTGCGAGCGGGGGCTACTCTTCGTTGCGGCCCGCGGGTTTCTCATTGCTGTGGCTTCTCTTTCTTGCAGAGCACAGGCTCTAGGCACAGGGGCTTCAGTAGTTGTGGCTCTCAGGCTCTAGAGCGCAGGCTCAGCAGGCGGATTCTTAACTGCTGCGCCACCAGGGAAGTCCGAGAAGGCTTCTTAAAGTTTCTAGTACATGCTTGCCCTCACGTTACCTAAGGAAAGTAAGTGTAGGGACTTCCCTGGTGGCACAGTGGTTAAGAATCCACCTGCCAATGCAGGGGACACAGGTTCGAGCCCTAGTCCGGGAAGATCCCACATGCCGCAGAGCAACTAAGCCCTTGCGCCACAACTAATGAGCCTGCGCTCTAGAGCCTGCGAGCCACAACTACTGAGCTCACGCGCCAAGAGCCTGTGCTCCACAACGAGAAGCCACTGCAATGAGAAGCCCGTGCACCGCAACGAAGAGTAGCCCCTGCTCCCTGCAACTAGAGAAAGCCCGCGTGCAGCAACGAAGACCCAACGCAGCCAAAAATAAATAAATTTATTAAAAAAAAAGAAAAGTAAGTGTAGATTAAGTAAATGTTTTGCAGTTTGGGTGGATATTGGAGATAAAACCTTTTTTGAAGATCCATTTAGTAGGATGGTGTTCTGATTATTGATTCCTTGTCATTGGTAATAAATCTGTAGTTTGTGATAAAGCTTGCGATAAAGGTGAGAAATCCCGTTGATGGGATGATGAGTTATTTTGTATCGTATTTCTCTCACAACCTGAATCTAAAGAAGACTCTTGTATGCCCAGTAGACTAAATTTTCTAGGTAGGACCAGTCATTTGTTCATCATAAGGTCAAATGCGTTTACTGCATTTTAGTAATAACTCTGTATGAAATATTTATTAAGTGCCTAGAGTGTAATAAGACACTCAGTAAATATTTGCTTAATGAATGAAAGAACTTTCTTGCACTTGGATGGTGGCTGGAATGGCCTTAAACTTTATGTTTAAAATAAATGGAAAGTAAGTGAGCTTCTCCCCAGAATGCTTTCACCAGTCCTCACTTCCAGTTTTTAGTCTGTAAAGTAAACTTTGACTGGATTGTGAGCAACTGACCATCTGCAATGTTGTTACCACAACGAATTTGTATTTGTTTGACATTCTGTGTTTATAGGTGGGCAGGTGGCCATTTTTAGTAGTAAATGTGGATGGGGCAGTTAAAAATCAATGGACAGGTGATACTTTTTTCACATTAATTTTGAAGATTAACATTTGATTTTTATATGCTTTTCTGAAGAATTTAAACTTTTTTAAAAATAATATTTGTACGCTTAAGTCAAATGTAATTGTCTTTCTGGTTTTTCTGGCAGTATCCACCCACAGTCCCAGCCCCCAGAACCTTAAAGCAGCCTAAGCATATTTCCAAAGTCTCTGAATAATTGGTAGTACATGTGAAGGACCTGGAATTTAGAATGTGCTCCATGTGTTTGTTTGAAGAGGCTGCAGTCTAGGGATTCAGCCTAACATTTTTGCTGTTGTGAAGAAGTTTTGACACATGGATCAAAAGTTATTTTCTGACGGTATTCTTAGTAGTATACAAAGACTATCCTTGGCCTAAGCAGGAGAGAGGATGGGATTGATGGGAGAATTTGAACTCTGTTTCTGTTTCTTGTTATTCATTTATCCTCAGAATAGCTCATTCTCATCATTCTTTGCTTTTACAGCATTAGCCTTAGGCTCTTATACCATCCTTTTTCCTCTTTGAAATTTATGCAATTTCCTTCTTTACTGGAATATAATAGATTAATTTTGGATCCTTTAAACTCAATTTGGTAATACTTATGTTTTTCTAGTGTTTGTAGCTCAGTAAGCAGAACAGTGAGTAATTTAGTTTGTAGCTCATTGAGTAATTTAAATTCCTGTTTTAAAATTTAATTGAGTCCCTCTTCCATCAGGGAGTAATTTACAAATATCAGTGCATTTCCCCCAACCTACTTTGTTTTTTCTTTTTGAGCTATTTCCCCTTTCTTGAGCTGTATTATATATTTTCCTTCTTTGAAAAAAAAAATTAGTGTCCAACCTATGGGTTTCGTGTTCAACCTAGGTATCCATATAGACTTGGGTAGTAGTTTATTAATGTTTGAAGTGGAAAATATATACTGTTTAATGTATTTTAGTGTTTTATGTTTATTCATAGTGCCTTTACACGTGAGAGCAACTGCATTCTAGGTGTTTTAATAGAGCTTTCCTGGACAGATGGTTAGATTCGCAGCAGGGGCTAGTACTTTTTGGAGGGTTTATTTGTGATGAAGCTTACCTTGATTGACAGCTTAGAATGCTGAGAATACCATTAACAACAGGAACAGCTTGTTCATCTTACCTAGAATTGTTTTGTGCCAAGACCTCTCGAGATGCTCTGTGATTTGTTAACAGTCTGTTTTGAGAATGTAGGTAAGAGTAGGTATCTTTCACAATGAAAGGAAATTTACCTAAAAATTGTTCATTGCAGTTGTATCCTGAGATCTTTCCGATTGTTGAATGATCTTTGGCTTAGAAATTTGTAAACAGAGATCATCTTTTAACTGCTGTGAGTCTGCAGATGTTAGTATATATAGTAATTCCAGATGTTTTCTCATCTATGAGTTTTACTCAGTAGGAGGAGAGCTGAGAACAACATAAAGTAACTTCAAAGCAGTTGGCTAGCATTTAATCCTGACTAATTTAATTAACTACCCATCCTTGTAGTTTTTCCTGTTTCATAGATTGTGAAACAGACAAAGATTAACAGAGTTGCTCAAGATGCTTGGGGGCATTAGAGATAGCCCAAAGTTTAAATTCAAATACCATTCAAACCATACTTCTGGCTTGCCTTTGTAAAAGCAGGGTCTTTATTTTGTCATCTAGTCACTTACTGCTTGATAAGTTAAAGGATTATAGATGTTTGGAAACATACTCTGAGTAATTCCTTTGAAGATTTTTGATGTGAAAGTACATTTTAAATTCTACCTTTTGAAAATAATTTTAGATTTCTGTATTTTTTTTTTTTTTTTTTTTTTTTGCGATAGTCAGACCTCTCACTGTTGTGGCCTCTCCCGTTGCGGAGCACAGGCTCCAGACGCGCAGGCTCAGCGGCCATGGCTCACGGGCCTATCCACTCCGCGGCATGTGAGATCCTCCCGGACCAGGGCACGAACCCATGTCCCCTGCATCGGCAGGCGGACTCTCTCAACCACTGCGCCACCGGGGAAGCCCTAGATTTCTGTATTTGATTAGCCCTTCCTCCCCCTGTTTATCGATTAAAGTGCCACCAACTTGGAACTAGATTGTTAGTACAGTTGGAAGAACACTGTTTTTGAACGTCTGAATTTCGGTTCAGGTCTAATTTTTTTGTAGGCTGAAATTCACATTACTTTAGTTCAGATATCATGAGTCAGCCTTCTCACCATAGCTATGGATAAAATGCAGTTAGCTTTCGGTTATTATATAAATGTGCTTCGCTCTTGAAGTTGCCCCCTCCCATTTTTTCATTTTGTTTCTGCTGGAGGAGATTCTTTTTGGAGGTGGGTTTGTTGTGGGGTGGGAGAGGGAGAGAATTCTTAAGAAAGGGAACTTTGCTTTTGCCTGTGGTAGCTCAGAGGTTATTTGAATCTTTGCTTTTAGGCAGGGTACTTTGTTGATTCCATCTAGTTATATTCTAAGATTTTCCAGTTATATTTCTTGTAAAAGTTAATTATAGTCTTTAGACTGCAGGGCTTAAAACAGATTTCCCTCCCTTCTACCCCCCCTTCTTAAGACATACTGAAAATTAGGTATATATGTGTGCTATTTACAGATACATAAAATGCAGATAAGCTTAAGATGGCAGTTTCAGATTTTGAAAACTATTGTTGAACTTAAATTTGGACATTGGAAAATGAAGTTTGTAGTTGTCTTTGTATTTATCTAAATACTTCACCATTAATCGATGCTAGCTAATTAGATTTTATAAGACTCTTTTGAGGAGGGAATTGAGAGTTTATTTTGAATATGAACCAGCTTGTGTCTTTGAAAAGATATTATAACCAACTGGATTTTTTCTGGAGACTGTGTACTTTAGGATTGAATAGCTCTATCAGTGGGCTGTTTTCCATTTTGAGTAGATGTTCTTTCCTGATATTTTTTTCTTTGTTCTAGCTGGGTTTAAGGCAGCCTTGTAGAAATCTGCTTGCCTGTTTATCCTTGACCTGCCCTGAAGACTCTTAATTTTATGGACTATTCTTATACTATTCTCATCACCAGGAAGAGCAGGCTAGTGATTAACTGTCATGTTCTTGCAGGTTTAATTTAACTGATTGTAGGGTAGTACACTTGTTGATTTAGCTTCTTTAAGTCTTTGTCCTTACTGACCACACTCAGGTTTTCTTTTTTAGATAATAGATTATTGTCCATTCCTTTGTCTTGAACATTTGTTGTACAATATTGGGATGGTAGGACTTTGGTCCAAGTTTGTGACGATCCTGCTCAAATTTCTAGGGAGCAAGTTTTTTTTGGTGATGGAATGTTTCCTTGGGATAATTGATAGTTAACATGTTAGAGATATAGTCTAATATAATATTTTTGAAAAATAACTTCTATGTATAACTTAGACACTCTGGGGCCGACACTTATATTATTGATTGAGTGATTTGTAAATTTTAGTGTCACACAGTAAAATTGAGATTAACTCTAGTTTCCATTTGAATTATTTTGAATGTTAATTGTGAGCTGTATTAACATTGGAGAAATTGTTTGCAACAACTGGCTCAAGCTTCACCTTATGTGTATGAAGTAGCTACCAAAGCTCAACGTTCATGCTGTGAGAATTTAATTCTAATTTAATTTAACTGCATCGATTTCATTTCAGTTATTTCAAGTGTTTTGTTTGTGTATAGTCTTTTTAGAAACTCATTTAAAAAATATTTTTCAGGCTTTTTTTCTTTGAATAATTAATAGAGATTTTTGCGGAAACGTGGGTCCGATTTTAAAATTGTACCTATTGGTTGTAAAAAATTTCCAACTCTTGGTTTGTGTTAAATAATTAGAGCAGCTATCAGAGTTTACAGATTCCTATTTTCTGTAATCTTGGGTATCTAGCCCTTTAAGCAGAGTATAAGTATGTGCCCAGTTTGCTTTTTCTTTCCATTTCTTCCTAAAAAGTCCTGTTGATTTTAAAAGAATAGTTTCGCAGCACACCAGTAAATACAGCTGTTGTAAATTTCACATACCCCCATCCCCAACTTTGTGCTTTAGTGCCAACCTATATTATATACCATAAAAACTAGGAAAAGAATTGTACAGTGCAGATATTAAACCTCCGCTCTGAGTAAAGTCTTTGATAATAAGAGGTCCCTTAACCTCTTAATTGTTTCATTTATTTATGGGAGGGAGTGCTTCCTATAAAATGTATATATGCATCTTTTCTTATCTTGCATACACTTTTGTTTTGAAATAATAGTTGTGTGGTGTTTACATTTATGACTTGATTCATTTCTTTTGAAAATCCCTCTACTGTTTAACCATGGATTTGCTTATCAGGTTGCTGGCAGAGGCGTGGAATTGCATCAGATCTTGCTATATTAAATAAATGGAATATTGGATGCCAGAATTTTTCTTAAGTGATTCATGGCTTTTGTGTTCATTCTGTGTATAGTCAATTTCGTAAGGAAAGTTATTTTTGAAACAATATAAACCTCGGATAATTTTTCTGTAGTTATTTGTGTCTGGTCTTCCAAAGGCAAAAGTGGCCCATTTTGACTCTGATTTAATAATCTTCTTTGACTTCAGCAGTTCTAATCCTTCTTCCCACTACCCTTTCCTCTCATTTGGAGGTAGGGGCACAGTTCCAGTATTTAGCTGAGGACTGTAGAATAGGTAAAGCATAATAGCATCATTAGGTGTTTTTCACCGAAGTAGGTCTGAACAAGTCTGGGTTTGTGACAGAATGAATAATAAAAAAATGTGTTCAGTACATTACAGTTTTAGAGAATATGTAGTTTCACATACATTATTTCCATATGCTGTTTTCATTTGACATTGAAAACTGATTTCAGAAATGCATTTCAAAATACAGTGAAATGCTTGAGCCAGTGAGGGGGCCAGTCTTAGGATCAGAATTTGCCTCTGTGTAGGAAATCAGCAGGACCAGATGCCCTCTCTTTTCTGGCTCTGTAGGTATCTGGATCTGTTAACATAGATGATAAATTTTGGCCAGCTTTGAAATTACATTCTCTAGTAGAGGACACATACCATTAGCTCTGCAAATTAGCCTTGTAGTATACAGGGAATTCAGTAGGTGCCTGGCCCCAAATGATAAAGTGCTATTGTAATTTTTATTTCATGTAATAGATTATAGGCATTTTTTTAAAGATTAAAAAAAATGGTTTAGGCAACTTCATGAATTGATATGACTGTTATATCAATTTACCTTTTAAAGATTAATTCATGTTTTCAAAAAGTAATATGTGTACAGTTAAGTCGTACAGTGCAGTATCAAAAGTAATACGGGTACAGTTAAGTCGTACAGTGTAGTATCAAAAGGGTTAAAGTAGAGCAGCAGCCTCCCTCCCCTCTCCTCTCAGCCCTTCTGTCCACAGACCACCACTTTCAGCTCTATTTAGCTTTCTCTGTCATGTTTACCTACATACTTCTAAGTAATACACTGTTATTTCTTAATTTATCCATTTTAGGTATCATCTCTTGACATCTTGCTATGGTAAATGAGGACATTAGTGTTTGCATTACCCTCCCCTCTGCCCCTCTCTCCATTTCTCAATATAACTAGACTACAGATTTTGATTAATATGGTGATCACTTTTTTTCTTGCCTGGCATTTTATTTTTCTTTGAGTTAATAATTGCCTTTTTTTAAAAAAATTGCTTACTTTGCCTTCTGTACATTTTCTCCCAAATGTAACCTATAAATCTATTAATGTCTATGAATATTATTTTCCAAGCACTTAAACACATAATGTCTTAGTATTATTTTTTCCTGAAGCTTTCCTTCCCAGAGCTCTCTCGCTCCCATCTGAACTGACTGTTCTCTAGGCTTACTCGACAGTTTTTATCCTGTGATTCCCTTGCTGTTCTTTTGTATTAGATCTCTCATTTCCTGGATCCCAGGTCTTTCTCTTCCTTGGTTTATTAGACCATTTTGCTGGGGTACATCATCTAGCTCCCGTCTCAGGAGAGGCAAATTTTTGATCCCACGCAAGTCAGACACTTTTATTCTACCTTTATACTTGACTGCTTGGGTGACTATAGACTGTTAGAAAAGATTTTTCTCTTAGAATTTTGAAAGCAGTATTCCTTTGTTTTTAGGCTTCCAGTGTTGTTGAGAAACCTGATGCCTTTTTGATTACTGTTCCTTCATATATATCTTTTTATTCTTTCTCCTGGAAGCTTTTAGGATATTCCTTTTATCCTTGGTGTTCTGGAATTTCAGAATGATGTGTCTTGGCATGGTTAGTTTTGGCTTTTTTTCTAGTGATGGGTACTCAAGGAACTTTTTTTTTTTTCCACACACACACTGTATTTTATTTTTACAAGAGATAAATAGACTGACACCAAGCATTGTAAATGGATGACCACAACAAAAGCAACAATGATTGCAATTGGTACTCAGGGGACTTTTCAATCTAAACATTTGAGAGTACCCTCATCCTCCCATACTTAAATCTCCTAGTTTGTACTTTTTTCTTTGTACAACTCCTATTAATTGAATGTTGAGCACTGTGGGTAGAACCTGTAATTTTCTTATCTTTTTATTTCTTTGCCTTTTGGTTCTAGTTCCTGAGGTATTCCCTAGGTGTTTTTTTTTTTTTCCCTTCCACCCTTCTATTGAATTTTGTTAATAATATTTTTAATTTTCAAGAGCTTTTTCTCATTTTTCTGACCATTGCTTTTTCATACATCCTGTTGCTGTTTGTTGTTTTATAGTATCTTCTCTCTTTACTCCTGGATTTTAGAGTTTGTTTGTTTTGAGGTTGTTTCTGTTCCTCTGAGTTCCTCTTTTTCTTTTCAAAATGATTCTCTCAGACTAGAGGTTTTCTTCAAGGATCTTGTTTTATCTTTGTCTATTTTTTCATGTGAGAGTGAGGCACTAAAAAGCTCTGTGAGTGAGCAAGGCTTGTCTGTAGTGGGCTTCACTGTAAGGTTGTGGGCAGGCCACCTTCTTCTTCTTCTTCTTCTACATCAGGATGTAGTAAGTTCCATGAGTCTGTTGTTCCTTGCAGCCCTTGACCCCTTGTTTTCAGTGCCACCCTTACCTTTGCTGTCTGCTGTGCCCAGTGTCCCTGAGCCCAGAGCTGCCTTCTGTGTGCACTCTTCTCTGCTGGCACTTAGGCTGTAGCTTCCTTCATGCTACTAAGATCAGTACTGCTCCTCCAGCTTCTTCCTGACTCCCAAAAATGTGTTGAAATGTGCTTGTCTCAAATGATCTTTGTGAGTTCATGTCGATTTAATTTCTTTATTGTCATTTTAGTGAGATGTTAGAATGGAGAGGAGGTAAGAGAGAAATTGGTCTGCCATGCTTAATTTGGTGTTTATTTTTAAATGAGATATTTAAAATCCAGCTTTTAGGGCAAAACAATGCTTTGCCCCATCAGAAATGGATCTTATTAGTCATCGTCCAGAGAGTTAAATCACTAAAACTGAAATTTTGCAGTACTGTTTTTGAGTAAAAGTTCAAACTCAGATTTATCTTCCCTAATGAACAGAGCAAAATATTGTCGCTATTACCTGAGTCAGCAGAGAGAGCAGATAAGCCTGGGGGTTTGACTCTGCTTGGGAAGCCAAATACAAGCCCGAGTTTGGATATATAAAAGAAACATTGAAAGAAAAAGTTGTAAGGTCACTTGGACCACTGCAATTAATATCTTGTAATACTATTGCTGGATTAATTTATCATCCATCAAGAAAGGGAAGTTACTGCCAGGTTTATAGTACTGTTTGGCTCTGCACAATGGTAATTTAACCTTTTCCCTTGTGTTTTAGTAATTTAAAAAAATGTTCTTAATTGGAAGTAAAGAATAAAATTTTTTTAATCTCCGAAAGCCTTTTTATTTTGATATAATTCACACTTAAAGAAACATTGCTGAGCTTCCCTAGTGGCGCAGTGGTTGGGAGTCTGCTTGCCAATGCAGGGGACACGGGTTCGTGCCCCGGTCCGGGAAGATCCCACATGCCGCGGAGCGGCTGGGCCCGTGAGCCATGGCCGCTGAGCCTGCGCATACGGAGCCTGTGCTCTGCAACGGGAGGGGCCACAACAGTGAGAGGCCCGCGTACCGCAAAAAAAAAAAAAAAAAAGAAACATTGCTAAGAATAGTACAGAAATTCCCATGAACTCTTTACCTAGATTCATCGGTTGTTAACATTTTGCTACATTTGTGTTACACGTTTGAACCTTCTTTTTATGCACCTCCCCCGCACCCTGCCACCAAGTAATTTGCAGACCTAATAATGCTCCTTCATCCAGAAATACTTTATTTTTTTTTTTCCCCAAGCACAAAGACTTTCTTTTCACTAAGCACAGGGTATTGGTCAAAATCAGGACATTTAATAACTGAGATAATAGTATTATTGAATGCACATTCCATTCTTAGATTTCTCCAGTTGTCCCAATAATGTGCTTCATATAATGTAGCTATTTCCCTTTTCTGCCCCCCACATCTAATCCAGGATCATGCATTTCACTTAGTTGTGATAACTGTATAGTCTCCTTCAGTCTGGAGCAGTTCCTTATCCTGTCTTTGTCTTTCACATCTTGGTATTTTTGAAGAAAGCAGGCTAATTATAGAGTGTACTTCAGTTTGAGTTTTTCTGTTGTTTCCTTATGATTAGATTCAGGCTGTGCATTGTTTTTGTAGGAACACTGCAGAAGCAATGTGTATTCTCAGGGCATCATATCAAGAGGTGTATGAGGTTGGTTTGTCTCATTTTGGTGATGTTAACTTTGATTATTTAGGTGATATTTGCAAGGTTATTTATTGTAAAGTTACTATTTTCCCTTTGTTATTATTTTGTAGGAGATGCTTTGAGATTTTGTGTATAGATGTCTTATTCCTCATCAAACTTTCATCTAGTAATTTAGCATCCATTGATGATTCTTGACTGAATCAGTTATTACTAGGATGGTTGCAAGATGTTGATTTTCTAACTTATTTCTTCTAAGTATATACAGGGAAGAGCTTTCCTTTCTCACCCACTTGTTTATTCATTTATTTTATTAACATGGACTCATAGATTTTTATTTTATTTTGTGACATTCTGTTATTTATTTTGAAGCTCAAATTGTCTTAGATTTGGCTAGTGGGAGCCTCCTTAGGCCATAATTTTGACATGCCCCTATTGTTCTTGGAGCCCTTTCTTACTTTCTGGCATGGCAAGGTGCTCCAGGCTCATCTTGTACTCAGGCTGCCCCAGTCCTGGAATCAGCCATTTCTCCAAGTAGCCATCATTCCTTAGTGGGGAATAAGGTTTATAAACTAAGATCTCTCAGCAAATAGGAGCTAAGAAATACAAACATATATAAATAAATAAACATGTCTATATTTGTGTGTGTGTATGTGTGTGTGTAACCATGAGTTCATTTTGATACCTTTAATTCCAGTTCAGCACTACAGATCTAGTCTTGCCCTTTCTGTATTTGTAATGCTCTTCTCTAACAGAGAGAATCTGGTTCCCATTATCTCAGCATATGTACTTGTTTGCCCCATGCCATAATCAGAGAAAGTGGTTCTAAACTGCTAACCCATAACATTGCAAAGAAAACTCCTTATAACTAGAGTTCACTATTTGTTTACAGTTTCTTTTTGTCTGTATACTCACAAAATATGAAGTGTTATGTTCAAAAGTTGTTTGGGTTATTTCCTTCCCTTTCCTTCCATCTTTTAATACACTGATTTATTTGATTTACAGTTAGCTTCGTTTGTTTCAGTTTGATTTCCATTTTAGATTTTTTTTTTTTTTTTTTTTTTTTTGCGGTACACGGGCCTCTTACTGCTGTGGCCTCTCCCGTTGTGGAGCGCAGGCTCCAGATGCGCAGGCTCAGCGGCCATGGCTCACGGGCCCAGCCGCTCTGCGGCATGTGGGATCCTCCCGGACCGGGGCATGAACCCGCGTCCCCTGCATCGGCAGGCGGACTCTCAACCACTGCGCCACCAGGGAAGCCTTCCATTTTAGATTTTTTTCCACCTCATCCTTGCTGATTTTATTTTACTTTTTGAGTATATAAAACATGAATATGGTTCCAAAAGTTAAAGCCATACCAAGAAGTGTTACTACCTAACCCTTCTACTCATTTCTATCCACCCCATGTAGACAACCAATTATTTTTATATATCCTTCCTGTTTCTTTTTATAAAAAAAAAAAAGCAGGTACATGAGTATTTTCTTATTTTCTCTCACAAAAGGTAGCAAACTAAGTATACTCTTTTGGAATTTGCTTCTATCATTTAATAGTTTGTTCTGGATATCACTCCATGTTTGTAGAAATTTTACTTATTATTTTTTAACAGCTTCATAGTACTCCATTTGTGATGTGTCACAGTGAATTCAAACATTCTCCTAACTTTGGGCATTTAGGTTGTTTCCAGTATTTTGCAGTTTCAGATAATGCTGCAACTAACAGCCTTGTACAAATATATTTTTGTATTATTGGGTATCTTCAAGGAAGATTAAAAGTTTTAACGTTTTAATCATGTGAGCAATACTGTGTAAGTGATTTTATAATAATACTTCAGACTATTTGTCTGCCTGCTCCTATCTTCCCATCTACCGTGATCTTACAAATACATTCAAGGCTGTGGAAGTGAAATACTTTATTGTAATTATATTTCTGTCTAGGAAACCTTGAAATCAGAGAGCTGGAAGTGGCCTTGGAAACATTTTTAGTCTACGTTCAGGTTCATTTTAAGCAGTTGACTTTTCCTTTTACATACTCGTCAATGCTGTTTTGCCACCTAAGTACTCAGACCCAGCTGTTGTAGTAGTTTTCTCTTTTAATTTAATTCATGTTAGATTCCTGTGTCATGCTGTTAACTGGCTGCTCCCTTGGGTTATAGAATGGCAGTAGGATAACACGGTTATACATAAGATAGAAATAAGGATTTGGGCATCCATTTTCTCCTACAGGTCTCAGCACATTAGTGAGTAGTATAAACTCAGAGGAGCATCTTGGATTCCTAGATAATGCAGCTGGTTGATGACTTCCAGTCTTTTGTTCCAACAAGTGGGCATTGGAGTAGAAGGGAGACCTCCTCCTGCATTGCTAGATAACCAGGTAAAAAGATTGACCACATAGCTTTCCATCAGAAGGGCCATAAAAGGATTACATATGTATTGAGATAACAGATCCCCTCAGCCTGAGGGTGACGGGAGCCTCCAAACAGATCACTTCTGGCCCTTCGATGACTCTTCAGTTTATGTGCATGCACCATACAGATGTTATCATTTTCCATGCATGTCTTGACGTGAAAAAGATTAGGAAAGTTGGCTAGAGCAGTCTCAAGATTAGGCTCTGAGAGCCAAGGATGGTGCCCCTTAAAGAGAACCAGGTAATCCTTATTTATCTTGGATAAAGAAGAATTGAATTATTTAGAGTAGAATACGGGAATAGTGGTTTTGAGATTTTTGAAGGTCGTTTTTTACAATATAGGACAATATTAGGAGTGATGTTTTGCTCAAGAATTAGGTTGTCTTATGGTAATGACAGCACACCTGGATTTAAACTATTAATGGGATACAGAAAGAGCCAGTCCAAAGGATGATTGCAGCTTAGTTGATGACAGACTGCAGTGTTCTTACTGTCTTACTGCCCCTGTTGCAGAGGGGATAGTCTAGTCTTTGGATAGTTTTTGATTCCTATGGAGTAGAACCTCTCAAAGGGTCTCATCCTCACTTCTACTAAACAACAATGTCAGTCATTCCCATGAGTCGTTTGACAGGGGTGAACGGTAGATGCTGTATCGGTGATACCCCTCCTTCTACAAGTAGTGTTCTGATTATCTATTGCTGCATAACAAACTATCTTACATCTTAGTGGCTTAAAACAACCGTTTTATTTTTCTTGTCATCTTGTGGGTCAGGAATTCAGGAGGAGCTTGGCTGGGGCTGTCTCAGCTGGCGTACCTGAAGCTGGAGCATCCACTTCCATGATGGCTTCTTAAGTCACATGTCTTGTGCCTCTGCTCCTGCTCTGTTTCTGTCCCTCCCCATCCCCCCATCCCCCATGGTGTCACATTCTGCAAGGTCTCTCAGTGTCGTTTGGGTTTCTCACAGTGTGTTGGTCTCAGGGTGATTAGGCTTCTCGCATGGTGGCTGGCTTCCCCAAGAGCAAGCAATAAAAAGAAGCAGCTGTCAATTTCTTAAAACTCAGACCTGCAAATTGGCACGCAGTCACTTCTGCCATTTTCAGTTAGTCAAAGCACTGCAGAGCCTGCCCAGATTCAAGGAAAGAGGACATAGACCTGCCTCTCAATGGGAGGAGTGGTCATCTTTAATCTATCATAGGGCCAATTAAGCAGAAAGGAGAGAATGGTTGTGAGAAATACTGAACTGTGACTTTATCAGAAAACTGATCAGAAATTTACTTATGTAATGACTCAGGAGAGATTAACTGACTGCCAGCCTTGAATAAGAATGGGACTGAAGCCAGAGGAGGAAGGTGGGAAAGCTTCTCATGGGGCAAAGCGGAAAGGCAACTGAGGTAAGCTTTACTTCATAGCTGCCTTCCCTGCCTTGGCCCTGAACTCTTGGTTCCGTGATCTTCTGTGAGCCCCAGCCTGCCGCTTCTGAGCAGTTTGGATTTGGTGCTCATGCTTGGTCTCCTCCTCCTTCAGTATCTGGACCTCCGCTCAGTCTCCTGAGCTCTGCATGGGCTCACTTCTTTAGCCCTGGGCGCTGCCTGTTGCTTTGTATGAGAATTCTCCTGTTGCCCTGCTCCCTGGGAACCCAGCGTGCACTCCCAGAATGAGCCGCAGTGCCGGGGGTGGGAGGTGGCGGTACGGGAACACAGGCAGTGATTTTGGCTACGCTCAGGCTGCTCTGGCACCTCTGGCGGTTGCTTAATATCGCTGGATTTCTTCTTTTCTGGACTACGTGAAGGCTCAGTTCCTGCTTTCTTTATGTGACTTTACCACTCTTTTCCCCCAGTAATTTCAGAGGATTCAAGTTGAAGATAGAAGAGGCTTCAGAACTTTTAGCATAGAATAGGCTCATGAGTATGTGGTTCAAAGAGCATTTATGGTATAAAGAAGATTATACGCCTTGTTCTAAACATCTAAGAATGTATCAGTTGGAGGGTAAGCTGGGTTAGTCCTGAGTATATTTCTACTTGTATATGTACTGGAATATTTATAGAATTTTTATGATAATTCTGCCCTATCCTCCAATTTCGAGAGGAATAACACTTTTACTATTGATACTTCTATGGAGTGTGTGTGTGTGTGTGTGTGTGTGTGTGTGTGTGTGTGTGTTTTGAATAACAGCTGCAAATATTTTTCATTGATCATATGTTTACACACCCGTAGAGTTGTAATCTAGGATTTTGGTTTCACTTACCACTTACGCTTAATAATTTAGAATAAGTTTATTTCATTCGGACTTTATAATACCAGTATCTTTAAATTTAAGACATTTAAACTTTATTTTTGTTATAAAAGAAGTAACGCTTTCTGAAAAAATTCAAACAGTATAGTTGAAAGTAGGTCCATGTGGCTCTAATCCCCCATCCCATTCTTTTTACATGACGGTTAACAGTTACTATGTACACTTCTAGACTTCAAGCAGTTTATATACAGGTATATAACGTATACACAGAAACGCATAGTACATAATCTTTCTAAAGCAAAAATGACAACCTTCTGGACTTGCTCTGCAACAGTCCATACCTTCAAATACTGAGTTTGAGTTCCAGTTCTGTCACTTAACTAACTTAGCAAGGTATATAACTTCTCTGTGCCTCAGCTTCCTTATCTATAAAACAGGTCAATAATGGTACACACCTCATTGGACTGTAGAGGATTAAATGAAGTGATATTTATAAAGTGGCACAATAAAGTGCAATAGTGCTTGGCACATGGTATGTACTAGATAAATATTAAATAAAGAACCTGCTCTTTGAAAAAACACGTTATGAATATTTTCTTATGGGTTGCTGGTTTTTTAGTGTGGCACTTTAAAAACTGTGTGTTGTTGGTAGGGGGTGGTATTCTGAGTTTTACTATTAGAGCAGCATGTTTGTCTACAGTGTTTTTTTTTTTAAATAAATTTATTTTATTTTTGGCTGTGTTGGGTCTTTGTTGCTGCACATGGGCTTTCTCTAGTTGCGGCGAGCAGGGTTACCCTTCGTTGTGGCGCGTGGGCTTCCCACTGCAGTGGCTTCTCTTGTTGTGGAGCACGGGCTCTAGGTGCACGGGCTTCGGTAGTTGTGGCTCGTGGGCCCCAGAGTGCAGGCTCAGTAGTTGTGGCGCACGGGCTTAGGTGCTCTGCGGCATGTGGGATCTTCCCGGACCAGGGCTTGAACCTCTGTCCCCTGCATTGGCAGGCGGATTCTTAACTACTGCGCCACTAGGGAAGCCGCTGTACCATGGTTTTGAACAGCGATTCCACACACTTTCTGACCTCGCTGTTGCAGTGAGCTGCTGTTGCTGACGGGCAATGTGCTGGGAATGTGTTTGCCTCTCAAGAGTTGTGGGAGCAGGAAAAAAAAGCTGAAGGTTGTTGATTTAGAAAATTATACTACACTAATAATTAATCTCTTTGTTAAGAAAATTAGGAGGAGAGTGGAGTTGGAAGAATTTTATCTATAGGGAATTATATGATTATTTAATCTATTTTTTGCTTTGTGTTCTTTGAATAATTTTATAATTAGAGGGGACATGCTCATCACCTAGTTTTTATTCTACAGTGAAGACATAGACTCAGAATAGTAGTGATGTTCTCAGTTCTATAGCTAGTAATGATAGGGCCAGGACTAGAATCCTAGTCATTGGATCCTCACCTTTCTGAATTCTTAAGAAGCTCAAGAGCCTCTCTGCCAGTTGAAGCAACTATTGAATAATGGATGCGCTATAAATGGCTTGCCTGTCAGTGCTGAGTGCTTGAACTATTTTGCCTGTAGAGACAGTGACCAAGTTGTATCGTAAGCACTAGTGCATGGTGTTTTATAAAAAATTTAGAACTTAAGGAGAATTGTTGATGGGCCTTGAATACCAAATGTATTCTATCTTATTAGGTTCTATGTAGTGAATAATAAGGCTATTGAAGATCAGTGGGAAGAAATTTATATTCGCTGTGGATACCATTTTGCCTTCTGAACACAACCTAGATATTCGTGTGTAAATAGGCCCCTTTAAGCCCAGAACTCCCTAGTTTTCTTTTTTTTTTCCATTTATTTTATTTATTTATTTTTGGCTGTACTGGGTCTTTGTTGCTGCACGTGGGCTTTCTGTAGTTGTGGCGAGTGGGGGCTACTCTTAGTTGCGGTGCCCGGGCTTCTCATTGCGGTGGCTTCACGTGTTGCAGAGCACGGGCTCTAGGCGCGCGGGCTTCAGTAGTTGTGGCTCACGGGCTTAGTTGCTCCGCAGCATGTGGGATCTTCCCGGACCAGGGCTTGAACCTGTGTTCCCTGCATTGGCAGGTGGATTCTTAACCACTGTGCCACCAGGGAAGTCCCCTAGAACTCCCTAGTTTTCTGCCCTTCTTGTCTCTTGGTAAAGGAGCAGACTGTTCTTTCCTGCATAGGAGTAGCAGGGAGTAAAACCACTTTGGTTTGTAGATCAGTTGGATGCCTTCCCTCTGCCTTTGTGCTCCATCAGTTGTCCCTTCCTAGTTTCCAGGAGGGTTAAGGCTTTTGGGGGCTTTAGGAAGAAGACATGAATGCGAGCATGTTTTAGAGGCTGGGCCTACTTCACCTGTCTCCCTTGCCCAACCTGTGTCAGAGCTTCTATCTTGTGGGAAATGGCCCTAGCTTAGGAGAGGATCGACATTCTCCACTCCCCGCAAAGGGGTGCTGCTGCCAACTTGCAGAGCTCGTGGCTGAGGGTAAGGACAGGGCCAGAGGAGAGTTCTGAGGCTATAGCAGCAGGAGGAGAGTGAAGGGAGCTGGATAGTACCAGCCCCCCAGGCTGAGATGCCCAGGAGCTGTGAGAGGAAACCCGTGCTCGGGGTTGGACGAATCTAAGCATATGGGACAGATTGCTGGAGGAGAATAACTTTGAGGAAATTTCATAATCTGAGTGAAAGAGGACCAGACTTCTGTTTATGACATCCAGTGACCCTGCTGCGGCCACGTGTAACAGTGTGAGAAATATACTGCATGCCTTCCCTGCCATGATGTCACCTTGAAGTGTAATTAGGCATAATAAAAAGAGCCCTTATAAGTTTTCAGACTTATCCTTTTGAACTCCTACAAGTTTCCAACCTTATTAACCTCTTTCTCTCAAGTACCGGCATTTAAGATTTAAAAAATAAAAACCCTTCATTTTAATATTTTTATGTTCTGCTGAATAGATAGTATATTTATGGCTTAAAAACATTTTTATTGACTGTGTATGGTTTTATTTTATACACACACACATGCACGCACACGATATAGTCTATCAGTTTTGTTATGCTTTTTGTACAGTTTTATAAAATAGCCTGCAAACCTCTAATGCAGTTTCCATGGGAAATGTATTCATCCTACAGATAAACTTGAAACCCATCTGTCTATAAACTGAGACTACCTTTTATAATAAAGTGTGTCCCCTTAACGTGATTAAAATAAATGAATTTAAGATTACTGCAGGTATTCTTTTACTCATGCTATGACCTGTTCTATTTGTAGCAATAATTGAGAGTTTAATTTAAAGCCAGTATTTTTCCTTCTATTTTCTAATTGTCTTGGGTACTTTAAAGGTTTATAATTTGGATAAGGTATATATACACAGAGTGAATATTCCCCAAAGCAGTGTAATAAGTGGCTTCAGAATGCCCCATAATACCCTTTTCTCTGTAGTTTCCTAGCCTTCAAATGTTCTTCTGGTGTGAAACTATTAAGCCCTCAGAGAGTACTGTCATTTAAATAGCCAAGACCAACTGTCTTATCACACGTTAAGTCTTAACTTTCTTATTGTAAATATTCATGATAAAAGAAATTTGATTTCCTAACTTAGAAAGTGAGGGCTTTTCTGAGATTTAGTAAAAGGCACAGTCACTTCTTTCCGATGTTTTTGAAAGTCAATACTATTTTATTTCCTTTTATTCTTTCTCCTCATCCCTATCTTAAGAACCTATTTATTTAATCAAGGTATAATTCACATAACGTAATATTATTTACTTATTTATTTATTTATGTACATGCCATGCGGCTTGTGGGATCTTTAGTTCCCCAACCAGGGATCGAACCTGGGCTCTTGGCAGTGAAAGCACCGAGTCCCAACCACTGGACTGCCAAGGAATTCCCCAAATTAACCATTTTAAAGTGAATAATTCAATTCAGTGCATTTAGTACATCTACAACTACCACCTCTATCTTGTTCCAAGACATTTCATCACCCCAAAATAAACCCTGTACCTATTAGGCAGTTATTCCCCATTTCTTCCCCTCAGGCTTAGGGTATCTTTTTGAAAATCTGAAATTAAGAAATTAAAAAACTGATAAAACTTTATGAGGTAATTGAGATTTTATAAGACTAGATTTAGAGTACACTGTTCTAATTCAGTAACATGAAGAAACACATTTAATATACTGATAGTGGAAAAATTAGATCACAAAATTGTATGTACTTTTTGTCCATACACACACTTTACAGCCATCGGGGGAAAAATGAACGTTTGGTAGGAAACACACCAAAGTAACAGTGATTTTGTTCTAGATTTTTTTTTTTCCCCTCATTCAAAGGAGGGGGGGAAATCTTCCCATAATTACACAAAAAACAAAAACCTGTAAATGACTAAAAACTTGGGCCTAAACTTACTATTATAACATAATTACTTATTTCAGGTTAATATTAAACTTCTTCCAGATTGAGTACAGTGTTTCTTAGTATTTACTAAAAGAAAAAGGTTTGCTGGAGGAATAAAACTATATAATATTTGTAGTTTTTTAATCCTTCAAGTTATATCGCAGACCAGGAATATCTGTTTCAGGTAAACTGTGTTCTAATTTATTTTTCCCTTTAAAAATATACTCTATAGGACTTTCTTTTCAAACTATAAAAATGTCATATTTTTGTTGATACAAATCAAATACCATAGGGGTGTACAAATAAAAAGCCAACAGTTTCCCCTTACAATAGTCTTCTCATGTACTTGCCTAAAATAATTGCTGTTAGCAGTTTGGCGTTCTTCTTATTCGCCTTTGTCATGTGACTTACATGCACATATAATAAAATTGGACCCAACTGAGTAAAAAACTAAAATGCCTTCAGGGTGGCCCTAGCAGTTATTGTAATGCCCTAAGGAAAGGTAAGGCCCTTGGCTAACTGGAAGGGAATTTTTACCACTGAAAGTTTTCTCATTCAAAAATAGTTAGAGCCCTGTGCTGGGCAGAAAGGCAGAGGCCCTTGGGCAGTATATCACTGTACTCTCCTATTCTTCCTTGCCTTCTCCTCCCCTCCCAAATGTGCTATGAATGTATGTCAAAGATTTATTTAACTCATTAATAAGGGAACCAGCAGGATGGTAAAGCTGATTCCAAGAGCATTTGAGGAATTGAGTGAATGCAGACACTGAAGAATGAATGTTGAAGTAAATTGCTAGGCTAGATATAAAACCCATTAATGTCCTGCAGGGTAGTAAAACCATAGACCTTGGAGTCTGCCAGACAGATATTATCTCTACCAAATAAAAATCTACAAGTTCACTTGTAACTTCATAGAATTTGGGTCCTAATCAATAGTAAACAGCAGGTCAGACAATGGTATTATAATGAAATATCTTTGGGATATTCATGATACAATGTGTTTTATTATACATTGAAAGGGCTTATAGTTCTTGATTCACTTTATTTCCAGTTTTGGCTAATTTTTCTTAACAATGAGAAAGGCCGATTGTGATGTATGATTAGACAGGACCAATATAACATAGTAGGGATCAGATCTTGGAAGAGCTTGGTGTCTTAAACTAAGAAATTTAAACGTTGTTTCAACAACTGTTCATTGAGCATATACTGTGTGCCAGGCAGTGGACTTATTATAATCCTGAGTGTGTGGATGTGCTGCGGTGCCCCTCTCATGGCCCCTAGGAGGCTGACTAGTGGTTCTCAAGTGGTTGTACTAGGGAGTCACCTGGGAAGTTGCTTTTGTCAAAATAGACATGTTCTTTTGTCCTTCTGTACCCACCCCAGTGTAGATGTCTCTGCCTGAGTAGAACATATGTGTTTTGAAAAAGCTTGTTCCAGGTGATTTTTATATCCCTTCCCTTTTAAAATCATTGTTATGTTTATTGGGCTTAAAATTGAATAAGTAAACAGCAAGCAAGATTGTAATCAGTATTTTAGAAGTTTTCATACCCCTTTTTGCCTGCCGCGTCCCCATATTACTCAAACTAAAGTAATTAATGTCCTGATTATACCCTCAGCAAGAACTACATGCAGTTATCATATTTAGAATTATATTTAATGCATTTGAGACATTAATTTGGGAAGAACTGGGCTTAGTCTTCCGAATTGTATCCTTAGGTTATGCCTCTCACTAAGTAAACTAAAAGAGTTGTCATTTATACTAGTATAATATGATCTGTATGGTAAAGACATGTGATTTAAAAATTAGACTTAAAAATGGTTTTTATAAAATCTTTTTTTTTTTTTAATGTTTTGTCTTTTTATTTATTTTTTGGCTGCGCCATGCGGCATGTGGGATCTTAGTTCCCCAACCAGGGATGGAACCCGTGCCCCCTGCATTGGGAACGTGGAGTCTTAACCACTGGACTGCCAGGGAATTCCCTTAAAAATGCTTTTGATGAGAAAATAGACTGTCCTTAACTTGTCAGAGGCTGTTGGAAAAAAAAAAAGGAATAAGTAATAAAGGAGAAAAGTGTTTAACCTGTGGTTAAACTATTTGAGTTGAGTCCGCAATTAATATGAGCAGTTGTTGTGGACATGCGTTTAGATTCTTTCAGTATAACGTTAATTAGGCAGCCGTTTTGTGTAAATGCACTCACAAAGCAAGGATTTGTGATTTCAGTACACCTAAGCAGCCATGGAATTTGTAACTTAATCACAGGATGTGGTATTACAGATTAGGGGAGAAACTGGGAAATAACGTGATACAATTGGCATATTGTGTATTTTTCTTTTTATTAGTGTGCCGGTCCAACAAAAGCCCCTGGGTCTGTTTGACTTGTTCAAGTGTCCACTGTGGAAGGTAGGTGACATGCTTATTACTTCACTACCCAACTTGCTTTTTTCAGTTTACCTTTAAGCTTTATGTCAAAGTTTTATTGATTTGGATTTATTGAGCACCGTTGTTTAATTATAGCGTGTACGTAATTCTCTGTAGGGCTTCTTCCCTCTCCTAATAGAATCCCTTTGTTCAGTGATGGAACTGAGGAAAATCTAGGGGGGAAAACCCCTTTCTATTGATACTCAGAAGAATTAATTTGATGATCAAGACAATCTACTAGTAATATTTGATTGACACGTGGCCAATTTTGTTTCACCTGTTACCTACTCTTCCCTACCTTTATTGACTTTTGAATCAAATCCCAGATATCACATCATTCTTCTGAAAACAAAACAGATAAAGGAATTCCCTCAAAAATGGTCTCACTGTGGAGTTCATTATTTATGCTAAGATGTACCAAATATATCATTGTTCCGTTAAGACATTTTTGCATTCTAGGAACTTAACACTCCCAAACCCAGTTCAAGCCTGAGCGTTTCCTCCCAGTTCTTGGCTTCAAAATGATGTTACTTAAATACTTTAGTAACTCTTTCTTCTAGCACAAACTCAAATAAATATCAAACTTTGTGTGTCTGGTAGTAGCACATTTATTTCTGTGGCTCTTTTAGCTTAGAAAATCTGCTTTGAATTTACTTCAGAAGTTAGTAGCTTAGCAGCAAGGAGGTGGGAAATCATACTGAGTCACACAGGCTGAAATCTATATTGTATTTATTTGGACAGTTTCCCCATCGTTACTTGTAAACCCTCATTGCATGAAGAGAGCATCTTTGTTCAGTTAACTTTTGATTTTTCACATTTTCAGTCCTGGAATTGAGTCTATTTTTCCATGTACACTTAAGAGTACTTTTGGAAAATGTTAACTGCATATCTTAATTGTGGTTATTGTGGTTTTGAAATCTCTAGGATTTGGGGAACCTGAAAATACTTTGTACAGATAACATTTTTTTTAAAAAAGAAGAAAAGTAGAAGCACTTAAATTCTGCACTTGAAGAGACAGATTCCTCTCCTAGATTTTGAGAGGTGAGAATTATAATGCAATAAAATTTATATAGTTCTATCCTCCAGTCGTCTCATAGTGCTTTACAGCCTAAATCTGGAAGGTCATATGTCAACAAAAAGACCTGACATACTCTCAAAAAGTGGAGACATTAGTGTTCTTAACAGCAAGCAACAAACAGTTCTCTAAGTAGGTATTGGAAAAATAAATTGAAAATTTTCTAGGCTCTGTAGGTAGTATGTTTCCAATTGTAAGCAATCTTAAATTTGGAAATCTGACATGGTTTCAGAGAAATATAATTAAGTAGATTACACAGATAATGAGAGTAACCTGCATTTGGATCTTCATTTTACATAGATCCAAATGGTTGGATGATTGGCTAATTTTCTTTTGCCATGTAATCCTGGGTGTTGATTGCCAAGAATGACGATTTTCTCAGTAATTTAGACCACTTGTCTTTAGGGGAGTCTTAAACGGAATATTCTTTCAAACTAGGAAATGTACTTTATCAGTAGTATATTTGAGTTATATATTGTATTGGTCTTCATGACACCATCCCTTTTATTTTTCCTATTTTTTGTGATTGTTGTTAAAAAATCTGTGACATGTATATGGACACTTTTCCTTTTTAGACCAAATTGGTTAAAATCTAAAACTAGATGAGGGAAATATTTATTTTTATGTGGTAGTTTATACATGACTGTTAACTTCTGACATGTATTTGAATATTAGCCAAAACATTGCTAATCTTAATGTTAGCAGTAATACACTTCTTACTTTATCACTGACATTTATTACAGTAACCATGGAAATATCTAGTACATTTGGAGGCTACAGTATGGTGGCTAAAGGAACTATATGTACTATTCATTCATTCATGCATTCTGAGCCATGGATTATTTAATCACCTAACAACCCAGGAGATATAAGTACTATTATCTCTGTTTTATCGATGAGAAAACAGAAGTAGAGAGATTAAGTAACTCACCCAAGCTTAGCAGGCCATTATGTGATAACGCCTGCTAAAACCCAGGCTGTCTAATTTTTGAGTTTATACCTTTTTTTTTTTTTTTTTTGGCGGTACACGGGCCTCTCATTGTTGTGGCCTCTTCCATTGCGGAGCACAGGCTCCGGATGCGCAGCCTCAGCGGCCATGGCTCACGGGCCCAGCCGCTCCACGGCATGTGGGATCTTCCCGGACCGGGGCACGAACCCGTGTCCCCTGCATCGGCAGGCAGACTCTTAACCACTGTGCCACCAGGGAAGCCCTGAGTTTATACTCTTAATCATTATTTTTATTTTAACTCAGCCATATATACAATGGAATTAAAAATTCAGTTTAGTCCACTTTTGTGAACAGAAGACCCTACACACAAGTCTTGGTTATGTTTATTACAGTGAAAAAAAGGGGGGAAAACGTGATCAAACTCTGAGTTGAGGTTAGTAGTGCCTCTGATGCTTCCAGGTTTCCTGGGGTAGAGAGGCCAGGCTTGGAGTTGATCCTCCTTACTTATCACAAACTATCCTACTTTCCCCAAGGTAAGTGTTGCTCCTTGTACAGTTAAGGCACATCATGACAAAAATGTCACCTTAACTCTCTGAGAAGGTTTACTTTGGCACTATTTAACCGACATTTGTTTTGACTGTTCTGAGTTTACAATTAGGCCTTACCTTCTATAAATTGGCAGCTTTCTAGGAACTGGGACGTTTTTGTTTTATGAGGGTCTTCAAGTAGTGGTCAGTTATGGCGTTGTACAGTATTTAGGTGAAGGTGTAGATGAACCCTTATGTCAGTTTCATTTTGCTTTTTGTGATAAAATGATTTATTAAATCTGAGTTGGAAAGTGTTAGAAAATTTTTCTGACTGTAGTCAGCCTTTGATTATCTTTGCCCATGTAGTAAGAAATTACAGTTTATATAAGCTTAAGATAATTTCTGTTTTGTTTGGATTTCTTTTAAACAAACCTATTTCCATATTAGTGGAGTGATTATTCAGGCATTCAAATGAAAAATATGAAGCCATATTGATGAGAAAGAGATGGGAGATTATCCTGTTTCCATATCTGACTCTCATGTTTTATATTAAGCAGCAACCTAAGCAGAGCCTATGGCCCTGTGGGCAGTGATTGAGTAATTTAGTTTGCAAAGCTTGTCTTTGATAATAGCTGAGTTGGGAGTTAGCAGCCTAAGAAAACTTAAAAAAAAGAAAAAGGCTATATAGCAAAATTATCAGCAAAGGAGTTGATAAGTGATAATCTCAATGGTATTGAAACTGGTTTGCATAGATAACACCTTTCCTTGCCTGGTCCTAGTCTTGTGTACAATAATAAGTTGACTGTATTTGATTGCAAAAAAGCATATTTTAAGTACTCAGCTTAATAAATCACTAAGTGATGAATGCTCTTACAGGATTGAATGCTCTTTATTAGAAGGAATTCTTTCTTATTCTGATTTGATAACCATCTAATTTTATTATCATCTCCTGCTACTTTAACTTCCCAAGCAATATTTAGATGAAAATACATTTTCATTTGATTTTTGTAAGGTATGTGAATGGCCATGCAAAAAAACATTATGAAGATGCACAAATACCCTTAACCAACCATAAGAAATCAGAAAAGCAAGAAAAAGCTCAGCACACAGTGTGTATGGATTGCAGTAGCTACAGTACATACTGGTAAGTATTAATATTATCTGAAAATGCCATTCGTTTACTATGTGTGTGCAGGCGTTTTCTCGTCTTCCTCACTCTTTCCCCTCCCCCCAGTCTCTAAGCCAGTGGGGACTGCCATTACTGCCTTTTAGTCCTGTTGGAATTCGCAGAGGACTGGGGGCTATCAGGAATGCTTGTCCTTATTCATTCAGATGTAAATTTAAATTGCCCTTTCAACCTCTAGGTCTCCTCTTCTTTCCCATCCCTCTAAGCTTCAGGGAAATGAAAAGTATTTGTTGTTGTTCATTATAATTCCTTTTCTTTTTTGTTTTTAATTGAAGAATAATATGATAATATTATTATAATATGATAAAACCCACATTCCTACTGTCCAGTTAAGGTTTTGTTATATAATCTTTAACTTCTTTGTTTAAAAAATTATTTTGACAGTCTCCCCTGTCCCAACACAGTTCCACTCTCCTCTTCTACTCTGTAGATAAACATCAAGAATTTTGTGTGTAGCCTTTCAAGCTAACTTTTTTTTAAGTGTCACATCCTTTAAAAGGGTATTGGAGGCCCTGTTCTCTCTTTGTAATATACTATACATGTCTGTTTCATGTAAACGACAATAAAGTAAGAATTTTTCTGATTACTTTGAACAGGTTATTCAGGTTACAAGTGATGTTTAACAATCCATATCCATTCGGTGTGCTCAGAGTCAGTGTATTTTACAGTTTTAACTTCGGCGTGAAGCAAATTTCTTTCCTTGACTAGTAAATTATGAATAATTCTTTATGGTTTTAATCATTTTACTGAATTCAAAAAGTTTCTGACATTGAAAGGAAAAAAAAAAGCCATTTAAAGGAGCCCTTTTATTTTTGTTTTTGTTTTTGCCATATAGCCCTCGAATGTTACATGAAGGCAATAGTGGGCAGGGACGGGGATTTAAAGTCCAAATATTGCTTTTGATTCACACTTTCTACTGAAGTTGTGTGCTAATCCTTTCTACATTGTCCTTAGCTGCTTATTGTATTGTAGAAAGGTGTCCCATCAAAAGGAAGAAAAAAAGGTCAGTGGCCTACCAAGTTTACATTTTTACAGGTTTAACATTATTACACTGTGGCTATTGAATAAAACATTGTAAGGTTTAGTCCTGTAGATCACTAGTATTTCAGTGATCCTTTGTGTGGAAGATGTCCGGACATGGAAGAGAGACAAGCTAGAGGTACATGAAGACATCAGTAAAAGTGAAAATCTTGGGAAGATTTTCTGAGCCTAGTGCTGAGTTTATTATTATTTGCTCTCATAAAACACCCCTTCCTACAAAAATTAAGTATTAGCCAAGCTGTTAAAGTGTTTTCATTAGTTTCCCCCCCTTTCCCTGAGGACACTTATATACTAGAATGACACAGCTATCTAATTGACAGAACCATGTGTTTCTGTAAGGTTGTAAGTATTTCTCTTTAAACAGCAGGAATTAAGATCATTCTTGAGGTATCTGTCTCACAGTCATCATTGCAAGTCATGTCAACCTGTATGCACCAGATGTTGAAAACATTCATTCTTCTTGATTTTTAGTTAGCAATGTGCATGAAATATTTAATGGGGAAATTTGGAAATACAATTAAATCTCTGTGTGCAGTGGGTTTTCTCACTGTTGGTAAGATTATGAGGAAATAGTAACTCTTTGAGGAAATTTAAAGAATTATCTTGGAATTTTCCTAATGGAGTGGAATTATATTCGTAGGTCTCTTTAAAAATATAGACTATATACTTTAATGTCCTTGTATATTGCATTTTAGAGGAATACCTTTATTAACTAGGACTGGAATTTAATTTGCTTTATATTGGTATAGTATGCTAAAGTACAAGTCATTTCACGGCTGAATTGGAATTAAATGGCAGATCTTGGACCTTGGGGGAATATACACCGTGGCAGGGGTTTCTTGGCCAGTTGCCAGTCTTTTGTGTGAAGTTATACAGAGCCGCAAGTGTGTGGACTCCGAGAGCTTCTGAAATGCAGGAAGGGAGCTGCAGCTGGTCACATAACCATCTCATTTGTGGGTTTAGAACAAAATGCCAGGGAATCATCCTGTAGCATTATACTGACAGCCTAAAAGGAAACTGTGCTAGTAGTAAGCTGATGAAGCTGTAGTTTAAATTAACATTTTCCCCACACCTCACTATGATTAAGAAACAAAAAAGGATTTCTTCTTCTGTATGTGGTGTGTGTGTGTGTTATTTTCCAGTGCACCTTAGTAATTTCACTTCAGTTTGTAGATTTTCCTTGTATATAAATTTCTTGTGGTTACACTAATTGGTTTACTTTAGAGGTGTGTTAGGTTTAACCTATTTGATTATTAATTATTATGCTTGTAGTCAAACTATTTTGACTATAGCTAATGTTAAGGCGGCTTTTCCATGTGCTCTGTCCTCTGAAGAAGTTGAAACATGCTCCGAGGCTTACAGTTTTTCTATCCTTACTTTCCCTTTTCCAAGAGTCCCTGCCTTTGTCCTGTCTTTGCATATCCTTTATGAGGTTATCATTGAGCACTCCCCCCCTCCCCCAAGTAACTCCAATTGTAGCTGGATGTAATCTCCCCTAAACTCACAGTCCTTGGGATACTTATAATTTCCTGCTGCATGTTAGTTATTTGTAAATGTCCTTGGGGACTGCAGGAACCATGTCAGATCTTTGTATTGTCCACAGTACTCAGTGTCTGGTGCCGAGTAAGCAGTAGATGTTTGAAAGACTGAATTTTGTTAACTATTTTCCAAAAATGGGGAAGGTTATACCAAATCTATACTATTGTGCCCTCCTGATACTTTTGGAGGACTGAAGAGCTGCAGAACCCTTTTCCTGAAAAAGACTCAAATCACAGCCTATGTGAGCTATTCCATTTACCTCCCGAGAGGGACACCCTTGCAGAGCAGGTCCTTTCACTTCTGATATAAACTGGGCGTTCAGGAGAAGCACATATTAACCAAGCAGAACATAAAACGGGTCATTATTTCAAAAGAGGGAGAGAATCATTTTGGTTTGACACAAACACACTCCTTTAGGAGACAAATGAAGATTTTAATAAAAATGAAAATCTTAAGATTTTCACACAAGGGCAGGTGTTCAGATTATTGTGTGTGTGTTCAGTAATATTTCCTTTCCTCCTACCCCAAATTCCCTCCCCCAGTTAATACAAATGGAATTGTATGTGGTATACATTATTGTATCAAAAAAAAGAGTAAAATTGATTGAGAAGAAACAAAGATTAAAATTAGGAACTTTTTTTTTTATTATTATTTTTGCGGTACGCGGGCCTCTCACTGTCGTGGCCTCTCCCGTTGCGGGGCACAGGCTCCGGACGCGCAGGCTCAGCGGCCATGGCTCACGGGCCTAGCCGCTCCGCGGCATGTGGGATCTTCCCGGACCGGGGCACGAACACGTGTCCCCTGCATCGGCAGGCGGACTCTCAACCACTGCGCCACCAGCGAAGCCCTAAAATTAGGAACTTTTATTTGACTTATTATGTAGATAGACATTTGGAGTTAATAGATTTAAAATACTGAACATATAACTTTTGACATCTGACATAGTCTTGTCAACTTATCAACAATAGCTGAATTTCTGAGAATTCAAAAGTATGAAAGGAGTATTAAAACTAAATTACTAGAATTTTTCCTTCCTGGTAGAGTAGTGTTTTAAAGCACTCCTTCAAACAAAGAAATATTATGAAATGTGAGTCAATTCATTTGTCTAGAAGAAAGACTTGTATTTTAGATTTTAAACACCTATAATAAATAGCAGTTTTAATTAAAACTAATAAAAATAAAGCTTTTATTTGTGGGTTTAAATGGATGCTGAATCATTTTCAAAGGCAGTTGTGATTAAAAATTAAAAAGGGGAAGATCTTTTGTTGACTATCCTTATAAACTTTTGGGGCACAAATTTTCAGTGTTGTAAAGATTAGAGAACAGGAAGAATTTTGTTGATTTAAAAACAGTATTTTGAAGTTTTATTAAGAAGAAACTTTTTAGCACGTGCTCTGAAAACAAAAGGCTCCTTCTTAATAAGCTGGTACTTTTCTGCTTTTAACAAAGGAAATGAGTTTTCTCTGCAAGTATTCTAATTTTCCAAAATTGGCTTAGTTGATGGCCGCGCATTAGAATTGAATAAAAGAGAATTTAAAAATAAGCTTGCTTTCTAAAAGAGTTCTTTGGATTTAACTTTTCTTGGTTTGAAATAGATGAAGTCACTGGAATACCAGCTTTTTTTGTTTTCTTTTGTTTTTTGTTTTCTCTAACTATATCTGTCATTTATAATAAAGCTGGAGGTCAAAGTTTACTCTAGGTGTCGTATTATGATGTTATCTATTATACAAGGGAATGAAAAGGAATTTAAAACTTAATGATCGATTTGCCATTGCCCTTTCTTGAGAGGGGTACTTTTTGCATTAAAGTTTTTTGATTTTGTTTCTTTGGTATTAGTATTATACATGACTTACTGTATAAAGATTGCCTTATAGCCAGTAGATTAAAGGACTTGTTCCTTTACTGTTGCGTAAAAAATTTCAGGTTCGTTTGTATGATGATTGCTTCTTGTTTCACGTGAGTGAAGAATGATTTGGTCTGGGAATATTGTCTTAGTGCTTCAAGAATATGATGTGGAGACTTATGACTTGGGTAGCTTCAATAGCACTTACAACAGGAATGGAAAAAGCTTTAGAATTTTAAAGCTGAGAAAGAGAGAGAGATCTTCTTTGTTTTGAGTGTGACACCTGCACCATATAATGGTAGCAGTTGAGCAATTAAAAGTGGCTAGTGGGACTGAGGAATTGAATGTTTTATTTTATTTTAATGATTATGTTTAAATTGCCACATGTACTGGTAGCTACTATATCAGACAGTGTAGCCTCACACTTAAAATTTAACATTGAGTATATTAATATTATGAAACTTTAAAAACCTTAAGACAAAAATCTGATAGAAGCTCCAAAAAGAAAATAAGTCAATTTCACTAACTAAAATAGTTGTAAATAAGTATAACTTAAAGCAAATCTAACCCAGTAAAATGTGTCAAAAAGAAAAATTATATAATTACTGAGTTAATTTCACTAGTCTGCCAACATATTCATTTTAAAGGGAATCCCAGATGATTGTATCATTAGAAGCAAAAATACATTTATAAATAAGCCATTTCTGATTTTTAAAAAACTAATAACATTGAAATAAAAGGAAACTATTAAAATATGATAGTTCCCCCCAAAGAAAGCAAACAACATATGCAAATTGATGAAATACTAAAGCTATTTCCATTAATATCAGAAACGAGACAAATACTTCCTATCATCATTTACATCATCATCACTATTATTAAACATTGCTTTGGCTGTTCTATCCATTGAAATAAGACAGAATAAATTGTTGGTATAAATATTAGAAAAGAACAAATTATTTCTGCTTTCAAATTATATAATGCTGAGAAAACTTAGGGGGACTTTAGTAGAAAACAACAAGTAGAATTACTAATTAATTTTGAGATGGTCATACATAATAAATATGCAAAAACTAATAGCTTTCTCTTCATTAGCAGTCATTAGTTAAAAATGGAAATGACCAAACAAAAAAACAAACATTCAACATAATGACCAAAACTATAAACTAAATCTAGGAATAAGTATTACAGAAAGATACAAAGCAAAGATATGGATCCTTTGTGAAGAAAACTTGACATTGTAAACAGTTCCTTTCCCCCTCAAATTTTTACCTTCAAAAGTTTTCCTGGAGGCAGGGTCTGATGAACATGATGGTCCTCGAACATAATGTGCACAACATCCAAAAAAATCAAAATAGCGGATATGTTGCTTTTATTCAATACATAAATATTCATTGAGAACCAGCTGTATGTTAGGAACCTAGTCTTTAGTGCAGTGGTCTCTAAAATAATGCACTTGAAGGTACGGAAGGAAAATAGCAGAGCTTTTATTAAAACTTTTTATCTGGCAAATATAAAATCATTGGCAAATATTTAAAATACCTACTGCCAGTGGTCTGTAGACTAGGTGGTTATGTGTCCTGAACCACACACGGAGTGTCCTGAATCAGCTTCACGTGTGGCGTCCTCTCCCTTGTTCACTTTTAGTTTGTGCAGTATGTTAACGGTTTTTGTCTGCCTAGTTACATGGGTTTATTTAACTTTGCCAAGAATCAACCCTCTTCAAATGGATACACATTTTAAAAGATTTTTTTATGAGAAAAAGTCCTCCAAGATAATAACAGTAACAATAGTAAGACAAATACTGGTGAACAAGGAAAAGGTAAGCTGACATACACTCCTACTCTGAGCTCATCAAATACATTACAAAGTAAAAATATTGGCTATCTAATAAAAACACAGACTAATCAGATCTGATAAATTGGACAAAAAGTTTGAGACTGTGTGAAGTATGAATTTATATCCATTATCATTAATGTCAAACCTCACCCTATGTATATATTGTATTTTGAGATACTAGTTTAATAATGGTATGAAGACATTTAAAAAGTTTATTTCATCTCTAGCTCATTCTTCTAAAATTTTTCTTTTTTTATACTATATGCATATTAATTTAGATTTACTTGCATATATAATTAGTACAAATGTGTAAATGTGTTGGGGGTGATGGATGCTCAGTTTTGTGGCTTATTTTTTATCTGATTAGGAGCCATTGAAAATAATTTGAAGATTTTGTCTTAGTGGACTGGTGTTTTTCCTTTTATAATTAGAGAGGGCATGAGGCACAGGCTGGAAATAGGAAGGAAACAAGTGTTTCTAAAGTTAGAATTTTTAAAAGGAGGTAAACCCACATTAAATTTTAGGACGAGAAAATAATTGAGCCATGCTGCATGTTTTAATTTTTGGAGAATGGGGAAAAAGTACAGATAGGGATGAACAAGTAAGGAATATTTTTTGCTGTTAAACAAGTGAATAGTGCTACAGGGAAAACACTGAGGGAGGGTAAGGGAGTTGGTAGTGTATGGAATGAAAGCTTAAATCTAAACATAAAGCAGGTGACACTGAAGTGAAAGGGAAGATTGGGAGGGAAAGATGCGAGAGAAGAAAATTTAGGTAAGGTCGACATTGCAGGGACCATCAAATACTATAGTTTAATTCGGCTACAGATATCTATGCGTTTGAAAGTCACTGTATTTGGGTGGGGCAGAGGGGGATATCATACTAAAGGAAATAAGGTTTAGAATAAAATGTTAGTTGAGATGGAGGAGGAAAAAGATGGGTTTGGGGGAGATTATAGAGAGAAAAATATTTAGAAAGGATTAGGCATGATTAGATGCTAGAAATTAGAAAAAAAATCACAATCTTAAAAATGTACACATAAGGAATCAATGTAATGAAGAAATTGGACAATTTTGCTATTTATTAGAATAAGCAGAATTAGAATAAGCAGAATAAGCTGTGATATTATCAGTTTTTACCAAAGTATAATAGTAGTATAAATAATTGGTATTTCTTATGAAAATTTATCTGCTACCTGCTACATGTTCTCTCAGTGCAAGGTAATAAAATTAATTGTGTATCTTCTGCTCTGAACAGCAATATATATATAATACCCTACTCTACATTTAACAGTTTATTAACTATTGGCCTGAAGTACTTTAAAACTACTTTAGTGTCATATTTGGTTCAAGGAATTTGGTTTGAGACTAATTTTTACATAGCTAAGATGATAGTATACTTTGCCTCAAGGTGTTAGAAGTAGAGAAAGATACCAGTACCTTCTCCTTCCCTGCCTTTTTATATCTGATTTCCTTATCTAACATCTCTAATATGTTGCCTGATATGACTTCTAAGTATTATTTTTTTGTCTTTAGTGTTCAGTTTACTTAAATTTCCTTAAACAGTTCTTTCTTTTTAGTAAATACAGAAGTAAACGTTTTCCTTGTCTGACAAGTAGTCTGTTAGAGGTAGAGCTCATCTTTACTTGAAGAATCACCTAACATCACGAAATTTAAACTTGCTTAAGTGTTAATATAATAGCCTAAAAGTTGGTTGTGTAATATAGGTAGTTCCTGACTTTTGTTTGCTAGACATGTGAAGTCCTATTTATATGAAAAGATGCCAAAACCTGGACCTCAGCTCCAATTTCTCAGTAGAAAGATGAAAAAGAGGAGTAGAACTTTTTATATTATTTCAGTTACGTTTTGGGAACCAGGTGTATTTTCACCTTGCAACATTTAACCATATTTTATAACAATATTTATTTCAAAATGGGAAATGCATTCCAAGTTTCAGAGGAGCAATCTAGAAGCTTTGAAACACAGCCTACAAGTTATGCACTTTTTTGTACTTATTCTGGTGTAATCTCCTTGAAGGGAAAACTAAGAATAGTGGCTAAATTTTATTTGTTTTTCAGGTGTTAGAGGTAAGCATAATACTGACCTAATACCTTCAACACAATTGTAAACCAGGAAGAGATTTTTAGAACTTGTTTACTTTAAATCCTTCTTATTGCCTTGGGACTTTTTAATATCAGTATTAGTGGGATAGTTTCCAGTTTGAAAGCAGCATCTCAGCTAAAGACTAAGGTAACCAGACAACATTTAAATTCTTATTTACTTCCTACTTTTGTTACTTATTTTCTTTTCACCTCTGGGCCAGGGAGGAAGAAGAAATCAGAACAGGGGATGGGGGCAGCTAGAGACGGGTGTGCTGTGAGGCAGCCCTGGTTACACAGCAAAAGGAAGCTGACATTTATTGACCCTCTACCACGTGCCAGGCGCCCCTGGACGTTTTGACCTGTGGAAGCAGGTGCTTTCCTTTTATCATCGTCATCTAATAACGCTTGTATAGTGTGGTGAATTCAGACAGGACAAAAGTTAGAATCTTAGAAGTAAATGTCCTTCATAGTGACTGTAAGAAGATCTAAAAATGACTCTTGGCCATAAGGACAATTGTGAAAACTTAAAATTTTTTAAGCCAGTGAGAACAAATTCAGCCAAAATAAAATTGACTTCTTATAGTTCATTAAAGTTATATTTATTACCTCTTTATAATATTGGGTAGTATTATAGTAGAACAGCTAGTATCTTAGATATTTTCTAGGCTAGCAGTGCTGTGCAAGAGAAATAATTCGTCATATATGTAATTTAAAATTTTCTAGTAGCCACATTAAAAAAGCAAGGACGAACAGGTTGATTAATTTTAACTGTATATTTTATTTAACCCAGTTATCCAAAATATTATGTCAACATGGTAATCCATATAGAATTATTAGACATAGTGTGCATCTTTTTTTAATATGAAACCTTCAAAATCCAGTATGTATTTTACATGTACAGCACATCTCCATTCAGATGCTAACTTTTCGTCAGAAATGCTTGATCTGTATTTAGTCATAAAAATTGCAGTTAAAAATGTAGATTCCAAACACTATTAAAAATTTTCCAATAAATGAGTAAAGTACCAAAAAACTCCATTTTCTTTAATACTTGGCATCTGTTTTGACAAGACTGACTCATCTTTTTTAGAATAACTGAGCCCAAAGCAAAAGCATATCAGTCTCAAAACTGTATCTAATTTAAGTAAATCCACTAACTCTTGTAACCACTCAGTATTATCAACATCAAATTCAAAGGACCATTATATAAACTGAAATTCAACTCCAAATTTGTCCATATCAACAAAGCATTCTTCAATTTTTCTTATAGATTTTGCAGACAACTTGCATAATGCCATCGTATTTAAAATCTTCTGTATATTTGTTCACACTGGAATGTGTAAAGTCATTATTGATTTGTATTATGAATAGTTTAAATTTTAACATAAATTCTCATACCTGTCTAGCTAGGTCACAAGCTAGCTTTTATTCTCTCCTTGGATCTTTAAATTTAGCTCATTCATGTGCACTGTGATATAGGTGAAAAAATGTAAATCATGCTGTGATGTTTTCTCTTTGTTCAGAATTGGCAGGTGTTCCTTTTGTTTCAAGAAAATCTTGAATTAGAGTTAACAGTACAGTAAACCTTTGTACAATTCTTCCATGACTCAAGCAGTGAACATTGGCAAAGAACATGTAGTCATATTCATTATCTTCCATTTCTTTTAACAGTTCCATAAACTGGTGATGAGTCAGAGCATTTGCACATGTATACTGAACAATTTTAATAACTGCATCCATGATACAGTCTACTTTAGAGCACAGATATTTTCAATATGTTAATATGCAGTGGATCAAATAAGGGAAATAATTCCATTAAATCCGGGTTTTTGATCCCACGTAGCAGGTCCTTGTCTGTCTTGATAGAAACTTTTTCCTGTCTAGCTGAAAGTGACAGGTAAAAGATTAAAAAATATTTACAACATGCGGTTGATTGTTTTTAAGGTTGCAAATAGATGAAGACATTTCAATTTGGAAGTCATTTGAAACAAAACGTACCCAAAGTATTAACTGGCCATTGTCTCTTGTCTTGTAAAACTCATCTAAAGTGAAAAGCAAAAGTACTTACAATTTTCAAATGTTGAATGAGTTGATCTTGAATAATGTTAGAAAGGTCTTTTATTCACTAACAGTTGCTTGGTGGATCAACTGAAGATCTTTCACTTTTTGTAAAATATCCTTTTTGATCTTTATCTCAAATTCTAAAACATAACGCCCTTAACTGAAATAATAATTTAATGTTTCATCTCTCCATCTAAAAATGGTTTTCTTTCTTGAGCAAGAATTCAAGCTATTTTAAAGCTTGCCAGAATTACAAGCTCAAATCCTTAAAATCACTAAGAAACTTCTTCGTTATACATTTCATTCTGATTTCATTGATTGTGACAAATTGCATTGATTATTTTTTGACTGTAGAGAAGCAACTTATATTATTATGCATTTGCTGAAAATGACTCAATATTGTCTACTTTATTATCTTAAAACTTTTTTTACACAGCTTATTAATTTGGCTCTGCTGTATTAAATCATAATTGCCATTATTTATAAAATTTGTGATACACCTTTTCCATTCGATTCTGCCTCATTAGTGTGCCTTTGTTGTCAATTACACATTTGTGTGTAATCTTTTTTTAAAAGTTCCAAACTTCATTTGGAAGTTAAAATTTTTTTTCATTGTTTTTAACCCAGAAAAATAATTTATTTATATTATTAAAATAAGTATTTCAGTTTAACTACCAATTACTATTTACATAGGTATCACTGTAACTCCTACTGTCTGCAGAAAATATTCAAACAAGCACATTACAGCGCTTCATTATTGCATAGAAAAATAACTGAAACCTTCTGTTGACATAAACTAGACTGGTGATATGCTTATGTGTGATCCTAGAAATGACATGTGCACCCACACTGTGCACTGCAGTACATCTTATATGATGTCATAATAAAAGTGAAATATAGTTTTACCAAAACCATAAAGTATTTAATGGAAATATATACTGCTTTAGTTAAATAAAATTTTATATCAATTAAAATTTTTAAAGATTAAAATGCATTTCCTCAGTTGCATTAGTCACATTAGAGCAGCTCTGGAGTCTAGAGAAACTTATTCACTTTAATAATGAACATTCAAAGAGATAAGCAACTAGACCCAGTTAAATCAGCTTAGTTCAGAATGGAGCAAGGCCGTAAATGAATCTGTATTTCAATATATGAAAACGTTCCTTTAACAAATGTTAAAGGCTGAATTCATGTCACACCAAAAAGAATTAGTTTAATAAGAAAAAAATCAGTTATTTCATATAATCTGAAACAATTTGTTTCTTTAAACAAAGCAACCTTTTTTTTTTTTTTTTTGGTAGAAGCTAAGGGGTTTACTTTTCAATGAGATATTCTAGCAGCATGTAAATACATGAAAGATGATCTGAATTTGCTTTTAGACTTCATTCCCCAGATGAACACTAGCATTTGGAGTTATTTTTGTTTTGAACACTGGGTATTCTTTTAACCAAAATACATGCATATATTTATGCAAACATAGAATGAAAATGTAAGCAGGAATTAGAGTAACAATACAATTTCATTCTTTAGTGAATGCCTGAGGTTCATGGAGGAACCAAGTGCCTTAAACCCAGATTTGCAGAGTAGACCTTACCCTCTTGACATTTATGCTGACAGGAAGCAAGGAATTAAACCTTTTCACTAATTTAATTCCTTTATGTCTTTGTCGTAAAACTGATAAGGAATTATTTTCCTGCCATTGCTGGTACTTTGATCATAGAGAAACGGTCTAGGATGTAAAAGGTAGCTTTTGCTATTTGTAGAAACGTTAGGGATTGACTACGGGAGCTTGGAGAATACATTAGAGACTCTTGATTTGACAACACAGGCAGTCAGTTAATGTGAAGGGGCATGTTAAATAATTACATATATATTTTACTTAAAGTTTTCAAAAGCACTCACATTTTGAATTCTGTGAATAAGGGACACAAGCCATGTTTTGTGTGTAATCCTTTTTTTTAAAAAACTACTTTCCCCCATCCTATTCACAATTTTTTTATAGACTGGTTTCAGGTATGTAAGAAATGTTTTTTGGATTCTGCTAGAGATGACCTAATTTTTACTAATTGCTATGCATTCAAAATTTTTGTTTGCTCAGAATGGCAATGTTATTGTCATTATTCTTTGGTAGTTATAATAAGTGGTTTTGTACAAAGCTGCAGTTCAAAAGAATATTTTGCTACTAGCTTGTAAGTTGTTTTTATTAAAATCGGCCTTATTCTAGGAAGAAAATTGAATGCTAATGTACAAGTTAAAGTTTATTATGTGTGATTCCTTATGTTATTTGCTTATTGACTCGCTAAAACACACACACACAATATCAGTTTTAAGGAACATCTTAAATGTCTTTCTTCAAAGCGGTTATCGGTTTCCTGAAAGATGTAGCCACTGTTTTTGTTTTCTAACACCTTGGAATGAAAAGATTCATTCTTCTCAACCATCTGAATTCAGTTTATTTAAATTAAATTATGTGTGAAATATATGGCTTTTAGTTTTTTTATTCAAATATCCCTACAGGTTAATTACTTTTTTCCTGCTTTTCTCTTAAATCTCTCCTGCCTGCAAACTCCCCATTAATTTGAGTTGGGAAGGATCACATTAAAGATTTAGGCCTCGTGCTACATGAACAGAATTGGTGCTTTGTATTTCATGTTCCATGTATTATGTACCACTGAAAAGAATATAACACGTGTAGTAGCGTATTTCATTTTTGAAAGAGGAATTGAAGAGCTTTTGAATAAAAATGTGTAAAGAAACTGGTGTTCATTGCCTACGTGGCTTTTTATAAAGGACTCTTGAAAAGCATTCCACTGTGGATTCCAAGTCCTCTTTAAACTCACCACTGACAGTAACTGCCTGCAGAGGCATGTGATCATCTTGGCAGTAGCCAGGCCTTTTAGTGATTTCATTACTGTGGTTTCCTCAAGCTCTTTACACACATTGATTAATATTTTCCTTGCAGTTATCGCTGTGATGATTTTGTGATTAATGACACCAAGCTGGGACTGGTACAGAAAGTCAGAGAACACTTACAGAACTTGGAAAAGTAAGTAATAGGCCTTGGGAAAGAAGGGATGGAGTGGGGTTGAGGGGTCTTTCAGCATTTCTGAGTGGGATTTTTGTTTATGAGTTCCATAACTTCATCACGTTTTTAGTGTGATTGAAATGTGAACAAAGTAAACTTCGGAGTTGGGTATCTGAAAATGCCCATAGTCAGGGATCATAGCTCAGCATTTATTTTGTTTAATATTTGTCATAAACCATATGCAAGGGCTCCAGAGCCTGTTTTTTAGTTATTATCCACCAACTTATAAGCTCCTCAGTTTATTTGCAAGGGGAATTTTGGTAGTGCAAGGGAAGGGCAAAAAATGATACAAGATCATTATAGAGTTACCTTTGATATTAGAAAATCCTTATCCAAATGTATTATGAGGTCTTCTTAGAAACTCTGAAATTTATGTATCAAGGGAAAATAGGTTTAATTATATTATTGTTCAGTGTGCATCTGTGTGATAGCACAAGATCCTAGTTTCTTCTTTTCCTTTTTTTGTTAGGGGCAGTATTTATCACTTGAAAGTATAGGAAGCTGTGAAATGCTTTGTCATCATAAAGAAATTAAACTGCTTAAGTGAATAGAATTATTTTTTGCTATAGCCAAATAGGTTAGTCAGATAAAGCTCACTAGACCCAAAATTCAAGCAGTAAACAGAACCCCAGTAGCAATGTCTTTTGAAGCTGCAGTGGATAGAAGCATGGCGCTGGAATGGTCGCTGACTCAGGTGAAATTTGTGTAAATCACCCCTAATTGTTAGGTGCCATCTAATTTATTTATTTTTTGTTTTTTAAAAAATCTTTATTGGAGTATAATTGCTTTACAACATCTTATTTATTTTGACAGTCGATGTATAAAAATGGTATTGTGAGAACATGTCACAAGTGAGAGTCCTTTAGCAAACTTACATGTGAAGCCAACAGAGTATTTTAAAATGGAGTGCTGAGAGGGAATAACCTAAGTTCTTTGAGTGAAACACTGTCTAGCTTTGGTTAACCAAAGTCTCTGTGCATGTCTCTGTCTAAATAGACTATAAGCTGATAAGGGAAGAATCGATTTCTTTGAAATCTAAGCTAATTAGAACAGTCTGGGTTTAAGTGCACTTTGGCTTGTCATCTTGGGGCTCCTCACTTTTTCAAAGCGCCTCCTCCCTTTTAATTTGAACAAAGCAGCAGGAGCATATCTAGGGTTAGAGACACAGGTATAGACACACAGATCTAGAATATTGAATTTGGTCTGAAATAATCACAATTAACTGTGAAGTAGGAGATTCCTGCAGTAATTTATGTAAATATCACTCTTTGGTGTAGTGATGTCATTGTAAAGATCTTACTAACTTGATTCTTTGTTATAGAAGTAGGTAGCTACCAAATTATTTCTTCCTGCCACTTATAGTTTTCTCTAAGAAAAGACTATCATCTCAGTGACAAATAAATTCATCAGAACTAAGTCAAAGGGAAAACCGGAAGTTCAAGAACCTGCATGCGTTTATGCAGATATTGAATCTTTTATTTCCATTTATTTCTTCGTCAGGTAAAAGATGTCACAGACTGCCTTGTCTACACTTCTCCTTGGTCCCACTGAAAAAGCTACTTTGCGGTCCTTTTTCTATGTCGATAAACATTACCTAAATTTATTTTTATTTTTTCAAACATAGCCTTTACTCTGTAATGGAAGCTACAATGAAAGAACTATGATTACATTTGAGTTTTACTTTAGACTGTTTAGCGTATCCTCTGGAGAAGCACTGCGCACCAGAAACGTTGTATTAATCTACACTGTGCAGTATGGTAGCCACTAGACACACGTGACTGTTGAGCACTTGAAAATTAGCTAGTGTGACGAGGAACTGAATTTTACATTTTTAAGTTTAATTAATTTAAATTTATTAGCCACATGTTGTGAGCAGCTACCATATTAAATAGCGTGGATCTAAAGGATTCTGCCATTTTGAGAATCATTGATGGTAAAATTTAATAACATTTTTAAAAAGCTAAATACTTTTTTTTGTATAGGTTAAAACCAAAAGTTAACTATTAGGCATTGTCACAGTACATACACTGTGCTTGTGAGTGAACTTCTTTACTTACAGAATTTGTGAAGGAATAACTTAACGTCGTAGTACATATGGGATTATCTCTTCTTACCTTGTAGTCACCAGTACACTGAGAGGGACATACATTTCTGAAGACGTTTTTCCTAAGAATATTTTTAGATTTGAAACAGCTGACTGTCACTAGATCTGATGCTCTGAAGACAGTTCATGTGGAAATTTTGGAAAGAAAAATAATTATGTATTTTCTTTGGATTAACCTGGTACTTTTGGAAGATGGGAAAGAGTTGGTAGACTTAAAAAGTCTATGTTGTTTAATAGTAACTTTCACTTCCTTTAGATTAGTTCCCCTGATACATAATAATTTTAAAGTGAAGATAGGAATTATTTCCTCTGAAGATAGGAATTATTTTCTAACAAATTTCAAACTTAATATCTCTTTCAATGAGAAACATTTAGATAATTTAAATTCAGAATTTATGTGCTAATTAGAATTTGTTTTAGAATATGCTTTGTAGCAGAGCTGAATCAAATGAATTGATATATGCCTATGCGTCTGTAATTTATTTATCATTCTGCAAACTTAGATTATATCATCATCTATTACAACATACTAACAAAACATGATACCTTTATCAAAATTAAGAAAGAAGTGGCGTAGAATTTGAGACTTAATGTTAAATCTCAGAATAATCATGTCAGACCAGTGTTTTTCTTTTTTACGAGTAGTGGGTGTTCTCTTGTTTGAAGCTTCACCATTGATTAGGTAGATAGAGCGGTGGAGGAGAGGGACTCTCCATCAGACCACATCTACTTGGCCAGCGTTTCTGGGAAGTGCCCGGCGGGTGGCAGCTTCCAGTCCCACCCTGCTGGAGGAGCAGTGGGGATTTCCAGGGGAAGTGGAACTCCTCAGTTACTTGAAATACTTGTGGGCCACAGTGGCCTAACGGGTCACTTCCTGGCCTGGCTAAGCAGCCAGGCAGGGCTCCATACCCTAGGTACTTAGAACAGCCATGTTTACTCTCTCTTGCTGTGTAGTGTTGTGTATGTATGAACGTCTTTTTGACTGTCTGTTTGTGCTTTAATAGCTCAGCTTTCACAGCTGACAGGCATAGGAAAAGAAAACTTTTGGAAAACTCATCACTGAACAGCAAGTTACTAAAAGTAAATGTAAGTAATTAAAAGGTATTCGAATATAAGAATTGGTTGAGATCTAGTCACTGTTTGATTACAGTTCTAACATTAATGTTGCCCTTTATAAACTTTTATAAATGTATGCCTTGGATTTGGAATATTTTACAAAATGTTTGCCACTTGTACTAATGATTCTTGACGTGACTAAATACCCCAGCGAGTCTGTCTGTCAGTGCCTTCCTTCCGTCAGGATGACCACCGTGCTCCTCTGCCTTAGGAGGCATTTGTTCTTAACGCCTACTCATGTACCTTATTACTCCATCTCTGTAGGATCCCAAAGATCCTTGCTTCCTTCTGTTAAAGGTCCCTAGTGCAAATTCTATGGGTCTGGGGCTTCCCTGGTGGCACAGTGGTTAAGAATCCCCCTGCCAATGCAGGGGGCATGGGTTCGAGCCCTGGTCCGGGAAGATCCCACATGCGGCGGAGCAACTAAGCCCGTGCGCCACAACTACAAGCCTGTGCTCTAGAGCCCGTGAGCCACAACTACTGAGCCTGTGTGCCACAACTAGTGAAGCCCGTGCACCTAGAGCCCATGCTCTGCAACAAGAGAAGTCACTGCAATGAGAAGCCCGTGCACCTCAACTAGAGAAGGCCCGCACGTAGCAACAAAGACCCAACACAGCCAAAAAATAAATAAAATAAAAATCTTAAAAAAAAAAATGCTTTGGGTCTGAAGTTTTGGTAAGTTTTTTCCTTAGGGCCTTCATTAATACAATTTCACCATAAAAGAATATGCTTCCTCATTCTGATACCCATCTCTTACCAAATGTATGGCCATTAATGGAGTAACAAAGTTTAAAGATGACTAAATATTGTAAAATATACCAGTAATTTTGTCCTGCATCTACCTCTCTGCAGTCATGCTAGCTGTGTGTAGACACACAATTAAGTATTACAATTTCGTGGAAGAAAGAGCTAAAGTGATGCTTCGGGTTAGATGGGTAGATTCACTAACCATGTGTAGTACTCAGACATCACAGTGCATTTGTACAGCTAATCAAAAAACAAAGCCTTAGTCTTTAAGGGAAGTTCAGGTAGTTTTTTCAGATTGATATTCCATTGCTAGGAAAACATGTATTGGTCATTTGCATGGCTTAGAGTTAAAAGCTGGGGGACAGAAATACTTGGCATGTTTATATTTTTTCCAATTTGTAGTAGCTTTAATAGAGTCTTATGACGGCGTTAAGTCTTAAACTTATTTAAGGATCTTCCTGGTTTTTGCATTGTGTACTCCACAGTACTTATTAATGGTGACTTCCTCATAAGCTTCCATTTAGAACAATCCTAGGATCAGAAACAGCCTTCTAAAAATATCCAGACACGTTTACAGAGAGTAGAAAGAGAATTTGAAATATTTGTTGGACTGAAAAGTATCAATTCCGAACTGGCTTGTTGCTAGAGTTTCAAATATAGGCCTTTGTTCTTCTTTGATGTTGAAACAGTTGGCCTTCTCTTGGTATTACTGAAGGCCACCTCTTGTTCCATTTTACAGGGAAGCACCACTGCCATTTGTGCCACAGGCCTTCGGAATTTGGGGAACACGTGTTTCATGAACGCCATCCTTCAGTCACTCAGGTACTGTTACAGTCACAGCTTAAGTATCTGATGTTAGTTTCTGGTGGAATGGGTAAGAGCAAAGGCTCTGGGTTCAGATCCTGTCTCTGCCACTAACTCTAGCCTAGTAACTTGGGGCAAGTTACCTCAGTTCCCTGTGCCTTAGTTTTCTCATCAGTGAAATTGGGGATAATAGTCTACCTCATGGGGTAGTCGGGAAGATACTATATAATTTACATAAAGTGCTTAGAACAGTGCCTAGCAGTAAATAACTGTTAGCTGTTATTATTTAGTTCCTGTTCCTTCTTGAATAGGCTTGAGCACAGGCCAGCAAACTTCTGTAAAAGGCCAGATTAAATAAATATTTTTAACCTTTGCATGCCACATCCAGGCCTTCTCACACATCTTCTCCTCCCTTCAACACCCCTCTCCCTTTTAAACAAGTCTTTAAAAATACAAAACTCACTTTAAAAATGTAAAAGCTCACTGGCCCAGGGTCAGATTTGTCCTGTGGGCCATAGTTTGCAGACCCCTGGGCTATAAGGAACCTTGTTCAGATAACTTAGTTCAATCATTAGTTGAGTCTTAAGTATGGTCATAAGATCAGATGTTTAGAAGATCTTCAAAATGTAAGGTGAGCAGGGACTTCCCTGGCGGTACAGCGGTTGACTCTGTGCTTCCACGGCAGGGGGCTCGGGTTTGATTCCTGGTCAGGGAACTAAGATCCCACATGCTGCATGGCCAAAAAAAAAAAAAAAGAGTAAGATGAGCAGGAAAAATAAAATAGACAACAAGGCTGACCTAAGTTATACAGAAGTTATACAGAAGAAATTATTTAGAAAGTTGCATACTTTTAGATTTTAATGTGGTATCAAAGACCACAGTAAATTATTTTCCCAAGGCCACCTTGCTAATGAGGAACAGAAGCCATGTGTGATCTCTCCTTAAAGGTACTGGCTCTCAGCTTATCTAGTCTTGCTCAAAGAAGAAATTCTAGTCACTACCGAATTCTCCTTGTTACTCTGTATAGTGTATTTAAACAATATGGTTGGTTTCAAGGCTTTTATTTGAGGAAATTATTGAAAACTTGGGAACAAAGGCTGAAAACTTGGGAACAAAGGCCCTGAAAAGAAAGAAATGGTGACAGGCTATAGATGGGAAGGGGGAAGGATTTCTGGAACAGAGATTTTGCTTTAAGGTCTTTGTTTACTTTTGCAAAGTCATCTACTTATATTCCCTTTTAAAAAAATATTTATTTATTTGGTTGTTCTGGGCCTTAGTTGTGGCAGGCAGGCTCCTTAGTTGTGGCTCCAGGGCTCCTAAGTTGTGGCATGCAAACTCTTAGTTGCAGCTTGCATGTGGTATCTAGTTCCCTGACCAGGGATTGAACCCAGGCCCCCTGCATTGGGAGTGCAGTCTTACTCACTGTGCCACCAGGGAAGTCCCCCTTATATTGTTTTCTTGGAGTAAATGAGGAAGCTTAATGAAGAAATGCAATGTTAAGAGATTGCATTGAGTATCATTTGAATGAGAAATTGAAATATCACATTTTCAAAATCCATATACTGTATAGGTCTCATAGTGCTTTCTTTACTTCTTAGTACATTTAAAAACTAATAATTTTTTCCCCTTCCTTTTAAAATAGTAACATTGAGCAGTTTTGCTGTTATTTCAAAGAGCTGCCTGCTGTGGAGTTAAGGAATGGGAAGACAGCAGGAAGGCGAACGTACCATACCAGGAGCCAGGGGGACAACAACGTGTGAGTCTAAGAATATGTCTTTTCTGGCTTTGAGCTACAGAGTTAATAGGCACGTGCATTAAAAAAAAAAAGCACCAAAACAACTCTCAATTGTGTTTAAGTATCTAGCTATCAATCTTAATAATTGTTAGAATTCTTTTATTTCTATTTACCTAGTAGGCAGGACAAATGTAGCACTCCGCTTGTTGAGTCTGTGGATTTGGGCATTCTAAAATTGACATCTATGAAGAAAACACAGTTCTAGGTATAGACCGGTGTGAATATCATTAGTCTCTGTGAATTGATTTGTCTGGTAGGGTTAGGTAAACCTGTCTTGGATAATTACATTAATTTGTAGTTATCAAATTAATTACAGAGCAGTACTGTCAATTTTTAGCTTATATGGAAGGTTGACAAGTGATTATTGAGAACCAAACCAATATATATTCAAATTCAGTGCAGCCACGTTCTCTTTGGGGTTCAGAAAGATTTATCATATTATCATGACCGTAAGGGGTATCTTAACATTACTGAAATAGGGCTACGATTTATCATCTGTATGTATTTTAACGTAATGTTTTCCCTGCCTGCCCATCCCTGCTCCCACACACCCCATCCCCACACATTCTGAAAAGCCGTCTTATAATCCGACAGTGTTCTGCCTAGATGCCTGAGGGAGAATAGGATAGGCTGTGTTAGAATTGTGTGTAGTGTGGAGTACGCAGTGAAGCCAGGCGTTGGAGCAGGGATGGAATGATATCACTAGAAGTGGTGTTTTAAGAGTTTACTTTGGTAGCAGCATGTAGGATGAGCTGGAACGTGCCTGCATTCAAGGAGGCTTTTCACTTTATAGTAATTGGTTAGAGGGAATAGGCATGAAATGAAGAGGAAAAAATACATGTGCACAAAAGTTCAGGGAAGAATTAGTAGTACTTGATGCATTAGTGTCATTTAGGGTTTAGTTACGAATTATAGAAATTGCCGCTGGCCATTTTAGGCAGAAAAGGAATTTACTGAAAGTCTGTTGGTGAGCTTACCATTACTGGATGCAGGGGAAATCAGGTCTGGAGTCTAGGCATCCATAAGGGTGTCCCATCAGGACCGCTGTCCGTGCTGCACCAAAGTTCCCATTGCCAGCACTGCTGGAGTTGGGTGCTGGGTCGATGCTGCTGTTACTGCTCTGCCCCTGCGCTCCTGACTGTGCTCTTTGCCACCAGAAACAGTCTGGCACTGTTCCAGCTTCAAATAGGCATACCCAGGCCGTGTACCTGAGTCCTGGCTTCAAGGGGGAGCGGGCGGGGGCTGAGAGAGCAAGTACCTGGCCTTTTCAGCTTCCACAGTAGGAGGCGGGCTTTGACTCTTAAGGTGGGGTTCCTCAAACATAGGATGAGGGTTCAGGTACTAGGAAGTAAAAAATATGATTTGTATCTGAAGAACCTACTGGATAACGGGTTGAGAAAGAAGATAGTGAGATTCTCTGTGATATCAACCAGGTATCCATGAGTATGGTAGCTGTATTGACACATACAGTCATTGAAGTTGAGGAGGTGTATAAGCTTACCTACATGCATAGAAGACCAAAACTAACAGTGACTTAAACATCCGTGGTTTATCTTCTCACATAAAAGTTGGAGGTTATCCATCTAGGTTTGTTTCACACAATCATTGGGCTCCTCTGGCTTTCTGTCCCACCAGCCCACATCATCCACAATGGTGCTGGCGCACCACCGTTTCGTCCTCATTCTAGCTGGAAGGCAGAAGGAAGGGGTGAATCAGAAGGACCACTCTTTCTCTTTAAGGGAATTTGTCAGAAGTTGGGCACACTCAAATTTTTATTTATTCCAGGCAGCTCATGTGCCAAGAAAAAAATGGAAGTTGTATTCCTGTGAGAGAAGGGGCGATTGGAGACTGAGGGGCCGTAGGGAGAGTACGGAGAGCAGGTTTAGGACACAGTGAGTTAGAAGAGACAAGAGGGCAGCCAGTAGAAAATTCCTGTTGGAACCTGGAGACAACTGAATAAAAGTGGTCATGAGAAAAATCTGGAGTTTAGATTTGGATTTGAGAGTCATTGGTATAGAGGTGAGTGTTGAAGCTTTGTGGCCAGATGGACTCTGCGGCAGAGAGGAGCAGTCACGCATCGAGGTCTGGGGAGTGCGCTCCTAGAGAGTGGCAGGAAGGAGAAAGGCAAGAGATGGAGAACGAGATTCTGTTACTTGTTTTACGGGTTTTTTGGAAACATTTCATTCTTAGGTAATTTGATTTGTAACTTATCCATTGCTTTATTTTACAAGTATGGCAGTACTTTGGCATACTCAGAGTTCACCATATAGTTAAAAAACTAGTTTTGTCTGTAATCACTGCTATTTGTATGGGTTCTGAGATGCTGTACTTAGCTGTCAGGTTGAATTCAGAAGAGACCAAACTCTTTTTATGTTTTCATTTTTTATTTGTGGATTTTAGACAGTTTGGCATTATGTATTGAAATAGCAGCCTCTCACTAATGCTGAGGGTCTCATCATCCCCTGCTCTTTTCTAGGTCTTTGGTGGAAGAGTTTAGAAAGACACTCTGTGCATTATGGCAAGGAAGCCAGACTGCATTTAGCCCAGAGTCCTTATTTTATGTTGTTTGGAAGATTATGCCGAATTTTAGGTAAGTATTATTTAATGAAGGATATTTAAAACATTAATATTAGTCTTTACACTGTTCCTGGAACAATTTCCAACAGAGTGGTGGTATTCTCAATAATGAAACCAGTGTTTTGTTTTTTAAGGAGAAGAGCAGAAGTTGGATATATCCTACTAGACAAATGTGTTTAAATAATAGACCTTAGAAAAATCTTTAACAAAAGGCAGGGCATTTTGTTGTTGTAAAAACAGAGCCCTTATAAATAACTTACGTGCTCTAGGAAAACACACTGGACAAAATTTCCTTGATTTTTTCAAAATCTTATACAGAGTAATTATCATCATACACCGTCCTGTTATTTCAGCTAAAAAAAAAAAAATCCAAATATAATCAGTAGAAAACCATGGTATTGTATTCACTGTTCTGTTCTGGTCTGGGTTCTGAAGACCTTACAAGACTGTAGTTAAGTCCATTGGGCTTCATTCGCTTTCCAGAAGGTAACACAATTAACACATCATCTCCTAATGTGGTTATAGAGTCACAGCGTTTCCCGTGTTCTTTATCTGGTCTCGCTTGAGCGGGGAAACAGCCCTGCTGTCAGAGACATCTCCCTCTTCTCCTAAGCTAGTCCTCCCCGTAGGTAACAGCAGATCTGAAGCACTACGGGTGCTTGACAGCAGCCTTCACCACCTTCTGCTGATTTTATCTTTCCGAAGCACGTCATGGTTCTTACTAGTCATGATTTTGGCAGCTTATGTACAGCCCTCTCTTTCTTTTTTAAAACCAGCACGCTCTGGTAAAACTCAGCAATACATCTTGCTTTACTGTCTCAGAGTGGTTTAGATATATTGGTAGTTTGGAAAAATGTCCAAAGGGTAACAGCTTCAAAGGACTATAATTTGTTGCCTTGCCAAAGAGTCTAGCCTTGAGGATCAGACGTAATTGACTATTGTTAACCCTGGTCTTTGTTTTGAAGGAAATTTCTTTTATATTTCATGTTATTTAAATCTCTCCTGAGAAGGAGAGAATCATTTTGTAAGAATTTTAGAATTTCCTGACTCTAAATAGGAAAGGTAGAAATGATTAAGTTACTGCTAATCACGTCTGGACTTGATATAAAATTTCTAACAATCACCTACTTAGACTCTTGATGGGGATTTAATCTTTGTGTTTGGTTATTATATAAAAATTGCTTCCATTTGTTGAATGCCTATTATGTGTCGAGCACTTTAGGTATTTTATATCTGACCTTCATTAAGAAACACAACAAAATTCCCATCAGGGTAAGAAGTGTTAGCCCCATCTGAAAGAAGACGGAACTGAGACAGAGGAGAGTAGTTTGTTCAGTTTTATACATCTAGTATGTGTTGGGACCAGAATTAGAACCCAGGTCTTCGTGGTGTTAGTCAGCGATAGACGTGTTAACAGTAATTTGTCCACGTGCCCCAGTGAGGCCCACCAACCACCTTTATACTCTTCTACTTGGTTCCCATGGTGACTCAGTTCCCTCTTCATCTAATAGAATTCTACTTTTCATCTAAATCTGCCCGTATCTCTGTTCTTTCTGGTTTCTTTAGCCCAGCTGTGAGCATGATTTAGTTTTTAGCTGCTTAATTTTACTCATTCTATTATTCCTACCAATGAAGGGAAAGAACTTTTGGAATAGGTAACCAGGTTGAGAAATTCGGATGGCGTTTCCGGAGTGATTCCTATTACATATGAACTCTTAGATTTCCTTAGAGACTGATCAGAATAGGATGTCTGTGTGTTCTTAGCAGGGCTTTCTCTTCGTTCTGTAGTAATTCAGATTGTTCCTCACTTTCATGTAATCAGAGAATAATTTTCTCTTGGTTAGCTCTAGATCTTGAGATTATATCATGAATAAAGTTTTAGTGCAGGGTCACTGCACAGTGCCCAGGTGTGAGGTAGGGTTTTCTTCTCGTAGGGTTTTCTTCTCGTAATTGTTACTCCTATTACGTGTACAGGGTAAAAGTTCTTACAACATGCCAAAGTGGAAATGCAATGGGGTCTTGAATTATGTTTGTATTTATAATCCCAAAGTAAAATTTTTTAAAGTTTAGAAAGCCCATTTTCCTTGATTAACATGTGACAGTATCTAGGGAGTGTGATACCTTGGAATAAAATAAGAGGAGCCTTGGGAGTTCCCCGGTGGCGTAGTGATTAGGATCCCGGGCTTTCACTGCTGTGGCCTGGGTTCAATCCCTGGTCGGGGAACTGAGATCCCGTAAGCTGCGCGGCATGGCCAAAGGGGGAAAAAAGTGAGGAGCCTGAAATACAATCATGCATGTAGAAGTAGGAACAACTTTCCTCTATTAAATAAATAAATAAATGCAGGAAAAAAGTACCCTAAATGTAATCAACAGCTTTGGACATAGAAATCATCAGAGCTATTCTTTCTCTTTTCCCACCCAAACCAAAAGCCAGTCACTTAGCAGGGAAACTGTTCCTGAGTTTGAACTTCCCAGCAGACATATACCTACTTGCCACACTTCTTATGGCTTCCTAGCATGCCCAGCTTTTCCTGTCCTTTCTTTTTTCTTTTTTGCGGTACGCGGGCCTCTCACTGTTGTGGCCTCTCCTGCTGTGGAGCACAGGCTCTGGACGTGCAGGCTCAGCCTTCCATACCTGTAAAAATGTAGGCAGTAGTCTTTCCTATCGATAATTTTATGAATGTACTTTAGATATCATTGCTGGATTTATCTACATAAACCTCTGTTACCTTCCAACTATACCAGCTTAATTTTTTGTCAGATTTCATTACTGTTCACTTGTCATTGATCTGTATTAGTAGAAGAATTCCATAGAATTTCCTGACTGAATATAGTATAAGAAGTAACCTCAGAATATGTTGCTGTATATATTAAAGTTTTAGGCTAGAGCATAATTATAAGTCAATGCGTTTTAAAGTTTTTATTTATTTAAAAAATCTCTTGAATCAGAGATTAGGATGCAAGTACAGAATGCTATACATCTTTAACTCTTTAGATAAAGTTTTTCTTCCTTTCAGCCAGTGTTTAAAAATTAGTATCTTTCAGTCTAAAGATTTAGTTTTAAATTCCTTATTTCTTATAATGGTGGTTTAGACCTAGTTTTCTGGAGCAGGTTAAGATGTGAGATTTTAACATTTGAGCATCTTCTAGAGAGGCCGTGTGGGAAATGGGAAGATTCACAGTCCATCCAGGAGACATGTTACTCTCCTGTTGCAGGACTTCAGGCAGGTCACACAACCCCTTTTTTGCCCCTCAGTTTTCCTCTTAAGTGAGGTCAGTTGAGATCACTAGAAGTCCAGTTAGCTCTACTACTCTGTGTTTTCAGACTTGTTTTTCAGTAGTGGAATTCTGTCTGGAAGGTGCTTTTACATGTAAAACAAGGAGGAAGTGAGGAGGAAGAATCAGGGCGCCTCGCTGTGCTCTGAGCGCAGGGCTGTGGCCCAACACTTTGCCCTCCTGCCTGTTTGGCTGGGCAGGCGGAGCCTCACAGTGACTGTTTCTGTTTGCTTCAAGGGGCTATCAGCAGCAGGACGCTCATGAGTTCATGCGCTACCTGTTAGACCACCTGCACTTGGAACTCCAGGGCGGTTTCAACGGTATTTCCCGCTCATCAATTCTGCAAGAGAATTCTACTCTGTCTGCAAGTAACAAATGTTGCATGTAAGATTTAGTTTCCTTTTGTTTTCTGGGAAGACCTCAGATTGCTACTGGTGTTCTTGTTTATTAGATTTATAATGGAAGGTGGGAAGTTTTCTGGACCTTTGCTGAAACTTTTGTGCACTTGAACTTTGTGACCAAGGGGACTAGCACATGCCTCCTGCTTCCAGATCGAAGGCATCTTGTACTTGCATCCAGGTGTAGTTCTAATCGTTATTTGCTATAGATTATTTTTAAACTTGAAAAAATAGAAAACATTTGTACAATTTAACACTTAAAAATTTTCCTCCAACTGTATTGAATAATGTATGGGAGACAGTTTTCATATACTAAAATAATTGCATTTGTTCACTAATAACAGGCTTAAAATATTTTGAACGTGAATTTTTCTAAAGCCTCATTTGGACTTCAATTTTCCAAAAATATGTCTGTTCTTTAATCAAATTGAGGCATTCGTAACTTTTCAGAATTTTTTTTTTTGCCTCTCAGTATGAACAAAACAAACCTTTTGGGTTGCTTTCCCAGGTACTGATACCCCAAAATATACATTGAGAGCAGAATGTTTATTTTGCTGAGGGAGAGAAAATTGACTTTGATTTCAGCTTGGATCGTGGTTAGTTGTCTCCTTTTGTTCAAATTTTGGGAAAAGTTTCATATTGACCTATGCAGGGAAGGGATTATGAGACGAACTCCCCAAAGAAAGAAGAAAAGAGTAAGTTATATATAGGGTTTGCTGTAGTATATTGCCTGACAGTTCGTAAATCGGATTTTGTGTAAGATAAGGTCTTTTTAATGACAGAGCGGTCTCACAGCCAATCTGACTGTATCAGAGATGGGCAATCAATATGAATTGCCATACTTTTTTAAATGTTTGAACCTAGGTCCTAGGAGCTGTGGTTCAAATTAGAATCCAGTACAGAAAGGGAAGGACCTGTGATCTGGTAGAAATGTTCTTGCTGCTAGCACCCAATCAAACATAGTATTAAATGAAAAATTCTGGTTTGTATTTTAGGATGATATATTCATACACAAAGGATATTGAGCTGGGCTCTATGAAGGATAGTCTGTGTGAAGTGAGAGGATATATGTCTTTATTATTTTATTTGATGCCCAGGGCACCCTTAGGGAATCACATTGTGTGATATAAGATGTTCTTTTAGTAACTAACTAATGAGTTTTCAGTATTAATCCATACCCTTTCATGATATTTTAAATAATAGTAATTTTAAGTTCCAGTAGTGAGTTAGGAACATAAAATTATTAAGTATTCAAAACTCAGGCTCCTTTATATTCCCTTAAATTCACTGGAGGATGCATTTCAGGATGTAAGGATCATATTTGCTAAAACTACAAAAAAAAAAGGTCTCCTGTATTTGTATTTATTCGTATAAACACACTGAACCCTACTGAAGGTGGGGGTGAGGATGGTAGAAATAAATGGCGGATGTGTTCTTTTTAACACATAGAAAATCATGAGTGCCAATATAAAGGAACTTTGCAGCATAATAGCCTGTCCAACTAGCCAATATTTAAATTCTCTCGTTGTGTAGTTATGATAAATGGAACAGTGATTTTGAAATAATTTGTGAATCTTGTTTTAAGTCATTGTATAATGACTAAGCTTAATGCCATACACATCAGATAGCCAAGAATTCACTAGTATCTTTTTCTCAGAGGAAGAAATTACAAAGGAAGAAGTACATTGAGTTTAAATGTACTGCTTTTTAATAAAGCAGTTTCCATTTTAATTAAAGGCAGCAGTGTGTGTGAACATCAGTATAAAAGGGTCAGTCATAGTCCCTTTACTTTTCAGTAGATTTTTTTTGGGGGGTGGTATATCCTTTGTGATACAGATATTAAATCTAAAACCTGAAATGGCCATTATATCCTACAGTTCCCATTGTATCTTCCCTTTGTAATTTACTAAAGCCATGTGTATCCTATGAACAACTTAAAAGAAACATACTGTAGCTTTTTTGTTTTTTGCCAGTAAGGAAGGAAGCCCTTTCATAGAAAAGAAAGCAAACTTTTAAAATAATAGAATTGCTCAGGTAAGTTTTGTCTGTCTCATCATTGCAGTAGGTCTAATTTGGAGCAACTTGAAGTACGGTTCAGTGTATTAGGAGTACTATTGACTACAAGTGACAGAAACCACCTCAAATTGCTATTAGCGAAAAAGAGCAATATACTGGCTCAAGTAACTGCATAAGTGCACAAAAGTTATTATCTGTGTTCACTGGAGTACTGTTAATGACAGCACACAAATGAACCTCAGTATCCATTAATACTTTTGTTTTTATTCTGATTCATCTTTATTTGTTCTGTTGACAATTTTATGTGGGTTCCTGTTGTTGCAGTGAAACCCAAAGCCATTTTGGGGTGGTTTTTTTTGCGGTACATGGGCCTCTCCCGTTGTGGAGCACAGGCTCCGGATGCGCAGGCTCAGCGGCCATGGCTCACGGGCCCAGCCGTTCCGCGGCATGTGGGATCTTCCCGGACCGGGGCACGAACCTGTATCCCCTGCATCGGCAGGCGGACTCCCAACCACTGCGCCACCAGGGAAGCCCGCCATTTTGGTTTTTAAAATAATATTTTTTTATTGAAGTATAGTTGATTTACCCATTAATATTATATATTAGTTCAATTAAGAGAAGGAGCATAGTGTCCACAGCAGGTGCTCAGGTCAGGCCAGCTGTGTGAACTTGGGCCAAGTTATTTAACCTATGAACCTCAGCTTCCTGGTCTGCAAAATGGGGATGATCTTATCTACCTCAGAGTTGCTGTGAGGATTAATTGATTTACATGGAAAGTACCTAGAATGGAGCCTGGCATGTAAGTGCCAAATAATATAAGTGCTTGCTAATCATGCTGTCACTGGTGCACTTTCTCAGCTGTTCTTGTGCATTCTCTGTCCATACCGTGGCAGGCTGTGCACCTGTGAGTTACATGTCCAAGATACTTAGGAAAGAAAAGCAGAAGGCAGGTATGATCCTGATTATTGTTATAAAAGATGCTTACAACACTCTAAGGTCTTTCTTTTTGCTAAGCACTTGTCTAAAAGCACTGTAGGTATATTCCCATTTCATTGTCACCAGGCCTCTGAGGTAGATAGATGTTATGCCTGTTTCACATTTGATGAAGCTGAGGCACAGAGAGGTTAAGTAATATTAGGACAGTTGGTTTCTTATTGTTCTTAAAGTGCTGTACATATTTTTTTATCTCCACAAGGGAATTATTATATTGTTTTAAGTGAGCTTTTTAAAAGGCTTGTTGATAGTAAGATCCAGCACTTCAAATGTGAAGTCATATCTCCACCAGTGATTACTAAATTTGTTTACCTCATTTTCCCCAAATACGACCATCTAAAAAAACCTGAAACTATCTTTGATCAAGGTTGTTGTTCAAAGTAAAGTAATTGAGAGTGCTCCCCATAATATGAGAAGTCTTGCAAAGGGTCCAATCTAAGGCAGTTCCCTCTTTTCTGAGGGGTATAATTGAGGGAAAGGGGTCCTGTTGCCCTGAGTACAGACAGGCACGTACGTGATCTGTTAGTAATGGCAAATGTTCAGTGTTTGTTAGGAACTTTTGTACAAAGTAGTGGGTTTGGGAGAGGAGCTGGGGGAAGGACAGTGGCTTAAACCTTTTATTTGGTATACATCTATATATAGCTTCAAAATTTTTGTTATAATTTAAATTAATAAATGATATATACACACACACACACACACACCCCAGAGCCACCTCCACGTATGTATTTTAGTTTTTTACTGAGATGTTTTCCTGTGTGATTTTCTCTAGAAATGGAGCGTCTACAGTTGTCACGGCTATATTCGGAGGCATTCTCCAAAATGAGGTTAACTGCCTCATATGTGGGACAGAATCTAGAAAGTTTGATCCATTCCTAGGTAAGACATATTTGGCATATGGAGATACGATATTGTATTAAAATAATAACTGTAATGTTTCCTTTGAAAACTAAGACAGTAAAGAGATAAATCCTTAAAAATACATCAATTTTTGAAATTATTTTTTGAATGTGGTTATATGCCTTTAACAGTTGTTTTCCTGTTTCCTTTTAAGACCTTTCATTAGATATTCCAAGTCAGTTCAGAAATAAACGCTCTAAGAATCAAGAAAATGGACCAGTTTGCTCATTACGAGGTAAAGATACTTTGATGTTCTAGATTTTTTCCCCCTTGAAATACCTAATGATTGTTGTAATTAATTTGCGTTATAACTTAACAAAAGTCAAACCTGAATGTCTCTTCTTGTACAAAAAAATTCTGTTTAGCAAGAATGCCTGCCAGAGATACTGACCTGCCAGGTGAAACATATTTCTCACCTTTCTCCTCTTTTTAAAACTAGTTTAAAATTGAAAGTTTGTAACAAAACTTTTTCTGATCTAATGAAATAGAATTTATTCTATGGATATTCCACTAGTAGCCAGAGGAAGAAAGAACCTCAGGAAAGTTTTATAAATTATGGTGTCTTTCACTCTTTTGTATGACTAATAATTTGAGAGCTCTCTTGATGACATAACTGTTGGCTAAGCCTGAGGCCTTGCTTTTAATTGCAAGATACAAATTCACATTTACTTTCAGAGATTTCTGAACAGATTTTTTCCTTGATGAGTATTAACTACTTTAGTCAAGGCAGAAGACCTGTCCTTGACCAACCACTAAAATGACTAATCGTTCTTTTTAGTCATAGAAAGAAGAAACTAGGATAGAAAAAAGAAAGAGGATTAGTATGTGTTCTGTCATTAAGTACCTCTATAGTGAAGGCAAATAAAGTTTCTACCCTGAATTACATGTTCACTAAACGTTTTAGGGAGTACTGTCAAAGAGTTTTAGGTAGTATTGTCATAATGATTAATATACATATAATGTAAATTTTTCTTACAAAACAGAAGATTCTGTTGGTCTAAAACTGTACTGTCCAATATGCAACCATGAAGTCACATGTGCCTATTTAAATCAATCAAAGTGAAATTTCAAATTCCGTTGCTCAGTTATACTAGCCACACTTAGAGTGCTTGGGAGCCACCTGGGGCCAGTGGCTACTGTAGTGGTCAGCACAGGTGCAGAACATTTCCACTGTTGCAGAAAGTTCTACTGGACGGTGCTGCTGTAGAAGCAAATTATCCTATAAAATGGATATGAAAACACGTTGTAGATGCTTTTAGTTTGTTCTCCACCTATACAACAGTGTTGATTGTCTCTTTTGAACAGGAGTACAGAAGAAATTTAAGGAAGCCCCATCCATGCCACTTCCCTCTAAAATATGTGGCTCTAGTATGTTTCTCTAAAACTGTTTTTGGCCTATTTGAGATTAAGAAAATATCACAGTATACTTGATAGCAAGTGTCTGTCAGATCATTTTCCCTTTATATTTATGGCATATGAATACAGGCTAACTTAAGCATAAAACAAATATTATTTGATCATTTATTATTTGATCATTTAGAGGGGAAATCAGTGAAAGTTAAAGGAATTAGCCTCAAATTATATAATCTAAATTAGATTGACTTCATCTTAAAATTTCAATAACACTAATAATATTAATGTAGTAAAAAATACTGTTCCTTAATATATATATCTGGGTATCTATTTGAATCATAATTCCTCATGTTAAACAAAACCGTTAGTCCAGATGATTTTTGACTGATTGATTGGAAGACCCAGAGACACTCATTTGTTCAGGTTTCTTCCCTCCTTCCTTCAGTGCTGATTCCCCCCACCCCTCCTGAATTGGTCATACATGGTTCTTATTGCCTCTGTAACATTTCAGTTAAACTTAATGCCCTAATATGAGAGATGTTCCTTTCTTGAGACCATCCAGGAGAGTGTATGACACAGCTTACTTAGGTGGTTGACTGGTACTATAAACAAGAATAGTGGCAAATGGAATTTGCCTCATATCCCAAGTAGTATTTTTCTTGCCTCCTTGAAATCTGATAAAGATCGGTATTAGCATCAGGGGGCCCAGACCATCCTGAGGTGTTGAGGGTTTGGCTAGAAACATGTTTCCTGTATTCTCAGCTGGCTTTCCTTTGAATTCTCAGACTTCATTTTGTTAAAGAGCTTACTGTCAGCTTTAGAATTTCTAAACCATGCAGTATCTGCGAAATGCAACAAAACGAGATTTTCAGACGATGCTGGTGGTTTTCAAGAAGGCATCTAGTAAAGGACCCAGAGGGCTAGAAAAATTTCCAGATGAAAAGGCAGCATATTTCAGAGACTTTCACAAGGTAACTGAACAGTACAACATCAAAAATATAACCAGGCTGCCTCGAGAGACAAAGAAGCACATGCAGTGGCAATTATCTTTCATGATGAAGCATCAACGACATTTGCCTGTGAGGGCTCAACTTCTGCTTAAGAATGAGGGAGAGGCTGGAGACAAGATGGTGGAGTAGAAGGACTTGAGCTCACCTCCTCTCACAAAAACACCAAATCACAACTGCTGAACAACCATCAACAAAAAAGACTCGAACCTACCAAAAAGATATTCTACACCCAAAGACAAAGAAGAAGCCACAATGAGACAGTAGGAGGGGCACTTCTACAATATAATCAAATCCCATATCTGGCAGGTGGGTGACCTACAACCTGGAAAATAATTATATCATAGAGATTCCCACAGGAGTGAGAGTTCTGAGCCCAATATCAGGCTTCCCAGCCTTGGGGTCTGGAATCAGGAGAAGGAGTCCCCAGAGCATTTGGATTTGAAGGCCAGGGGGGCTTGAGTGCAGGAGCTCCATAGGACTGGAGGAAACAGAGACTCCACCCTTGGAGGGCACACACAAGGTTTCACATGCACTGGGACCCAGGGCAAAGCAGTCATAGGAGCCTGGGTCAGACCTACCTGAGGGTCTTGGAAGGTCTCCTGGGGATGTGGGGTTTGACTGTGGCTCACTGTGGGGACAAGGACACTGGTGGCAGACGCCCCAGGGAATACTCAATTGGTGTGAGCTCTCCTGGAGGTCACCATTTTGGCAAAGAGACCTGACCCCACCCAACAGCCTACAGGCTTCAGTGCTGGCACACTTCAGGCCAACCAACCAGCAGGGTGGGAACACAGCCCCACCCGTCATCAGACAGGCTGCCTAAAGTCATCCAGAGCCAACAGCCACCTATAAATACACCTCCTGAGATGGCCCTGCCCACCAGAGGGACAAGACCCAGCTCCACCCACCAGGGGGCGGACACCAGCCCCTCCCACCAAGAAGCCTGCACAAGCCCCTGGACCAACCTCACCCACCAGGGGGCAGACACCAGAACCAAGAAGAATTAACACTCCTGCAGCCTGGGGAATGGAGACCTCAAACACACAAAGTTAGATAAAATGACATCACAAAGAAATATGTTCCAGGTGAAAGAACAAGATAAACCCCCAGAAGAACAACTAAATGAAGTGGAGCTAGGCAATCTACTTAAAAAAAATTCAGAGTAATAACAGTAAAGTTGATCCAAGATCTCGGAAACAGAATGGAGGCACAGACCAAGAGGATACAAGGAATGTTTAACAAAGAGCTAGAAGCTTTAAAGAACAAACAAGATGAACAATACAATAACCTAAATGAAAAATACACTAGAAGGAATCAGTGGTAGAATAAATGAGGCAGAAGAACGAACAAGTGGGCTGGAAAACAGACTGGTGGAAATCACTGCTGTGGAACAGAATAAAGAAAGAAGAATGAAAAGAAATGAGGACAGTCTAAGAGACCTCCAGGATAACATTAAACATACCAACATTCGCATGATATGGGTCCCAGAAGGAGAACAGAGAAAGGGCCTGAGAAAATACTTGAAGAGAGATAATAGCCAAAAACTTCCCTAACATGGGAAAGGAAACACACAGTCAAGTCCAGGAAGTGCAGAGAATCCCATACAGGATAAACCCAAGGAGGAACACACCAAGACACATATTAATCAAATTGACAAAAATTAAAGACAAAAAGAAAATATTAAAAACAGCAAGTGAAAAGCAACAAATAACATACAAGGGAACCCCATACGGTTATCAGCTGATTTTTCAGCAGAAACTCTGCAGGCCAGAAGGGAGTGGCATGATATACTTAAAGTGATGAAAGGGAAAAACCTACAACCAAGAATACTCAACCCAGCAGTGCTCTCGTTCCTATTCAACAGAGAAATCAAAAGCTTTACAGACAAGCAAAAGCTAAGAGAATTCAGCACCACCAGTTTTATGACAAATGCGAAGGGAACTTCTCTAGGTGGAAAAGGCCACAGCTAGAAATTTATGAATGGGAAAGCTCACCAATAAAGGTAAACATATAGTAAGGGTAGGAAATCATCAAACCACAAATATGATATCAAAATCAGCAATTGTGAGGAGAGTACAAATGCATTTGAAATTAAGAGACCAGCAACTTAATCCTGTGTGTGTGTGTATATATATATATATATATATATATATATAGACTGTTATATCAAAACCTCAATGTAGCTGCAAACCAAAAATCTATAACAGACACACGAAAAAGAAAAAGCAGTCCAAACACAACACTAAAGATAGTCATCAAATCACAAGAGAACAAAAGAGGAAGGGAAGAAAAAAGACCTACAAAAACAAATCCAAAACAATTAACAAAATGGCAATAAGAACATACTGATAATTACCTTAAACATAAACAGATTAAATGCTCAAACCAAAAGACATAGATTGGCTGAATAGATACAAAAACAAGACCCATATATAAAAACAAGACCCATATATATGCTGTCCACAAAAGACCCACTTCAAATCTAGGGACACATACAGACTGAAAGTGAGGACATGGAAAAAGCTATTCCATGCAAATGGAAATCAAAAGAAAGCTGGAGTAGCAATACTCATATCAGACAAAATAGACTTTAAAACACTGTTACAAGAGACAAAGAAGGACATTATAAAATGATCAAGGAATCAATCCAAGAAGATATAACAATTGTAAATATATATATATATATATATATGCACTCAACATAGGAGCACCTCAATATATAAAGCAAATGCTAATAGCCATAAAAGGAGAACTCAACAGTAACACAATAATAGTGGGGGACTTTAACTCCCCACTTACATCAATGGACAGATCATGCAGACAAAAAATAAATAAGGAAACACAGGTCTTAAATGACACATTAGACCAGATGGATTGACATTTATAGAACATTCCATCCGAAAGCAGCAGAATACACCTTCTCAAGTGCACATGGAACATTCTCCAGGATAGATCACATGTTGGGCAACAAAGCAAGCCTTGGTAAATTAAAAAAAACTGAAATCATATCAAGCTTCTTTTCTGACCACAATGCTGTAAGATTATAAATCAACTACAAGGAAAAAAACTAAAAAAACAAACATATGGAGGCTAAACAGTATGCTATCAAATAACCAATGGATCACTGAAGAAATCAAATGAAAATGAAAGCCAAGATGATAAAAAACTTATGGGACACAGCAAAAGCAGTTCTAAAAGGGAAGTTTATAGCAAGACAATCTTACCTTAGGAAACAAGAAAAATCTCAAGTAAACAACCTAACCTTACACCCAAAGCAACTAGAGAAAGAGGAACAAACAAAACCCAAAGTTAGTAGAAGAAAAGAAATCATAAAGATCAAGGCAGAAATAAATGAAATAGAGATGAAGAAAATAACAGAAAAGATCAAGGAAACTAAAAGCTGGTTCTTTGAGAAGATAAGCAAAATTGATAAACCTTCAGCCAGACTCATCAAGAAGAAAAGGGAGAGGGCTCAAAAAAATAATAAAACTAGAAATGAAAAAGAAGTTACAGTGGACACCATAGAAATACAAAGGATCATAAGAGACAAGCAACTATGTGCCAATAAAATGGACAACCTAGAAGAAATGGACAAATTCTTAGAAAGGTACAAACTTCCAAGATTGAACCAGGAAGAAACAGAAAATATGAACAGATCTATCATAAGCACCAAAATTGAAACTCTGATTTTAAAACTTCCAACAAACGAAAGTCCAGGACCAGATGGCTTCACAGGCAAAGTCTATCAAACATTTAGAGAAGAGTTAACACCTATCCTTGTAAAACTATTCCAAAATACTGCAGAGGAAGGAACACTCCCAAACTCATTCTATGAGGCCACCATCACCCTGATAACCAAAACCAGACAAAGGTACCACAAAAAAGAAACTTACAGGCTAATATCACGGATGAACATAGCTGCAAAAATCCTCAACAAAATACTAGCAAGCCAAATCCAACAATACATTAAAAGGGTCATACACCATGATCAAGTGGGATTTATCCCTGGGATGCAAGGATTTTTCAATATTCTCAAATCAATCAGTGTGATATATACCACATTAACAAATTGAAGAATAAAAACCATATGATCGTCTCAAGAGATGCAGAAATAGCTTTTGACAAAATTCCAACACCCATTTATGATAAAAGCTCTTGAAAGTGGGCCTAGAGGGAACCTACCTCAACATAATAAAAGCCATATATGACAAACCCACAGCTAACATCACACTCAATGGTGAAAAGCTGAAAGCATTTCCTCTAAGATCAGGAACGAGACAAGGATGTCCACTCTCCCCACTTTTATTCAACATAGTTTTGGAAGTCTTAGCCATGGCAATCAGAGAAGAAAAAGAAATAAAAGGAATCCAAATTGGAAAAGAAGAAGTAAAACTGTCACTGTTTGCAGATGACATACTACGCATAGAAAATACTAAAGATGCTACCAGAAAACTACTAAAGCTCTTCAGTGAATTTGGTAAAGTTGCAGGATACAAAATTAATACACAGAAATCTCTTGCATTCCTATACACTAACAACCAAAGATCAGAAACAGAAACTAAGGAAACAATCCCATTTACCATCACATCAAAAAGAACCAAGTACCTAGGAATAAACCTACCTGAGGAGGCAAAAGACCTATACTCGAAAAACTGTAAGACAATGATGAAAGAAACTGAACATGACACAAACAGATGGAAAGATATACCACATTCTGGGATTGGAAGAATCAGTATTATCAAAATGACTATACTACCCAAAGCAATCTACAGATTCAATGCAATCTCTATTAAATTACCAATGGCATTTTTTACAGAACTAGAACAAAAAATTTTACAATTTTAATGCAATCACAAATGACCCCAAATAGCCAAAGCAGTCCTGAGAAAGAAAAACGGAACTGGCCTCAAAACAAATATAGATCAATGGAACAGGATAGAAAGTCCAGAGATAAACTCATGCACCTATGGTCAACTAATCTATGACAGAGGAGGCAAGAAAATACAATGGAAAAAAGATAGTCTCTTCAATAAGTGGTGCTGGAAAAACTGGACAGCTATGTGTAAAAGAATGAAACTAGAATATTCTCTAACACCATACACAAAAATAAAATGGATTAAAGACCTAAATGTAAGACTGGATACTGTAAAACTCTTAGAGGAAAACATAGGCAGGACACTCTTTGACATAAACGGCAACAAAATCCTTTTGGATCCACCTCCTACAGTAATGAAAACAAAAATAAACAAATGGGACCTAATTAAACTTAACACCTTCAGCACAGCAAAGGAAACCATAAAGAAAACAAAAAAAGACAACCCTCAGAATGGGAGAAGATATTTGCAAATGAAGCAACTGACAAGTGATTAATCTTCAAAATATACAAACAGCTCATGCAGCTCAATAACAAAACACCAAACAACCCAATCAAAACATGGGCAGAAGACCTAAATAGACATTTCTCCAAAGAAGACATACAGATGGCCAAAAAGCACATGAAAAGATGCTTACATCACTAATTATTAGAGAAATGCAAATCAAAACTACAGTGAGGTAGAATGGCCATCATCAGAAAGTCTACAAACAATAAATGCTGGAGAGAGTGTGGAGAAAAGGGAACACTCTTGCACTGTTGGTAGGGATGTAAATTGGTTACAACCATTATGAACAACAGTATGGAGGTTCCTTAAAAAAGTAAACTAGAACTACCATATGACCAGCAATCCCACTCCTGGGCATATATCTGGAGAAAACCATAATTTGAGAAGATATATGCACCCCAATGTTCACTGCAGCACTATTTACCATAGCCAGGACATGGAAGCAACCTAAATGTCCATTGACAGAGGAGTGGATAAAGAAGATGTGGTATATATATACAATGGAATATTACGCAGCCATAAAAAATAATGCCATTTACAGTAACACGGATGGACTTAGAGATTATCATACTAAGTGAAGTAAGCCAACAGAGAAAGACCAATACCATATATTGCTTATATGTGGAATCTAAAAAAAAAACGATACTAATGGATTTATATACCAAACAGAAATAGGCCCACAGACATAGAAAACAAACTTAAGGTTACCAAAGGGGAAAGCAGGGCAGGGGATAAATTATAATAGGGGTTTGGGATTAACATATACACACTACTATATATAAAATAGATAACCAACAAGGTCCTACTGTATAGCACAGGGAACTATACTCAATATTTTGTAATAACCTATAAGGGAAAGGAATCTGAAAAAATCGATATATGCGTATGTATAACTGAATCACTTCGCTGTGCACCTGAAACCCAGACAGTATTGTAAATCAAATACACTTTAGTAAAAAATAAACAAATAAGTAGCTTACATCAGCTTTAAAAACTATATGATGGGGTGTGGTAACGCTTCATTCTCTTTTTGTTTACCACTAATATCAATTAAGGGCAGTCATTTTTCTTGGACAGTCCATAGTGTGATGAATTTTAGTTGAGGAATACACATTTGTTTATTAAATGGGGATGGAGATGTGTGATTACCTGAGAAGTCTTGCTTTTACATGCTTAGACATCTAGTTGGCTAGAATTACTTATGTGCTTTTTGGATCTGTAATTGTTAAGGTTAGTTTTCATTTAAAAAGGAAAGGTGATGGTGAGAAAGACCACTGTCATTTGAAATCATTTAACTGAAAGGGTGTATGGGAGGCTAAAATAACCCCATGTCTAAACCCTAACAAAGATACCATCTGAAAGGAAAAAAAATGTAGCTTTATCTTACTAATACTATAAAGAATCTTAAATAAAATGTTAGCACATAGAGTCCAGTAGTGTCCTGAAACAGTAATATACAGAGATCAAGTAGGATTTATTTCAATAGTGCAAGACTGATTTAATATTAGAAAGTATAATTTGTTGGGAGAAGAAAAATCAAAATGCCCAAATAGGTTTTGATAAAATTGCAAATTCATGACTGATTAAAAGAAGAAAAAAAAAGCCCTATTATTATAGGAATAGACATGTTCTTAACTTGTTGAGGATTATCTATCAAAAGCTGCCAGTGATCATCACAGTTAATAGTGAAGCACTAATGACTTTCCATTACAGTCAGGAATCAGCCAGGAGGACTGCTGCTGTGGGACAAGGCAGTAGACAAGGAAAAGAAATAAGTAGTGAAGAGGAAAGACCAAATTATTACATACCTAGAACATTTCAAGAGAATCAGTTGGAAATTATGAAAGAATGTTTAGCCCTAGCTATCTCTGGAACGCAGGAGACCTGCTTTCCTAGCCCTCAGTTAACAAAAAACACACACAGATATTGATTTGATAAATAAATGCTTAATGTGGAGCTAAAAAGCTTAGTCAGATGGCCAAATAGAAAATAGGCAAAAACCAACTGCTTTCTTATACATAGCAAAAGATCCTATTCACAGTTGTATTAAAAACTCAAAAGTACTTGAGGATAAATTTATTGAGAAATATGCAAGACCTAGATGAAGAAATTATAAAAGGACAGAAAAAACTAGAATTAACAGAGCCATGTCATATTCTTGGATGGGAAGACCCAGTATGACAGGGATGTCGTTTTCCCCCAAATTACTTCTTACATTTATTCTAATTAGTTCAGAAGTTCTTCTATAAGCAGATACTCTTAAGAGGAGCTAAAAAAGTTTTAAAACAAAAATAATGGAGCAGGACAGAGATGACATAGGTAGTGTCCTGGAAGTACTATGTATATGGGAATTAACTAAATGGCAAAGGAGACACTTCAAATTAGTGGAGAAAATAAGAAATTACTATAGGTTGTATTAGTGTAAATGAAAATTTATGTGGGAATCATTAATTTCATTCCTAACTCATATGTTTTCCCAGATTAATTTGAGACTTCAAGATTTAGTGTGAAAAATAAAACCACAAGGGCATTATAGTAAAACATCTTTTTGATCATGTTGTAGGAGAGAGCTTTGTAAGTATATCATGAAGGCTAGAAATTCATAAATTTAACTGTATAATGGTAAAAGATACCATAAACAAAGTAGAAAAGATGATAAACTTGAAACTAATATTTGTAACATATAGAAAAAAAGTACACGGGCAAAATATATGAATAAGAGAAATGCACATGGTCAATTTAACATCTGGAAAAATACTAAGTCTCATTTATATTCAAGAAAGTGTAAGTAAAGCAAAATTAGTCAAGATGATAAAGACAGATAATATACACTGTTAGTGAAAGTTTCGTAAGGTGGGCACTCTCATATATTGCTGTTAGGAGTATAAATTGGTACAGTCATTTTTGGAGGGTAGTGATCACCATTATTAATGGGCTTTTTTTTTAGACATAGTAATTTCATTTGTGAACGTGGACAGTAACATATGTAAAAGATATTCATGGAAACATTGCTATTGCAAAAAATCAGAAATAACTTATGTGTCCACCAGTAGGGCATTGGTTTAATACACTGTGCTATGTAACATTTAAGAAAGATAAAACTGATCAACAGCTAGGCCACAGAAAGAAAGCTACAAAATACTGTAGAGTCAAACACTATCCATGGAAGTATATATATAGAATTATTCCATGAATTCTTCCATTTTATAATATTAAAAAAATTCTTGAGCAGTGTACACCTGTTCACAGTGACTATCTTAGTGGGTAGTGGGATTCAGAAAGAAATGGAACTGGGACTATTTTTCATCTCTTTTATATTGTTTGAGTTTTTTAACTTAATGTATCACCTTTATATATTTGTTTTGGGGGAGTAAAACAAAATGTGGATTATTTATGCATACTTCCCAATTACTGCTTTGTTTAATTTATATAGTGTATAAAGTGATCTAGTAACTTCAACAAATCAGTGTTATTCCCTGCTCTCTACAGAATGCTGTTTAACAGTCGATGTAATGAGTTAGACTGACATTTATGAAATATATGCCCTGAAACCTTTAAGAATCTTAGGAGTTTTAGAAGCCACCTTGGCATGCATACACACACACACACACACACATACACATATATATATGGCATATATATATACACACACACACAAACACACACACATATATTTTTCCCTCATGAAACGCAGTAAAGTAGAAATGAAAACGTTAAGCTGTTTTCTCAGATCCTTAATGAAGGTAAGTAGAGAACAACAAAACTTGGCTGAGTTGTGAGTGATGGGTGCCTAGTAGACTGGTCACCGGCCATGTGACTCAGTTCTACATGTGAGCTCTGACGTGAGATTCATGTTCATGCTGCTGCAGAATATTACACTGTAGTACATTTCGGGGTCATTCAGACTTTTCAAATAGTTAAGATGGCAGTTGTCAGATCTGTGAATGTCAAGGAGATGCTGTATCTAGGCAGTCCTCCTTTTAAAGAAATGTTTGTGTGCATATGTTTCAAACAAAAAAAAGCAAAATTCTTTGTATGTTTATTGTAGAATTTGGGGACAATTCAAAAGAGCACAAAGAGGAAAAGAAACATCCCTTCTAAACTTATTTCCAGAAATACCATGGTTAAGGATATTTTAACTTAAAAACTCCTTTAAAAGCTGCTTTATATAAAGGCAGCACTTGGAACTTTAGAATTGTTGTGAGTTATTATTTTTTTAACCCATAGAAGCCATTACACATAGGCCTTAACTTTTCAGGAGAACTAAAGAAGCTTTTTTAAACCCATAGGGAGGTGATTGTGGTAGTGGGGGTAGTTCTTTACAAATCCAGCAAGGATTTATAATGTCGTTTCTTCACTGAAACTACTCCCTAGAGGCTGCCCTTGGCACAGCAGTTTCCTGGCCTGTCATTGTCTGGGGACAGCCCCAGGTGTGGGCTTCCTGTGCCTGTGGCAGCGCCAGGGAGAGTTGGGAGAACAGAGAGAGAGAGAGAGGGCTCTGAGAGGCAGCTGGGGCCACCGTTTTTAAAACTGAGTGTTGGAAAAACTAGGCTCAGCTTTTATTGCTTGCGTGTGAATCGTCTGATGGGCTTTTCATGGCTTCTGTTCCATTTTGGTTTATCATGTACGGCCTCACATGAAAAGGAGGCAACTCTGCACTATCTTGTACATAAGTCAGTTGTGGGACCACTTACTTGGTGGTCACCCCATAAGTTTAAGCCTCTCAAAAAGTCAGGGAGGAAGAAAAATACAAAGGAAGAAAATGTTGGAAAGCAAAAAGATGCTGGAGGAAGGAAGGTGAAACTGTGTTGGGGAGAAGAAAAGGACTGGACGGTTGCTAGAGGGAGGGGCTTTGTTTTCAGAAAAGGAGCAGGATGATGCAGGGCCAAGGCCAGATGCTGTGGCTCTAGGCCTGTGTGTGGAAAGTGGGTGGGGCCTCCCCACGGAGGGAGACCTGCAGGGCGGCCGCAGAGGCGCCCACCCGTGTCTTAGCAGGGAGAAGAAACCAGAGAGCACTCCAGTACTTCTGGGCATTTTACATTTTGGTCTCAAAAATGCAGCTGAGTCGCTGTGAAATGTTGATATATTCTTTCAATAATCTCAACATTTGTAAGGGTATCATATTCCTGAAATTAGAGGGTCTAAGTAATTATCAACGGAGACTTTCACAATGCCACCTACTAACTCATTAGTAACCCCGTCTGAATGACTGCATGCTTCCATACACAGGAAAGTGGTTCAGTGCAGGTTAAATATAGGAAAAAGATGCTTCCCCACCATCGAGTTGTTTCTGCTTCTCAGTGTTATGTGGCTGGGGAGACTTGGGGAATGGATGTCTTGCTAGCAAATCATACCACCACCTGGTTAATGGGACGGAGAAGCTGAGTGACCGAGTATCTCAGAGTCATCATTCTTGCCTACTCTATTTGTTTATGAAAGAAAGCTTCAGGCAGATATTGATTTTCACTTATTCAAAAAAAAAGTGTGTTTATGCTGGTAAAATATACGTAAAATTTACCATGTTAATAATTTAAGTGTACAATTCAGCAGCATTCAGTAAACTCACAATATTATGCAACCATCGCCACTATTTCTAGAACTTTAGAAATCATCCAAAACAGAAAATGTACCAATTAAACATTCATTCCCCATTCCTCTTTCCCTAGCCCTGGTACCTCTATTCTACATTCAATGAATCATACTATTATCCTTCTGTGACTGGCATATTTCATTTAGCGTAACGGTTTCAAGGTTCATCCATACTATGGCATGTATCAGAATTGCCTGCCTTTTTAAGACTGAATAATATTCCATTGTACATATATACCACATTTTGTTTATCCATTAATCTGTTGATGTAACTTTGGGTAGCTTTTACCTTTTGGCTATTATGAAGAATGTTGCTGCAAACGTAAGTATACTTACGTTTGAGTCTGTTTGAGTCCCTGCTTTCACTTCTTCTGAGTGTATACCTAGGAGTGGAATTGCTAGATCATACGGTAATTCTTTAACTTTTTGAGGTACTGCCAAACTGTTTTCCACAGTGGCTGCACCATTTTACATTCCCACCAGCAATGCATGAGGATTCTAATTTCTCCATATTCTAGCTAATACCTGTTATTTTTCAGTTTTTTTAAAATAATAGCCATCATAATGAGTGTGAAGTGGTATCTCATTGTGGTTTTGAACTGCCTTTTACTAATCATTAATGATGTTGAATGATGTGCTTATTTGGCCATTTGTATATCTTCTCTGGGGAAATGTCTAAGTCCTTTGCCTATTTTTGAATCAAGTGGTTTATTTTTGTTGTTGTTGAGTTGTAGGAGTTTTTTATATATTTTATCTATTAATCCCTTACTGGAGACATGATTTGCAAATATTTTTCTCCCATTCTGTGGTTAGTCTTTTCACTCTGTTGTTAGTGTCCTTTGATACACAAAAGTTTTTAATTTTGGCAAAGTCCAGTTTATCTAATTTTTCTTTTGTTGCCCCTGCATTTGGTATCATATCAAAGAAATCATTGTCAAATCCAAAGTCATGAAGCTTTTCCCTTATATTTTCTTCTAAGAGTTTTGAATTAATTTTTGTTTATGGTATTAGGTAAGGGTCTAACTTCATTCTTTTGCATGTGGATATCCAGTTTCCCTAGCACCATTTGTTGAAAAGACCGTCATTTCCCCATTGAATGATCCTGTTGCTCTTGTCAAAATTCTATTGCCCATATATTTGAGGGTTTACTTCTGGACTCTGTATTCTCTTTCACTTTATGTCACCACTACAGCTACGTATGGAACAATTTCCTCTGAAAGAGCCCTGAAAACTAACTTTATGTCAGTACTACACTATGGCTTTGTAGTAAGTTTTGAAATCAGAAAAGTGTGAGTCCTGCAACTCTGTTCTGCTTTTTCAGATTGTTTTGGCTATTTGGGATTCTTTGAGATTCCATATGAATTTTAGAATGGGCTTTTCTATTTCTGCAAAAAATGCCCCTGGGACTTCTACAGAAATTGCACTGAATCTTTGTACTTCTATCGGTGGTATTGTCATGTTAACAATATCAAGTCTTCCAATCCATAAACGTGGGATGTCTTCCCATTTATTTAGGTCTTTATAAAATTTTTTTCAGCAGTGTTTTGTAGTTTTCAGTACAAATCTTTTGCCTTCTTGAGTTAATGTTTTACTAAGTATTTTATTCCTTTTAAAAATGCTATTATAAATGAGACTGTCTTATTTTTGGGTTGTTCATTGTTAGTGTACAAAAACAACTAATTTTTTGTGTTGATTCTGTATCCTGTAACTTTACCAAATTGGTATATTAGCTTTAGCAGTTTGGTTTTTTATTTTTAGAGTTTTCTACATAAAAGATCGTATTATCTGCAAACAGATAATTTTACTTTTTCCTTTCAGTTTTAATGCCTTTTCTTTTTCTTGCCTATTTGCTCTGGCTAAAATTGCCAATACTATGTTGAACAGAAGTGGCAAAGGCATCTTTGTCTTGTTCCTAATCTTAGGGGAAAAGCTTTCAGTCTTTCACCATTCAGTATGATGTTTGCTTTGAATTTTTCATACATGACCTTTATCATATTAAAAAAGTTGCCTTCTTTTCCTAGTTTGAGTGTTTACATGCTGATTTTTAAATGCGGAAAATTATATTTTTCCTTCCTATGTATATAATCCCATTCCCCACCTCCCCCTCCTTCCCTGCAAGGCTACAGCTTTTCACACAATGCAACAAATACTTGCTGATGGAAGTTCTTGTAATTTCAGCTTCAGAGATTACAAGACCATAGTGATCAATCTAAAGGGATTCACAGTACAAGCCAGTCTGTGGTATAGTCAGTGCTCTTGTAGCTAGAGATGTGTGACTTCGGAGGTCCCTAAGGGCAGCATCACTCTAAGTTTAATATTTGTTACTTGCTTCAGGAAATAAAAGGAGGAACCATCCTTGAGATAAAATAGCAAGTTGGCAATGTAGTATTAACGAAATCTATTAGGACAGGGTTAAGAAGGAAGGGTCACTTCCCCTGGAGGTTGGGAAAGGCTCAAAAACAAAAAAAACCAAAACGTGAAAAGTTGAGTTGAGGAGAGGCAGTTGTGGGATGTACATTCCGGGTATTGGGATCAGGGAGCAAAGGTATACTCAAGAACACCTGCAGGGAATTGTACCAATGATCTTTTTAGTTCAGTCTCCCAAGACAATAGAAATAAAAACAAAAATAAACAAATGGGACCTAATCAAACTTACAAGCTTTTGCACAGCAAAATAAACCATAAACAAAACAAAAAGACAATCTACATAATGGAAGAAAATATTTGCAAACAATGCAACCGACAAGGGATTGATTTCCAAAATATACAGACAGTACATACAACTCAACAACAAAAAAACAACCCAATTGAAAAATGGGCAGAAGACCTAAATAGACATTTCTCCACAGAAGAAATACAAATGGCCAGTAGGCACATGAAAAGATGCTCAACATCACTAATTATTAGAGAAATGCAAATCAAAACTACAATGAGGTACCACGTCACACCCGTCAGAATGGCCATCATTAAAAACTGTACAAATAACAAATAGTGGAGAGGGTGTGGAGAAAAGGGAAATCTCCCACACTGGTGGGGGGAATGTAAGTTGGTGCAGCCACTATGGAGGACAGTATGAAGGTTTCTTAAAAAACTAAAAATAGAGTTGCCATATGACCTAGCAATCCCGCTCCTGAGCATATATCCAGACAAAACTCTAATCCAAAAAGATACATGCACCCCTATGGCAGCACTGCTCACAATAGCCAAGATGTGGAAACAACCTAAATGTCCATCGACAGATGAATGGATAAGAAAGGTGTGGTACATATACACAGTGGAATACTACCCAGCCATAAAAAGGAACAAAATAATGCCATTTGCAGCAACATGGATGCAACTAGAGACTATCATGTTAAATGAAGTAAGTCAGAAAGAGGATGACAAATACCATATGGTATCACTGATATGTGGAATCTAAAATATGACACAAATGAACCTATCTGCAAAACAGAAACAGACTCACAGACATAGAGAACATACTTGGGGTTGCCAAGGGGGAGAGGGTTGGGGGAGGGATGGATTGGGAGGTTGGGGTCAGCAGATGTAACCTTTTATATATAGAATGGATAAATAATAAGGTCCTACTGTACAGCACAGAGAAGTATATTCAATATCCTATGATAAACCATAATGGAAGAGAATGTAAAAAGAATGTATATATACATATAACTGAATCACTTTGCTGTACAGCAGAAATTAACACAACATTGCAAATCGACTATACTTCAATTAAAAAAAGAAGAAGAAGAAAAAAAAGAATGCATGGGGATTCCAGCTCAAGACAGTGACACAGGAAGATTCTGAGCTTAACTCCTTCCATGGACACACCAAATCTACAGCTACGTATGGAACAATTTGCTCTGAAAAAAACCCTAAAAACTAACAGTGACTCCTGCACATTGGGCAAGTAAGAAGGGAACCACATTGTAGTGGGTAGGAGAGGCTGAGACACAATCTCACCATAAGCCCACACCCAGGGCAGCAACCCACATAGGGAGGGAACTCAAAACCCAGAGCTCCTCCCTTCACCAGGCACCCCACCTTTTAAGACCTGCACTTGAGAAGCGAGGCCTCAAAACAGCTTTGAAAACCAGCAGGGCTTGCATCCACCAGACCCACAAGACTCAGAAATGGCTCTTAAAGGGCTTGTGCACGGACTCACTCGCTTTAGGGGCCCATGCAGAAGCAGACCTTTGAAAAGCACCGAGACTTTATGTGAGGCTTATTTGCTGACCTTAAAGCATCAGCCTGAGGGGCAGGGGCCGGCTGAGATACCCTCCAGGGATGGAGGCTGGTGGTGCCATCTTCATGCTCTCCCTTTGCCTTGGTAAAACCTGCCGGAGCTGCGGGGGTGGGGTGTGTGTGTGTGTGTGTGTGTGCACGCGCGCGTGCGCGCACGCTGCTTTGGGTTGCTGCCATCTTTACACTCCTTTTCTGTTTTGCTCCAGACAGCAGGCACCATCTTCAGGCTCTCTGCCATGCTCCAGAGCACCTGGAGGAGAACTTTCACATGCATCCGGTGCCCCAGTTTTGGCAGCTCCCGTCAGGGGATGCCCCTTTATCACCTGGCTCTGGGGGCCAGAGGGGCTTACATTCATTCCTGCATCCCATGAGACTATAACAATGGAGAGACAGTTCTTGGCAGACTGCCATCCCCACAGCATTGCACAGAAAACAGACAGACATGCCCCGTCTTTCTGAGGCTTTGCTTGTCCAGGAGCTTTGGCCTGAGGGGCAGGCTTCTGGTCTGGCGCAGTTCTAGGGGCCTACAGAGTTGCTCTCAGGGAGTGGAGGCCAGCAGATGCAACCTTTGTGTTCTAGCAAGGCTAAAGCCTTGCTCTAGCTCACCAGTATCTTCCAGAAAGGAGCTTATACCCTTGTCTGGCACTCGGATTTTTGTAGCTGTTGTCAGGGGACACCTTTACGTCACCTGGCTGTGGTGGCCAGCAGGGCTTATGCTCACAGGTCCCAGAGGACTGTAACCAATGGAGAAAGAGCTCTTAAACAGCTATCACTCTCCAGGCACAGCAAGAAGCAACAGACTTAGGAGCTCAGCCTTTCTCTGAAAGAGGCCTATATGCTTATCATCATAGCTGCAGCCTGAGGGGTAGGCTTCTAATTAGACACACACCTAAGGGCTGACTGTAATCCTTTCCAGAGAACCTGGAGGGTGGGTGCTGTCCTCTCCTTCTGCCGTGCTCCGCAGTTCCATTATATCCTGAAGGGGAGCTCTTAGACATGTCTGGTGCCCCATTTTTTGTGACTGCAGCCCATGGGATGCCCCTTGACTGCCTGTCTCTGGAGGCCACGGGGGAGGGACTTGTGTTCCTGGGTCCCACAGGACTCTAACCATTGAAGATAGTGCTTGGTAGGCTACCACCTCCAGGGCACTGCACAGACAGCAGACTAAAACCCCAAGTCTTCCTGTAAAAGAGGCCAATTTACTTTTCCTGGAGCTTTGGCCTGAGAGGCAGGCTTCTGGTTTGGCACACACCTAGGGGCTTATAGAGGTACTCTCAGGCAACACAGGCCAGGGAGGTCATCTTTGCACTCTCCCTCTGCCTTGCCACAGCTCACTGGTATTTCCCAGAAGGGAGTTTATACCCTCGTCTGGACCCCAATTTTTTGACTCTGGTGGGAGGGACACCTCCAGCTTTGAGAGACAACCAAGAGCTAGGGCATGGTTGAGCAATATGGTTCATCTCCTACACAAAGTCCACTCCTTCAAGACTGGGAGAGGTGGCTGTGGTATCTCATGCATAGAGTCGAGCAAAATGAAGAAACAGAGGACTATGTTCCAAATGAAAGAACAAGATAAAACCTCAGAGAAGAACCTTAATTAAACAGAGATAAGTAATTTACCTGATAAGGAGTTCAAAATAATGGTCATAAAGATGCTTACCATCTCAGGAGAAGAATGGATGAACAACAGTGAGAACTTCAACAAAGAGATAGAAAACTCCCATCAGGACACATAATTAAAGTGTCAAAAGTTAAAAACAAGGACAGAATCTTAATCTTTCAGCAGAAACTTTGCAGGCCAGAAGGGAGTAGCACAATATATTCAAAGTGCTGAAAGAAAAGAATTTCCAACAGGAATATTCTACCTGGCAAATTTATCATTCAGAATTGAAGAAGAGATAGTTTTCCAGACAGGCAAAAGCCAAAGGAGTTCATCACCACTAAACTGACCTTACAAGAAGTGTTAGACTTCTTTGAGCTGAAAATAAATGGCACTAATTAGTAACAAAAACATAAAGTATAAATTTTACCATTAAAGGTAAATATATATAGTAAAGGTAGTGGATTAATCAGTTAGAAAGCTAGTATGAAGGTTAAAAGACAGAAGTAGTAAAATATACAATAATTAGTTAAGAGATACACAAGATAAAAAGATGTGACATTAATTATACTCTAATAAAGATGTTAAAGATGTGATATCAAAAACATAAATGTGGGCAGGAGGAAATGGAGCTTCAGAATGCGTTTGAACTTGTTATCAACTTAAAATAGACTGTTACAAGTTTTAAGTCTAAAATATATTATGTAAGCCTCATGGTAACCACAAAGTAAAAACCTACAGTAAATACACAAAAGATAATGAGAAAGGAATTTAAGCATACCACTAAAGAAAGTCATCAAACCACAAAGGAAGAGAGCAAGAGAAGAAAGGAACAGAGAGGAACTACAAAAGAGCCAGAAAACAATTAACAAAATGGCAGTAGGTACATACCTATCAATAATTACTTTAAATGGACTAAATTCTCCAATCAAGAGACAGAGCAGCTGAATGGGCTAAAAAAATAAGACCCATCTATATGCTGCCTACAAGAGACTCACTACAGATATAAGGACACACAGAGTGAAAGTAGAGGGATGGAAAAATATATTCCATGCAAATGGAAACCAAAACAAACCTAGGATAGGTATGTCAGACCAAATGGATTTTAAAACAAAGACTGTAATAAGACACAAAGATGGGCATTATATAATGATAAAGGGGTCAATACAACAAGAGGATGTAACGTTTGTAAATATTTAGGCACCCAATATAGGAGCACCTAACTATATAAAGCAAATATTAACCAACTTAAAGTGAGAAATAGACAGCAATACAATAAATAGTGGAGACTTTAATGCCCCAATTACATCAATGCATAGATCATCCAGACAGAAAATCCATAAGGAAACACTGGCCTTAAATGACACATTAGATCAGACAGACTTAACAGATATATACACAACATTCCATACAAAAGCAACAGAATACACATTCTTCCCAAGTGCACATGGAATATTCCCCAGGTAGATCATATGTAAGGCCACAAAATAAGTCTCTCTTTTTTGGTCATACTGTGTGGCTCATGGGATTTTAGTTCCTAGACCAGAGATTGAATCTGGGTCCTTGGCAGTGAAAGCATGGAGTCCTAACCACTGGACCACTAGGGAATTCCCAAAACAAGTCTTAATAAATTTAAGAAAACTGAAATCATATCAAACATCTTTCCCAGCCATGATGGTATGAAAGTAGAAGTCAACTACAAGAAGAAAATTAGAAAAATGACAAACGTGGAGATGAAAACAACTTGCTACTGAACAACCAGTAGGTCAAAGAAGAAATCAAAAGAGAAATCAAACAGTACCTTCAGACAAATGTAAAGGGAAGTAAAACATACCAAACTTATGCGACACAGCAAAGGCAGAGGGAAGTTCACAGCAATAAATGCTTACCTCAAGAAACAAGAAAAATCTCGAATAAAGAACCTAACTCTACAGCTCAAGGAACTAGAAAAATAACAAATGATATCCAAAGTTACTAAAAGGAAGGAAATAACAAAGATCAGAGCAGAAATAAATGAATTAGAGACAAAAAAGACAACAGAAAAGATCAATAAATCTAAGAGCTGATTCTCTGAAAAGATAAACTAAGTTGCCAAACCTTTTGCTATGATTTACCAAGTAAAAAAGAGAGGACTGGGAATTCCCTGGCAGTCCAGTGGTTGGGATTTTGTGCTTCCACTGCAGGGGGCGTGGTTCAATCCCTGGTTGGGGAACTAAGATCCCACATGCCATGTGGCATGGCCAAATAAATAAGTAAAATCACGTATTAAAAACTATTTTAAAAAAGGACTCAAATAGATAAAATCAGAAATGAAAGAGGAGACATTACAACTGATAACCACAGATATACAAAGGATCATAAGAGACCACTAGGAACAATTACATGCCAACAAATTGGACAATATAGAAGAAATGGATAAATTCCTAGAAACATACAACCTACCAAGACTGAATCATGAAGAAACAGGAAATGTGAACAGACTGATTACTAGTAAGGAAATTGGACCAGTAATCAAAGCCTCCCAACAAACAGTAGTCCAGGACCAGACAGCTTCACTGGTGAATGCAACCAAACATTCAAAGAAGAATACAATCCTTCTCAAACTCTTCCAATAAACAGAAGAGGAGGGAACACTTCCAAACGCATAAGGCCAGCATTACCTGATACCAAAGTCAGACAAGGACACCACAAAAAAAGAAAGTTACAGGCCGGTATCACTGATGAACATAAACACAGAAAACCTCAAAAAAATATTAGCACACCCAATTCAACAATACATTAAAAGGATCATATACCAATGATCAAGTAGGATTTATTTCAGGGATGCAACAATGGTTCAGCATCTGCAAAGTCGATCGATTTGTTTTACCACATTTACAGAAATGAAGGATAAAAATCATATGATCATGTCTATACATGCAGAAAAAGATTTGAGAAAATTCAACATCCATTTATGCTAAAAACTCTCAAAGTGGGTACAGAGGGAATACACCTCAACATAATAAAGGCCATATATGTCAGGTCACACAGCTAACATCATACTCAATGGTGAAAAGCTGAAATCTTCTAATATCAGGAACAAGACAAGAATGCCCACTTATGTCACTTTTATTCAACATAGTATTGGAAGACCTAGCCAGAGCAGTTAGGCAAGAAAGAAATAAGGGCATTCAAATTAGAAAGGAAGATGTGAAACTGTCACTATTTGCAGATGACATATTATATATAGAAAATGCCAAAGACTCCACCAAAAAAACTGTTAGAATTAAATTCAGTAAAGTTGCAGGATACAAAATCAACGTACAAAAACCTGTTGCATTTCTATATGTTAACAGTGAGCTATCAGAAAGAGAAATTAAGAAAACAATACCATTTACAACCACATCAAAAAGAATAAAATACTTAGAAATAAATCCAACCAAGGATGTAAAAGACGTGTACTTGCATATACATCATTGATATTATGTATAAAATAGACATACTGTATAGCACAGGGAACTCTACCTAATGCACTGTGGTAACCTAAATGGGAGGGAAGCCCAAAAGGGAGGGGATATCTCTATGTGTATGGCTGATTCATTTTGTTGTGCAGTGGAGGCTAGCACAACATTGTAAAGCAACCATACTCCAATAAAAATTAATTAATAGAAAAGACGTGTACTTGGAAAACTACAAGACAGTGATAAAAGAAATTGAAGGTGACACGAACAGATGGAAAGATATAGATATACTGTGCTCACAGATTGGAAGAATCAATGGTTAAAATGACCATAATACCCAAGACAATCTACAGATTCAGTACAATTCCTATGAAAATACCAATGTCATTATTCACAGAACTAGAACAAATAATTCTAAAATTTGTATGGAATCACAAATGACCCCGAATAGCCAAAGCAATCTAGAGAAAAAAAGAACAAAGCTGGAGGTATTATGCTTCCTGATTTCAATCTGTACTACAAAGTTACAGTCACCAAAACAGTATGGTATTGGCACAAACACAGACACATAGATCAATGGAACAGAATAGAGAACCCAGAACTAAACCATGCATACATGGTCAGTTAATTTATGACAAAGGAGCCAAGAATATGCAATGGGGAAAGGACCGTCTCTTCAATAGATGATGTTTGGAAAACCAGACAGCCAT